>NC_136638.1:24833970-25515265 GCF_949748355.1 Melanostigma gelatinosum
ACTGTGGGCTTTTCCTTCATGTTTGCTGAAAGGAATATGTCGCCCACAAATTTACTGTTTGTATATGTATTACTCACCGCACGTTATCGTGAATATTTGAAGAAGGCGTTGTTTGTGTCGCGCACACTTCGTGCACGCACGCATCTTCACTTAAACCTGAACTTTGCACATGTCAAGACTCTTTATTTTCTTTGAGTTTTGGAAGGTTTTCGTGAAGATGCTTGTGTTCGGGAAGTAGAGCGCACATGACTGGATGAATGAGACTTGGATTATTCAGCACGAGCTGTGTGGGAGTGTGTAAACGGATGTTTTACTCTAGTTTTGCTGTCGTTAAAGGCGGCCTCCTTTTAACTTCAATTGATGAAGACTTTTCTCCGTGTTTTAATTCTCAGTTCACCGTGGATGCCTGCTAGAGAAACAAGGTTTTCTTTCAAGGTAACCGAGGGGGAGTAATTGGTATACAGTTCGTTGACTTGTAACAAGGTTCATTCTTGACATTTTGAAATGACAGTTGACAAAAACAAAACCTCCAATGTTCATTTAGTAGCTGTTCTGTAACTGATGAAGATCATTGAAAGCGCCAAAACTGCTACTAAATGGATTGTTTTGTCAATCGGAGAGTCGATAAATGTAAAACCATCTCAAAGTGGGTAAAGAATAGTTGACAAAGTACTGCATCACTCAACAGTCACACATTTTTTGGGGGGTGGAATTGGAAAGTTAGACTCAAATGCTGCTGATATTCTCTATTTTGTAATTGTCACCAAATCCCACGAATAGATCAAAACCAACAGTGTTCGTCTCAGTAGTTCTCAATTCATGTGTGTACAGTTTTAAAAGAGCGAAATAGATTCAGCTGGTGTTTGTACAATGAAGGAGCTCCACGGTATGATAAATAAACTGTCAGCTTTTAGCTTCATATTCACAAAAAGGATCAATTAATTTATGGTAATAAGAGAAATATTGCAAAAAAGTATTTTCTTTTGAATGCTGCAGTATATGAACACCCACTAGATGGTGCTCTGTAATAGGAGTCCCCCCCCCCCCCCCCCCCCCCCGCTCTTCTGCCGGTCTGTTTTTCAGGGGGAAGTCGCGTTCATCAGACGGATGAGTTAACACTCGCAGCTGAATGTTGCTCCGCCATGCATCCACTGTTTAAACATAACTTACAGAATATCCCTTCAGCGTTCACTCTGAACGGATTGCTGAGCATCCAGGCCTTCCACAGTGACACGTGCAAATCTCTACATCTGGTCCGGCATCAATTTAAAAATCGGATGATGACGAGTCGATTATTTTTGCACTCCCGTTCCCTTGTTGCTCAGCCAACACGTACACAATCACCTTCAGCGTGGAGCACATCAATGGACGGCAGGGCAGCTGCCGGGCCTTTAGTCTTAATAAACTCCTCCATTTCTCCCGGCCGGCCGCAGTTCCAGGGGACTACATGGCTGTTGACAAGCACACTGCAATAAATCACCATGCTGAGGATTAATAGGAAAGAGCAAAGCGCCCCCGCTCACTGCAGCTGATATGTATTTATTCGAGGTGGCGTAGTAATTCATCTCACTGTGTGTGCACGCATGTGTGCGTTTGTGTCTGTGTGTGAGGGCCCGAGGCGAACGCAACGCGTCTATGCATACATTACCTCCCGTGATGCCAGCACTCGAGTGATTGCCCACGGGGATCGAGTCAATGTTTATCACAGAAAGCGTTTCAGCTGATCAAAGATTACCGCTGAGACGGAGCATGTTGTTCCCGTTTCAGCTGGGGCAGATACGCTGTCACCCGGTGCCACAGATGCGATTGTTCTGTGCAGTGTAAATCTATGAGAAGCAAATGATTTGCATGTCACAGGTGCAGCCGTGTGCTAAAGGGGAATTTGTCCGTGGTGCTCCTCTTCCGATGGGGCAGCAGCGCGCTTCTTTTTTTGATGGTGAGTATTTAAAAGGACGACGACTGATGTGATGTAAAGGTCTGTTGTCTCACTCTGGTAAACAAGGAGCGGAGTCACATAAGGTCAGCAGAGCTATATAGTGTAATGGGACAGTGCAGCTGGGTCTTCTATCACAATATACTTCATAATATGGATAATATTCAAGAAGATATTAAAATAACCAGGTGGGAGTTGTTAAGAAGTGGTGGTTGTCCCTTGTTCAGATTCTCTTGGTGACCTTTTTTTGCATGTCGCCATTCTTTCCTCTCATTTCCTGTAATTTATCGACTAAAAACACTGATAAAGCCATAAAATACCTCAACATATTTTTTTTTTAAATCCAGCTTTTCAAAGACCAAAAGTGTTAATCGAAAAAGATGCTTGACGACATTGAATGTAATATTGCCATAAAGCTCAAGGGTTTGCATTATTATGTCACGATGCATCTTAAGATGTTAAAGGGTCAGCTGCCCGGAAATCATTCGCAGATGTCTTTCATCTCGCATCTGTCACTTCACAACAGAGGTGTGGACTCAAGTCACATGACTTGGACTCCAAAGTGGCCAACAATAAATGAACTTAGAACGAGCGTGTTCAGCAGCAGCTTTAACTGTTTGTAGATACACACTGAATGTGTAACTTCTTCTTCATCTCGGGCATCATCTCTTTCCTGAGCGAAGGTGATCAACTGTTCGCTTGTGCTGAGCTCGTGATTTATGAATCATGTTCGACCGTGACACTCTTAGAAACGAACCCATCCATTCGTTTAACCATCGTGATTAAACAAAGGTCAGATAAATGGAAGAATCAAATGCATGAGCAGTTGAAAGAAGATGAAGGATCCAAAGCGTAGAGTACCTACCCCCCCCCCCCCCCCTTTAGTTTTTCTTCTGTTATGTTGGACTAGTTGTGCTGTGTATTGTATTATAATGAGGGAGATTGGCTCCTGTAGTCTTTCCTTTTCCCCCATTTTTAATTAAGCCAGTCACACGTGTGTCTACTGTTTTTATCTCACTGCTCTCACTGATCTCAACCCTTCATTATATAAAATAAATGAAGCAGTCGTGTGTCTTTTCAGCACCTAAAACAGATGAAGTTTGCCTCCAATGGCACAGCGGCTGTACTGCTCCTCTAGCTTTGTAATGTCTTCGACTATTACTGGACTTATTACCAGTGACAGTTGTGCCTGGTGTTATATTCTGTACTTTTTAAAAGGGGTTTCGGCGTCAGTAACCCACCTAGTGTGAAATCAGGGGGAACTGCTGCTAATTTGAGGTCGAACCAGCTCATGAGCTTCCAGCACATCGTCCTCTCCCCTCAGCACTCTACTGCTCCGATTCAATAAGAGCTGCTTCTAAATCACTATATGAAGGGGAGACACTACAGATTAATGGGTAAAATAAAACTTCTACTTAATAGCTATAACCATTACAACTTCCATAACATAAATCTGAACATTTGATAAAGAAAGGTTAAACATTCTTGTTTTATTTTGTTATTAAAAGTGTTGACAGAGGGATATATTTGTATATGTTTCTATGAATAAAATATGAATCGGGCTGTGATGTTTGTGCCAACTCTAAACACACCAAACCGTTATCTATGTTGGATTCTGTAAAAGTAGTGTTTTGTTGTTTTTTTCCTCACATGCTGCAGATAAAACAATATAATAGATTACATCGCACACAGGCCGCTGTGAGAGCATTAGCTTTATGGACAGTGGACTGAGGCTTTCAAGCAGCGGCTGTCTCCGTGATTCATCGTGTGAAGCGTCCAGTCCTGCTTGCATGAAGCCCCTGGAGGTGAATTTCCTGATTAAAGCCCCTCAAACCACCCCCCCCCCCCCCCCATATTTTCTACTTTGAGCACATTTTCATAAATAATGCCTGATCTATTGTTCTGTAAAGTTGTAACTACATTTTTACGAATTGCGATATAAACAAACCACGTTTTTAATTTCTTGAATTTTTTTAATTCATGTTCACATATGTGCAGATAGATGTGTGTGCACATGTATATATTATCTGCATGTGTATCTGTGTGTGCATCCCCTCCGTGAATGTGTGTTTGTGTGTTGCAGAGTTGATGTCTGAGATGGCGGGCCGCCATGTGGAAGCCATTGGGACCTGGAGCGGGAGTGAACATGGAAGGTGAGGCCAGATGGTAGTGGTTAGCCCTTGGCTGCTCTGGGTAACCTGACCTGCAGCGAGGACCCCTCTGCCTCCCGAGGACCAGCCGCCACATGTGTTGCGTGAGAGTAAGTCACCCAAAACCCAGGAACCGCCTCTCGGCTTCCTGACTGCCCTGTTCTCATCGCCGAGGCTGTTTTTGTAGCCGAGGAGCTAAAACAACAAAGTAGGAACAAGGATCAGGCGGCAACAGTTCAGAGACCGGGTCACGGAGGATCCTGAGGTCGGATCAAGGTGTTGTTAGGAGTCTCGTTCATGTGCTGATGCTGCAGCAGATACTTCTACCTTTAACCTATTGCTGCAAAGACCATGTCGATTAACTCAAGTACTGCACTGTCATTTTGAGGTCCTTGTCTACTTTATAATTGCTTCCAGTTTATGTTACTTTATATTTCTAATGCACTACATGTCTGAGGGAAATATTGTATACTGACATGCGATGGTTAATATGTTTTAAACAAAAAATGTGTTCAGCTACTAAACTATTCTTCCCTGCAGTAGATAGCCCACCTAGTAGTACATCAGGCCGTTCAAATTGGTTTCATATTGACCAAACACACAATTAAAAGGCTGCTTACAGATTAATGCATCAGTAATAACTTCCCAATATAACTGTTAATAATTAGAACATCTGTAAAGGGTATTCTTGACATACTTTTGATACTTTAACTGTATTTTGCTTACTTCTGATCTTACAAATACACACCATTATTCACTCCAAGTGACACTTCCACATGAATGCATCAGTAACAAGAATCCAATACCATAATAACAATACAATCACAATTGTTGTTCCCCTGCCAACTTTTAGTTTTGATACTTTTCATTTACTTATTATATTGTAAAAGTAGAAGCTGTGACAAAAGATATGATGGATATAAAAACACATTTACCCACATGTGTACAGTCACAGTTACTGAATGAACCTACATATACTCACAGTTACATGAATCAAAACTAAACTAACGCCTTTACAGGAAAGCCAGGAAGAACAAGGTAAACAGAAGTGCATTCAATGAAAATTTGAAAAAGGAAACTTTTTTTTGCTGAAAATATATCTTAGATTTACTTGAGTGAGTCTTTGAGTGCAGGACTTTTGAGTATTTGTACACTGTTGTATTGCTACTTTTACTTGGCGATACCCTGCTGGCATGTTTTAAAGCTTTGTTTGGAATAATGATATGTGATAAGATTTTCTTTCCAAAAGGTTTAATTCTCTCTTTAAAAATACAGTTACAGCCTCTACTTCACTCCTACTTCACTGAACAATCCGGAATCAATGAATATACAAATGTGTTTGTTTTTTTTACCACGGTGAAACTGTGGGACAGAGAAAACATTCAAATGAAGTAACAATAAGCAGAACACGTGAGTGGAGGAGGACTTTAAAAGCATAACATGTCCTGAAATGTTTCGATAGAACTCAGAGCAACAATTCCAATCCAGGTGGAAATGTAAGTTTTATTATTATTTATTATATTGATATACTGTATTTGCCCTTTTAACCATTAATCTCTTTCAATTAAGGCACAAAGAAATGTAAGGTCACCCAGTGTACTCAAACAGCCATAATAAGCTGCACCGCACATAATGAAGACGAATGCTGCTTTCTCCTATAAGCTCAGTGTCGTACCCACCTCGGCCTCTAGATGGCACTAAGTCATAACTCAACCTGAGGCGTATGGGAGCATAATTAAAAATTGAGTGATACGTTTTTGATTTAATTAAACGCCCGTCGTGCCAGTAACTCTCAGAGCAGCAATCACGGTGGACGGAGACTTTATTTGTCTCGAGTAGACAACACCAGGTCCAGTGTCTTTTCAGATCAGGGCATCCTGGAGATGGTCCTCAGCATCTGCTCACTGTTTGAGAAATCCATGTCAGTAAATAAATGATGAAGGCCCGCCCTCCCGATCGTCTTTCAATGCACATTAGAATGAAATGCCTGAAATTAGTCAACTGAAAAGAAAAACTGCAACAACGACAAAAAATAAGAAAAATCCTCCAAAAAAACAGAGCGAGGACTTTGACAAACCTTGTTGCTGAAACACAGAATTTAATCTCTCTCTCACACACAGGCGGGAACAACAGAGGCTTCCACGCCTTTGGAGTGTCTCGAGTTGTGATTACGCTGAAGTTACGTGGGAACGTGTTGTTTTTCTGTCTGGCCTGTCAGGAACGTCACTGTGACAGCAACACGCAGCAACGCACGTACTTTCTGTCAAACCTCTACTACATATATTACTGTTTTCTGTCGGGGCTGGTACACAGCATACATGCACTGCTGTAAGTCACATTCTGACATGATGTACTGTCCACTCACAGGACACGGGGTGACAGAGCCCGCGCGATGGTGTCTTACTGCAGCTTTTTTAGCATTTGAGCACAAAAGACAAAATGTTCTGCTGTGCACAGAGTGAAGAGAATATTGGAGATCTGTGCATGAGCACATGTTGTGTACGTTTTAATTGTCATGTAGCACTTTTTGTAGCAGTATCTTTGCACAAGCTTCTTGCTTTTTTCCCTCCTTTCATTCAGCGTCACTGCAAAGTGATCTCAGATATATCCATCCTACAAAAAAACAACCCTTAAAAGCTGTAATTCTAAATCATAAGTATGACAGCATTTATATTTGCGTATCTTATTTACCCAGAGTGCTTTACGTTGATTCAGCCATGCACACACACACACACACACACACACACACACACACACGCACACACACACACACTAATGAGGCGCAGAGTTGTCAAGGCGCTGGCCCGGTTATCGGAAGTAATTCGGGGCTCGGTGTCTTGCTCAAGGACTCTTTGACAGGCGGGCGAGAGACGGCGGTGATCAAACCACCGACCCTGCAATTAATGAACAAACCGCTCTTCCTCGTGCCACGCCCCCCCCGCCCTCCCCTCAGATGCGTTGAAATGATAAGTCCATCATTTGCTGGATCCAGCTTCTAAAATATGAGGATTTGCTGCTCTTCTCTGTTTTATAGCATTTCAATTTTAATATATTTGGGTTTTTTGGACTGGCGGTGAGTGAGGTAGAGCAAGTCTGGAGTCTGGGGCCTCGGGGTTTAGGGACTCCACTTCTCTGTGGTTTCTCTCTCAGCTCTTGTTTCCAAACAAGCGTTCCTTTCTGAGCAGCTCTGGTGTGTCCAACACAACTGATGTTGCACGTTCTGTTGTCGGTTGCTTTAAATATTGGCGATCTAGGGATTGAAATGTACTGTTGCTCTTGGTTAAAAATGTAAATTAGTTGTAAATGCCTCTGGCCAAAGTGGACTGAGCAATGACAACCTGCAGCATCAGAGAGGATGAAGGCAGGCTGCCATTAAAGGTAATAACCGTCTCATTAGGCCTGAGGAGGGTGAGGAGGGTGAGGAGAGCCGCCATTACATGTGACCCATCTAATCACATCTGTCACTTCTGGGAGCAATGTATCCAACAGGTTCTTGTTCCTGGTTGTTGGAAAATCGTTTGGAGACGGAGAGGCGGGAGATAATGTGTTGCTACATGATACACGTCAGTAATGTTTCGTCCTCACATCCTCACTGTATGCTAAAGAGGGGAAACGGCGTTTTGATGTCTGCAACATTTCCCCTGAGATGCTGGTGTCAACATGCACCTCTACATCCCTCCTCTCTCTCTCACGCACACACACACACACACACACACACACACACACACACACCCTGAATAACCTGAAATGAACTGTGCATAGCATTACTACACAGGAAAAAAGTCACCCAGTTGTAGATTTGGGGTTTATAAAAAACTTTAAAAGGTTATTTATGCACCAATGAGCATGCTATATAACACTTAATCAAAAAATACATGCATGACAACTGGAATATAAGCATTTTTCTCCTCAACAGTGATTCTGAAAATAGTGTAAAAATGCATGATATGCAAAAACATTATGCATATATTCAATATGCTGATATGAACGTTCTGCATTAGCATTTATCAGATTTGCATTTACATACTGCGATGGCTGGATCAGAACTACCGTCACTCAGAAAAAATACACCACGACCATTATTACGACTATTACTACCGCTGCTTCTAACTCCTGTATTTCTAGGCTGATTAATACTACGACTGCAGCTACTGCTGTGACTTAGTGGTGGAAAGTGAACTACAGCAAAGTACTTCTTCTCAGTTACATATGAAATATTGTAAATATCTATCTGACAGCTGTAGAAACAAGTTTTGAGACGTCACACAGAAAATATTTGATCATCCTACAAATTTTGATGCATCTTTATAGATTACAGTGCACAACAATATATTACACGATGCTTACACATTAAAACAAAAATAAAACAATCACACAATACAGATAATACAACATTAAGAAGGGAGAATGCTGCAATACGGGTACTTTTGATGCTTTCACTAATTGTAGCTGATAATACAAAATAAATGTACCTTTTAACCTTTTTTATTGTATTGTAATGTATTTTTACTTTTACCAGGTAAAGGATGGAAGTACTCATACCCCCACTGCCACTACTACGACTACATATACTGCTACAACTACTAGTACTGCTAGTACTACTGTCACCGTGTGCCAGATTACAAACTGAACTCCTGGTGAGTATTCATTTGGTGATTTGTTGGTTATAAGACACAGACTGTAGATATCTGTGTTCAACTTTAAAGTTTTCCCAGATATAGTTCACACAAGGCCTCATTCTCAGCAGAATTTAAATGGCGTTGCTATATGAAGCAGATCCAAACTACATATTGCGATATAGTCATTAAAATCCAGTTGAAACAGCTGCCGCTATCACTCCTCCTCCCATCACTGCTGTTACTTCTAATGTGAATTCTACCGCTGCCACTTGTGTTGCTGCTTCTGCTACTAGCTGCTGGTTTTAGTGGCTCGTCGTCCATTAAAACAACATTTATAAAAAGTATATTTGCAAAAACAAAACTTGTTTCCCTCTCAGCCGAAACAGCCAGCAGGACCGGCGAAGTCGATGTGGGCGGATACCGCAGGCTGCAGCCAGTCAAATCCAGGTCAGTGGTGGTGGTGGGGGTGTGTAGATGTGTGTGTAGATGTGCGTAGATATGTGTGTGTGTGTGTGTGTGTGTGTCGGGGGTTGTATTGTTATAAACTGGACGAACGATGTGACCGAATTGAGAGTTTCCATACAAGCAACAGGATCTGACCAATATAAGCCTCTTGGGAGTTGTGCAGTTGTCTCTCTTAAAGCAGATTAAGAGCACACACACACACACACACACACACACACACACACAAACACACACATCTGTCCACATGTACAGTACGTCTGTCTGTCAGACTCTCTGTCTCTGTTTATGCCTCTGTGGACTTCCAAAGGGATCCAAGATCCAAGTTAGGGTATTTTCTGGTTTTTCTAAGCCTAAGGTTTTTGTAGAAAGACCCCCCCCCCCCCCCCCCCCCCCAACCTCCAAAACATCTGTTTCTCATTTACATACGGGTCTAAGTTCAGTAAAATAAAGGGGGAGGGTGGGTGGGAGCTGGAAAGTGAGGGGGGGGGGGGGGGGGGGGGTTCCGAAACATCTGAAGTCCTCTTCATGTTTCTCTTTCACTATAAATACTGTTTCCAACATGTCGATGTGAGATCCAACATTTTAAAAGCATAAATGTCTAATCTTTCTAAATTATTAAAGAGCATAGATTTACATCAAATTATCGTGGCTTTTAAAAGACAAAATATTCACACATCTGCCGTCTGGTTACCTTGATATTTAAGAGTAATGTACTAAATATCACTGGTTGAAACTCAAATTGAAGGTATCTCCTCTTTAGTTTCAATCAAAGACATCAAAACCGTATCCTCATACAACGGTTCGTTTGAGAGAAAAAGTTACTCCTTGTTTTTCGTTACATGCATACGGTCTTTTCAAAATAAACTTCTGTCTTCACAGGAAACAACTCGCTCAGGTTTAGGCAAAGGACTCAGTTAGGTTTAGGATAAAGAACGTCGCAAGGGTTAAAATAAGTACGGAAGTGAGGTTACTGAAGTACGCAAGTTACGTGACAAATAAATCAACGTTGGCTTCTCGTCTGTTTCCTGTTTCAACCATCCACCCATCTTCCCGCCCACCCTGTGGGCATTTGGTTATTTGGATTACATACATCTCGTGTTATTTCATGAATGACAGCGCATTATTTTTCATAGGTATAGCTATGAATGCTGGACTAGAACAGCCTGCTTCGCTTCTACATATGTACAAATAAGGAGATGTTCATTCTGTCAAAATGTCATTGTCAGACACCCGACATGGGAGTTTGACTCACAACCTGTGCTGTGTGACCTGATGCAAGCCTTTGCAATGGATCTTTCTTCACAGCAGACATATTGACGTCGTCGTAGCAAAAGGCTCAGTTGGCTCAGTTCCATTAAGTGCTGAGCCGGCGTGCACCACACCGGGACCGCCCCGAAGTGGAATGCAGCGATCGTTGGCTTTGTCAAAAGGTGTAACATCTAATGCTGTTAAATACACCTGTGCTTCTCTGACTACGACAAAGTCAAAATGTCTGCTGTGAAAAATGTCTTTTGTTGGTTTTGACTGCAGAAAATCTGATCGTAATTGATTTTTTCGAGGAGGTGAATGAACGAATGCACGTCATCGATGACTATCCAAGACATGTTGTATGATTCATCATCTCCAGATCCAGGTGAGGGACTTAATGGTTGAAGGTTTTAGATTGAGCTGTCACTTGATATTTACTGCCTTTCTTGCAAAACGGACCACCGAGTCAGGTTGGTCTGAAACAGCAGCAGGTCACCATGTGATGTCAATATTGGGTGCATGTTTTCCTAAGTCTTTGATTAGTCAGAATGATAACGACAGTGTGAATCCATTCCAACTATAAAAGAGACAAAATAACATGGTTATCTTTTTTAATAGATGTTGTAGACGTGACTTTAAAGATGTCTCTACTTTACCTTTAAACACTCATAACTCCAGTTCAAGATGTAATACTTACAATAACATCTTACTTTTAGTGATCAAAATATGATGCAAAACAAGATATGCATATCTTTAACATTTCTATTTGATATAATTATGTCAAAACATAAGTTGAGATGTCTTGGACTCGTCTTTATTTAAATATATCTGGAGTTCATATCTGGAATCAAAGTTTTACGAGTGATTAGAGATCTCTTCAATGAATGAAATGCAGATAACGTTGAACTCATTCATTGCACTACATTTGCCTCCACTGCAGTATATTTTAGTCATTGCTACAGTAGCTACTTGCAAATAATTCAGTTGTTAAGGACTCTGTGGCCTATTTGACCACACAAAGACATTTTTCTCTTGTGTTCCTAAATGAGGGATTTCTTTGATTCGCAGCTTTAAAGGCGCTCTCGTCCTTCATTATTCATGTTAATTAATGCAACAGAATACCCAACTAATACAATTTTGGAATATATAAGTATGTGTCTTGGTCCGGAGTAATGAGATATGCCAATAATAATATGCAAATTTGGTGAATTATTGAACAGGCATGACTGAGGATTTCTTATTGGTTTGCATGTTTATCTCACAAAATCCATCAATTTTTCAGACAGCTTATTGTGCCTCATCCAATAGGTAAATCGAATCAAACACTGAAATCAATAATTCAGGTGTTTGTGCTGCTGTGTGTGCGGGTGTGTGTGTGTGTGTGTGTAGTACAGTAGATTTAGTTTTGCCTGGTCTTCGTTTACAGTGTACAGTCTCCAAACTTTGTGAGCGGCAGCCTTTTTGTTGACTTGGCACCGATTCCAGCGTAATAAACTCACGACTGATGTGAAATCAATATGGTTTATCAACCACTCACGGCCGATTATTGCTAAGTGCTTTATTTGAATCACTCGTCATCGGCTGTTGCAAGGATTCTGCACAACACTTATAGCAGACAGTAGTGGCAGTAAATGTATGTTGTATGTGATATATTACAGCCCGTGGCGATTTGGTTAAAAAGAAAAATGCCAAAATGTATTTTTTTTTCTTCTTCTTCTTCTTCTTCTTCTTCTTCTTCTTCTTCTTCTTCATCGTCTTCTTCTCCATTCCCCTGCCTCATTTGCAATGATTGTGTTATCGGGGCAGCCAGGCAAAAGCGTGGAGCAACCATAATTTCAGCGCGGGATTAGGCAGAAATAACGAGGTCACCAAGTTACAGTTGCCATGGCAACGACACATCCAAGAACACAGGATGCCATTGCTTTAAAAAAAAAAAAAAAAAAGAAAGAAAATACAGAAGAAACAGGGCCCAGGATTTTTTTTCCCTCCCTCCCTCCCTCCTTCTCTCTCTGGCTCTTTTTTTCATACCCTTCCCTCTCCATCTTCCTCTCTCTCCCTCATCCTCTCCTTCTCCCTGTCTCTGTTTTTTTTTTTTTTTTTTGAGAAGCAGAGGGGAGCAGTTCACTTTCACTCCCTCTGTTTTCCAGAGCCTTTTGTTTCTGAACATATTCAGAATTACAAATTCACTGTTGAGTACATTTGCATCTTTCTGGTATTCATATTTGGTGGGAGGTCTGTTTCCTCTCATTCTAACATGGCTGTACCCCTTCTTTAAAGCTCATTAGACGACACCTCTCCTCACCCTCCTCACCCCTTCCCCCCTCTTACCTCCCACAGTCTTTAAAAGACAAACCTCTGAGTTCTCCACCTTTTTTCTTTTTTTGGCAGATTTCAGTTTTAGGGCGAAAACTATGAGGTGATCGAAGTCAGGAAAATAAGAAGGCTCCTTTTTTGAGGGGAATCAATGCATGTGGTGCCCTGGTCTGAGCATTGATTTGGATTGAAGTTGCCAGAAGCTTTGGGCTTCTATTCAAACAAATAGCCATTCCCATGTTACACCTGGCTGCTGGTAAGACCACAGCACAGCAAACCGACTCAACGCTATGCAAAGTCCAATAACCAGCAGGCCTGGAGACAGCACCCAGTCCAGCAATGTCATATTGAAGCACTATTGATTTTCTTTGGGATGATGCCAATTAGACAAAGCCTAAAACAAAAAATCATTCTGGTTGATACAAGGACACTGGCTGGACCTGGCAAGGTAAACACTGGTAATAAATGAAGCTGTGGACTGTGATGTGCGTCCAGTTAAACAGTCTGAACCATGGCGACGGTGAACCACAGTCAGGTACAATTTATTTTTACATGTCTTAGCTTTAGTACATCATATTCACATAAAGACTTCCTACGCTGTACATTATATATGTGCACACAGTAGTGGAAGAAGTATTCAGATCATTAACATAAGCAAATGTAACAAGGATGTATGCAAAAATACTTAATTACAAGTAATATCCTGAATTCAAAAGGTACAAAAAAAGTATTTTCTGCAAAATATCAAGCAGAGCATAAAAAATAAAATCTCTTTTTAGGCCCTTTCAGAAAGTTACATTATTCTATACATACAGTATATGATTACTGATACTTGTAGGCAGCATTTTAACGTTATTTGGTAAATGTGAACCAATTTTAATCTACAGTATATACCAATGAACCATATTTTACAACCTGATTATACTGCATCCTTTGTATGAAAAATCTTAATCTGCAAAGTAGCTTTACTATAAACATGGTGATGTTTGAGCCAACAGCTTGCAGCTAACGGTGCTAACTACGGCAACAGTGCAAACACAGTTTACAGGGGAAGCAGAGAGTGGGCGCCGTGTGTTCCCGAGAGAGGTATCAGCAGCGGCCGCAAGCTAACCAGACGGCTAAAAGTGCACTAAAAGCATGCGTGGCCGTCCCGGCGATATACTTACATATGACAGTTGTTTGCTGCTATATGAATGCTCTGAATATTGAATTTAACACCTTTGATGAACCTTGAATGATCAAGTGACCAGCGCTCTGTGCAGTAGCGGGGGCGGAGCTTCAAGTCCATGAGTCGAGCATGTCGTCCACAGCGGCCCTTTACAAACCTCCGTTATGTGTATTTCACCAATGTTTAGACGGGAGTAACTGTGACTGGGGGACACCAGACAAACACCATCTTGTTTTACTTTTCACGATCTCTCCAACTGGGAATGTTGGTATTGGCAGTGGTAGAAAATAATACTCAAGTCTTTTTTTTGTCCTGAAGCAAGTCTATTAACTGTTTGGGGCCCTTTGGGCTCCGTCTACTGGTAATGTTTGCCCCTGGTGTTTTTTCCTGAACCAGAATGTATTTCACTGGTGTTTCTGGCAGTGAGTTGCCCTGAGTCTGGTGTTTGAGTGACGCAACTATGGCATGGAAGGTGTGTTGCTGAGGACTCAATGAGTCTGTAGTATTAACTGTAGTATATACAGTATATAACTGTAGTATTGAGTGTGAAGTTGTTTGTCTTTGCAGGAACACTACAAGCCAAATGTTTAGCGTTCTGAGCAGGCACGTTTTCAGAGGCACTGGTATTTCAAATCAGCGGAATTAAACAATGCCCTTCTTCATTATTATACCTAAATACTACATCGACACACACAAGCCTGTGGCTAATTTAGAGGCTTTTACATATTGGAGTTCACCTGACCTGCATGTTTTTGGACTGTGGGAGGAATCTAAAGCACCTGGAGGAAACCCACACACTCAGTAGAGAACATAGAAAAGGTACACAGAAAAGATATTTACACACAGAACTCGGCAAAAGAAAGTTTTAATCATCAAGAAAGTGAATCTAAAGTAAAATCATGTGTTCCCATTGCTTTCAGTAATATAAGCTGCATAAAGAGAAGTAACAGTAATGAACATCACAAGTGCAAACTGTGTCATTACGAACAAAACTTATGGGTGAACAATAGTAAACTGCAAAATAATGTTAATTGTAAAGTCGGCATGGGACGATATGAAAATTGAATTTCATGATTATGCTGGCCATAATAATACAGATTCCCGATTATCCCGATAATCACTAAAAAATGTTTAAATCTCATAAAATGGTACTAAAACATACTGGAATCATTAACTTACAGTTAGTCAAGAAAGAAGTGTTTTTTGGTGAAAAAAATCTAATTATCTTAAATAAGGTAATCAGGAATAAATAGTAAAAGAATAGATCGTAAACATTGTACAAAGAAATATGTATTTGTTATTTCTTTAATGATAATTCCTCTATTTTTCAGATCAGGCTCTATTTTTCACTCACCCATTATCTCGATGATGCAGATTCACCACGATCAACTTATTGCAAGTGGGTTTTTTTTATCGCGATCCGAGATTTAAAAAAATCCTATACAGTCCCATCCCTTGTGCAAAGTCAGAATCCCTTAGAAGTCAGTGCAGTGCTCCAGCAGCAGACCTAAACACACTGGCTGAACAAAGCCCAGACTGATCTTCATACTAAATCTGCCTCACAGCATCAATATAGCTGCACCATCCTATCGAAAAGAAATATCTGAATGACTTCAAAAGCTTCAAAACATCTTTGAAATAAAAAATCTCATCAAATTTAAATTAAAAAAAAATATATATATATATATATATATATAACCTTGTGCAACAATTCAGCCCTGAGTGTGAGCTGTACTATGAGGGGTGCAGGGAGGTTCAGCGGGACCACCACAGACCACCACAGCTGCTCTCTGCCTTCAAACACCGCTCCAGTCTGGCTCTTTAAAACACTTTATATATTCAGCACTGAAGCTACACCATAAACTTTTCCCTCCCCTCTGACTCTCTGTTTTCTTCGTCTTTCTCCAGCGGTTTAAAATTGATCCTTGAGACTTAATAGCAGCAGCTTTAAGTACACGCGCGGATTTCATTTGAATTAGGACTATTGCAGTGTGGTTTTCTGTTTTGTATGAATAGCAGAGGAAGATGCATTGTGTTTGGTTTCTGGAAAATTCTCTCTGCCTCACATCAGGTAGCAGAGCGAGATCAGCTGTGTGTGTGTGTGTGTGAGTGTGTGTGAGTGTGTTTATGTATGTGTGCTTTGTATGCATGTGTATTTGTGTGTAGGTGTGTCCATGAGTAAGCCTGTATATGTGTGTGTGTGTGTGTGTGTGTGTGTGTGTGTGTGTGCGTGCGTGCGTGCGTGTGCGCAGGCGCTTGTGTGCGAGGCTGCTGCCATGCCTACGACATGGGGGATGGTAGCAGCACAGCCAGCTATTTTTCTTTCTTTCTCTGCTGAACATCAAGTTTGGTCTCCCATCAGCCTCGTCCTCCACAGAAAACGGTTGTTGGTTAAAGACGTGGCAAAAAAACGTCCATTGATAAACCGGCATGTTAGACACGCGATTATTGATCAACTCAGATGTGTATCGATGCATGCAAATATATAATACATGTTGATTAGGAAAATCATGTTGGATCAAATCATCTGTTGATCCGAGAAAGATGTGTCTAAGTAACCAAAACATGAATCATAAGCTATGAAGGGTGCAGATGTTTCTCGACTAAAATGTGATTGATACAGATTTTAATTGACAAATGTGTTGATGAGCACACATATGACAGACAGAAGGTGTCTCATTCTTAAACAGCAGGATGTGTCAAAATATTGGAAACTCCAGTTCTTTATTGGCCGAGATGATCGACACTAATTGCCTGTTTCCCCTCTTCCACATCTTGACCAGTTCCCATCCTTCTCGCTGTACTTGTTATATGTTCTTAGCATGTTGAAATGGAACACGGTGATTTTCTCAAACTACCTGCTCGTAAAATGAAGGTAAACAGGTGAAACCGCCTCTCACGTTAAACTTTTTAGGTTTGATTTAGCTCAAAATGTG
Source organism: Melanostigma gelatinosum (assembly GCF_949748355.1). Classification (NCBI taxonomy): domain Eukaryota; kingdom Metazoa; phylum Chordata; class Actinopteri; order Perciformes; family Zoarcidae; genus Melanostigma; species Melanostigma gelatinosum. The sequence goes on from NC_136638.1 coordinate 24,850,803, forward strand.
TTGTTTTTTAATTTGTTGGTGTGTTGCTGTTTTTTTTTTTTTTACAGTTAGCTCGACTGATACCAGATGGTGATTGGTTTTTGGAGCATTAATATAACCGTGAAGATAACAAACCTGTCAACACTATTATGGTGCCAACAACAGACAAAACGTATTGTATTCTGACTTGATTCCAATCAGCTGCTGAAATGAAAACATCAAAACAACAATATTGTCAGCGTTTCCAACCACCTGCAGCAGTGTTTGTGTAATTCCATCCCCATCACAGTTAATTCAACACTTTCAGATAGTTTTGTACAGCCTCTAGAAGTGCATAATCAACAGAATAATTGTCACTGAACAATCAACACTTGGAGATGTGTTGTGTGGAATGGGAACACTGGGAGGTGTCTCCCATATTTTCTCATTTTGTGTGTCTGGTGAAAGGAAAGGTTTCGCACCTGAAGGGTTGTGATGCCATGCCACAGAGCAGGCAAGCTAATGAGCTGGCTGGTCCGGTCAAAACCCAAACTGAACCTGAAATCCCTTCAGCAAATGTTTGCCACATTGTGGTGCAAAACCCACAAACACTGGAGCGCTGCGTGTCCAAGCACGGCAACCGGACACAGAGACGGGCCCATTTAATTTGTATTCTGCTGCTCTTTCTAATCACTTCAATCCTGAAACGATTCTCTTGACTTCAACGCTTGCAGGTTGGGTAAATGGGATCCTGCTTTGTGCAAACTGGTGCTAACCTCTGCACAACCTCTCTCTGTCTGAGGAATGTTCACCAACCGTTGGCCGGCACCACCGCCGCCGCCAGCGACCGAGGGGCATTTTGTCGGCACTTGGCAGTTGGCGCAGCTTCCTCACTAAGAAAACATATCCAAAACATCTGCAGCAGAGTGAGCAGCGAGAGGAGAGGGGAAGGAGGTTGATGGTGGGGGGGGGAGGGGGAGGGGTGGTGGTGGTTAGAGGGATGGGGAGATGTGGTGGAGTTGGGGAGTGGGAGGGGGGGAGGGGGGCAGAGATGTGGGGGCGGCAGGCAGCAGAAGTACGTCTGCGCTGCAAATCTGACGAGGACTTTTGAAAGGCTAAATCCCAAAGAGAGCGCTGCTGCCTCGGCTTGCTGCACTACAAACAGCCAGAGCTGAGACAGGCTGGGCTTCTTTTTTATTTGTTCCACAGGAGGTGCTCCACGAGAGGGAAGAAAAAATAATTATATCGGTAACCTCTGTGTGCTATACCTGACAAATGTTGCAGATGGAGAATATTTATAATGCAAAAAGGGCAGAAATATTTTCTATGTTGAGTGTCAGTGTTATTTGAAACGTTTTCGTGGTGTAAATGCTGCATTTCATGGAGAGGAGCTCATTGAAGGTTGTGTGTGTGTGCTTGTGTGTGTGTGTGTGTCTCCACATGGCTTTTCTTTTTTTGCTCCACCATTTCCACATTTCTTTTCCACCACTGTCATGGTGTATTTGGGGGTGGAGAATAACATTTAGTTTGAAAAAAAAGAAATAAAAAATCTCATTTACAATTAGGGTGTGTGTTTACACATTACACCTCACATCACCTCCTGCGTGAATGCTAGTTTTCTGGATTATATTTCCTTGTTGAGTCAAGCGGCGGGGAGAGAAAAGTAAGAATTGTCACGTTTATGATTACGTCCAAACCACACTGCCTCTTATCCAAAGATGCCTGAAAGCCAAGCTCTCCCACATTCAGCGAAGAAAGCAGGACAGAGCCTTGTCTGTGAACATTTCAATCCTGCAGCGGCACCGGTTTACAATCTGTGTGATTGTTAATCCCATTGGAACAGTGGTAATCTACGCATGAAGGTGGTGGGATCTCTCCCACTGGAGATCGAGTCCAGACTCGGCACACATGCCGCGACCACAGAAAACAGGATTGGGTCTCATCCCTTGCTTTGCTCAGCTAAATCTCATCAACTAGAGAGAAATATAATCCCAAACACCGAGCTCTCTCTCCACCTTCCATAACTGTGATTAATGTATATGTAGAATTTGAAAAACACATCAGCAAAACAAAACAAAAACACATTTCCCCCCCGTGTGAGTGCATGTCGCGTACATGTGCAGGCTCGATGCAGTGGGCATTGTTTTTTCCTGCGTAAATACAACCCTGTTGGAGGCATGAATCATACTCAGCCTTGCTGGACAACATGATTCATCAGACCTCTGTCAATTTGTCCCCAAAATACGCCGTCTCTAAAACCAAATGGGTCACATTTAGAGACATTTTAAAAATCGCAGAAAAAATGTGATTTACGAAAAAGCTAATTCAGGGTTAAAGGTCACAGCGAGAAGACGTTTATTTCTTTGTCGTTGCTGTGCCACTGTACCTTTTTAACACTGCAAACATGTTTTTAACTGCTCTCTGTTTGCAGCCACTTAATAAACACGACACATGAACTCGTGAAAAGGTGATTACAGAATCTTTTCCATCGCCTACAGACTTTAACAATGTAGCACAGGGACGCCGATAGATGGAGCTGTGGGTTTTAGGAGGAATGAAAGAGGAGGAGGAGGAGGAAGGGGGGGGGGGGGTGAGGAGGGGGTGACTTTCTCAAGACTTGAAGTTGAGACAGAAGTGTAAAAAAAGCCAGTTTACCAATCTACGGGGCGACTCATTAGCGGCTCTGTACCCACTGATGTCCCCGCGTTCGTAACCGTGTGTGTTTACATCTGAGTGTAACGCCGGCGTCTGTGCAACTGTGTGTCCTCGAAGACTGTGTCGCCATTAAGTTAATGATGGCTTCTTGATGATTCAGGGGGAAAATAAGTGTTTTTTTAGAAGGTAGTGGTCACTTTACTTCAAGGGACGGGGAGATGTCTCAGGAAACACACTCTTGGGACCACTATGTTTATCTATATATATATATGTGTGTGTGTGTGTGTGAGAGAGGGTGTGTGTGCTGATTTGCAGCACGTGCTGGCGTGCTTGCGTGTGTGCGTGTCTGTGAGGTTTCCTGCTGCGCGGTGCGGCTGGGAGCCCTAGCGAGGGTAAAATTCCATTCTCTCGGCGGAGCAGCATTCTGCATGAGCCAATTCCCAGGAGACACTGCTCTGCATGTCCTCCAGACAGCCAAGCTGAGGCACAGGCTCAGGCTCGCTTATTAACTGACCTGAGGGGGGGCCGCGGCGGTGGTGGTGGAGGAGGAGGAGGAGGGAGGAGATGGAGGAAGGAGGGGGGGCGAGATGGAGAATGGAGGAGGAGGAGGTGGGGGGGGGGGGGGGGGGGAGTGAGCCCAGGGAGGCAGGAGGAGGCGGTGGGTGAGGAGGGGGAGGTGGTGTTGGGAATTATGGGTTTGTGTGTGCGTGTGTGTGTGGGTGGGAGTGTGATTAGGGGTGATGGGTTGTGGGGATATGAGCGTGTGTGTGTGTGTGTGTGCTTGCGTGCATGAGTGTGTGTGTGTCGGAGGCAGAACTGGTTGGAAATATTAACCCTTTGCTCGCTGAGCTGCAAAAATTCAGCATAAGAAAAGCAGAGTGTGGATGTCTAACAAGCTGCGCTGTGTGTTTGTATCCTCGTGTGCAACACAAGGACGTGTTGCCACCTTGTCGAAAGGGCAGCAGGATCCACAAAAGCCTGGTCAATCACTTTAAATATGTAGTTTGCCTTTTTATCTGAACTTTGGCAGGATCTCATTTTACCAGCTATGTGTTGTCTCCGACATTCCCTTCAGCATCTTTGTCTGTATTTGGCGGCACGCTTCACCCCCAGAGTTCAGGATATTGGCGCAAATATGATTTTTAAACTCCACCTTTCCACACACGGGCTCTTTCTGAAATATAACTAAAAGCCTCTACTTGCCGTATTAATCTATTTACACTAATTTGTCATCCCTGTGTGCAAATATTAGTTTGTAGTTTTGTGTGTCTTCTCATAATTGCTTGACACGACTGTACGACTTATTTGTCATCGGTGTGAGGAAATAGCATAATTGAAAAGTGCTTTTCAATTACAATTTGTTTAACTTAAATAATGAAATAAAATGTGGTGCTTCAAAGTTTTACTTCTTCTTTTTTTTTATTTTATATTATTCCATCCAGCAGTGAAGCGGAAAGAGAGAGAGAGGGAGAGAAAAAATCACTCGCGGCAAAATGCAAATGAGCCTGGAAGCTATTACGATGCTAATGAGATTCTACCATAGAAGTTGCTGCTCCGGCATCCGGGGTATATTTCATCCATATTTGGAAAACAATTGTGTAGGGGACACACTTCCCAGTGTTCACAGTCCAGTTAGTTTGTACTTCGTCCACAACAAGCTGGAATATGGTCAGAGTTAGACAGCAGGAGTCTTCACTTACCGAGTTTTACTGAGCTGAACAGTTGAACCCGCAGACTACAGTGGTTTATTTGCAGTCTTACCGCTGTTCTGCTCTATTTTTAGCTCTTCATCTGTCTCATGATTGCTTGTCAATCGCCTGCAAGCTCCTTTTTTTTATTAAAATCACAATCAAACTCTTCCTCCTGCCTTTCAAAATTTCACAAACATTCATCCCGTTGGCGCCTGTTTTCAGTCCCCCCAAAAAAAAAGAAAAACCCCAACAAAACAAACGAGTGTGATTGTTAAGCAGCGACATCAAACGCGTGCTACAACTTCACGTTTTCACGCTCTGCTGTGAAACAGGATAAGGAAACGGTGTTCAGGGTTCCTCCGAACACGAGCGGCACCGGTGCGTTCAGGTGCAAAACCTGTAGCACGGCTGCTAAGGGTGTGTAGTTTGTGTGCTGAAGGCAGGCAGGTAGGCAGGTAGGGAGATAGGGTACGTTACCATAGTAACAGCGAGAGGGAACCCAGCAGAAGCAGAGAGTGTCTATATGTGTCCTGACCCATTTCCATTCTCATCCACAAGTGTTTTTGTCTCGCTCACCTTGCGGTTTTCACAACCAAACAGCTCTTCTCCTTCATCCTTGATGCATTTTTCTGCGTTTAACAAATGAGACAGTCAGCAAAACACGTGCAGGATATACGACACCGCAGACTCTCAAGGTACATTTGGTTTGCTATTCAGTTCACTTCAATTCAATTCCTTTCAACTTCGTTGTCCCTGAGGGTAAAAAAAAAGCCCCGGTACGTACAGGAGTAAAACATAAATACAGAAGTACGTAAAACAAAGGTTCTGAAGTCATGAATTAAGAACATTTTCATCTATTGAACTGGAATAAGCACACATCCACAAAGACACCACAGGCTGCAGTTAATTAATAGTTGCAAAATAAAAGAGTTCCTCACAATCGTTTTTCCATTTCGTGGACTAAAGCTGAAAAAAAGAAATAAAAAAACACGTGTGGCGATGAAAGTCAGAACAGGAAACCGTAGGAAGTATCGTCCGGGTCAGTTCAGTAAAACATGAGTGCTGATTAACGTGTAAAACATTAACTGTTCAGCACTCTTAAGATATTGTACATGATGTATTATGATCGCTTCAATCATGATAAATATAATAACAGAAACACTGTCTCACACAGCTGACAGCATGATTGATCGGGTTTAAAGTGATTGTTGTTGTTGGAGATTCAGACGTGAATGTGGTGAGTGACATTTGTTTTCCAGTTATTATCTTTGTTTGTGACTTTGCCTCCGAAAGCAAAGAATGTTTCATGTGGTTGATCTTAAAGATATTTATAGGATTCATTGTTATTCTATATTTTGAATATATGGCAACAGATCCACAAAACAACCACTTCATTAATTCCTACCGATCCCATACAGTCAATCTTTAAAATCAGGTCACAAATATACATTTTCACGTTTCAGGTTTTAAAAACAAAAAAGAAGCCAAATAATGTCATAGTTTTTAGGATAAGTTATTGAAACAGGAGTCAAATGCGCATTTGTTTGGGACTATTTTCAGCGGTGGATTAATCCACATTTGGTGCTCTAGTGAGTATTTGGGGCAGCAGGACAGTGTATGTGGGATTGAGTCAGACTAAAGTGTGTGTGTGTGTGTGTGTGTGTGTGTGTGTGTGTGTGTGTGTGTGTGTGTGTGTGTGTGTGTGTGTGTGTGTGTGTGTGTGTGTGTTCATGTCACCCAGCGCAACCCTGTGCCTCGCTTATGTGTTTTTAATCGACAACATTGGAGCACTATGGCACAGAGGAGTGAGACCTATCAGGCAACACGTGTCAGTAGGACCAGGACATTTTTGCTTTTTTGTCTTTATTAATGGGATTTGATCACAATAAGAAAATTACAAAGTATCACCAGCAGCCTTTCATAAATATGTCAAGTGATCAGCGAGTCACTGTTGTTGCACGACAGTGGCTTCACCTGTGCTATTCGTGGTGAAGCAGTTAATCTAAATTTGTGTGATCTTAGATGTAAGTTCTTAAATGTAGCTGGTGTGTGTCTGTGTGTTTTCAGTGTGTGGGAGGAGAACCCCTGTGTTGAGGAGGGGAAGTCTTCTCGCAGAGAGACACTGTGCTGCCTCACCTCTCATGCGGGTCCTGTTTACCATCATCTGCACAATACAACCGAGTCCACATTGAAATCTGTTAAATGAGCTGTTCACTTCAATGTACTGTATTGCAGCCACACTCAAGTGGTAAGCGCTTCAGGCGAGCAACCAAATCCTGTTAGAAATGTCAATTGAAAAGGTCTTGAGATATTAAAAATGTAGTTTTTAATTGAAGGTTTATTAATAGATTTTTCAAACTTTTTTTTTAATTACCCGACCGGATGCCTGAGGCATTTGGATTACAACTTTTATCTCACTCGATTCAGACTGCCTCTCCCCATTCAGCCATTTTGGATTAAAAGTCAGAGTTCATAAATGCTGTTCATTAATTCCCAGTGCGAACAGTTAATGTGAGATTCGGTTGCAACGTTACGGCTGGTCTGAGTGTCTGTTTATTTTTAGATTCTTGTGGTTACTTTGCAGCCCCGGCGTAATCTGTCACGGAGGAGAACATGGAGGAAATCTTAATCGCTGTGCCAAAAAAAATATATATTTCCAATGCATGTGTCTGGTTCAGAAATGCAACATGTTGGTGACACATACTGTCACAGCAAATGATGTTATTGACACGTGCTGCGTGGCGTGTAGTGTAAAATTGGTGAAATAAATTACTGCCAGCCTGTCTGCACACAGTGTCCATGTGTCATATTATGCAAACTGCAATTTTAGGCAAATAGTATGCAAACTAAGAACACCAGTGTTGTCAGAAACAGATATTTCCTGATCTTCGATTGAATAAATGCATTCAAAAGGTGTTCGTGTTCATTCAACAACAAGATCGTTCAAATCAAATCAAAATGAATTGTGGGCAACGTGTGAGATTTGATGATGCGTAATCTGATCATTACTGGATTAACTTGTTTCAACCTAATTAAAAACACACACTCAACGAGCTCAGGCGTGTTCTCATCGGAGGGGCATTCTGGGAAATGTAGGAAGTCACAAACTGAAGTAGAAAGTAGTTTGATGGTTATTCAGATTATCGCGATGTATATCCTGTGATGGTGATTAATGTGGAACAGTTTGAACTATACAAGGTGTATTTTCATTTAGCTTTGATTCATCTTCCAGAGATCACCTGTCAATCAAACTGTGTGGGAGGTATCTTGACATCTTTGATTAATTTATGAGTTTCTGTAGCTGGCGCTCTTTACTTTGCATAATATGACATAAAGGGTGCCTGATCTTTCTAACTACCCAGTATATACTTCCAAACTGCTGGTGGAAATGGAAAACACTTCCCTTAATGGGAAAAAAGTACTTTATTTTCTGGAAAGACCGTGACATCAGGTCACAAGCAACTCAACTGATTCACTGCATGCACTCATTTGGTTTTGATAATATGATTAACTGCAAGTTTGTTTTGGAACTTGTACCTCTAAAGTACAATATCAACTCTGGCTGGTCCTGCATCATCGGCTACAATTGTGTACCAGATGTCAACAGCTAATTTCAAAACATGTATTGTTTAAAAGTTTATATTGTGCAGAGTTGAAACAAATAGATCCACACACATGTTGTTCCCATAAGGACTTTAATACGTAACATTCCGATCACCGGGCTCTTCCTCCGACTTCTGATAAATGCTGAGTCGCCATCTTAATTACCCATAATGCAAACACACCTGACATACCGAACCGGTTGTAAATAGTCCCCATCAAATAGTGGTAAGACAAATACATTCTATATTAGGCATATACAAACGATAGATCAAGGCTAAATATGCACACGGGTAAAACGTTATGGTATACAAAGGAAGATACCAGTGTATACATTGAAAACATTTACACCTCGAGTTAGTGTTCCATAACGGACGCAGGCTAAACAGCCTTCAAATGTCTTCATACTATAGTAGTAAAACGGACATTCCCATTCAAATCAATGCAGCTGCATGGTCAGACAGGCGACCAGTTATTTGTGTACCGTTGCCATTGAGTATACTCACTAATCTTGATATTAAATTCTGTATAAAAAGCAAGTCGAGGACTCACTGAGGTGAGGTTTTGCAGTAACGACTAAAACGAGCAGCGGAGGAGTAACGTTACGAAGCGTAGAGAGCCTTGAGAGGTGCATATTCCGAATAAAGGTGTGTTTAATCAGCCACAAACTAAAACACGTAAAGTATTGATATTCTAGCATATGAACACTGGTTGTCCTTGATTTATTTGGGAACTTGGGAGTGATTATATATCGAGAATGCACACAGTGTGGTAGGTGGGGGTTATATGGGCCCAATTGCAAACGTTTGCCCCAGGGCCCCTTAACGGGTTAAACAGGTCATGATCAACACTTGTTTTAAAAATGTATCTAAATTTACTCGCAGAAAGTTCATCATCGCCGCTGTGTCACAATGTCATGTTTGATACTACTGTTCCACTGAATGTAAAATCTCAAATTTGCAAATCTTACACACAGTGGCTTCATAGTACCATCCTACCAGACCCACCAGTGTGCACATGTCACTGAATTAAATGAAAAAATCTGGCGGGTTTCACATGTTTTGACTTGTTAACAGTCAGAGTGACATTGTGGATTGCAGACTCCCCGCTGCAGCAGACAAAGCAGCGAGTCCTCCCCCCCCCCTACCTTGGCTTAATCACAAATGATGCCACTTGGTGCATAACTAGCCAGGTACTGAGATTCTGTCGTTAGCAGCATCGACTGCAGGGAACACGATCAATACACGATTATGAAATCATGCCGCACATTGAATGGACGTTTTTTACAAGTGCAGACTCGTCAGTGCTGCTCAGCATGCTCTCGTCACTCACTGTGTCTTTGAGTCTCAGAGTCTAGATTATGGCTCAGGAGGAAGAATATTCAACTTTTTACAGACATTCAATTTATTTTTTTAAATTTGGACATAAAACAGAAAGATTTTACATTTTTCTTTTTAAGACAATCTTCCAGATGATATGTTATTATTTCGTTTTCTTAAAAAACAGATATATTTCCGATATGCCGCCGACAGATTGTTGTTATTCTCGTCGATATGTTTAGCCCATACATTCATATCAGGCACTGGAACTGTTTGAATTGTTTCATATCAACCCATGTGAACATTGTACTTTACAGGGATCAATCAGTTTTGGCAAGTTTGTGTTTCACATCATTAAAACCTCCGATATGCTGAATGTGATGTTGATTCTTCCAGGAATTTAAGAAAACATTCTTGTTTTTCATTCTCAACCTTAATGTGACTTTATTTATGCTTACAGCACAAATACTTGTGTGTGTAAACTAAAACAATGCATTGATTTGGAACAGAATCCACACAAAGAACCCCTCATGCGCATGCACACAAAGATCTTACTTGAACTTTGCAAGAGTGCAAAACTGAGTGTAGGTCTTGAGGGAACAGGAAACGACTTCCCTCCTCCCCCTTCAATTCTGCCCCCCCTCTCCTGTTCCTCCCCCTCCTCCGCTCCTCTCCTCCTCCTCCTCCTCCTCCTCCTCCAGCACCACGCTATAGCAGCGAACTAGGCAGGCCAACTTGCAGAGTGCAGCTCAGACTCGACAGCGGCTGCTTCCTACTGGGGGTCTTCGGAGAGCATCGCGCTTCAATGTGCGCTGCTGTGCCCGCTGGATGTTGAAATCGCACCGTGCGCCTTGCCAGGAGCCACCATGTCCAACTCAACCCAAGACCCGTTCTACTCGTCTCCGTTCGGACCCTTCTACAGGAGACACGCGCCCTACATGGTCCAGCCCGAGTATCGGATCTACGAGATGAACAAGCGGCTGCAGACGCGCACAGAGGTGAGCCGACCGGGAGGGGATAGCTCCTGCGGTACCGGTGGGAGGGTAGCCGGGGCTGTGGAGGTCCGGTGCGGGGAGAAGGGACGGGATGTTGGGGCTGGAGTGAAGAGAGAGACAGAGAGGCTCGGGTCGGGATTACGGTCTGTCAATCAGGAGGTGTGGATGCGGTGCGAAAGTGGCAAACATTCCTGAGGTGAAAGTAAACAGGCTCCGGTGTGAAGACAATACGCTGCAAGAAATACCATCAGCCGAAGTAAAAAAAGATGACATGGAGGAGATGCGTTCACGTGGCTATTTAATAAGTTGTTTAAAATGTAAAATTCGTGACTTGTGTCTGCGAGTCTGATATGGGTTGAGTGGTCCACCTGAAGGAATACATCAGGTGAACCTGCACCGCAATTATATGAAATTTAAAGATTTTAAATACGATTTAAAGACTGATCAGATTAAGATGAACAGTTTTTAGGCAGTGCAACGTATTAACAGAGAAAGTTATTCACAAATATAAGACAGTAAGAGCGTCTGACAGACTATTCAACTCTTACCAGGCTGCATAAAGCAAAGTATAGCTGTTTTACGTGCATTCAAATCATTTGCATATATTTACATATCGCCTGTTTCCCCCCACACATATTTGCACATGTGTTTGGTTGAAAACTGCAACAGATCAAGATCGACATGAATGCAGAGTTTGCCCACTGTGGGGTGAAGTGTTTGATGTCTGCCATGATTCATCACTGTGTCTGTGGAGGAAGTTTTCTCAATGACAGTGACCCTGATTGCAAAGCAAGGTGATTGTGATACAGTTGCATGAGTGTGACTTCATTTCATGTCAGTGTCCTGATGCTTCAACTAGTTTGGCGCTCAGCGAGTTTGGTGTACAGTGTCATTCAGACTAAACCTTTGGTGATCCCACTGTGAATTAAGCGTCTGTCTTCGGCATCTGTTCTGTGATCTCGAATGTGTAAATCTGCAGAGAAGAAGTTCATCCAACATGTCAAGTTGTCCTCGAGACGCATGTTTATGGCAATAGAAAGCAGCTAAATGCAATAAAAAGCACCTTTTAGCAGCCTAACGGTTCACGTTTTCAACTATAAATGTTAGGGCTGCAACTAGGGATTATTTTCATTATTAGTCTAACAATTGGTTCTGAATAATAATTGATAATTTTAGCAATAGATTATCAGTAAATAGCAAAAAACAAATGACCATCACAGGTTCTCAGAGTGGGTGACCTCAAACAATGTCTTGCTTTGTCCGACCTGCAGCCCAGAAACAAAACAAATCACTTCACTATCGCAGAAGAATAAGAAAACCAGTGAATTTAGCTATTTTTACCAAAAGAAAATCACTTTTAAATTTGATTAATTCTCTATGAATCGACAAATGCATTCTTGTTTGTAATTCTTTAAATAATGTGAGTTCTGGCTGCTGCGGGATGCTTTTAAGGCTGCAATTTGATTCCCACTGAGACATTAAAAACTAAGTTCCTGTGGATAAATATACCATATGTACATGATTCCATATGAAATCATTGCAGTCATTTAAAGGAAATCTGGTTCTCGAGCCTGACTCCAGCTGGGCTGCTGCAGCAATGATGCTGACTTTCCAAAAGAGGAACGTGCAACTTTAAGCAGACCAAGGCGACGTTGCTGAGACGCAACGGCCCGGTTTGATGCATTATTCATACGGAGTGGTCCGAGTCCCAGTGGACCTCGACACCCGCTCCACACATGCACGCACGCACGCATGCATGCACGTGTTCGCATGTGCACAAACACACACACACACATGACAGGACAGAACCAAATCAGAACAAATCAGTTTAAACCATTACCGCCATCTCCTCAGAATAAATGATATAATTGCATAATAATATAATTCGTTTTTTGTTCCCGTTGGTGTCCATGGCATCTTCATTCTCCTCCTCGTCTTCCGTCTTCAATGGAAGGAGTGTATAATACGTCGTCTCTTTAGCGATGTGCTCATTGTTTGATTGAAATCCAGGTGGCGAATATAATGAGGGAGAAGTCGTGTCTTATAGCGGGAAATAAATGCTTCAGCTTTTGAAATTTGTTTGCATCCAGATGTGCCATACGGCTCAGTTTAGGCTTTTAACGAAATTATACAGCAATTATCCTCGTGAATGCAAAACTGTAGCCATCAATTTACACAAACCTTTCACATGTGAAAAAAAATATTTTAGGGAAAGGTGACAAGATTGTAATATAAATCTGCCTTTAAAAAGCTCAATGCAGAAAATGAAAATGTCTCTTTCTAACTCCACTGAGAGTTTTTCTTTCTAGGCTTCTAACTAAAACTGAGATGAAACAAAAAGTGGAAAAATATACCGGTACATGCTTCGGGAAGCAGATGGTTTACTTCCTGTTCAGCGAGGTCAGCTGCTGGTCCTGATGATGATGCGTGCCTGAAGGGGGTCATTCTGCTGCCTCTTAGTCCAACTCCTACAAGACGACTTTAACATTCAGCTCACATTCAGACCGTGTCGGTATCAGCGCAGGGTCACGATGATTTTTGTTCCAAAAACAGGAAGTTTGGAATGTTTCTTGCCCAAAATCTGGATTCCATTAGAGGAAAATAGCTGAATTGTCCTGGTGGATTGTTGTCTTGAATATTTCATCAAGGTTTTGCCGCGAGCAGCTGTTGCAGATCCTTCTGTGTTTGAGGTAAACAGCTGGCAATGAACTGGTCTTTTATCGAAGTATCAGTTTGATAAACTCCGTTTTTTAAATTATGCGACGATCTTTTACCTTTGTGTTTTGTTGACATTAGCTTTATTGCCCGAGAGCCCACTGCTGTATGTGGAAATAATAACAGCAAAATCATTCAAAAATCTTTCTTGTCTTTTCTTCGGATTTCATGAAAACTCAGTGTGTTGAAAAGTACTGAACTTCACCTTCACTTTGCCACTAAAATGGACTTGTAAATTCGATGAAGGTAACAAACAGAAACATTCAATGTATCATATGTTCATCATATTGATAAAGCATTAACAAATACATTCAACATAATACTTTTGTTTGCAAAAAAAGGAATTCACAGTCAAAGAAACGTGTCCCACATAGTGGTGTTACTCATGTATGCAGAGAGGTGTAACACCTCTACTCCTATAAGAGAAGTACAAATAGATGTAATTAGGATTTTGGATCATAATGCTGCAAGTAAAGGACTGTCGACGTCAACAACAATGAAAACCCATATGGTATTTGGCAATATTTTACAGCTGACGCATTAAATAGAGCTTCATTTTCTGTAGCAGGCTTCTGAAACTTAAGCAATTCTTATAAAATCTGGAAAAATCATGAGCTGTCAAAGCGATAAAACAACATCAACTGAGAGCTGTTTAAAATCATTTTAGACCTGTCATTATGAGCAGGGATACTTCACACATACGACACAAGAAGACAGAAAGTATATGAAACAAATCCAAAGAACATATAACCGTGTGAAGAGGCATATTAAAGCCGTTCTTTGCCTGGGTTTGTTGCTCTATATTTTGTTGATCCCAGTCAGAAATGATTTCAAGCGTCTTGTCAGAATTATCACCCAAGTAAAGATGCTTAACATCGTGAAAGGACTTCCATTGTTGAGGATGGCTCCGAGCGTACTTAACACCGCGCTCGCTGGCAGGCCGTCGAAGCGAAATGACTCTAGTTTGCGTTCCCTTTCGCTCCGAGTAGTTTACAAAACGGGGGAGCTGACTAAGCCCCGGTATGACACCACCTTTTAGAAAAGTGTTGAAGGAGTCGACTGGAGTCACTCTTCTGGTAGAAATTCTTTCCATTTGTCTTATTCACGAGTGTGCTTTTGAATTTGCTTGGCTGGTGGTGCAACTGCTGCTCGCACTGGCAGGCGCAGGACTCAAGGACTTGACACTTGGAGGAGACTTTCTTACCCCCAGAGGAAGCTGTATAAGTGACATCTATAGCAGAGCAGGCAGTGAATCCTGCGGGGGTGAAATACCAACTTGTTAGAATTAGACAGACATGCTACTCTGCTTTTAACTCTTTTGATTCGAAGTCTTACACACAGTATCGTTGCACGGACTGGAACTTTTAGTGGGAAATGTTTCCAGCATCTGTTAAACCATTTTAAAAGCCAGGGAGATGAACTTTACCGGGGTGGAAAAAAATCCACCCTCAGATGCTCCTGTGCCATGATAGACGGGTAAGAGTCAATTCGGGTGGTGTTCAGTGCATTAGAGAGGTTGTTTTATGGTGTTTGGCAGTTTACTTTGAGGTGTACACACATCCAACATGAAGTGTTTGCTTTGACCTATGAGCTGTAGGAGGAGAGACCTGCAGTGTATTATAGGGCTGCAATACATGGTTATTGTCATTACCCATGAGTCTGTTGATTGATCTACTTTCTCAAACTGCTTCCTCAATTAATCAATTCATCGGTTAGTCAACAAAATCTCAGGAAAAAGGGAAAAATGTCCATTCCAGTTTCTTTGCATCCAAGGTGATCAGGTCCTCAAAGGGCTTGTTTGGTCAGACCGAAAACTCAAAGATATTCAGTTTAAAATCATATAAAACAGAATAAAAAAATGATTGCATTGGAGAAGCTGCAACCAGAGGATGTGTTGAGTTTTATTACTTAAAAGACATAGACCGACACAAAAATGATCCCTCTCAATCATCACTTCGGACCCACTAAAAGGGTGATGACTTTTTATTTTGCTGTGTTCAGGACGTCTCTGGGTGCTAATCCCCCTGAAAGCAACCAGGTGAAAGATCGCAAGCGTCCAAGAGGAACCTCCAAAAATGGACACGCCGCTGCTAGAAACATAAACATCGCGGAATGAAGCTCGTTCCTACACGAGAGTGAGTCTGAGGTTGGCTTTCCCTCGCTGCTGAGCATCGTAACCCTCGTTAAGCCGGGGAGGAGGGGCCAACTTTGAATTTGATGTTTACAAACCGCAGCTGACAAATCCGACTAATTGTGCCTTTTAGAAGACACTCACGATTAATTGATAATTAAATTATTCATAGATTATCAAAATAGTCGTCTAATTCTTTAATCAGTGGGTTAACCAATTGTTCCAGCTGAACAGAGTGACGATGATGCAACGTCCCCCTTTGAGGGTCGTAGTTCACACTGACGACGTTTTATCTGATTCAAATTCCACAAATAGAAATATCTAATATCATCTCATGGTGTCTGCTTTCGACTAGTTAACAAAGCTTTTTTTATTTTTTGGTGAAACTCTTCCTTCAAAACATGCTGAAAGGCTGATTTCTGCTCCTTCTCAGGAACAACCTTTTCACCTGCCGTGCACTCAGAAATAAGAAGGAATAAAACAACAACGACACAACAAGCACTGCGCGCTTGCCTGAGATCAGCTTTCACCTTTGAACTGATAACGCTGCTGCAGCTTAAACAGTCCTGCTCCTGTGATGACTCGTGGTCTGTTTCTATCCCAACCTTATTACCTGCTCCATTCATACTTATTACCTGCCTGGCTGTATTTCCGCAGCGGGGCTGACTGCTATCCCATTACCTTCATTTTACACAATGTGAACCCACTGTGACCTGGCAATCTAAACAGGCTTTGATGTGGATTTGATGCCACGCATACGGCGTGACCACATTGTTTCTGTGCTGTCGCTCTGGGGGCCACTGGCCCTCGCCGCACGGAGGCAGCTGCGATGATTTGTGGGGGAATTTGACACTTAAGCGTATGCAAATGAGCCGGCGGATTAACATTCAGAGGAGGAGCCTGGTCGACCTCAGCCGGCGTACGGCCATTAGCATAGACGGCATTAATATTCAGCAGAGGATAGCGGCGACACAGAATAACACTGTAAGTAAAACTACAACACAGAGGGCGAAACAGAAGCAAAACAAAAGCATTTTAATGGAGGCGCCGTAATAACACCCACAGGGCTGCTGCTGCTGCTGACGGTGGGTCTAATGGTCACACTCTTCCTCGGTGGACACACAAGCAATCAGTAACCAGTGATTGGCAGGCCATTCACTGGATTCTTGTGTCTGCTGCACATAGTTAGTCTTATTCTCATTATTCAAAATGGGAACACAGACCTGACTCATTGGCTCGACTGTGGAACCGGAGGAACTGGAGTGTTCATTGTGGCGAAATCCCTTGTTCCTGTCAGGGGCAAAGTGGATCTGTTCCCATCAGCATGACGTGTCAGATTGACATGAATAGGCTTATGATGTGCAGGTCAAGTTGGCACTGAGCTGGATGGTTCACAGAGAGGGATTAAAGATGAGCCACCGAGAACACGCAGAGGAAGTTTTTAGTTTTCAAGCCGTTAGAAGCGCAAATAATGATTTTGATCAATGATTAGACGGGAGATTATTGATGTTTGGTGTGTAAAGTGTCAAAAATATTGTTAAAAAAAGATTTTGTCTTCAAATAGTTTGTTTCGTGTGACCGACAGATATTCAGTTTACTATCTTATAAGATGAAGAAAATCAGCAATCTTAAATGGAGAGTTCACCACAAAATCAAAAACACGTATTTTCCCTTCTATTTATCAATGCAGGTTGTTTTTGGTGCGAGTGTTGGAGATATTGGCGGGAGAGATGTCTGTCCTCTCCAATACGACGAGACGATATGGCACTCGGCTTGTGCAAAAAGAAATATTTTGAAAAACTCAACAGCAATATTCTATATCCAGAAATCATGACCCGGTTACTCAAGATAATTCGCAAACCTTATTGGGAACAGTTTCATGTAGAAACTAAGTTCCTAAGTTCCTTCCAAGATGTATTTGTTTTGGCGCTTTGAGCACCACAAGCCGAGTGCCATCTAGTCCCATTTTATTAGAGAGAAGGCAGACATCTCGACGGCAACTCGCACCAAAACAATCAAGATTGATGTATCGCACTAAAGGTAAGAGGGAACATGTGTGTTTGATTTTAGGGTGAACTGTTCCTTTAACAACGGAGAGGCTGGAAAACCCAGGATTCCACGTTAAAACCGATCTATTTGATCAGCTCAAATTCTAAAACGGAGGACGCAAAAGAGACGGGCATGTTTCTTGCTTATTTTAGTGGATCACCATTAGCCTCGACATAGCAACAACAACTAATCTTTTGCCGGTCCACACATTAAAAGATGTCCAAACAAAACATTAATATATTCATGAGAGCAGGAATACAACACAACTACTTCAGTAACAACACAAAACTATTCAAATTCCCCCATAAATGACATAAAGGTGTCGAACAAATACAAACACGAGTTAATTGTTACAACAACACCGCTTCATTACCCTCCATTCATAAAAATGTATGACGAATAAATATAAGATGTTGAGGCTGTAGCTTGTAGTTGAATAATCAATGAGTCAATTGACAAAAAAACACAATTTTTATGTCATCAAAGCGTCGCTTGATTCTTTTTCATTAAACTTTTACCAGACTGAGAAACATTTCCACAGAATCGCCTCCCTAAGACGTTTAAATAATTGGTTTACGGAGACATTTTTTACAGTGTGCGTGTGTGAAACGAGAGTAATTACCAGAAAGGTGTATCACGCTGCCCTTATCTGAAGCATGACTGTTGGATTTATCTACCATCAGGGAAAACAAGCCACTGCAGGTATCACTGGAAAGGCTTCTCATGTGTCACGACTGCGTTTTTAATGATGCAAAACTGAACAAAAGGCTTTAAAATCAATTAAACAATTATTAAAACACATGCTAATTGTGTAGGAGAGGGCAGCGAGTCTTCCTCTGTTGTAGATGTTTAGATATTAATCCTTGTTTTCTGTGAAAAGCAGCCTCAGTGACACAGCAAATCTTCACAGCTAATTTAATAATTGATGGATTAAGATATTGATCGGACGGTGTTATGTTACCAGAGTCCATTCAATTATCAAATACATTTAAATACAAATAAAAAAACATCATTGAAGCTCCTTCCCACTCACGCAAACAACAAAACAAAACAATGGAGCCCTAAATAAGTCTATATATTTGTTATTGACTGACTAAACAGCATTATTATGTATTTCTCTGTCTCTGATATGTGTTGTTATTATGAGTCACAGTGAACAGACATCTGCTGTTGTGGACCCGTAAAACGTTGCTCGGAGCTCTTACATTAACAGCAAAAACATTTTATATTTTCATAATGCTGCCAGTCTCCGAAAGGACCGAATGGCATTCGCTTCTGCTTCCCTTATTATCCCCCCCCTCCCCCCCTCCAAAATAAGGAATAATGCTGCTAAAAGGTGAGCGTACAGGCTGATGGAGGGAAAAAAGTCACCTTATCCGAAGATAAGTGTAGTCATTACTGTTAAGTCAGCTGAATGCCTTTTGCCTGTTTCATTATTTAATTCATTATAAAGCTGCTCTTTGGTGTAAAATCACTGAATAGACACAGAAAGGACAAAAATCATACCTGAAATGCAGTCTTTCTTGTTTTGAGGCAAATTCAGTCTAGAAAACTGAATATTCTTTACATATTAACGTACAATTCCACAGCACAGTGAAACAGTTTTCAGTGTTACTCCAAGTTATTGGTGACAGTAATTCATATCTGCTTCTACAGACCACAGTGATAGATACTTGGATGACTTTATTATTCGCCTAAGGAGAAACGTGTCCGGTTCGCCCATACAGAAGTGACAAATAACAAGAGAGACTCAGGCCAGACATATCGACGACATACCGTCGCAACAATAGCATGCTACACGCGTGTAGCCCTGAAGCCGGTCATCCACTCAATTTAAAAAAAACAATGTCTTTAAAGCAGCTATAATTTAGATTTTCACAACAATAACATGACGAATAACAATGTGGCAAATTCCACCGGCTTTGCTCGGACCACTTCCGTCTTCGAACTCAGCCTTCATATTGATGTCAACTCCTCACCTGTGAAGTTTGACTGCCTCTTACACGGTTGCGCCGCTGCTGCGGTGATAAAAATCCGTCCAACAGACAGAAATATAAACACTCCCAGACTCACAAGGTGAAAGCAATACCGCCGTCGCAGCTGGTGATAAAAGTAATAACAATAATTAAAGGATGGCAAATAAACACATCTACTTGACAGTTGAGATATTAAAAAGATACATAAACCGGTTAGGATATGATCCTCTCCAATGTATAGGTTTAATGTGACACATTTACACAATCGACTCATTTGTTGGTCCAGTAATGACACACTGTACATGTGATGCTCTGAGAGGATGTTCCCAGAAAGTCATAGGAAGACAAAAGCACAAGGCCTCTGGTGAAACAATGAGCGCCGGTCCGATCCAGCAGGATGCCCGGACAATAGACCCACCTTTTTCCTGGCCCTTTCCCCTGGTTCCTTCCAGGCTGCACTGGCGCTCGGATAACACGGGAGACAGACGGGCCTGTAGTCCATGTATGTCCTGTTGTTGTCCCCCCGACGTGGTCAGAGGGTCCGTCCTGAAACATAAAGGTCACGGTTGGATCTCTGTGTGTTGAAGGGTCTTTGAATAAGACGCTGACATCGGCCTTGAGGATGGTTTTCACTTTTTGAAACTAGCTTCTTTGTATCCTGAGATACGAAACACAATGGATGAAGCTGCAGTTTAAAACGGTATCTGTTCCCAAGTGTTTACTGCAGCTGTGTCGGCACAGACCTACTTGGTAAGATTTAGGAAAGGATTGTGGTCACGACTGCAGCAATGATTTAAAGAAACCAACATTGACTGCGAGAGGGAATGGGAAATGAATTTGTGCCTCCCAACGTTTTAGTGACCCATCCATCGTCCGCCTGAATCCCAACACACAGTATACAAATTTGATGAAGCGTCCTCTTGGGAGAACAGCCCAAGTTTTGAGTTCTTTATTCTTTTTTTTTTCCAGAACAATTTCCAAGATTTGTTTGCTGTTTTTTTACTTTCAGCAATGTTTTAGCCATTATCTGTTTTTGCTGGGATGTATCTTCGTCATATTTCTGTTTGTTTGTGTCTAACGGAAGTAAGGAAAAACTACTGAGGTGCAGGAACATTTTTGTCAACAATATTATAATTCTTCAGTCACTGTCCTAATTCTACGTCATCCTAGAATTTTCCTTTGCAGTCGTATTGGAATACTGCGAAAAAAAAAAACCCTCTGAAGAAGTCGATTTACTTCAGTCTTTGAACATACATTGGCGTTATGGATGCCACTTAGCTCGTAGAAAGCAGAGTAACTTGTGCTGTGTGAACATATCGTAATATTTCATCAGTTCAGCACCAGATTCAGTGAACCCGGGGGAGACGCACTGCTCTTCAGGTTTAGTTACACCAGGAGCCAGCCGCTGCTGCTTTCTGGCTGTTTCATCACTTTTGCTGATCAGCTGTTTGACTCTGATGTGGTTTACTGTTTTTCCTCTGAAGTGAACTGTTCTGAATATATAGGGAACGGGCTACAGAATATTACGAGCCTGGACTGTTTTAATTTAGTCAGAAAACACTTTCTGTGCACGCGTTTTCTCCTTCAGCGCCCATGAATATCAACCAACAATCAGCCAAAAGTAGCCAAACTCCTGCTCTACTGAAGCGTCATTGAGCAAGACACTGAACGGCTCTGGGGGCATTGCATTGTAGCGGAGCCAGACCTCTGGTCTCGGCAAACATCCGACTAGAATCGAATCTATTATATATGACATGATGAGCTCAGCCGCAGACACAGATTGTGCTCTTCAGTCAGTATATATCTTTGCAGGGCCCAGCCTTTAACACAACAGTGAACAATGCACAGCGTTACAGTTCAAGACAGCACATTTTACACATCAAAATGAAATATTATTAGTCGAGAATTGTAGTTATTATTATTATGTAGTTATTGTGACAATAGGGAAAAAACCATCAAACGATTGTAAAAGGTCAGTTGAGTCAAAAATAAACAGCTTCATCATTAAATAATACAGTTGGTTAGGGCATAAAAATGGATGTAAATGAATGTAATGACATGTTTACCAAAGCAGAACATTCCTTGACATAAGACCTCACAATACACATAATTATAATAATTATATATATATATATATATATATATATATATATATATATATATATATATATATATATATATATATATATATATATATATAAATTAAAAGGAATAGCATTACATTTTTCTATCGTACTTTTTTCTTTTACCCCAATCGGTTTATGAATAGATTACAAATAATCTATTCACTCTACATGTTTCATGTCTCATTTCACAGTTTCTTCAGAACTAATTACATTTCATGCAAGCATTGTGTCGCACTGAGGAAGCCATGGTGGTCACGTGCAGAAGATCACACGAGTGAGCAACAGGTGACTGTGTTTACAGGAGGAGCTAACTGGCATTGCAACAGAGCACATTCACTTAAACTGAACAATATCTGAGGATGTGATGATGAATCCGGTATTGATTGAGTTTTTTTTGTGTGGCGGCGTGTTGATTGTTTACTGGTCTAAATAGCTCAGCAGTGGGGAATACAGGCTGGAGGGCTAGAACAGTGTTATTGTGTCCAAGTCACAGCCGGAATCCTCGCCTTGCTTTTGGTTTTAATTTCTCATGGGTGCTGTAAATAATTTGACTTCCCGGCTTTATCGTTCATGCATTTTGTTGTGTTTTTATTATTTTCATCCTTATTGATGTTTGTTGTCACTTAACACGGTGTCCTGATTGTGTGTCAGCTGGTGCATATTGACTTCTTCTTCTTTGTCTTCATTGAGGTTCAAACACAATTTGAAAGGTTATAAAAAAACACTCCTCATAGGAAGTTAGTTATCTATCTTTCTAACGGGGTCACAAAAAAGTTCTGCTGAAATTCACTTTTTTTATGGGAATTTAGCAGAAACCCTCAGCAAGACCCACTTGTCAGTCAGTGTGTGTGTATTGATCAAGGGCACTTCAGCAGGACAATGATATTATTGCTGTTGTGGGGATAAATCCTGCGAACCTTCTGGGTGAAAGCCAGTGGTGCTGGATGCATCCTCGCAGCATTAACCTCCTGTGTATTAACCTCCACCTTAATATCTATACTGAAACATAAAATGGTGGTTTCTGACGACTGCTTGTCCTCTGACACTAAAGAAAGAGGGGGAATGGTAACGATGCCGAAGTAAATTGGCAGCCATGCAATTAAATGTGGGAACTTCCTCTCTGACTTAATTTATATGAGAAAGTTCATTCCCGGTGACTGTGCAGTGGCTGTTCAAGGGCAATGACACCCCCCCCCCCCCCGTGCTGCATTCATTTCTCCTCATTTGCATAATGCTTCGCTGGTGGCTGTAAGGTGGCCAAATGCAGCAACATGTGAAGTTTGCATCTTATAAAAACACTTGTGCAGAAACATTAGTGTGCACTGAGTCTGACATGATTAAAGTGGTGTTGTCTATGTAGTCTAAAGGACTGGTTCTTGTACTTTGTCATCCTAAGGACCCCTAAATAGAAACAGCGTCCAGAGGCCACCGTGTCTGGCGATTTCATACTGCAGTGAGAGAAAAGAAGAAAACAAGCATTTTTAAGGAATTGATTATTTGTTTGATTCTAATTCTCCGAAAAAAAACCGAAAGAAGTCCCAGAACCCAACTTGGCATCATCAAATTGTGTTTTTTGTCAGACCAACAGTCCAAAGCTCAAAAATACTCAGTTTACAAAGATGTAAAACAGCAGCTGAAGTAGCAAAAACACTGTCTTTCATCCACTGGTCAATTTTGAGATTTTACTGTCTTCTGTCAGACTATTGGGAAGAGAACCTCCAGAATTCACATTTCGGTTTTTATTTTATTATTTTGTCTTTTTGCATCTGTAGATTTCTCCTGAAATTACCAAATATTAGCGTCAGATAATGTCTCATTTGCGTATTTAAATGTACCAATTTGGAAAACTTATAGTGCAAAAAATGATTGCCTGAATGTCAGTAATCACCTGGGGAAGTTTCATGGTGATATCTGTTAGTTACATTTTATACCCAAATTCACATTGGAAGTCTCAGTAACTTAAAATGAAAACAGGTTTTTAATATCTTTAAATTGTCGTACGCTGACCCCAAATTTCAAGCACTACAAGGTCCGACGAGCACATTGTTGAAAGCAGGAGTCTCAAACTCATCTTCACTCCGGGCCACATCAGCATCACGGTCGCCTCAAAGGGCCGGTTGGAAAGACTGTGTAAATGTAACTACTCCTAACATATTGGTAAATAACTCTCTGCATTTTATTATTCAAGTGTAAAATTATTGTACATGCAGTTATATAAATGTAAACATATATTTAAGCACATTTCTGTTATTGTAACTTAAATCCTTTTAATTTAGGGTTAAGAAACCCACATTACTCTATCAAAGATCAAACTATTGAAGAAAATATCAAAGACAAATATCAAACAAGTTATGACAATAACTTTGTTTCATGCTTAAAATCCTTTCAAGGGTGCGTTTGCACAATCCCACGTGAAGTATTTCATGTGTTGTAAAGCCGCGTTTGAAGTAGTCTTCAATGTACTCGCAACACATTTCCGTTTCAAATGTACAGTAACAGCCAAAGAGCTGCTTCTGTGTTTAAGTATCTCATCATTATGACTTTCTATCATAGTTATGACTTTCTATCTCATAACTTCGACTTTCTATCTCATGATTTCGACCATGGGGATATTTTTATTATCAAGTCTAACTTTAAAAAATAAAAAATAAAAACTTTTTTTTTTTTTGCTGGCGGATTCGCCGGGAGTTTGAGACCCCTGGTTTAAAGCATACTGACTTCTTTACTTTCATTTAAAGTGTGGCATCTCTCAATGGCCTTCACCAAACAAAAGCTACCTTGCTAAAGATCCTTTTTAAACATCTTGAGAGTGTACGGTTCTGTTAAGTCGTTATGCTCCCCAATAACCTGAAGCTGTTTGAATCTCTGACAACAGTACAACTTCCATGGCCCACCAGTCAGCCGGGCTCCATGCTATTCAGGAGCTGAACGGGGTTTCAGACACTGGTAATTCTCCAAGGTCAGGCCCCAGACACGCCTACACTCTTGGAGGCTTTTCTGCCACAAGAGGCTGGAAGCAACGGCGGGCGGGCGGGGGGGGCGAACAAAAGCTTTCTGGGAAAAACATGTTTAATGTAAAACATAGAGTTCGTGGTTTATGGACTGTTAGAGAAGATAGAGCGAGGGAAGAAAAGGGTGGTCTTCTTTTGTGTGAATGCACGCAATATAAAAATGTGTGCAGAGCATGGGTTTATTTGTGTATAGGTGCACGTGCACAGCACAAAGGGTTGTATCGATGGATAGAGATGGTACAATGGGGTGCTGTGTGTTTTTACAGTACAACCTCTCTATTGCCACATTGTGCCATCTGCGTCTCCATCCGGTATGAACATTTCTATATGCGACGACTTAACCCCTCAGCTCTGTTGCTATTTATTGAGGATCCTCCCTATGCTGTCCCTCCAATCCTCTGGATTTCCTGTAAATCCCCTGAGCCTGGCCAGCACTGGTGATTTGTGGTTGGCTAGTGGACAATTGACACATTGATAAATCCCCCTCAGATGGGCTGCGATCCGTTTGAATCAATAGAGCCTTATCGGCTGACGGCCGTCACGGCTGCGACCGTGTCCGTTCACCTCGGGTCCCTCGGAGAGCGTCCTGATTTGTAGCATTTGACAACAAACATCTTCACGCCACGTGGTTCGTCAGACAGTCCGCGGGCGTAAATGAAGGCAGGACGTTGTCTGTCAGCGAGCAGCTGCAGAGAGGATGGGAGACACGGTGAGAGGGAGGTGGACACAAAGAGAGACGGGCAGAGATAGAACAAAAAAAAACTCATAGGATATTGGAGGATTTTTCTTTTTTTATCGTGAATATGTCTCGTTTACAGTTGTATAAGCTGCTGCCAATGACAGAATAAAAGCAGAGCTCCTAACATATCCTGCGGTAGTCGAGGGATTGAAATTGAAGACCACATCCGCCGCACCACGAGGCTTCAGTGTGGCTTGTTCAGCTTCAGCCAGAGGATTCGCATGGCTCGTGTCCACTGGCCAGGCTTTAGCCGTTCTCCGGCCCGTCTGGCTCCGATCCAGCTTCTCCTCTGTCTTTAGATCCGAGCCAAACGTAGCCGGTCCACGGCTCAGCCAGCCACATTTTTACAACTTGGCGAGACTATGGCCAAAAAGCTGCCCAAAGCTCCAGTTTGGAGGATTAATGGTTACTGATTCTAAATGGAGCACCGCTTGCATATCATGGAAAAGTTCTAAAGGGACATTTAACTTTATTCTCCAGCGCTACTAAATGCATGTTTAATTTACAAAATAAGTGATATGGAGGAGAGCAATGAAACTGTCAAGTGCCATTTGTTTTATTGTGGTAGAATGAAGTGCTGTTCATGTTGCATGAAATGTGGTTGTTATTTTTAGATTTCTCTGTTGTCTGGGTGGGTTTAACCAAAGCATGTCGTACGTTTGGACCCTGCCCGAGCCAGATATCATTAGACTGACAAAATGAACTATATTGATACAGAGCAGAACATCTTATTTTGAAAAAATGGTTCAGTTGTGTGAAAAAAACAGTGTGAGAAGGGCACAGAGAGAGAAAAATGGACATAATACTAACATTGAGTCTAATAATGAAACCATATTTTTTAAGTCTGTGGGTGAAACTGCTTAAATCTGAGTGTGGGGAGGTTAACTAACGCTCTTCTGTAAAACCGAATAAGGGATTTTAAGGAAGACAGAATTCTGTAAAAGAAGAGAAGTGGGAGCTTAAGTAAACCACTTCATTAAAACAGTAAGAGGAAGCTTACTGAGGAGTCTTTAAAACAGAGTGATGGGGGCCCTCAGGATGACAGCAGCACTCGAAAAATGTATCTCCGACACTAAATCAAGGCAGATTATGTCAAAATGTGGATCGCGCTTCCTCATGAAATCCCCTAACCTGTTCTAGCAGCAGGGGAAGTTCAGTTGGAAGGTTTGGTGCTTTGCACCGTGAAAGAAATGTAACTGGTGAACTTCAAGGATACTTGTGATGATCCGTATGTTTGAACTTGCACAGTACAGAGATGCATGTAGTGGAGTACAAACTCAAATATTTCCTTCTAAGATGTAGGGGAGTGGAATTATAAAGGAAGATGGAAATACTTAAGTGAAGAACAAAAACCTCAAAATTGTATACTTCAGAATAGGCTACTGGATTTCTGAATTACTTTCAATTGTCATAGACTTAAAACTAACTACATTAAAACACATTTTTGACAGGCATACTTAAGGATGTTGATGCTTTTATTTTTGTTAAAATACGTATTGTAATGTAAACAATTGTCCTCTGTGGAATGTACGTTGGAGCTTTTATTTTGTGTTCAAAAGAGACCTTCGAAGTAGCTTCAGTACATGATGGTTAAATTGGTTAAACACAGGGAACATGCCACTGTAGATTATTGTGAGTAAATCCCATGTGAATTAACGTTACACTTGTAACACTCTCTATAGGGCACCACATATGTATTCAATTCATTCAAGAGTTTTTAAAGTTAAAGTAACAAACAAACCATTGAGAGATGGACTTACGTGTTGTTTGATCTGTAGATAATCAGAAAAATATACAACGCCAGCTTTATCATTTTATGATCAATGCAGACACTTATTTTGATCTCTTTGCTATGTTGTTCTTGTGTCATTAAAACTTATTCAAGGAGTTATAGAAATCAGATACACAGAACAGGGTCATAGTTGCACTGTGTGTGTGTGCGTGTGCGAGAGAGAGTGTGTGTGTGTGTGTGTGTGTGTGTGTACAGTGTATATATAGAGATAGAGAGAGAGTCTTGTTGACCCTTCATTTGACTGTCAATCCCAGGAGGTCCCGCCCCCTCCTGGTGGTGGATTATGGGTTGAACTCCATCTGAATGACGAGTAGCACTGAAGTCAGTCCGTTTCAATTTCTGTCTGTTTCTTCCTTCGCCGTCAGTCTCTTCTGAAATAGATGTATTCATATAAAACAGACACCACACACATGCTGGTAGTTCACGCCAGCTGATTCTCACAGTATGACACAGCTATAACACACACACACACACACACACACACACACACGGCAGCTCGTGCAGTCCGTTCCCAGCGGACAGCTGGCCAGTGATACATTTGCATACACAGAGAAAGCGTAGCACGTTTCCACACAGTACACTGATTGACCTAATGGGGGCGCTATCATTACTGGTCAACATTTTCATAACAATATATGATGTTTTTGACACAGTCGGCCCAGTTTTTGATGAAACTTGCACCATTGGCACATTTGTTATGGTGCTGAAGTTGCTGAAGGGAAAAGGGTAGTCAACTTTCCAAATACTAAAGGCCAGGACTGCTACCATAACTTAATTTTTTGAAAATATTTGCGTGAAATAGTCAGTTTAATTCAATCAACAACAATTTGTTTAATTAATGAATGAAGACAAAAGGCCAAACATTTGAGGATTTGCTGCTTCCTTCTGTTTTTTCATTATTGTACATTTACAAACATTTGGGGTTTTGGAGAGTCTGTTGAAGGAAACAAGCAATTTGACATCTTGGGCTCTGAGAAATTGTCATTTTTCACATTTTTTTAAAGCAGTTTATAGACCAAATGATTAAACGATTAATCAGAAAGACGGTTGTGAGATTAATTGATTATGGAAATAATCGTCGGTTGCAGCCTGTCTTCAAAGAAGGATGTCTCTTGTTGTTTCCGCATCATCGATGGGGATGAGGTCTATTTGGACATTGATAGAATAAATAAATAAATGATAACTTGGACTTCTATTAGCCTCATACTTGTTAAAACTCCTCTCAGTTCAGTCTGTAGTTCACAGTTCAGCTGATTGGTTTGCCATCCAAAAGACCTCCACACTTACTCACGATCACCTATTGATTGAGCAGCTGGATGAAGGTCCAGGTTTACGTCCTCCTGACCACATCGCTTCCTCTTTGCATCAGACTCGCCGCGTTGGAGACACGCTGTCCTGCGAGGCCGCCCCGGTCGCTGCTTATCGGGCTTGACGCTGCTCGACGGTGACAACGCTAATTGTCGGCATCTGGAAAGTGCTTGCCATCCCTCGGCCCAGAATGAAACGCAGTGATCTGTCATAACGTGTCGGAGGAAATTAGCATCAGTCCAACGTCGGCGGGTGGAGGGGCGAGGGCAGGGGAGGAGAGGGGGTCGTCCCGCCTACATGATCTGGGTTTTTTTGGGAGGAGTGGGGGGAGGAGGAGGGTAAACGGCTGTTAGAGGAATCATTTCAGGCCAAAGAGATTTACATGAGTTTCCTCACAGAGTGTACACTGACTACTGCTTCTGCAGATCTTTAGAACTACTAGTACTTCTATGTCTACCGTTATTACCACTGATGCCGCCACAATTACTACTAAAACTATACTGTTCATGTTCTTACTATTTCTACCACTGTTTATTTGCCACTAAAGCTATTAATAGCTGCTGGTGTTACAACAACTACTACGACTATGTGAATAGCTCTTTTGAAGGTACAAGTTGAAGGTATCATCACCTGCTGTGGAAAGTAGAAGCAGCAGTGAATAATAAAGCTGTTGGACCTCAGCTTGTAGTTCAGACTTGTAGGAGCCCGAGGCAGGGCTCTCCCAAAGTCCAGGCTTAAGAAAAGTAAAGGTTGCCAGGCTTTGGCTTTACATCGACCCGTATAGGCTCAGGCCAGCAGCCAGCATTGAGATCACGTTTTTGAACCTGATTCATAGACTCATTTTGAAATGCTTTTTATCTCTTTTTGTAGCCGTCAGCTTTTAGTTCTCATCCTTTCATGTAGTGATGTCTTTTTATGGGCCTGTCATCATTTATTTTACACATGTAATGTATTTGACTGTTTTACAGTTCATACTTGAACATTTGTGTAGACTCAAATGTAAGAACAGTGATTTAAATAAAATTCCTTTTAATGAACCCCCCCCCCCCCCCCCCCCCCAAAAACAAACGAGCCAATCTACAATCAAGGAAATACGTGCCCTGCTGCACTGCTGGCTTCATATATCAAAAACAAATGTTATTTATCTTGTCTCATAGAGAAGCATGCATGGACACACCATCTTTGACTTATCAGAATGAATCAATATTGAATTTATGTAAAAATGCAGCAGCGCAAGAGCAACAACCTGGATGAAGGAAATTCACCGAGTTATTAAATAATATGAATATTTTCACCAAACTGAAACGACCATGGTCCTTTGAGAGGACAGAGGGGTACCTGAAGTGACATGTTTTTACAGAGTGCATATTCTGTATTTCTAAGGATATTGATGAACTGAAGATAATTATTCTTCAGAGAAACACAGTGTCTATTAACCCTGAGGAAGTCCTGCCTCTGTCTAACTGCAGTGTTCTTTTTGTCCTTTCACAGGAAAGTGACAGTTTGTGGTGGGACGCCTTCGCTACAGAGTTTTTTGAGGAGGATGCCACCCTCACACTCTCCTTCTGCCTCGAGGATGGACCAAAGAGATACAGTAAGTGCAATTAGTCCAACTCAACGGCTCGGATCAGCACAAAAAGGGAGCAAATATAACTTTTAGAGATCCCTGATCACGTTTATTTTGCCGCTGATAGTGATTGCAGATCAGTGCTGGTCCATATTGTTGTTTGATCACAGCAGCTGGTCTACAAGGCTCCAGACAATGTTTCTTTGCCACCGTCTAAAAAATCATTTCAACCGCTCTAAGGCAGTCAACCATCAAAATTGTAAATGTTGTCCTTTTAACTTCTTGTAGTCACCTATACTGTTCTTTTCCTCATCAATTAAAGCAACTGGATTTATTCAAGTTTCTCAACAACACTGCATTTTACGATGTTATATGTGACCACATCTTGATAACGTTATGATTAATCTTCACCCAATACTCATTTTCACTGAGCAGAGCCTGAACGCATCCTAATGTAACTGAATGGATCCTTCGTTTGAACACAGATTGATTGTTTACATTGTAACATTATTAGAGACGACCAGTAAAGCATAATTGCTGATGTCCTGATCGCATATTTGACTGAATATTGGCGGATAGCGATCGTCGGTAAAACTTTATTGCACACTGTGATGGTTAACGTTGACCTGTGTAATTGATCCGCGCCTCACGTCCGCACGGATCGGCAATGGTCCGTTACCCCACTATTCACCAGGCATTCGGATTTTTGTAATTCTATTCAAGTCGCACTGCCCTCCAATGCACCTGTCATACAGTAATTTGTTGTGTTATGTTTATATTTTATAAGTTCTGGTGTCCCATTTTCTTAAACCAGCAGTTACCACCTGGTAATATGCCCACGTCTGTTAGAATTAGGTTGCTGGTGTCCCAATAAGACTCTCACTAAACAGATGTAGTGGCTGAGAGGGACAAACCACCATAATGTAGCAGTGTTACATTTTAGGTAAACATCCCTCATACCTCAGTGTGTGGTGTTCAACCATTTCGAGGTATGATTTTTATTTGGTATTTCCACTTTGCTTCAACTTGCTTTGTCTACTTCCACTTAAGTTATTGATATCTTACATTTCCCAAAATGCCTTTCAACAAACAATTGTGAGTCTGAAAAGAAAAAGATGTGTATCACTGAGTCAAACATTTGAGTGTCCTCTCAGTGATACAATTGCTATCTCCCCCTCCTCTAACAATACCTTTCTCTCTGTATGTGATCGCTGAACATTGGTGCAACATCACACCCCAATACTGGGAACCTCTCTCTGACAATTTCATCACAGACCTCTATTGTGGCCTCTGCTTTTTAAATAGAGATGTACATGTGAACCGCAGTTTTAAGTGCGAAAGCAATCTTGGCACTTTTTTACCGAGATGAGTGCAATGCAACCTGATACCATATCTGTGTTGTAAATATTCTTCAAGAGTTCCAGATGTAATGGCTGGGTTCATTTTCATTTAAATCAACAGAGCAAAAGAAGAGCAGGCGCGTTACCAAACGTTGGCAACCTCATGCCAAGAAGTTTCTGTTGTTCACCAACAAATATATTTACAGCCAATAGCTCTGCCTAAAACAACGAATTGTTTCGACGAATTCACAACGACTGTGTGCGTTCCAGCCTTTAAGCTAAGCTAACTGCCGTCCATACTAAGTTTCAGGAAACGTTTTCAACAATTCGTTCTCTGTGCTGAGAACTCGAGTTAGAAACACCAAGACTGCATCCACAGCATGTGGTCTTCAGCGGCAAATAACAGAGCAGAGGCTGTTATTGAATCTGAGATATTGTCCCCTTCATCTCATCTGCATAGGTTCGTGTTTTGATATCTGAAACATATTGAATGTCACAGAGGCCTAGATAAGGACGCGATGCTCTGAAATGAGCGTGTGTGATTCAGCTCAGTCATGAGAGAGAGAGAGTGTAGCCGGGCCCGGTTTGTAAAAATAAAAATCCCCAGTGGTGTAGAGACGGTAACCCTGTTCCCCCGGGAACGGGAGGCGTAACACCATAGCAATGATGACTCACCGTCAACAAGCCTCTCTCGATTCCGATTCAGCACTTGACTTTTTAATAATGTCGTAATGACTAATGCGGGTTCAGCCTGTTTGCATCAAACTAGAAATCGACCCAACTAGATCGTGTAGACAGAAAAGTATCGAGAATCAACTTCTGGTTTCAGATCAGTAGAGAAAATGAATCCACATGTACATCATTATATTTTTATTTTCATATCAAATATTGATTTGAAAACCCTTTTTTAAACTTTGATATGTAGTTACTGATTGCTTGGCGATTCCTCCTCACGTCCTCAGAAATACACCCGCCAAGTGTGAAGTGGGTCGGAGGAACAGTCAAAGGACAGACACAGGGACTCTTTCCATTTTAGTTCGACACACTGTGTTGCAGCATTTGTGTTGCAGCTAACTCTGCTCTTATCTAAAAGAAAATGTAATGACATTTAAGTGAATAGGACTGCAACCAATGAGTTTTTTTAGTATTGATTTTTTAGCCAATTATTTTCTCAATTATTAGTTAATCATTTTGTCCAAAATTACATTTTCCCAAATCCCAAGCTGACGTGTTGAGATGTATATATTTTTTTAATATTGTCACTTTAGAATGTGAACATGTTTGTGATGAAATGCACACAGAAGAATAATGCATGTAAATGTATCATATGTGGCTCAGCATTTCTAGCAGAGTTGCAGTATTTGAATATGTTGTTTTTTTACCTTTTCTCCCTGAGGCTTTTTTTCTTCACCTTTCCTATAACACAGAATCGTTCTTGTTGCACGGACATTTGTGTGTTATCAGTTGCTCCTGCAATCCTTTGTTTTATTTAACTTTTTGGCAATTTGAGCTCACTCTGCTCATTCTTAGTCACTCTGAACAAGAGCATCAGCTCAACGCCGAGCATATAAAATGTAAATGTGGCCAACAGTGGCCTCAGTCTGATGGAATCTTTGCTCGCCGCCCTGTGAAAGTGTGCATTGACATGTGGTTATCGCCACGAAGGTCACACCAACACTGACCAGTGGAGATGTGAGGGTGTGGGGAGGAGCACAGTTGGTTACATGTTCAAGGAGTTGCAACAAAACAAAAAGTTGTAATATTTTTCAGTCTCTTCAGACCGTCGTACTAAGTAGAACATGTTTGAAAAAGTTGTCAGTGAGAAGCAGTGTGACACGAGTGCTTCAATCGACGTCCAATGCATTATTTTTTTGTGATTTACATATTACATTATTCATTATGCATCAACATTAATTGATAAGTATCAGACAGATTGCGCTGTTTATCGTGGGTGCAAGTGTCCAGGGACAGAAACGCAGCGGAGATCGATACACTGCTTTAAAAAAAACTTTTATTTATTTGTTGCTTATTTATTTATTAATTTCTTTATAGGCCTACTTATGAGCAAATTAAGTAGTATGGGCCATGGCTGTAAATTATTTGATTTGATTCTTGCACATTTCAATAAAATGGCGATTTTTGTCATCATACCTCCTTAGACAGAACAGCAAAGTAAAGTACCGACTGACCGAAGGTTCTCTAAAGAACCTAAAGGTTCTCCTTTAACTCTCGCTCCTTCTTTCTCTCTCTCTCTTGTGTGTGTGTGTGTGTGTGTGTGTGTGTGTAATGCAGATGGATATTTAGATGGATAGGGTGAACAGTTGTTCTTCCAATATCCTCGTATATTTCTCACCGAAGCTTGGAAGCCCCAGACAGCCTTGTGCTTAATATTATGGAGCTTTTTTTAGCTCTACAGTACCACACATTTGTCATGGTACTTCTAAACTATAGCGAGAATATTTCTATTTTTAAAGATGAACATACTAAGAAAATGAAAAGGGCAACATTTGTGTTTTATTATAAGTCTACAAAAACATTTTGATATGCCATTAAAACCACTAAAATCACTTTAAGTATAATATATAGAGGTATAAATGTAAGAACTCCAATCCTTGTTGGAACTGAATTATATTTTTTGAGACATACAGTAGCTTATACGATAATTTCAAGGAAGTAATCATTTCACTCCAGTCTGAGGTGCTCTAATTTCATACCGCTCAGCGGAGGGAAAATAAGAAAAGCCAATTTACCGAATCTGTTTTTAGTATTGCATGGACCTGTGTGAGGTGTTTGTAACTCGTCTCCAGCTGGTGTTCATTGTGGCCTCTAGGAGGAAATAGATCACATTGGAAAGGCTTGTCTGTTAAATGTTGGGGGATGAACTCTTTATGCGTGTATGTCCGCCCTGAGGCTCCAATTCTTTATGCTGAAATCTGTTTTGACCCTTAACGAGGGCTGATATCGATAAACAGACGGCTCATTGTCGACTTTGTCAGATTTGATAATCGATGAATCATTTAAGTCATTTATCAAGCAAAAACGGCAAACATTCCCTCTGTTCATGCTCCTCAGGATGTGCTGCTGCTCTCTGTTGTATGTTCGTAAAGTGTAAGACTAAATAAGTTATTTAAAACGTCACGTCATGCTCTGGGGAATTTGAATGAGCATGTTTCACTCGTTCCTGACACATTTGCCAGACAGATAACTTAACACAACCAAACGCATCATAAACACTCGAGACCATCTGGCGATGGGATCACACCAGCTGCCACGTCAAATCGGGCATCAGGCCAGGGGCGTGTAGTAGAACCCGGCCTTTCATTTGATCTACACACCTGTAAAGTGTAGTGGTACAGCCTCACGCCGGCTCCGCTTCTCATAAAGTTTTAGTTAAACAGAAGTTAAACTGAATCTGACACTACGCATAGGACGGGTGGCTGTAGAAAGCCTTTAGAGAACATCTTCCCCGCTACAGTATACGTTCCTAGTAACCTTATGCACACAAGCCTCTTTCTCGAACTCCCATCAAACCTACTCCTGCTTCAAACATGATAAATCCACCTCACTGTGGCGTTAGACTGTATCTCACATACAGCTGAAACTATTCGTAGATTCAACAATCACTTTTCAACAGAATTAGTCAATGACTTGAGAACTGCTTAATTGTTAAACTCAATTATCAATTTCTGCCTCCTAAAACTGCAAATCATTGGAATAGCTTTGCAATTTGAGGACAGTTTTCATTGAACTTTCTGACATTTAACTTAACTATTTGATTAATCAAAAATAATCAGATGACTTGATAATGAAAATGATAATCATTTGCTGCCTTAATTTCAAGGACAGGGTATTTTTCTCTGGCTGTTTGGCTGGTAAATGTATTGCTTTACCAACTACAGACTTCAAAACCCTGCAGATGACAGTTTGGTGAAATGACAGCTATTCGACAGTCTTAAGAGCCAGAGCATGTTGCTGCTGTCTGAATAATTCCCCGCCCTGTCACCAATAAAAAGCACCAGATCGTCTGTTGTGTCTAATTGTAATCTACATGTATCGGTAACAAAAACCATGTCAGAGGACGACATAAGCAGCTTATCCAGACAGATTACTTTTTTCTTTCTTTTTTTTTGGCCTCGCCTTGTTCTTGCAAAGATTTGAAGAGCGCTAAATGTGAGCAGTGAGAATTTTTAGTCTCCAGCATGTCGTAATATTTTATAGCGTCTTCGGAAATAAAAATGTATTAAAGCCTTGTATTGCTATGACAATATATTGCTTTGATAAAAGTTAATACTTTTAATGTCTGCATAATGTTTTATCTTTGGAGGGAGAGTGTTTTGGTGCATTTTTGTGCA
Source organism: Melanostigma gelatinosum (assembly GCF_949748355.1). Classification (NCBI taxonomy): domain Eukaryota; kingdom Metazoa; phylum Chordata; class Actinopteri; order Perciformes; family Zoarcidae; genus Melanostigma; species Melanostigma gelatinosum. Next base: position 24,886,127 of record NC_136638.1, read on the forward strand.
CCCCTGTACGGGTGTAAAACAATTCTCCATCTGTTCAGGCCAATTATTGTTTTCTACAACGAATATCTTTCTAATTACACCCCCAATTGCCATGGCCTTAACATTCGCCCCAGTACCTTGTCTGGCTCTGCAATCTATGAGGCATCTGATGAAAGCTGCACTCCATGATGCAATCAAAGAGCAAGGCTCGTTTTAGAAGTAGCTAGTTCAAACAAGAGAGGGAAAACTCTGCATGTTTAGTGGGCTGATTCAGGGCAAACTGCAAAAGTGATTCACAACACATTTACAATTCATCTAGTTATTCTTGCATTGCAGCTCGCAATAATTGCAGCGATAAAGTGACCACCGCTAATAATCTTTAAGCAAGCGTGAGGGCATAATGAGGAGGAAGGAAACACGGCTTTAACGCGTTGGTGAGGTAAGCTTAACAAGGGACTCGATTGGTTATAGGCATTCAAACAGGGAAGGTTTTCATCAATGTTTTATATATTTTCTTCGGCAAGTGTTGCACATACCAACTAAATAATAAGAACTAAGTTTTAGCAACTTAAGTCTGATTTCATCTGAAAATAAACTTATTATACGTACAGTAAAACATTACTTCTTTACAGATTTCAATCCAATGAAACATTTTGAATCTTTAAAGCGTTGCTGTTGTGTAAGACGCATAATGTTCTGTTACACATCGGTGTCAAACTCTGCAGTGAAACGGGGTAAATGTGCTGTAAAATGGAAACAGTGCACCAAAAGGGGCTAAAACGCTGCATAAAGCTGCAAGGTTTCATAAACATTCTGTGTGGTTCCATCAGTGCAAATGACATCATTCCCATTGAGTCATTTGACTTCCTATCAATAAGACATTATTAATTTGATTAAGTCCCCAGTTCTGAAATATGATAGCCCCTCATATAATTGTCTTCAACACGTTGGCTCCTTCCTACACTCATCATAATGTTATTGATGTCCAGTGTGTCCTCTGTATATTACTTTATAATGATGTTGGTCTGAGTCAGGACCTCTCCATATCTTAATGATATTACCAGCCAGTCTCAGTCCAGCATTAAACAGAAGATGCTTTGGCCCTGAACATGAACACAATGATGTTTACAGACGAGAGTTAATGCGGTATTTGTGTGAAAGAACCTGAATGGAGGTCTGAGATGGACAACTGGGAAGGGCTTGTTTGAGGGAGGCTGTGTTATTGAATTGGGCGGTGGAATGAAGAGAAGGAGAGGTGGAGTCCCAAATGAAGGTATGGGAGTGGTGCAGTGTCGGGCCTGGGTCTGTCTGTATGTGTGTGTGTGTGCTGGTGTATCTCTGCCTCCGTATCTGAAGCTTATCTCTAGTCGAGCAAATGTTTGTGCGTGAATGTGTCTGTGTGAGAGTTAAAGGGGGGGATGCTTGTGTGGAGGGGGTTGTTTTGAAAAGAGGAAGGGGTGGGGTGGTGGTGGTGGGGGGGGGGTTGTGGTGGTGTGCGAGGCTGCTTTACAGAGAGATGGATAAGATGGAGTGAAGGTGTAGAGCGGTGATTGGCAGGCGGGATGATGCAGCCCTGGCTCAGCTGCAGCGCAGAGATGTAGGCTGCTGCTGATTGACAGTCGGGCCAAGCCTGGGAACCACAGCGCTGGATCGGACGCAAAGAGAGACGGAGAGAGAGAGAGAAAGAGGGGAGAAGTCACAACATTTTGCTTTCTGTGGATAGTTCGATACTGCCATCTATTGTAAACTACGCTTGTGGTGTATTTTCACAATATGCCTGACGGTCGACGACGTGCTAATCCAGCTTCTAGGTGTTGAACTGTGTTGTGTAAAGGGAGAATGACGAAGGGAGAGTAGGAAAGATGACCGAATGACAGCAAACCCTTCACAGGAACGAACAATGAGTCACAAGGAAAGCCCGGGGAGGGTGTAGAAATATATTATATGTATGTGAGCAGGCAAAGTAAAGTAAGTGGTCTGCAGTGCATCTCTGCATAACAAACATCTACTTCCATTCTTCACTGTAGCTTGAGCCGAAGGCTGCACCTAATGTTTTGTTTTCATTATTCAACATTTTGTATACATTTCTTTTTTAATTGTTTTTCTAGTTCATAAAATGCAAAAAGCTGTAGAAAAATACCCATCGCAACTTCTCAGAGCCAAAAGTGATGACAAAATTGTTGACGTCTATCAAAATCGCAAAAACCCAAAAATATTCTAAGTTACAAAGAAGAAAAGGCTGAATCCTGAAGTGAAAGAGGCCAGAATCAAGTTTCCGTTCGTAGGTTTGGCATTTTTCTTGATAAATGACGTACAAGCAATTAGCAAAGTTATTATTAAATTGGAATGATTCAAACTTTAACACCACGATTACATGTTTTGTTAGATTGCTAGATCTTCATTTAATTATCAATGTTTATTGTAAAATATTGAGCCTTTTTATGAAGAGAAAAGACTTGAGTTCTTTTGTGGGCGTTTGTGGAAACCCGGAAACATTCAAAAGTGTAGATGAAGTATTCTAGATACAGCTGGGCAAGCTAAACGTAGTACTGTGGTTCTCTTCAAATTGTCAATGAGGATGATTTTTTTGAGTAAAACGGGATCGTTTTTTAAAAGGCATGTCAAGTTTCTGACAGCATCTCACTTGCATGGCAGCTACGATGGCTGATGACAACCCCTCCTCAGGGGCCCCGGCGGTGTTTTCACGAAACACGAACACCGAGGCAAGTCAACGAATTGCAAAACTGATTTCCAACGCAACGTATCATGTTTCAGAAAACGTGCAGTTGTTCACTCCGGTGCCATTGTTCTTTACCAGAAGAGCGGGATTGTCCTTGTTGCTCATAAAGGTTGTTTCCTTTAATCCATGTGCTCCAGTGTATTTTGGACCCAAGCTTCTCTTGACACAAGTGTGCCCTCTTCTTTGAGCTCCGGACAGGTCTTCAATTCCTTTTGAGGCGGTTGAAGTGAGCTTAACCTCCTACTTAACTTTAGTCTTTAATAAACGCTAATAAATTGAACAATTTGTATCTGGGCGAGTAAAAATTGCCTTTGGGTAAGTCAATTTCTGACCCAGTTGCCCGGCTGAACTTTGACTGTGATTGCTCTAAGACCAATGCAACGAGAGTCGTCTCTCTTATTTCCATTTATCATGCTTCCAAATGGATAGTAGTAAAAATATCCTGCACCCACAACATTGGTGTTGGATCCAGTTAGAGATTCCAGTCCCATCGCGGGAACTTTGCCTAAATTGGCCATTAAAAAGTTAAAAAAGTTCACACTTAGTGTTATTAAATAATTATTAATGGGAAATCAATTCCAATTGCTAGTTATGTTTTTGTTATTTATGCACTTTCTGACTGCAACGCCTGCCTGATGCCAATTAAGACATTGAGTTTGGCCAGTTGATGTTTAGTGAGTGCCAGAACGTGAAAGGTTTTTCTATTTCTGTCTGTTTTTCACCCAGCGATAAGCCCGTTATCGTTTCCTCTCTGCAACTGGCCTCCCCTCCTCTCCGTGTGTGGTTTGTGCAACCAATCGGATCGGACACCACCGCTCTGAGTTAAGAGTTGTGTAAGGTGAACACGGCGGCGGCTACTTCGCATTACCACGCAAATAGTAGAACGGGATGCTTATTTCATCACAGCGGCTACATGAATCAATCTTATACCGTGTCCTGGCAATTATTAAGTGAGGCAGAGCAACAATAATCGGGGGCAATCGCCCGATTGCAGCTGGTCCGTATGTAGCTGACGACCCACTACCAGGTCTTATTAACGTATTGGAAAGACAAAGGAAAGGAGACGTGTTGCTGTCTTATGATTGCCCCCGCTTTTTTCATTTTTTCTTTCCTCTCTTGGAGAAACTATGAGAATAGCTGTAACTGTAGAAACATACTACACTTTGGACTTGTATAGAATTATCTCAATCATATATTTGAAGTGCATTCATCATCAATGATTGAACGTATTTCGGTGTGTAATGTGTTCGAGTATGGTATTTTAAACATTTTGTGAGAATGAATATTTTAAATGAGTCTTTGCTTTAAGCATTCCGACTCTCTGTGCTCAGTGGAAAACCATTTTTGAATATAATATACTATAACTTTCGGCCTCAAATTAGCCGTGTAACTTAAAAAGAAAACTATGCAATTAAAAGTAAGAGACGAAGGAGTGATGAAGGAGTGAAACTCTCTGCCTTTATTATTCTCTTGTCCACCTTTCACAGTCATACCAATCAATAACGGAGGCTAAAATTGATGTGAATCCAGTTTTGATTTGTGTTGTTCTCCTGGCGATCGTTTAATGCAGTATGTGTGAATCTGTGGGTGTAAGCACAGTGTGCATTTTATCTGAGAGTCTGACGAGAATATACAGCAGCAGGTGCGCGCTGTGGCTTTGTTGCACTGTCTGACCAGAGAAGAAAGAGACGGGCCTTTTAAAGACATAACGTGGTTCTTCTGAGGCTGCCGGGAATCAGAGCCTTTTCGTTTTAAAACAACATCCGATGTATGAAATAATTGACGCCTACTCTTGTTAAAAAAGCCCGCCGGCATGAAAGTAAAGCACATTAGGACGTACCTGCAATTCATTTTTCGACAAAAGAAAAGACTCTCTACTTAAAAAATATTTTTGTGGGCTCTTACTGGGGGTGTAACGATACGCGTATTCGTATTGAACCGTTCGGTACGAGGCTCACGGTTCGGTACGCATGACGAACCGAATACGTTTGAATACATTTTTTTTTTTTTAAACCTTTATTTAACCAGGTAGTCCCTTTAAGATAAAAAAAAATCTCTTTTGCAAGATGTAAGCAAGATGTAAGTAACAATACTACATAACATTAAGGAGCAGTTTTTGTTTTTTATGCTTATGTGTTGCTAAGAAGACACCCCAGAAGATGAGTCACTCATGTATAGTTCCATCATTGTTCAAAGTCAAAGAATAACTTCATGATGTTAGTTGTAATGAATAAATATATTTTAAAATCAAGTACATTTCTCTGGCATTTATAGTTTTCTACTGTACCGAACCGTGGCTCCACTGTATCGTACCGAACCCAACCGTGAATTGTGTGAACCGTTACACCCCTAGCTCTTACTATTTTCATGTGTGCCATTACTTCACTTGCACCAAGTACATTTTATTTATTGACTGCTGTCAACAAACTTCTGACAACAAAGGACGTGAAAGACAAATAGTACATTTGAAAGAACCGACTTCCCAGTTTGTTACAATATGTGTGGAAGTGTTGGAGTAAGAATAATTGTCAATACGTTTCTGACACTCTCTCTAAAGTGTACATTTTACGGGATTAACTATGTTGGAATTCATACACATTTACTACAAAGAGGAGTGTTGTGTGTTTTTTTTATTCCATTTTAGGAAATGTTTGCATTTCTTTGTTTTACTTTATTATGGAGTTTTTCTTAGAAAGTTATTGGAAATATAAAATCTACTAACTATGAAAAACAAAGTCGTCATTGCATGTGCTATAGCCCGCCCGATACTGGATTTTTTAGGTCATTACAGATATTGATATTTAGGTGTTTAAGATCAGAAGAAAATAAGTATAAAATTTAACATAAACACACATTCTTGAAATGGATCCCTGAGATACTTTAGATTTTTTTTGGTTTTCTTTTATCATTATTTTCTAATTGGGAGAGAGATGTACTGAGCTTAATACTTTGCAGTTAAAAAAATCAACTTGTCCGTTTTTTTGTCACCCATCGGCTGACATACATGCGATACACTGATAAATTTGCATGAAGCCAATAAAGCACTGAAAGACAAAAGCAAGTGTACTTGACCAACTATACATGAACAATGCAAAACAGAGAAACATTTATCAATGTATCTAATCACTGATAAATCTGTTATTTAGTCTTAGCTATGGTGGGGTGCATCGATCCTACACAAACCCACGGCTCCTTCACAATGGTATCGTCTGTAGTGGTAGAGTCTGTAGTCTGTAGTAGTAGAGTCTGTGCACAGACTTGGTGAGTTGTCAGTCAGTTTGGTTTCCAGGTGGCCTGGATCAGGGTGGGAACCATTGTGTGTAGCTAACAGGAAGTAGGGAACAGCTATCGGAGGGCACCAGCTGTCCGTGAGGATGGGCAGGCCCACTGGCTTCCTGTTTCTCAATGCTCCGTGTGCCCCGGAGCAAAACAAAACCAGCTTCCCTTTCCAGTTTGAGAAACAATAGATGTTGCAAACAGCAATCCTCTTCTCCCTCTAGTCCTCCTTCCTCACCTCTTCTTCATCTTTCTCTACCACATTATGCTCCTCTCTTTTCTTCTTGCTCTCCATTCCCGACTCATTTTCTCCTCCAGATCATGCTTCCTTTTGTATCCTCATCAGTCCTTTCCTTGCTTCTTCTGCCACGTTGTCCTCCCTCATCTCCTCTTTACTCTCTTTGTCTTTGTAATAAATGAAATTGCGTTAAAAGCATCCTGGGAAGCATCCTGAGCATCATCGTCCCATGAGGTCTCTTGACGGGACACGTCTGCGATTTGTTTTTGCTCAAAATGGTATTTTGTAAATGTTTGCTACAAGTCATGATGACAAAAATGCAGTTCATGAAAAAAATGAAGAGTGAAGTGCAACATAAGCTTTTAACAGCAGAACGTTCCAGAAAGGTCAACAAGATGAGCTCAGAGACAGAGAGACAGAGAGGTTTTATTAATAATGAATAGCATTTTCATCCGCACACTGGAGAGTAGAAGAAGAACTCCACCTGGAAAACATGCAGTGTATGCATACCACACACACACACACTGGCACGGGCACACAGATGCATACACACAGTGAAAGCGAGGGTAAGCTCCTGCCGATATACAACACAAACACACTGAGGCAGTGAAAGAGCTTTTGAGCATACACATCTGCAAACGCGCACACACACACAATCACAGAGAGAGGGCACACCTGGTCTCAAATACAAATAAGAAAAAGTGTTTGGCATATGTAGAAAAACACATACAGTGTGTACACACACACATGGCAGAAGAGCACATTCTCAGTGCAAAGTTATTGGCACATGGAGAAATCCATATTTATATATAATACAGTGGTGGAGAACCATCAGTCTCCATAGTCTATGAAAGGGCCTGCACTGCTTTACTTAAGGTATTAAATGTTTATGTGGCGCTTTTTTCATCCCTCAATAACCCTTCTTTCCACATGCACACACACACATACACACACACACACACACAATGGCAGTAACGGCGTGTGACGATATACTCCACCCTCATCCCTCGATATGTGCGACTGGAGTTTGACTTAACTTACGGGGGAAACGATGCTTCTCACCACTGAGTTCTGGCATTTGATTTGGTGTTTCACTATTTGTGGAGGTGGTGGAGGTGTCTTTGTCTCTTCCTCCTCTGCGTGTTGTGTCCTCCCTGCGGAGCTGCGCCCTGGGGGTTGGTAAGGCATGCTCGGGGGGGGGGGGTGCGCGGCCCCTGTTGAATTATGGATGGAGGTGAAGAGGGGATGAGGGGGCTGGCCTCGAGGGGACATACCCCCCCCCCCCCCCCAACACTTCCGACTCTCCCCCCACCCCTCCCCATCCTCTCCTCTTCCTCCTGCTTCCCTCTCTGCCCGTAGTCACCATCCACGCGTGGCGTAAGGTTTGATGAGGGTGACCGGAGATGTGTTTCTCTCTCTCTCTCTCTCGCTCTCTCTCTCTCTCGCTCTCTCTCTTTCTGTCTTTCTGCTCTGCTGTTCTCTCTTGTTACACTCTCGTCCTTATCTCTCTCTCTCTCTCCCCCTCCCCCCCCCCCCCCCCTCCCAGATTTCTGCTGGGAAAGTCAAAATGATAGAGGTCCGTTCAGCCGAAACTGGTCTGCAGATGTTGAGAAAACAAGACAAAGACGTATCTTGATTTTCCTCCTCTGTGAATTGCCAGCAGTATTCGGCTGGTGTTGAAAGGGCTTCTCTTGGCTTGTGTTTGATTATTTCTTCTGCAAAACCCGGAAAATGTACTGTGAGGAGTGATATAATAGATATTCAGTGTAGTTTATTTATATTAATAAAACACGTTTGTTTAGTTTTTAAACTCAAACACAAAAAATATTAATTTGAGTAATTTTCTTTTTTTATACCATTATGTTTGGGGTATTTTATACCTTTTTATTTGAAAGTGACAGTAAAGAGAGAGACAGGAAATGTTGGGTGAGAGAGTAGAAAACAGTCCAGCCAGGCAGAAGAACCGGGGACTCGGGTTTGTCCCCGAACCACTCAGCCACCAGGAAGCCCAATTTAAGTCTCTTCTGCTAGTTTAATCATATTTTGTAGCCGTTGTTCTACGTTTTGTCAAACAAACTAAGCAACACAATCAGTTTTGAAGAGCGGTGAAAGACATAAGGTCCATCTTGGAAGTGGTGACTGTGGTGCCGAAGTCACATAATATTGTATGTGACATTTTGCAGCTTTGTTGTCTGTTCAGAGACGTTTTTGTTTGTTTCCGCAGCGGTGCACTCAGCCCTCCGCTTGTTACTGGTTTTAAGACCAGGGAGAAAAAGGGTGCTCCATGTGTTCCATTTATGGCATTGCTTCAAAAGTATTTGTCAAATGAACTCAAAGTGAGGATCTGTCCAGCAGCATATGAACATCTACATGATCAGTAATGGAGTAGCTGCATGTGAGTCATATTTGTGAGAAACACAAAGCTGCTGTTTTCTTACTCTTTGCGTCCTCGTATCTTTTAGGCCTTTGAATCAAACGTCATGTCTGTCTGAACGATATGTAATGCTGCCAGGTTGAGGTCTCTCATCAACATAATAAAGACACTTAGCATAAATACTATTTATGCTAAGTTGTAAAATGTTCATCAGCAACATATATCAGTTGTTTACCGACGTTATCCACAACTAAATATGATTTACCCGTGTTAGGAACTCAAACTCCTACAATAAACCACAACCATGTTTATTTCCTATCCTTGAACCATGGCGTTGACAAAAGTATAGATGGATAAATAAATATAACCACACTGGTGTTTTTAAAATCAAAGGTAATTTAACAATTGACATACTTTCTGAATAACAGTTTGGCAGCTGTGTCACTGACTATTTGGACGCCAGAACATGCTCAGAAAACATGCTGTACTGAGCTGTAAACACGCCTTTTAGTTTCAATGTTTATTGTCTTATAAAGTATACATACAACACATTTTCTTTTTATATTATATAGTGAGCCATTGGTATTATTTCGTCCTTCTTGTTTGAGGGACAATAACTTTAATAGCAGGGGACCTCTAAAGCTCAGCATCACAGTATTACTGTAAAGTGGAGCGCTCCTCTCTTTGCCACCCGGCAGCCTTGCTTTTGAAATGTAATGTGGGAATACGAGAACAGTGGTTTCCTCCAAATGTAGCGGCGTGTTAATGATGTGCATCTGGACAATTGTGCAAAAGGGTTTTAATGAAATTATTATTGTTTTTTGTTGAGAGAGAGAGAGAGAGAGAGAGAGAGGAGAAGAGAGAGAGAGAGAGAGAGAGAGAGAGAGAGAGAGAGAGGAGAGAGAGAGAGAGAGAGAGAGAGAGAGAGAGAGAGAGAGAGAGAGAAGAGAGAGAGAGAGAGAGAGAGAGAGAGAGAGAGAGAGAGAGAGAATTAAAGTTGTATGACTGATGAATATTTCATGTTCTGGGCAGTGATTCCCACATTCTGGTGTGTGTTTGTACGAGTGTGTGTGAGTCTGTCTCTGGAATACATGCTGGCTGTTTTTAACCCTTTCTCCACAGTGTTTTGGGACACTGCTGTACAGTCAGTGCCCGTATGTAAACTGGCTTTGGTCTGATATCGTCAGGTTCAGATTTCATGCTAATTACAATACTTGCATGTCATACGTACATTCAAAGAGTTTGGTTGCTGTAGAAATGCCTGTTCTTCATGCTGTCCAGAAAGAGATGTCCTTTTACAGCAACTACAAATTGAAAGATGAATTCTTAAGTTCAGCCAAAGCTAAAATGAGGCTTCAGCAGTCTTGAGTTAGCCAAATAAAGTGGTCTCTGTCCTGGTAGTCGTGTGTTTGTTCGTGTTTTGTCCTGGCAACAAGCCTACATGCAACTACCAGGACGTGTCTCTCTGCCCCGGCTCAACAAAGAGGGAATTTCGTCTTAAAACTTCAACTTTGTAAGATATCCACTTGATTTTGCTCAAGCAGGCTTTATGCTTGAGGTTAACGGTAGACCCTCTGTAGTCGAATTGCTTCAGTTAATATCACACAACACTAGATGGACGCATAATCAGGCGAAGCTGCAATGATTAATTGATTAATCGAGTAGTTAATGGACAGAAAATGAATCCGCACCTATTTTAAAAACACTGTTAACGGTGTCTTTCTTTGAAGAAAAGAATGGCAAAATCATCTTTTTCCAGCTACTAATGTGAATATTTTATTCTGTCTTTTATTACAGCAGACAGATACTTTGGGGTTTGGGACAACACACATGTAAAGATGTGAAATTTCTGATATTTTATAAACCCAATTAATGGAGATAGTAGTCACTAATGGTGACAATGAAATAATAATAATCAGGCCATGTACTTTATTGGCTCAGGGATTGTGTTTACATCAGTGGTTCCTAACCTTTGTGACTCGTAACCGCGTAAACAAAGCTATGTTTACTTCACACGTAGCCAGAAAGTGGATCATACTTCTCTAAAACATATCCAGTAATTCACGAATAAAGCAAAAGTAAAAAGCCAGTTTTGTGTTTGCTCTTTGTTTCTGTTAATCATCCTGTGACATGTCCGATTTATTTCATAATCCCGGTCCGACCACCAGGTTGGGTTTTACTGATGTAGCGCGAAAATTACTGAATGTGAGACGGTTACTGTGCAATCATTGTGTGTTAAATGAATTCATAGAGGAAGGTAAGCAGAGGATTTGCAATGGAGATGTCTCTGCTAGATGTGTGTGTCTGGAAAGAAGAGGGTTGCTGAGCCTTTGAGTCTTTGCATGCGAGTATGGTATTAAAGTGGAGTTTATGGAATCTGAACCTCTCCATTAAAAGACGTGTCGTCACTTGCGTCTCTGCTCGTGCGAAGCTCTTTTGCGACAATCCTGTTTGTCGGAGGCTTGACAAACGCTTAACTTGAGTCGACTTAATCAGTTTGCCGATGATCTAATACCCGTCCCCGTTGACCCAGTAATGGTAGCTCATGGCGGGTGTTTAGGCAGAGATATGAGTCGATGAAGGCAGACATTTGTTTGCCAAGTAGTGTATGCGCCCCTCGACCATCGATTGAGCTCACGGATCGATATGTCTTGGATTTCATGCGTGCATCTCTCCTCTCAGCGATCATCAACAGCAGCTTACACCGAGGGGTAATAATCGATTTTAATAGTATTTTTAGCTTAGCTTATTGATTACAACAAATACCGTAGGTCCAACCAAGCGCTGGTTTGTACACTCGTCACAGACTGAAAGAAAATCAATATTACCTATCTGAGTCTGTTGATCTTGGTTTTTCAGGTCCCATAATCTGTTTGCTTGACTCCAACCTTTCTGCATGTATACGCTATGAGGTTGCAGACAGCACTCAGTGGCTGGAAAGTCAGAGATTATCCTCGAGAGAGAGAGAGAGAGAGAGAGAGAGAGACCAAATCCCTGCTCAGTCATTTTATCCACTTGAGACTGGAATCACTTGAAGAGAGGGCTGAAAGCCTTAAAATGTAAAAATGTAGTGCAGAAGTGTTACGAATCAAGATATCGTCCCCTGGGAAAACACATGCTTCCAACAATTACAGCGCTGTCAACACATTAGCTTCTGCCAGTGATCCCAGATGTCTGTTTGTATTTGCTCTTCATTTAGCATGACGCGATGTGACATGACATAATACATACACACAGTACATCATCATAATGTAAAATAAAAAAGAACGTAACAAAAAGAGGGAGTTTTTATGAAAACATTGCTTACAGCATAACACAGGATTTCTATTTCATCAGCGGAGGCAGGTGTATGAACAGATAATGGATGACAATAAAGTAAAACACAGTAGTAGTCATTTTAACACATGTTTTTTAGGAGAAGTTATAATTCCTCACACTTACTGTATATCAATAGACATTTTAAAATGCCTTTGTAGCTGCGTGCAACTGCATTAATGTGTGATGTATTGTATTTATTAAATATATCTCCAAAAGATTCATGAGATATATCAATACGCATATTATATATATACTGTCATTTTATCCACAGTAGCCACTCCTAGAAGTAAAAAAGGGGGAAATCATTGCATTGACAGTATAAAACGAAGGCTAATCTAAAGCATTAACTTGGAAACGGAGCCTCTCACCCTGTAAATGTTAGTGGAGAGGGGTTGCCACAAAACTTCAAAGGGAATTGAACCCCTTACCTATTGGGGCCTTGCTCTATCTATTGACCGTCCCTAAACCTACACTTCAAAAAAAGAGCCAGCGATTGTCTGACTATTTGCAGGATGCAGACATTATGGATCATACACAATTTCTACCTGCTCGCCTCCTTCTCATTTCCATCCTTTTCTCTCCTGCACTGCGGAGAGCTGCGTTTGCTGCATAATCGCCCACTGAGTATCTCCCGACTTTCTAGCCTGTTTCTATTTTATTCTTTTTTTTTCCTTCCGTGCTTTTTAATTTGTCTGTACTCCACCAGCATGAGGATTTAATCATCAACCAGCTGGACAGGTTGGACGAACACTGCTGACAAGTCTTGAGTGGCCTGGGTTTGACTCGTCTCATTCTAATTTGAGATAATGCCATTTAGAATGGAAAAAATGTCTTACATTGCAAAAATGATTGATGGTTAAAAATTAGACACACATTATGGTACTTTTCAAAGGACAGATTTATCTTTAATCTGTGGCTGACAAAATAATCAACCCCTCAATGCGGTAGATTGTCTATACTTTGCAGATATTGGATGATGAACCTTAATCTCTTCCGGTCCTTGCGGACGCCAGCGCCCTCGGTCAACTTTACTGTCTTTCAGAGGCTGTAGCAGGTTCAGTTTTAGATCTAGAGTGAACATATCTGGTATTATATGAAACTAGAAAGCCTAAAGAATCCATTGGCACCAGAGGAGGATAAATAATGCGCCGAAGATAGGCTAGGCTACATTTTCACAGGAGTCCCTTGACCGCTCACCTCGAGATATCAATGAAAATGGGTCCTATGGTACCTACAAATCTTCCCTTTACAGACATGCCAACTTTATGCTAATCCTATGGAATTTGATGCTAAAATCAATGTATGGCTTTCCTAGGTATATTGACAATAAGGGGGTGTCTTCGTAGTTTTTAAGAACAGAACTGCTCCCCATCGAATCGCCGAAAGGACGTCCAATTCTTACAGAAATCTTCAAATGTCAAAAGCTTTTGATACCAAATCACAACATGGGATTTGACTCTGGCTTTTTCTTATTCAATTAGTTGACTAACCGGCCGCTTTTTCTTATGCGTCGACGAAGAATTTCTTTGGTCGAGGTCAGCCGTTTTTCTGTGGAGTTCCTCAAGGTCTTGGTGGCTTAATGTGTTATTTGGGGATGACCATCATATACTTTCATCATAATGTACTTCGCCCTTTTACACTTTCACCATTTATTTTCATAAATCAATATATTTTTATTTCTGATTTATGACTAGAACAACTTGACAAACAGTGCTGAGCTGCATCTCCAGATTAATCTTCAGGTTCCCAGTGTTCAGGTGATGTAGACCACTTCTATGTGGCATCTACTGTTGACCTACTAGCCCCCCTAAAGATCCCCTGCCCCCCCTAAAAAGGGTCTGTGGTAAAGAGGGTTGAAGTGGAAGAGGTTAAGTCATGACTTCCTTTTAGAGGAGAAGTCTTCTTTGTGTTTGCGGCCACGCTATTCCGATTTAAACCAGCCATGGTTCCAGCCTCTTACTCTCATCTTCATGAAAAATGGGATTGATACTTGGTGATTGATTCGGCATGAAAGTCTTGCGCTGCTTTGCCTCAAGAACGATACGGTATTCGCTCTTTCGCTGTTTCATACAGAAACCTCTGACTGCTGAGTTGAAGCATTTTTAGTTTGAACATTTAAGGCATTTTGCATTAAACTCATGTCTGCCCTCAGTGACCTACAGCTGGTGAAATAAAGTGCCTTGCTTCAGGGCTCTTGGACAAGTCACATGACTGTAAAAATAACGTTAAGAGATGGCTTAAATATTCATCTTTTAGTCGTAGTTATATAAATATACAAACGATTAAAAAAACTATTTAATTCATTCAGTCATTTCAAAGGGCTTACCTGTTTAAATACAAAAGCTTGCATTCAAATCTATGACAATATTAATGGCTGGTCTGTTTACTGATGGGGGATGGTGGAGGTGATGGTCGTTTACTTTCCTGGCGCATCGCTGTGTGTTTACATGCATCTATTTTTCTCCACGTATGTGGGTGTGCATAGTGTTGCCGTAGCTGCCTCTGTACTCCCCAGGTGCATCATTACTGTACATGTGCTATATATATGTGTGTGTTAGAGTGGACAACTCAGATTTAGCCAGCTCACAACATATAGCTCCTCTGCTCTCCTGTGCACCATGGATGTCAACTTATACACCGATACGAAACAGTGACAAGCACAGACAGAATCACGCTGAGACACACAGGACGTACACACACAAACACACACTGAGAACCACAGAAGGATGCACAAGCACATATATATTCACATGCAAAAGCCCTCCATACATAAACACACAGTGCAAATAAAATCATTCACACACATACATATATTCTATATATTCTTTTTTTTAAAGTCTTTTGCAGTTTGTGGTATTATATATTTTTCTTACTGTCAACAAATCCTGTGAAAAGAGCAAAACAACAAATAAATCAAGTAGTATTGTCTGTGCCTGATGTATCTTAGGAAACTAAACATGTGTGGCCTGATTTTTAAAGATATACTGTATGCCATCAGTAGGAAGTATGAGCCAGAGCACTGAGAGATAGACAAACGTCCAAAAAGTTCTTTTGATGGGATTTGTTGTGAATTCCTACAACATAGAATTTTGCATTTTCTACACTTATCGCCAACATGAACACAAACACACACGTGCATCTGGACGGCTTGTGATTGTTGGTTTGATATGGGGGTGTGCACATGTGAGCATAAGGAATGCATGAATATGAATAATAACCATATAGGCATACAACTCTGTGTGTGTGTGTGTGTACCAGCCAGCGGCCCTTCTTTCTTCTGACGCCCTGCTCTCGCTTCGGAGCAGAAGAACCGCTCTCTCGCCGTCTCGCTGGCTGACGTTGCTGGCAGGAGTCCTGGGGACCGACGGGGGGAAACAATCCCAACAAAGTGGCATGAATTAATGTGACTAATTAACACCACGTTAATTATTTGTAAATTGCATGTTTGGGTACGCATATGCTGCTTGTCGTGTTCGCCCAAACAAGTGCCAGCTAATCTGTATCTCTGGAGTGCCCCGCGTCTGAAGACGGGCCAATCAGCACGGTGCAGGGAAAAAAACAAAAGAAGAAGAAGAAGAGATGGAAAGACAGAGGGAGAGAGAAGTGGGGTGAGGTGAAGGGAAAGGAAAAACAAGTAGGCTCGCCAGCAATCAATTAATTAATCATTTAAGTCACTTATCAAGATCCAAACATTCAGCATCTCTGTCTCTGCTTTTTTTCTGTTTTATAGAAATCTAAATTTACAATCTTTGAATGCGCTTGAACTGTGAATCTGAAGACGTTACCTTGGACCCTTGTCGGGCTGCAACTAACGGTTATTGTCATTAAAGATTAATATGGCAATTTGTGAAGACGACACCATGAAGACGACATCTTCAAATGATACTGTTTTTGACCAATCAACAGTCCAAAAGACAAACAATGTTGTACAATGTTGTACAAACTGGCAAACAATGTTGCTTTTTATGCTTTTATACATTGTCGAGTGAACGTAGAAAAGTACATAGTTACAGTCAAATATCCTTTAAAAGGGCCCTTGAGCGAGACAATGGGGCCCGCTGAACTACAGCAACTCAGCTAAAGTGTCGGCCTATGCCGCTGTACCTACAGAGTGAGGGAGCCGAGCAAGTATTTGAGGAGAAACACACCACTACTGTGCTTGAAATGATCCAAAACCTGCCAGCATGGCTGCCATTACATGCTTATCTATCACTCTGTCACCCTGGGCTACGCACACTGGGTTTTATTAGGACAGTTTTGGTTGAGAAGACGCAACCAAAACTCCTGCATGGCTTGGCGAGGTGGGCAAGAGGCAGATCTGCGTTTCACCTGAGCACCCCCCCTTTCCCCCTGTCTCCCTCCCTCTCTCTCCCTCCCTCTCTATCTCCCCCATTACTCCACAGTGAGTCTTCTCTCCCTCATTGACAAGCCCTTATTTTTTCATCTTCCCTCCCAGTTTCTTCTCTTTCATCCCTCGCTCTTTTTTTTCCCCATCCCTCTACACCCCCCCACCACCACCACCACACACACCACCTCCTCCTCCCCTCTACCCTCCCTTGCTCCCCCTCGTCTCCTCAGAGCTCCTCCGCATTAGCAGTCAACGCCGCTCCTAGACGTACTTTGTTTTTCAACCGTGGTGGAGACTGAGCGAAGGAGGGAGTGAGATACAGAAGAGAGAGTGAGAGAGAGAGAGCATCATTTACACAGTCATCCACGCCGAGCGGACCCTGCAGCTCACTCCTCCTCCCCCTCCCTCCCTCCCTCCCTCCCTCAGCCACTGCTCACGATGCCAAACATTTTATGTGTTATTTAGTCATGCCTGACTTTATCGAATTTGAAAAACATGCCAGTCACGGGTACACCCTCCCCACACCGTCCCCCTGTTGTCTCCCCCTCCACATCCCCCACACCCTCACCCAACTGCCAACATCATCCTCATCTCCCTCTCTTTCTCTCTCTCTCTCTCTCTCAATTGAGACTCTACCATCCAGGTTTGACCAGGTCTTTGGGGACATTTCACTTCTAAATTAAGTTTTATTCCCAGGCTTCACCCCCCCCCCCCCCCCCCACACACACACACCTCCTCCTGACCACCCACCCTGGGGGAAGGGGAGAGAGAGCATAATTCTCACCAACAGAGTGTTGACTCTAAAATGGATTATTTCTGCTTGAAATCAGAGGCCATGTGCTGCTGGATAATATGGCTGTCCCGATTATTATTACATTTTTTTCTCCCAGCAGTGTTCTAATGATGGAGATTTGACGGGCAGCAAAATGTAGAGGAACAGACAGACTTGTTCCACCAGGCGTTGAAACGGGGGGCTAAAGGAAATCCCAAAGTGCTCGCCTTCGTAATCCCAACGTCGGGGTTTATGCTTGTTTTGTTTTTGCTGTTATTTAATATTCTGGCGTAGCTCGTGGGTAGACTGGGTCACTGACACTTAGTGGGATTAGAGGGTTGATTTCAAGTTGAACCAACGATGCAGAATAACAAAACAAAAGAAAACTAAATAATCGACATGGTGTCTTTAGGAGGGTTTTTCTGCCTTTTTTTCTTTAGCTGACATACCCGTACAGCTCATCAGATGAGCTGAAGTAGCTTTTCATTGACTCCCGATTCAAATGTGTTCATTTGAGCTGATTTCATTATATAGCAATGGATATTGTTACAATAAGGTTTTTTTCATACAAGACACAGTGACCCTATAATATCCGATGTTTATGTTCGGTCTCTTTTCGTTTTCTGTAGGTTTGGTCAAGCCATGGTCATTTGTTCAAATTAGCCAATCTACTCCACAATCCTTCCATAGGTACAAATACAACCTGGTTGGTGTTCAGACCGACATTAACCCTGGTCAAAAACAATGCAGCCGCCTCATTCATTTCAATGAGGCCATTCTGATGATGCGGTGCAGAATTGTGGCAGTGTGTGGTTGATCGCGTGCAGCGTAATGTCTCAGGGAGACATCGATTATCGTTTCAATGTATGTTTTAAATCTCCTTTACTTTTGCCTTTATGCTTTTAATGGTTTCATGTGAAGCACTTTGAATTACCTTGTTGTTGAAATGTGCGATACAAATAAACTTGCCTTGCGGTGGGATGCCACTGCTGAAGCAAAAAAACAAAACAAAATGCAGGTTTGTCTTGCAAAAAAGTTAAACTCGGCTTAAATTAGCTGGACTGAAATGTAGCAGCACACTTCTGGTGGATCATGTTGTTCTCAACCAAACTGTCGCTGGTTGAGATCCATGCATGTGAGTGAATGAGAAGCACTTTGCCCTTCAGGAACTACAGTCCCTGCCCTTGAGCAAGTCGAGTTGCTCAAGTGGAACTGCCCAGGGATGTTTGGATGAAGCCTGCGGTTGGACTGCAGCTCTCACGCGTGCAGCCGTGTGAAGCAAGGCGGTGCTGAAAATGAGTATCTGTGTTCAGCAGGAACCCTATAGCTTGAAAAATAAAGGCTAGAAAAAGAAAAGGAGGAGTGTGCTGGTAAGGTGTGGGGGGTTGGAGACCCTACGGGCCGACCTGCAGATGGACCGCGCACAGCTGCTCAACAAGTAACAAACGGCAATATTGAGCTCTGCAGTGAGTCATTTTTTGTCTGAAGTGAAAGCTGTTTGGCGCAGCTGCTCTCTGTTGGTGCTGTGCAGAATCTCTGCTTTACATATTAAGTTGTGCATTGAAGACTGTCTTGCTTTGTATTCAGAGTAAACCTCGTGCATCAACATCTCATTTTTCACTTTTCACCTCTCGTTATTGTTTCCACCGAAATAAAGCTCCGCCTACGCTGCAAAAATATCCGTCTTAACTTGTCATGTAATGAAGTATTGACTATAATCAGACATTTTTTAGAGCTGAAACAATTAGACGATAATCAGTTATTATATTTATTGGAAGTAAATTATAATTGTCATTATTTTCATTCATGTTTTCAGCAAACATGCTGACAGGCAGTTGTTCCAGCTTCTCAAATGTGAATATTTGCTTGTTTTTTAATCTTCTATAAGAGCAATTTAATTATTTGTGTTTGTTTGAGAGTGTTATGGAGAAGACATTGGAAAAAACAAGACATTTGCAGACCTCACCTTGAAAACTGACGAGAGTTTTCCCTTTTTTCCCTTTTTTTCAAAAATCTAAATGATTAATCGATCAAATAATTTACAGATTAATTGACAAATAATCATCAGTTGCAGCTTTACTTTTCTTTAGATAGACTACAATACCCTTTTGAGGTTTATAAAATGGAGAATTTTTGATCATGGAGATTGGTTTCATTGTTGATACTAAGTTTAAATAAGTTGATATATGTCAACATTATACAACTCTGATGATAGAAGGAGCTCTAATATACAAAGAGTTGGACTTCCTGCACTTTGGTCTGGTGGATAGAAGGCGTGTACTAGGATATCAGCTTCATTGACATTGCAGAGACAGAGAAGCTCTGAGACAAAAGAAGCCCCAAGCTGCAAAGCTGAAGTGTAGGTGCAACGGTGTTGGTTTGAAACCCTTGCTGAGGAAGCTCCTGTGTGAAAACAGTGGGCTATGTTTTCATAATCGAAAGATAAAAGCTAAAAAGGAAAGGCCTTTGAGGACATGATTTCATACTATAAAATACATTCAACTATTCAAGAATATGTATCTTGGATGCCATCGCAGTGCATCCATAATGCGATGGGAAATGTAAGCCTCTCCCTCTCTCGCTCTCTGTGTATCATCCATTCTTCTCCTTGAAGCCTGCTAACACAGAGGAGATAGAAACCAGACGAAGCCTGAGGGCTATGAAACGCTGAAGACACTTTCACCCTCCCTGGCTCCTCCTCTAGTCTTCATCATGCAGCCTGTTCATTGTCTCTTTAGGCTCCTGCAAAAAAAAGTTTGCGCCGCACAAGTCGTCCGTCTTAATAATTCAGTTTAACACTAAACTTGGTCATGGAATCGCATCATTCTGAAAAATATTCTGGAAATACTTTCCTGTGCAGTCTCACTCATGTGAGGAATATTCAAAAGTGAGAGTTATGTTATATGATGTGTCACGTGTTGGAAGACGCGGTTCGAGATGCCCAAATTCATGACATAGTCAGTTGTTGCAGGAAAAGCTTTAATCTTCAGATGTGTTGGATGGAGTTTGATTTACCTCACTGCACTGAGATTTATTCGACTTGTTTCAGTGTGAAATCAGACTCGGGATAAAGGATTTGGGCATTTGTTTTCTGAGGGGGAACAGGTTTCCTGAAGGCTGCCCAGTGTTCGAAAGGTTTCCAATAGTTTCTGTGAATCCCTAGCTTGCCTGTTGCATTGGAACATCTCGATTCATAAATTGACCACAATCAGCAGGGCGGCTGCTGCTCGATAGCATATCTGTGAGTTCATTCAGATTTCTTATGATGACTACAGCGCTGCTCAAAATGATTTGCGCCTATTGTTATGTACTTATTGTTCAGTCCCATTAGAAGGCTTCTCAGCTGTTAATGAGATAAGGGATGAATATAAATGAACGGATGCTCTGAAAAACATTGGCAGTATTACGAGCAACCCGCTGTAATGAGCACGGAGGTTAAAGTCAAATCAATAGACAGCAGACTCAACAGTCCTTCCTGTGTTCTTTGAATGATTTTGTATGATAGAAAAAAGGGTCTAATAGGAAGAGCAGAACATATTTGTTGTCAAATATTTAATAATTTCATTCATTTGAACATGTGATCGGTTTCTGCCTCCAAGGAGCTTTTGACAGCCAATAAAATATTCATCTTGATGAATGAATCTACAGCAGATGTCCTTATGAAGCAGTTTATAATTTCCCTCGCACATGAACAAACATCACTTTTGGTATTTTGGATTTACTTTTAGACGAGGGAACCGGGAGTGCAACAACGCTGATCCATTTCTCTGTTTTAGAAATCAGTAGTTACAGTAGAAGCCCTAAAAATGCACCGTAACTACTGTAGGAGTAGTAGAAGTAGTAGTTATCGGCCCAATACGAGTAGTAGCGTCATTAGTCTGTTGATACTGTGTCAGTGGCCCACTGTCGTCTCTCCTTCATCTCATTGCTCTCTTTTGTCTCCTCGCAGCGATTGGCCGGACGTTGATCCCCCGTTACTTCAGCACGGTGTTCGAGGGGGGGGTCACCGAGCTCCACTATATCCTCAAACACTCCAAGGAGTCCCTCCACAACTCCTGCATCACCCTGGACTGTGATCAGTGCACCATGGTCACCCAGCACGGGAAGCCAATGTTTACAAAGGTAACACCTGACCCCCGAGCTTCTCTCCCCATGAATAATTGATCACAAGCTATGATAATGGACCGAGCGAGGTGTTTAACTGGTTAGAGATCAAACACATTTGCACCCCTTTGATTCTTTTTTTTTGCTCCAGGTTTCATTTTGTTCGAGTGTTTTTCAAGTCGTAGCTGGTGGCCTCACTGTCAAATATCGAAAGGTCTTTCTTTTATTTGTTGCACGAGTTATAAAATGATATATTATCTGCTAAGTTTGTAAACCTTTTCGATGTAATCCCTGATTTCTTGAGAGCAATTTAACGAGCAGTGGTGGAAGAAGTATTCAGACCTGTAACTTAAGTAAAAGTAGCAATACTACACTGTAAAAATACTCTGATACAATCAGAATGTTTCTCAAATAAAAGTACAAAAGCAACAGCATCAAAATGTATTCAAACTACCAAAAGTAAAAGTACTCATTATGTCGAATGCTCCATTGAAGAATATTTGTTTACTATAATATTGGATTATAATTAAGCGATGCATTAATATGTATATCACTCTAATGATGCAGCTGGTAAATGTGGGGCTAATTTAAATTATTTACATGCTGTTGTCTTAACCTGTTATAATACATCATCATTTATTCGTTGATTTATATTTTGTATTCACAATCTAAATATGCAAATGAGCTAAAGTTATCCAATACATGTAGTGGAGTAAAAAGTACAATATTTCCCTCTGAAATGTAGTGAAGTAGAAGAAAAAAGTAGCGTAAAAATGAAATACTTAATTACAGTACTTCAAAAATGTAAGTACAGTACTTTAGTAAATGTACTTATTTACATTCCACCGCTGTTAAAGAGTAATTTAACACGAAATACAACTTAGTCAATTATATGTACTTTATTATATAATCAACTATATCTGCCCCCAGTCTATAGAGTTCATCACAACAGAAGTTATTTTCCACTTTCCAAATAATGGGGATGATTACAGCAACATGATGATTGTTTCAGGGCAGACTTAAGAAAATGTGAAGCAATCCTTCAAGATAAACTGCATTCACATTGACTGTTACTGCTGAATTGTAGCATTAAAATATCTCGGCTGAAAAATGCACCCTGCCTGTATTTTCCTATGACCAAGTATCTGCACCAATCAGGGCTTAGATTTACTGGAGAGAAAATGTCACGCGTCGTCATATTTACCCTCTTTGCTTATCAGCATTTCGGCCTTTCCACCAGACCCCGAAAATCCACTGGCACTCCTCAAGTTAAAGATGTCGGCAGATTCTTAAGCCCTCAGGAACCCCGAAAGGCAAAGCTAAGGCGACTTGAATAAGATCTTTGAGGAGTGCGCTTTCACAGATTGAAGCTGGCGAAACACAAATTGCACAGGTGAGATAATCCAAACCTGACACCGAGGTCTTGTGAAGGCACGAAGGCTGAGCTCATCTGCTTCTGTCTTTGGGGGGGGGGGGGGGGGATAATCCCCTGGTGAGCCGGAGTGAATATCTGATTCACCACAGTCTGATCCAGATGGCCAGCTGACTCTTAGTGTTCTTCTGCTGACTGTCGAAATTAATCTGAGGCCAGATACCTTGTCAGCTCCGAGCAGCAGAGCCAAAGGGATTCCATGGTCCCTGTACCATGAACCCTGAGCCGCAGCACCAGACCGGATGGTTCTGACTTTAAACAGCGATACGCGCTCTTGTTTGTAAGGACTTGACAGTATGCACTCACGTTTGTGTGTTTGTGTAAGTGTGTGTGTAAGTAATGTTGTCATTTATTGAGCTCTAAAATCTTATTTTCTGAAAAGAAATTAGATTATTTTACGAGTTTTTAAGACAAATGAACTTGATGCAAGGATTTCTTTGTATTGGTTGTAATTGTTATTGACACTAAAGTAGCGATTTGCCTTTTCCAGTCTTGTTTTTTAACCAAGATGAAATCGGTGGTTTTACTTTACACTACTTTAATAATTAATGGTCATTTTGACAAGGTCTGCACGAAGAGTTTGGAGACTTAAAAACATATTTCGTATAAACCAACACCCTACATCTATCGACCTGTTTTTTAAAGCACAACTCCGACACAATCAAGAAACATCGTAACACTTCACATTGTGATTTGGATTCTGAAGAAGAAATAGTTTACTCAGGAAAACGTTTTGGATTTGTGTCGTGGAGGGCCTTTATTTAACACACCAAAGTCAAATGTTACCATCATTTCGGACGAGGCTGGTGTTTACCTCAGTACCAGTGCATGTTGATGCTTATTTATATGCATGACTGCACACATGGGTTTGTGTCGAATGGGTTAATCGTATCAGTTTTTTGGTAAATCTGGAGGGGGGATGGTTTTGTATTCATGTGGTGGTTCTGTGTGTCTGTCGGGGGGGGGGGGGGGGTCTTTGTCTTATCATATCAATAAATGGTTATGAAACATCCCCAATAACATGCACAGGAAATATCTTTTTAGGTTGCTGTTGTTTGGTTTTTGTAAACAAGGCTTCCCAAAAGAAAAGCAACATAATATATTACAAGTGTCCGATATTAACCGCACAGAACAGAAACAGAGAGGCCCAGGCCCGGTCAACAAAAAGCTAAATTTGATGCTCGCAGCGCTGCTCTCTTTTCATCTTCACCCAAATTGGATGAGAAGAATTAATTCATTAGAAAAAAGAATTCCAATAACTGAGCGTGTTCTCCCTGAGCTCCCAGCAGCAGCAGCAGCAGCAGCGAGCCTGCAGCTCTGGAGGCCCGAATCTCAATCAGCTCTGCCTCGCCTTGCTTTCCTCACCCACCACCACCACCACCACCATTCCTCCCCCCTTCCTCCCACCATCCTCCTCCACCACCACCACCACATCTCCCCCGCACTCCTCCTCCTCCTCCTCTCTCTCATCCCCCAGCCTGACTCGCTCGCTCATTCTCTCCTCGCTCTCACTACTCCACCGCTCTCTCATCCCCTCTCTCGCTCTTCTCCCCCCCCCACACACCCTCAACACACACACCACATGCACACACACACTCACATCCTTCATCCCTAGAGAAATCATCCCCAGCTCCCAACCCGCTCTCTTGCTCTCCCACACACTCTCTCTCTCTCTCTCTCTCTCTCTCGCTCTCGCTCTCTCTCTGCCTGTATCTGTCTCTTTCTTTGCTATTCTCTCTCTCTCCCTCACTCTCTCTCTCTCTCTCTCTCTACCTGTATCTGTCTCTTTCTTTGCTATTCTCTCTCTCTCTCTCTCTCCCTCACTCTCTCTCTCTCTCTACCTGTCTCTCTCTATCTGTCTCTGTCTCTCTCTATCTGTCTTTCTCTCTCAAAATTTCAAATTCTGATTAGGTTTTATTGACATGGCCATATTTGAGAAGTACCTCTGGTGTATTATAATTGTTGTCTTTATTTATTGTAATTTTAAACGTTTTGTAATTTTAACCGTCATTTCTCAGTGATAACAACACTGTAGTCACCAAGTTAATTGCTGAGAAGCTACAAAGACGTCATACAGGGAGAGAAACACCAGTAGAGAGATGATCGTACTTTACTTTATTTGACATGAAGAGAAGAAGAACATCAAATCACACCCAGCGACATAGAGGTCAAGGGTAAAACAATACAGTGTGAATGAAGACTAATTGCCATTGTGATCCTTTCAGCAAACATACAGCAAAGATGCAATCTGAGCTGCAGCCTAACTGCATATTTAACAGGGTTTTTAATCTGGTGTTGGTTTCTCATGATCTCTGTTTGGGTGAAATTGGAAAGATAATAGGTTAGCGGTTACTGTAAATGTCTTCCAAAACATTCTAATACAGGAGCCTGTCTTTGCTTGTGGTTCTCCTCCTGACTGACTTATGCACAAAGCATTTTCTGCAGGTTTTTTCTTCTAAATATATAAAAAAATTGGTGTAGCCTATATAATGAAAGAAAACCAAATAATTGAAACAACTCATTAAAAAATGAATATATGTGAGATATAAATGGTGTAAGAAATAGTTGACGAGTCAATGTTGCGGCTGGAAAGCGATGAAGTGAAGGAGCTGAGCAGAGTCTCGTGTTTCGTCTCGCTCTCTCCCCGTCGCTGCTCACCTGGCGGGATGCTGCACACTAACGAATGCGCG
The DNA here is from genome assembly GCF_949748355.1 of Melanostigma gelatinosum. NCBI lineage: Eukaryota > Metazoa > Chordata > Actinopteri > Perciformes > Zoarcidae > Melanostigma > Melanostigma gelatinosum. The sequence goes on from NC_136638.1 coordinate 24,911,398, forward strand.
GAGTTAGCGGCGGGCTAAGAGCGGGTGGTGCTGCTGCTGCTTCCCGGGTGTTGGTGGACAATCTGTGCGGGTTTCTCTGGGCGGCGAGGTGTTGACAAGTTGACACAGGGTGCCAATTTGACCAAAAGCCCCCAACCTCCCAGCGGCCCCTGGCATCCCAGCGCCTCTGTTCACTACCCAGCAGGCTTTGCTCTCCCTGGCCAGTGTGTGTTAGCTCGGAGGGCACGGCCCTTGTTACCGGTGCCCAGTTGGGGGTTTCTTCACGCTGGGAGGCGAGCAAAGAGCAAAAGGGGAGTTCGTGACATGGTGATCTCCGCTCAAATAAATGTAATTCCCTGAGTGGAGAAATTGACAAGTGTGTGTGTGTGTGTGTGTGTGTGTGTGTGTGTGTGTGTGTGTGTGTGTGTGTGTGTGCGCGCGTGTGTTTAAGAGCTTTGCTTGGATTGTAGTATAGTATTCCAGGAATGTTTGAATTGTCACCCTGCCATACTTTTGCTATAAATGTAGATGCTAAATTATATTTAGCAGTAATCTACTCAGTTATAGTACTTTTTAAAATATGAGTAAGTCCTAATTGTAAGGTACGTAAATATTATAGAAGCAGGAGACTCAATACTGCACCTTAACATGACAGTGAAGGTTATTAATTGGATTATTATGAGATGTACAGCATTTATGATTTCCTGTGTTGAATATAAATAGGACCAGATGTAAGAGTTGACTGACTGAAGAGAGTTAACATGACCACCTGTATCTTTAGGTACAGTTTGCTTCATTTTACTCATACTTCTATCACCAGTGTTATGATAAAAGATCTAGTCGTTAAACAGACTAACACTCTCCACTCTGCTTCCTTTATTTAATCATTTATTTAAGTACATTTTTGTTGCCTTGTACCTGTTTTTTTATCATCTCGGGTTTTTATTCTGACGTGAATTGATCTTGATGTATGTATTCTGTTTGCATCAGGATTGATATCTGGATTAGTTTGTTGTGTTCCTGGTGAATGTCTATGATCATTAGGAAGCTGCTTTTTCAGTACAGTTTGTAACGACCGTGTGCCGGAATCCACCACTTTTTTAATTTGATTTCTTTTGTCTGACAGTGACATAATATGCTATTTTGTTCGAGATTAGTTTTAGATTTTTTGATATTTTAACCTCTGTTGACAGAAGACAGTAGGGACATTAAAGAAACATTGGGAGAGAGAGAGACCTGAGGACTTGCAATAAATGCTGCAATCAAACCAACAATACTTAAATTTCTGCATGTAGCATGCATGTTGATAGCAAGACCACTGGGAAAGTACAATTATATACGATCCCTAAGTTTAAAATATGTTCTGCTGTACATAATCACATGTCATGTTGAGGGAACAATCAATTTATTTCATCATCTATTGACTGATCAATCGTTTGGTCTATAAAATGTCAGATTCAGGTTCCCAGAGCCCAAGTTGACATCATCACATTGTTGTTTTATCCGACCAACAGTCCAAAACCCAAAGATATTCAGTTGACATCATAGAAATCGAAGAAAATCCGTAAATATTCATATGTGAGAAGCTGAAACCAGTGAATATTCCTTAAATAGCAAAGTAGATGTGAATCAAAATTGTTTCTGATTGACATTCTGGTGATAATCTGGTGACTCATCGATTTATCTTATGAGCTGTGAACTCAACGCATTCACAGCAACACACTTTGATTGAATGTGCATTACCTATAAATAACATTTAATGCTCTAATCTTTAACTCTATAGTCTTACTCATACAGAAGGTGGTGTTAATGTGCAGGATAATAAAGCCTGTCAGCAGCCAGTTGTTATAATTGAGCACATTTCGTCAACTTTGACCCTATTTATATTCATCAGAAGCAGTCATGAGTGCTCATAATAATCAATTGAATGACCTGCAGCCCCTGTGTTGTCAATTGATTGTCGTGTTCGGGTACGGTATTGAATCGTGCCTCAGCAGCAGGACGTCGCTGTTATTCTTTTCTCGCTCTTTTGAGCCGGAGATCCCCTGAACCCGTTGTGTGGAAGATTTATGACCCTGCTCTTCAATCAATGGGGACTCTCTGTGAGGGGCTCTACCTTTTTAATGGACCACTTTTTAATTCAAGAAGATTTTCCTCCTTTTTAGTTTTCATCATGGAAAACTATTTAGCAAAAAAGAAAAAAGGGGCCACGGTGAGGAATATTTGATATTTAACCAATCCTCTCTCAGTATGTAGAAATAGATGGCTGTGTGTGATGGACTCCACACCGGCGTCTGCATTGGTGGTGAATGCGTGTCTGCTGCAGTTCCATTAAGACAACTTCCTGCACATTTATTGGACCATGAGATTAAGGTGATTCTTATTTTGGTTTTGATACAGCTGGTTTTCCAATTAATTTATCGTTACAGAGAAGCAGAGAGCTTGTGGAGGGAAATAAGAGGCAATGCTAAAGACCCAGTTGGCTCTATGGAAAAACAAATCAATAGTGCAGCGTTGTTTCACTGTAGGCTACGGCACCTGAAAGCATCACAAGACAGTGGCTCACTGCCGGACATAATTCCACCGCTGGTGGCTAAATACCATACGTCTACAAAAAATACACTTTCAGGAATGATGTAAAGAAGTACTTACTTCCTCAAAAATGCCAAAGTATTTGTTCTTTTAATAGGTTTCCCAACGGGCATGAAAACTCATCCACACACAGAATGACCATGATGCATTGCAGTTCAAAGAAGGAAAAGAAAAACACCAAAGTCACTTTTTTCACCTCTCAACAGCAATTTGAGTACGAGTGGATTCATTATAACATCCCTTCTCATAATTCAGCACAGGATGAGAAACCCGGGGGGTTAAGTGTTGATCATGTTGGAGTCAGAACTTCAATACTATGCATATATATGTTTAGAATACACAAATACTATTTCTTGTTTTTAATCCTCGGTGTACTTTCTTTTGCAAAATGATTAATGAATGTGATTTTAAGGCTTTTCTTCCAGTCAAATGTGGAGATACATGGTTTTCACTTGACAGCAATGGTTTGCACTTCTTTGGAAGGTATTGTTTTATATTTTGGGGATGTTACAAGTCGTGTTGCATCCTTCCTTTCACTCTGAACTCTGAAGACAGCTGTTGGACAACCTGCTGTTAGAATCAGACTAAATAAAAAAAAAAATAATAAAATAAGATAAAGACCATTTTCAGTGTCCATTAAACACCAAGGATTATTTTTAAACATTGCTTTAGTCTAATCCACACTTATCGCTCAGACAAGCACATTATCCGCACAGATCCCAGATGTGTGCACGGAAGACCAGCATTCAATTGTGTCAGTCAGTGAACGGAAGTGTTGATTTCCAAAAGGCTGCATGTCTGCATTAAGAAGAACCGTAAATGATGTTGACTTGGTAAACCAGTCTTTTTGGAGAGATATAATACATGCATTTAGACGGAGTCAACAATCCATTATTTGTTTCCTCTCATCAGTAAAACAAACAAAGTATGCCAGCCTTTCATATTAGATTAAATAGGCTACAGTTATCAGAACAACACGAACATTCAGGCTCCCTCGTGTGGCACACACAAGGTGTACTGCAGATATAAATATAGAACTATACATTATGGACTTTGGCAACCCAAATAAAGTCTCTTCTAGCTGTCTTTGGGAATGACTGCCTTATGGTGCGTTCACACCGGTCGCGTTGATTTTTTGACGCGCGTCGAGATTACATACAAAGTCTATGCACAGACGCGATGAGACTGGCGCGCCGCGATTTTGCGATGGCGCTGCACGTTGGACGCGTTATTGCAGTGCGGTGGACGCGTTGGACGCCGCAAAATCGCCAACGCGCGAGTTGAAATTTTTCAACTTCAGCGACATAATCGCGTGACGCTGTGGCGCGATAGCCTATCAGCGTTGAGTTGCTCCCCCTGTCGTCACTGGCTTCCTGCCGTTGTTGAATCAGGAAATAAATCCTGTCGCCGTCTGTGTTCACCCAGAGCTCTACGATACCTCATATCAATAGAGACCGGACCAAACTATGTGTATGCATGTGTGTGTGTGTAAACCATACGGTACAAACAATAAATAGACGCTGCCGTATTTACGTCTACGTGACGTTATTGAGTGCTGGTGGAGCTGCTACGATGTTAGCATAGCCTAGCACCGATCCATCAGAGCTCCATTGAGAAGACCAGTAACCTACAAATCGGTATCATTACGTAGTTATTTCGGAGTCCCTTTTTGTCGGAGAAGACAAGTACAAATCGGCATCATTACGTAGTTATTTCGGAGTCCCTTTTTGTCGGTTTATTGCCGTTGAATCACAGCCAAATCAGTTTATTTTGTGTTCCTACAGCTGTAGTAAACAGCGACCGGTGGCTTGCTAGACACAGTGAATACAGCTCGATACAATCCACGGAGCTCCTCTGAACAGACATGACGGCGTTTGGCATTCCGATGTTTGAGGGACTTCCACAACACGTACAAAGCAGCAATTGTCCTTATTCCTGTCATGGTTGACGGCGGAAAACAATGGCGGCCAGATCGAGGCTTCCAGGACGATAAACCACGCCCCCTCTCCGGCGCTACGAGATTTTGCGGCGACCGGTGTGAACACGACCGGCGGCGCGTTGGACGCTTTTTTGCAGTGCGTTGGACGCTTTTTTGCAGTGCGTCAAAAAATCAACGCGACCGGTGTGAACGCAGCATTAGACTATAGAAATACATCGTGCAAATCCAGTTATGCAACTCTCTAATATATATATATATATATATATATATATATTTAAAAAATAATGTATTCAAATATATGATGTTATATATATGTGCAGTATAGACGTACTATACAGTAATAATACAATGCTCTAAAAAAATATACTGCATATGATATATTGAAATGAAGAAAACCATTATTAGGTATTGATATAAGCTGTATAATGAAATAGTGATAACAGTTACTGTCTTTCAAAAGTTTCTGTCATTCCATTTGTTCTAATGAGTTTATTTCTAACAGCTGGTGTCACATTGAGGAGCAAAGCTCTCTCTATATGGACTTTATCGTAAATCTCAGTCAGTCCAACAAATCTGGAAACGCACCATTGCAAGAAGAGTGTGAACATAATACAGTTTCCACATTTTACAGTCAAGAGAAGCAGATATGTATTTTGTTTTTTTCCGTTTTGGGGCAGTCAAGCTTCTATTTATACTTTTTTTTTTGTGTGTGTGTGTTTGACTTAGTGGTGTAGCACGTGACCAGCAAGGTATGAAGCTGGGGGGGGGGGGGGGACCTGGTGGTGGTGGGGATGTGGAGGGGGGGGGCAATATGGCCGCTAGCCTCTTTCTTGCTGATCCTCAGGAGACCATCTGCGCTGGGGGCATTGATTAGAGTTTGTCTGGTGGGATTACATCTTTGCCGTTGCCATGCCAACTAATCAGCTGATTTTTTTTTTCCCCTTCTCTCTCCTCGCTCTCCCTCGTTGTCACAGCAACGAAAAATGGGAGAAGCACAAGGGCCCCGGCAAGCGCTGAATTCAGCTAAAGGGGCGAAAAAATGTTTTTTTTTCTTTCTCATCTCTCTCTCTCTCGCTCTCTCTCTCTCGCTCTCTCTCTCGCTCCTCCTAATTGGCGACTCTCTCTGACCTGAAGTTCTTTTGTCTCTGGTGTAAACACACCCCTCTCCAGATTACATTTATTTTCACATTTTAGAAATAGCTGGATGGTTGAGAGGCCCAAGGACAGATGCTCTGAATGAGGGAAGCGAGCGCAGTAAATATTGGGAGCATAATAGCTCGCTCCGTGCTACAAAGTCCTTGAACAAATTCAAAAAACGGCGACTAAACTCTTCCAGTGTTCCAGTGAAAAATCTAAAATCACGCCTGGCCAATAAACACAGATTTTTTTATTTTGTTGTTGTTTTGCTTCTGAAACCAGCTGACGGCCTCCTGCCAGCCGGTTACAGATTACTGGAAGAGATATCGGGCTGATGAGAAATGTAAAGTAGCACTAACTATCTGATCTTTTGTGCAGGTTTGTACAGAGGGTCGTTTGATACTGGAGTTTGCCTTTGATGATCTGATGAGGATCAAGACGTGGCACTTTACTATCCGGCAGTACCGAGAGCTCATCCCCCGCAGCATCCTGGCCATGCACGTGAGTGTGACATCATTAACACGCGCCCCCCCCCCCCCCCCCCCCGACCCACCCCTTATTTATTTCTTTATTTTCAATCCTAAATAAGGGCTCTGCACTCTGCCAAAGACACTGTTTAGTACCTACTCATGCGCATATGAAATTTAAAAGCCAACAAAGCAAGTTTGGAGGGATTTTTGCAAACCAATTTATTTGCAGACATCAAAGGCCACCGAGGATAAAAAAAAGGCCCTTGTCTGAAAAGGGAGAGAGAGAAAAAATAACAAGGTCGAATTAATAATCTGCTTAATTCCACTAAGTGTAACACACTTAGTGGCGCCGTGGAGTGAAGCTGGCGCTCGCAGAAGGTCTTCTGTTTTCAAATGATTCAGAACTGAAGTTGTACAAAACGCCACATCATGGAATCTTTCTATAAAGAGGCCTAAAGGAGGCCAAATCAAACATAGTGACAGGTCAATTCCTATCAATACGGCTAAATTACAGAAACTCCTCTCTGTATAAGAGGACCACAAAACGGCACAAAAATGAACATTATAACCTTCGTGCAGGGAGGATTCGTTGCAGGACTGTTGAATGAGACTGCATTACCTGTAGCTAGCTGTACCTAATAAACTGGCACCTGAGTGTACCGGTATATTCATTTTGGCGAGAATGTGACGACAACTTTACATGTTGGTCTCATGTCATAATAAGCGCCCGAGTCACTTTTACATTAAAGTCATGACAGTGCAATGTTGGTCAGCACTTAAATACACAAAGAGAAATGAAATGTGTGTTTTATCCGCTTGATTAAGATCTTTGCAACATGTTTCCGCTGTATAATCTCCAATTGTCAAAGAAGATAAAGTCACTTACCTAAAACCACTTTGAATGAGCCAACTTTACTTTGTTTGGGAGATTATTCTCATGTCATAAGACAGTCTATTTTATATTTTGTCTCGCTGTGAAAATGGGACAAAAACAAATCTTGTACAACCACAATAATTGGACCAGCCGTCTCCTTCCTGACATTTTCAGCTTTCAACTTAAAAGAATGTCCAGCAAACCGCCCTCAGCTTGTCAGCGAAGACAAATTCCCAACTTAAAGTCGGACTTCATAAACCAGGCAGCAGAGTTCGCTACCGAATAAATGAGGAGATTGACGAGAACGTTTATTAGGAGATTCACTCGAAGATTGTGATAAACTTTCTTCCTTCGTGTCATTAAACTTCTCAACTCAGCGATGAAGCCTCCTCTCTTTTACGTAAACGTCCTGCCATGTCTGGAAAAAAGCCGAATGCAACACATTTTCTTTACTTGCAGTTCCTCACATGTGATTGATGATTAAAGCGAGATTCATTCCAAGTATTTTCCACTTACCCCCATGGACCTAAAGGTGTGTATAAGAGGCAGCTTCGTCTTTATAGGCGGCTTCTTTTTTTGCCCAAATCATCATATGAATTTTCCCCTCGCCAATAAATTGGCCCCTCTGGGTATTCACACTAATTCCTGGAGAGTGGGATATTGTGGGCTTTTTTTTTTTGTGGGTCCTGGCCAGCTGTTCGCTGATTTGTGCGCGAGTGTGAGCTCAGCCTTTTGATCGTTGCACTGGACTAATGAAAGCAGATCCGCACACACGGGAGTCAGAGCCGGAAAGTTGAAACTGCAGATAGCAGTGCAGATGTAGACGCTGGGGAGGGCCTCGTGTTTTGATGAGATCTCAACTACAGTCGCTCAGGAGGAACTGTTTGGAAAAGAAATAAAGTTTGTTTCTTATTTTAGTCTTCAGAAGTGTATAAAGAAACGGCCTATATTTGATATTAGTGTGATAGATGCTGGAGGTGTTTGCTCTGTGATGGAAATAGTCTCAAGCTGTTTATCTTACTGACGTAGAATCACACGAGCTTTAGAATAAGTTCAACAACAAACCTACGTACTGTAAAAAATGTCGCATATTTTAACGCAATTTAAAATGTACCCAAAGTGAATATTACTGAGAAATATGAGATAAACAGGAAGTACTTTGTATGATGAGAGGACAGAGTAGAGTTTATGTTTGTTATTTAAGTGCAAATGTGTATATAATCATAATTTGCTTCATATTTTAACATGTTTTTGAAACTTTAGCGGTAAAATACATTTACTGTGAAAGTGTAAAGTAGCAATAAAATGGAAATAGTCATATAAAGTAGCTCCAAAGTCTACAGTCCTAGAGTCAATGTACTTACTTAACACCTCTGCAAAAGGGTTCATTTCTTTGTTCGAGGGGTGTGTAAACACACAGTGGCAATAGTGAAGTACACACGGATAAAACACTGTGGAAGTTTCCCCTCGCAAACATCTGCTACACCCACCTCCATCCCACTCATACAGTCTGCATACCCTCGGACAAACATAAGGGAGAGCAGACGAGTGGACTTCAAACAGTTGCATATCGATACATTTAAATTCATGACGATAAAAGATTTTGCAAATAATGCAGCATGGCAACGATGCAACAGTTGTGAAGACACCACTAGCAGCAGTAATACAGCCGGCAGTTTATCCTTATGGTTCATAAATAGTAAGCCTGTTTGGAAGAAGTAGTCAGCAATATAATGGTATTACATATCGTAGTATTATCAGGAAAATGGACTCAAAGTATTAAAAGTTAGTGTTTGCTTGCTGATAATCATCTCTTGTGTTTGTTATATACATTGTTTGATGATTAATACTGAGCATTAATGTGGTCGCAGCCTTTTATTGGCTCAGAACATTTTAATGACACAATATAAAGTTGTGTACATTAAATCCCTAACAACGGGTCATGTTGTAAGATGGTCATATATTTTTGGATGTAAATAAATGTGGACTAAAGAGAGCTATATCTCCTTTTGAGATGTAGTTGAATAGAAGTATAGAGCATCATAAAACTCAACCTTAAAAATGTACTTAAATGTATTTATTCAGCGGAGCCGGCTCCTCTAACATTAGGTTTAATGTGCTGTAGAGCTCCTCCGCTGTTTAAACATCTTATTTGGACCAACGCCACGCCTCTTGAATTCTGAATGTGTTTTCGTAGAGTGTGTTCTCAGTTGTTTGTCTGTTTTTGGCCTCTTGAACCGAGTGTCTGTCGTCCCCGGCCGGCACCATATGTGCCAGTGTGTTAACCCGTGTTACTCCACCCATTGTTGTCACACGGCTGCACCGGTGCTGCCAAGACTGATTCCTGCACAGAGCGTTCAGACTAATTCTACTTGATGAGTCAAGTAATTCAGATTCTGATCCGCCGTCGGCCAAATAGTGCACACTAATTCAATTCCCCCGTCACTCACGCCGGTCTGCTGACGGTACAGAGGAACTCTTTTCGCTTCCCTCTAGACTTTCGCCACACTGAGATGCGACTGGAGATAGAATTATGCATTTTTCATGAGGCGGTGAAGGCGAGCGTGCTCACTGCTTCCCCTCAGTCTGGGCTGTGTTTTGCTCTGTCAATACCTACAGCTTTTTTATGATTTGACTGCTTATTGTTGGAGCTTCGTGAAAAGTCTTCTCCTCTTTTTTCAGATGTCATCCTGTTATTGCTATCTTGGCTTTGTTCTTATTTAAGATGTATTCTTTACTCCTACACATACTGTATATTCACCTGTTTCTTTTCTATTTTACAATCAATTTATGTATTCAGTGCTGATTTTCAGATTATAGTCAAAGATAGTAGTCAGTTCTTCATCTTTTATGTGAATGATGCAACTGTCAAGTGGACGTCATCAAGCTGCTGCTATTTTAGGCTTCACTAAAACTAAAAAAACAATAAAAAATGTTTTTATTAGTCACCATTTTTGGTCAGTTTTTTTTCATCAACCTAACATCATCGAACACATTTTACCTGCTGCCCCAGACCCTACATACATACATACATACATACATGCATGCATGGATGCATACATACATACATACATACATACATACATACATACATACATACATACATACATACATACATACATACATACATATACAGTATACATACATATACAGTGTATATATATACATATACCGACATACATACATATATACATGCATACATACATGCATACATATATACATGCATACATATATACATGCATACATACATAAATGCATACATACATGCATACATACATACATACATACATGCATACATGCATACATATATACATACATACATGCATACAAACATGCATGCATGCATACATATATGCATGCATGCATATATATATATACATGCATATATGTATGCATGCATATATGTATGCATGCATATATGTATGCATATATGTATATATGTATGCATATATGTATGCATACATATATGCATGCATGCATATATATATATACATGCATATATGTATGCATGCATATATGTATGCATGCATATATGTATGCATGCATATATGTATGCATGCATATATGTATGCATATATGTATGCATATATGTATGCATACATATATGCATACATATATGTATGCATACATATATGCATACATATATGTATGCATGCATGTATGTATGCATGCATGCATGCATACATATATGCATGCATGCATACATATATACATGCATACACCGGGCTACATAATTAAATCCAGTGAAGATACGGAATTGAAAATGCGTGTAAATTTAAATGGAATGACAAAATAATATTGATGAATTAGCCTCACAGTTTGACAGCAGTGTGAAATGAAGGCCTGAAATACTTCCAGTCGGCTCCACGGCACCGCTGCGATAACAATGTTCAGGAGTTGCATTTATGACTCGAGGGTGTGAATGTGTCGAAATGTGCATTATCTGATGAATGCCAATTAGCCTAATTGCCTGTAGATAATTAGTTTGTTCGTTGTCACTTGAATGCAAACATAACAAACAAAAGATATACAAATATATGGCTTATGTATCTATTCGTTCTCATTTCTCCTCTGCGGACTTTAGGCACAAGACCCTCAGGTGCTGGAACAACTGTCCAAAAACATCACTCGCATGGGTTTGACCAACTTCACCCTCAACTACCTCAGGGTAAGGACTGTGTGTGTGTGTGTGTGTGTGTGTGTCTGACAATGTCAATGATTGTCATTCTGCTTTTGTTTTCGTTCTTATCTCCTCACACTTTAATGCACACGGAGGAACAATTCATGTCCATTTTTAAGTTATTCATGTTGCTCATACTTTCTAAACTAACTCTCTTATACTGATCTGTCTCGACAGCATAAAGATGTTTTTATAATGTAGAATATTTATGTTTTGTCATATCTAATATGGCACGATTACATTGCCTGCACTGCAGTAAATCTGTAATGTTATATTTCAACTGTTGCATTAAATTATAGGTATATTCAGTGTTTGAATAAGATGTGCTTTTCTACATTCCCTTATTATTTCTTTAGTTTATTTAAGGTCATATCGTGACTGTAAATATTTTCTCTCTGTCGTACTGGAATTGAAAGCTTATGCTGTTATTTATGTGCTGAATACGTTTTATGACTCTCAGGCGTTTGAAACCAGAGTCTATAATTTCAAAAATGTGTGTCATCAAAACAAAAAAATATAAGCACTTATTTCTTCTTTACTCTCTGCACATACATGGTTTTCCACCTGACCGCAGCAATGTAATTTACGGAAATAGGAAGTATAAGCCGGCTGAATACATTAGTGATTATTTCACAGGGTTTGTTTGTGTTTCTCGACGCCACAGTTGACTGACAGCTACGATTTCCAAATGGGAGAACAAGAGCGAGCGGGAGAGAGATGGGGAGAGAGAAGAATTAATTGGATACAGAAAATTAGCATAACATTAATGAACGCTCCCTGTTGAGACTCATAATTGTGAAATGGCGCGCGAATCAGGGAACGGCACCTCCGCTGCTTATATTAACGGAGTGAAGAAAGACACAGAGAGGGAGAGGAGGCAGGGAGGCTGTTTTTGTTTTCCCTGATTTTCTATACAGAAAGCAACTGTAATGCGGCTGAAGGGGGGAAAACATAATTCAAGTATCTGTAATTACACAGTAAAAGATTTGGCTTCTGTTCATTCTTTATTTCAGTGATTCAGATGGTCAGCGCAAAACCAAACATTGAAACAAGGATCATGCCTTGTGTGTTCTGCTCGCTGACCACATGCGTTTTACGGAGGTTGTTCGTCTTTAAGTAGACCCGGCTTTGCGTTTGTTGAGATGAAATATTTCAAATAAATCTGCTAAATTAGGAACTTTCCAAAGAGCACAATGTGCTTTTAATTAAAAAACATTTCTTCACTCAGTTAATGTTCTTCACTCAGCTAATATATTTTAACCTTCTTTTGAGTATTTTTTTTTTATTTCAGTCAAATTTAAAACACCTTAATAAACTACAAAGATTATTTCACCAGTCGTCTAAAAGCAATAATGTTCAGTTTATTGAATTAGCATTTTCAGCGTGTGAGTTTTAAAGAGCATCAAGAAGAAAGAATTGAAGGCTTCGTTACAGAGACATCATTGTATAATAAAGCAGCGGTTCCCAACCTTTTTGTGACCCTTAAAACAAATCAATATCCACTTGCAACCTCTCTCTGATTAATCGACTCCTTCACTTGGCTACTATTTTGAAGCCTGAGGAAATCAAACTTTTCACAAGAACAAAGACAAGATCACGGAAAAGTCTGACAAACGTTTTTTCCCTAAAAATAATCCCACAATGCCATCATGCTGAGTTCACACTACACGACTTTAGCCCAAAATTTTCCGCTCGCAGACAATTTGCACAGCTCGAAAAAGCCCCAGATCAGAAGCAAGTCCGCACTTCGGCGCCCGAGCTCTGCTGACGCATTCCAGATATCTCGCGCGCTAAACGTCTGGATCTGTCGGCGAGTCTGTTGGCGAGCTGCAGCCAATGAGAGCACAGGACATCGGTTGAGGGGAAACCTGGCGGAGGGGTCTCCTCGCCTGTAGCCGGACTGCGTGGAAACGGGTGCGCCGACGACAACGTCACGCGTGTGTTTTCCGTGACTTAGTTCGGAGACCTCATCAGGGATTCCAGATGAAGGATCCTGTCTTGTGTGACCCTCTGTTTCCACGAAACCACAACGACTCCCGATTAAAAGGCGGCAAGTTGTGCAGTGTGTACAGCGATCCGACCACTTTGAATGTGGTGCAGTGTGACCTCGGCTTTAGATTCATCTTGCGACCGCTGTTATTCATCATATCACACACTTTGCATAACATATTTCCCCCGACTGTTATCGAAGGATGTCAAAGTAAAATACACCCTTTCCTCACATTAATCTGGCAATAATGTGTCCCTGGCCTTTCCCAGCGTTTATCAGTCCTTCCGAAAGAGACTGACTGTTTCCTGGCAAAGGGGTTACAACCGACCTTTCTCTCACTCTCACAAACACACTATCTTTCCTGTTTTTTTCTTTTCATTTGGAGTATTTAAGCCTTTCTATGTATCGGAGCTGCCGGCTTCCTACTATTGAGCCTGCAGATAGCCCTTGTTTTCAGGCTGAGAGCCAGGGCTTGTTGGCTGAGCCGAGGAGGGATATTACCGTGTCAGGAGGGAACTATCAGAGGAGAACATGGGATTAGTCTGCCACAGGGATGTTCACTTTACCTCGAGCTGCATGGCAGCAAAACACCGGCGTCCTAACACAGGGAGCCGACGTTTCTATGTTTATGTAGAGTCATTTGGAGTAAGCAGCCACGGTTGTTAGAATGCCTAGTTTGAAACCCAGGACCGGTGAACATCCCTGGTTTGAATACCCGTCATGATAAAACATGTCTGCTTGGATTCCTGGTGTTGTCAGGTGATTTGTGTAAAAGCCTCCAAACACATAGTAGTCAGTAATATATACAGTACATGACACCTGTCCTTGTTTTCCCTTTTCACCTCCAAGTTGCTGTACAGTACGGCTGAAGACGGCACGAGCATGTTGATTAGATTTGACTCCAGAAACGTAGGGGTGGTGGGATGCTGAAGATGAGATCATGTGAGCATGCAGCGGATGATTAACAGTCTCCTTTCTCTCAGTAACGACTGTCAAGTGCCCTTGAGCAAGTCAGTAAACCCACGCCTCCTTTCACTCTCGTACATTTTGACCTTACATCACACTCTGAACAGGGAAACGCTAACAGCGACCACATCGGATGCTTGCCCTGGTCGGCCAAACCTCTGTTGCATCAGATTAATGACCTTTTATTTTGTGAGTTTCTAATATGTTCTTCTTGTCCTTCTCTTCAACGTTGGTTTCCTTTCACCCATGACCTCGAATCGTTTCCTAACCTTAAGTTAAAACACAAAAGATGCTGCGGGAGTCAAGTGGATTTAATTTTCAAATTGTCAAAGATGGAGAAAAGTCAGGAAGAGAAACGCAACCGTTTTATCCGGTTAGAGGAAGAAGGCGGTTTGAGTTGATCTCAGTGCTGCTCTGCGATTGGTCCAGCAATAAAACGGCATTATAGCCGTCCAATCAGTGTCCTGTGGCTGCACCATCAAGCATTTGGATTAAAGAAGGGATGGCTGACCGTTAATGTTATCCAGATGTTAACGAGATAAACTAAGCCTGATGTGTTTAAGATGACAGGCTGACCCCTGGTTCCTCTCACTGCTGATCACCAGAGATTTACAGTTTTCTCCAGAGTGAATATTGTACCTTCAGCTGGAGAATATTGTTTGTGTTCAGCGTGGGAACAAGCGACTGTTCTGTGTTTTCTAAGTGGGTGTGTTTTTGACGCATGACAAAGCTGCTCATATTAAAATGTACATGTTGCTCTCTATCTGTCTTCTCTCTAAAGCTCTTGACAATAAACCTGTTTTTTAAAGGTATTTTATTAATAGTGTCTGTAAGAAGTAGATTTACGGAACAATTAATCACTCAAAGTCAGTCGGCGGGTGATTAATTGAGCAACAATCTCAGTGTTTATGTGCGTTGTTTTGCTTTACCTTGATAAGAGGCTGGATCCGTGGACAGCACACTGTTCTCTCATCACTGTGTTATACAAATCTGCTTTAATTGAACTTCCTGTTTTTCTCGTGGTGTCAGCAGTTGTGTGTCATCCTGGAGCCCATGCAGGAGCTCATGTCAAGGCACAAGACGTACAACCTCAGCCCCCGGGACTGTCTCAAGACATGCCTGTTCCAAAAATGGCAGAGAATGGTCGCCCCACCAGGTAACTACCTACTGTTGAAACACGCGCCTTTACTTTCCGTACACCTGTTTAAAGCAACGGATCAAGTCAAGCCCAAAAATCTGGACAAGAATGAAAAGAGGTTTTCTGGTTTTCCCTCAACAAAGATTTTCAGAATTAAGGGACTCATCAAATGACGTCAAAAATAATTAGCATCTTCGAAAATGTTGCAGATCTATTTTTAAGCGTTAATCGTTTCCTCTACTGAGGTTACACTGACTTCCTTTACTTAAAAAAAAAAAAAAAAGGTTTTTAATTCTGTACCATCACTCACTTTGTAGGAATAGGAATATATTTTCTCAGACCGTGTTTTTATTGCATCGTTTATTTTTCCAAATTTGCCATTATATGTCTTAATCCCTTAAATATGTTTTGCCTGTCAGGTATGTGAAATTCATCGGCATTCAGCGCTGCCCCTTAAATCTCAACCTTGCCAATCTAAACAGGCCTCTCAGCTCTCCATGATTGATGTTTTAAAGGCGGTTTCTGAAAAGTACCAGACTTAAATTGGCTGTTCGGTCTTAAGCTGAAAAAAAAAAAAAAAGAGTAAGCCGAGTTTTTTGGACACATCGGAGTGGCTGCAAATTACAGCAATGCTTAGCGAGGCGTGACGAGATGTCTTTAAAAACCAACACCAGTCAAAAAGCCTTTGACTCAGACCTGTTTAACTTTAATTAAGAGTGCCGGGTGTAATCAGACTTGTAGATCCAGCTCCCCGGCCAGCGGCTCCCCAGTGTCGACTTCGTCTTCAAAGAAAGAAGAAGAAAAAAAAAACATGGAAAGCATTTTATGAATATAAAGTCTGAGGAGAATAAATAAGCTCTTGTGTTGATGATTAATTGTGTCCGTGGAAAGAGAGCTGTGAAAACCTATATGGGTGCTGCAGGTTTATATCCTATATGTGATTAATGAGAAACAGCTTAACGGGATAGTTTGGATTGATGTGTGATTGTATGATCTTCTCATCCATAGTCGGTGTAGTAACAGTTGGAGAAACAGACAAAAGCAATGCACTGCTGTGGACCTATTTTACACATCTGAACAAATCAATATCAGTTTAAGTGTACACTATATTTAGAGTCTTTCAACTCTTTACCTTGCCATCAGACGGTCCTTTCTGACGCCGTTTTCGATGCTCTCTTCAAAGCCACCAGACTCCATTGACAAAAACAGTCATTTTACCCTGCGGAACACGGGAGTTGCAGGTCTTACACTGCCTCATTTAGTTAGTTTCTCTGGGTTATTGTGTCACTTTGGTGAATCCGATCTAACCCTCTGAAACACCAAAGTCACACAACAACATAAACAAAGTAACAGATCGAGGCAGCGGCAGACCAGCAACTCCAGTGTTCTGCAAGGTAAAATCACTGTTTCCCTCAATGGAGTCTGGTGGTTTTGAAGAGAGCGTAGATATCGGCTTCATCTGACGCCAAGGTAGAGCAGTGGAAATATAACTGATCTTGATTTCTATCGGTGTCTAAAATACGTTTACTGTACTACTGTAGGTAATACACTGACAATGTACCTTATGCAACTCCACAAAATCCAAACTATCCCTTTTATGTGAAATTTACTTTGATAGAATATGCAGCTTTATTGTTCTATGTGGTTGGTTGGTTGGTTTGCTGTTTTTTGATCCACAGTTGCTTCATGGTACCTTTTTAAATATTAGTTGGTGTAATGTTGTCTGGCCTCCTCGGTGTGTTTTTCAGGACCATTTCAGCCCATCTGTCTGTATTTTCACATGAGCTTTGCTGGAATTGCGGTTTTGCGACGGGCTAGTCCCCCTTTCCTGCAATTCTTCTCCAGCTGGGAAACTGGTTTGCGATTTTGCCAGGAAGGAAGCCACCGGCGCATTTATGCTCTGATAAGTCCTTTTGGTGGAAATGGAAGTGATTTTAGTGCGTCACCAGTTCAGCATTGAAGGAAACCAGTCGGATAACATAAATGTCTCTGACAATAGGGACCCTTTTTTTTTCTCGCACACACGTCTGTCAAAGTCAGGAATCAACAGAGAAAAGATGCTGATAAAAAAAAATCCCCTTATTGTTTTGCCTCTGATGTGTAGTTTCAGTTTGTTTGCATCATGAGTCGGTGGTTATTGTAACTGAATATGAAAGCATCTCCCTCGGCGTGATTAGTAAGAACCTCCAAGAACTATATTTCATTTTCACTCGTCTGTTTGAAGATCACAGCAGTGTTTTCTTCTTCCCCTCGAGATTAAAGGGAATGATTTTCTAACAAATGTTGGCAGAATTTGCTAAATCTTGTGTTCATAAATGATGCACTAACATGGATTATTTTGTAAATACT
Source organism: Melanostigma gelatinosum (assembly GCF_949748355.1). Lineage (NCBI taxonomy): Eukaryota > Metazoa > Chordata > Actinopteri > Perciformes > Zoarcidae > Melanostigma > Melanostigma gelatinosum. The sequence continues at coordinate 24,929,012 of NC_136638.1, forward strand.
AGAAGCAACAAGATCTCTATTTAACCTGTGTACTGTATCTTTTTACCAACAATGATTTCACTTGTGATTTAATTGCACCTTCAGGAATTATTAATAACTCATAATTGGAAAAAAAAAAACATCTTGCATCGAAGCACAAGCTTCCCAGTGGTGTAAAGTAGCATCTGCATGGCATTGAAAGTTCAATTATTTCTCCTCCTCTTCTCTGTTGTCATCTCTGGTCTCATTCTGTCTGAAATTGTTGAAGAGATTGTCCAACCTCCTGACTAGAATAAAACTAAGCTTGGCTCTGGTTACAGCTGGACACCCACAGAACTTCAAAACGGAAATATTTCCCACAAATAACAAAAAAGGTATCTTTTCTGTTACACCGTCTGTAGTCTTTTAGGAAAGCGGGCATTTTAATTGCTCACTGGAATGCCCTGAAATACATTTTGTTGTGCGCAAGTTCATCTGCATGTTTCAAAATAGCACTAACACCTGTAATATAATATATACGACAGATTAATGCATGTAAGAACATAATTATCTGGCTTAAACAAAATGATTAGAACATAAACACACTCATGCTCAAGCAAACGGAGTCTATAGTGTATTTGCACGTTCAGTAAAACGAACAGGAATGTGCTTTCTGCCTGAGAAGAGCAGTTCTAATCTGGCTCATGCTATTGAGCAGCGACGAAATCATGAACAAATTTACATTACGTTGAGCATCGGGGTCCATTGTGGAGCATTTATGCAAATGAGACGGGTTCATTCTTACTAGTGCATGTCTTGGGAGTTGTCAACGCTCGTGCGGTTTCACCTCTGAAGAAAACAAAGCATGGATCAGTGTAGACGAGTCACTCTTGTGTCTGTAACATGTATTTTTGTGTGTGTGTGCATGAATGTACATGAGCATTTTGCACAATTCTATCTGCAGGCTTTTGCGCCTCCACATATGATGCCGTCCGTACTCTGTGACCTAAACACACACATTCCATGCACCACACCCCCCCCCTACACCTTGTCTCCGCCTGTATGCTTTATGTTCTTGGCATTGCCTCTGTTTCTCTTTGCTGGCCGCGCCAAAGCTGAGCCTGCCCGACAGACGACCACGAAGAGGAGGAAACGGAAGAACTCGGCCAGCAGCGCCAACAGTGCCGGCACCACCGCCAGCAAGAAACGCAGCCCCGCCACCAACTTCAGCCTCTCCAGTCAGGTACCTGTAAGCATCAGCTCCACTCGGTTTGCCTCCTCTTTTTCTATGACTCTACATGCATTTCTGCAGGTTTCCTAATGGTATTGCAGCTATTAGGTTTAATTTATTTGCAGAAAAGAGAAAGGAAAAAAAATCTAAAAAACCACCAGGGAGGAGAGGGTAGAAAAGAAACTCAAATCTGTGCTGTGAGACAAAGAAACCTCGAGGGATTTGTGTGAAAACATGTTGCCAGAAAGACAAAGAGAAAATACATGAAACCTCATAAAGGGCGACACAAGCGACATTAAAAATCATCAAAGCAGAAAGTAGCACAAGAACGGCTAAATTCATAAACATCATGTAAAGAAGGTGAATAGAAGTGGCCCTTTGGTGCAGGTAGTGTCACATCACCAGCTCTCTATTAAGTTTTCTAACTTTCTTTCCAAGTACTCGACATGTACTTCTGAATATCTTTAAAAAAGACCCAGCTGACCCTGTTGCTCATCCAAGGGGCTGTAGCCTAGAGGGGTTTTTTTTGTTTTTTGTGTTTTTTTAAAAGGTTTCTTTGAATTTGCACCAAATGGGAAAATGTGGGTGGGGAAAGTGACCCTCTCTCAGCCACCTCTGTTGAAAATGCCCTTGACCAAGACACTGAACTCAGTGAGCCCGGAGGAGTGTTACTGTAGTGCACCGAATAAATAATACAGTCTGATTAAACAAAAATGGGACTTTGGCAAAGACTCAAAAAGCTTCGTATGGAGTTAAACTACAGCTGCTTTCTTCCTTGGTCATTTAGCAGCAGCACCTGGTGAAAGGTTTCTGATGAATCCCAGCTGCTCCAGTAGCACTGTTCAGTGGCCTCCAGTGAAGATGTGGGCGCAATGAAGTCGTAAGAACTCAAGCTCGATCTCAGGGATTTTTTAAAGCTGAATATTTGACGGTAAAAACCAATAAATAAATATATATCAGCTCTCTGGGGTCTGATATTTTACTTTTGAGCAATAAACTGTACTCTTATTGTAAACAGCGACAGTAAATGTGAGATGGATTTTTAATAGTTCCTGTAAATGAAATAGATAGAAATGCAACACAATAACAAAATAATGGAGGATAAAATCAGTTGTGCAGCGTTTCAGAAGTGAAAAAATGTCAAAAATATGTTTAATGAAGTGATTTGTGATTTTGATGCCGGAGACAATTACATTTTTATCTCAAATTTTCATTTTTTGACTTACTTTTGTCTATTGTTACCCACAAATGTAAAAACTTTTTCGATGAATTCTTTGTTTCAGATCGTATCTTTGTGCGTTCAGTTGTCGTCTCAAGCGCTGAAAGTAAAGTTGTTTTGTTTCTTCTTTCCGAAAAAGTACCGAACACTTTTGTGATGGAATTGTTTCTAAAACGTTCTGCAGACACAGGACAGTGAAACCAGAAGAGTTAAATTAGTTTAGGTTCATCTTATCCGCTTCTTCTCACCATCACATTTCTTTCTGTTTTAGAGTAATTCTGAAACAACTTTAAATTAGGAAATCTTTCCACAAATGACATTAGTGAACTATTTAACAGCGTTACCTCAGCAGTGGACTACGTGACTCCCCAACATCCAGTAATGATCTTATTTATTCAGAAACCTGTATGACGATAAGAAGCTTTAAAGCCATGTTTCTGTGACTCTGCATGCAGTGTTACAGCGTCTGATTTTGCTTCGTGTTTCCGTAACAGCCCACTTGACACAGTTCGAGGTTAAATAGCCTCTTAAACAGCTGAGTGTTGCACCACATGTCTGGCTGTCCCCTGGAGGATTTGATGCTGCTGTGAGTGTGTTGTCTGCGCGGACTCTAGTTTTCTTTCCTTATTCCATACACTGCTCATTATACACTGTATTGTATTTACACTACGGCATCCAATTTACTATTCTGGTGCCGCACTGGTGCAGCAATCTGCTGTTGTTGTTTTTTAATAGAGGTCGTTGCAGTTCAGTTAAAACTGTGCTGATACCAAACGGCGTTAAAGGGTTGCAGCTTGGCATGCGTGTGTGTTCATCTTGTGCACTGGATTAATTCGACTTCATGGGAAAGTGAAGGGTGCTGATGCTTTTCTACACTCGCAGCGTGTGCAGTGTTGCAACCCCGGCCCTCCAGAAGAGACGTTTATATACTAGTTTGTTTCTCCTGTTACATTTGGAAAGAAAATACATAGTTCCTGCCTTGATAATGTTCCTCCTTTAACATCAGAGACCTCAGTGCTGTATGTTGTTAGTTTAAGGATAATAACTTCTTTTAAGATCCGGGTTTCGGTTAAATGTCCGTCGTGCTGCAAGTTTTGTTTTTCCAATATTTAACCATGAATACATTATTTCCATAACTCAAACTCAGTGCCTAAACTTAACCAAAAAAAAAAGTTTTTTCATGCTTTAGTTGCTATAAGCAAATACAATATTGCAAGAAAAACAAATAAAATGCATACATTCTAGGAGACAGGATTGAATATAGGGAAGTTGTAGAGGCTCTATTTGGGTGAATCATTTAAATACTGTGTGGACTTGTTTCTCCAGTTTCCAACCAGGTTGAGGTTGTTCATCTGCTCGATGCTTAACGGTAGAAAACAACATTTTTCTTGGCTTTTTTGTTTTTTTACTGTCTCTCACCGACACACAAACATGCTGTACTGTCCCTCTATGTACCGTCTCGTGGTTAGCTGTCTCGTCATCTTTCCGGATTTGCTGCCCTCACCCTCCTCTCCTACCTCCTTCTCTCCGTCTCACACATTCATAATGTACATCTCTCACACACACACACACACACACACACACACACACACACACACACACACACACACACACACACACACACACACACACACACACACACGCACACACAGTGTGTGCAAATGTTTTCTCCCCAGAAGGCAGTTTGGCTCTGTGCCAGCTCTCATTATCACCGATATCTGTATACAACCCTCCCCCCCCCCCCCCCCCCCCGTCACATGCACACACTCTACTCCATCACTGACCCCCACCCTCCTTCCACCACCACCTTGCACACACACACACACACATCACCCATACCACTCATGCCGTGCATTCACACGCCTCTTAAAGACCGGCAGCGTGGCCGGTAACATGCTGGTTACATATGTTGCGCGGCTGCTGTCTTTGTCTGAGAAGTTGTTCGTTTGTGGCTGAGCTCAAGCCTACGTGAGCCCAATGACAATAAGGAGTGGACCCTCGCACAGGGGGAATGGGGGGGGGGGGGTTACCAGCGGCTGGAGGAGAGAAGGTGGGGAGGATGTGTATGTGAGGGGTGGGGGGGGGGGGGGACCTCATAGAATGAGCAACACTGACCTCTATTGGCCTGATTTAAGTGTTGAAAAATGTGTTTCTTTAACCAAGCGGGCCTCGAGCAGCAGGTCTGTCATGCTGTCAGTCAGGCAGCGTATTTGAAGCACATATTGCAGACTGAACCCGTAGTTAACTGTCCAAACCCTGTTAAATTGGTAGACTGGAGATCTTTTGAGGGTTTTACTTGTTGCTTGTGCAGCACTGGGGGACACTTTATACGAAATCATTGATAATTGCTGCTTTATTGTCTTTTTTTTTTTTTCTTCTTTTTTTTTAGGAATCCATGTAATTGTGAGCTTTTGTTTTAGATTTATTCAAAAGGAACAAATGCGCTTGGAGCTGAAAGCCACAGTCATTTAGAGACAGACCAAAATGTTCACCGGGTTTATCCTTTCAAGTTGTATTTTGTTGTTAGCATGAAGTAAAAAGATAAATAAATGGCAAACAAACAAACAATGAAAACAATATTGAAACTGTAGATTCTGTCTGCCTAAATACAGGAGGACGAGAGGAACGACTAAACTTCAATAAAACTTTTTAACATCTAATGTCTTTGCTGCTTTAAGGGACCGTTTTGTTCCCTTTGTCGTCGCCACATTCCCGCCACTTCTTCTTTAAAGTCACACTTGTTGTGTTGGAGGCTCGAGCAGCAAATATGTCCTCCGGGCTTCTCACTGCTGATCCCTGTAAAAAAAAAAATAAAAATAAAAAATGCTAATGACAGTTCAGTGAATGGAGGGAGCAGGGAGGCGTTCAGGCGACATCCCATTCAAAGCGTCACCGCTTAGCTCGCGCTAAAGCTAACTCTTAACGAGATGAGTAGACGAGTTGACAGTATTAATTAGCTCACAATTAGCGCTCCCCAGTCTCAGACTAGCCACCAGCTGTTATCGTCTGAGGGATTTCTTTTTTCTTTTTTTTTTTTGGCCCAAAACTGGCCAGAGGTAGGTTGACAGGCCTCCTCACAGGAACAGATGGTGAGTGCATGGCTTGTTAGCAATCAGCACGTTTTTAGCTAATGACTTAATTAGCTATGCAAATTGACAAATCAGTGTGGATATTGTCATTTAGTTGAAAAGCTCACCTCAATGAATTAGCCTGATTAAGGCATAGTGGGGCGTAGAAGTGGTCGCTAGGGGGGGTTTGGGGATGGCTTCGACAAATAAAATGCGTCTTGTACTTCACCTAAGGGGTGTTTGAAGTGTGCTAAGTTGTCTAGTTTTGTTTGTCTGTTTACATCAGTGCTTGCGTGAAGTCATCATGTGTGTTTGTCTACGTGTGCAACCCCCTTGGTCAGTGTATGAGCTTCACACACAGGGTTAATGGGTGAATCGTGCTTTTGTCTGTGTTTGAGTTCAGGTGTGTGATTGTGCAGAGATCTGGGTTTGTGTGCCGGTGCACCTGCACGTGTACGTGCGCGTTAGGGAGGAGATGGCCGAGGAGAGCCAGATCCCTCCGAGCCGGGCCGCGTTGACAGACTTGGCCAGTGAAGCGTGCGCTCCATTTAACTGTACAGCTTCTTCCCAGGTTACGATGGGTGGCGCTGGGGCTCGCCAGCAGGGAGACGCTTACTCAGTCAAAGGGAGATGAGATTCAGCACACACACACACACACATACAGCCATGATTCCGAGCTTATTGATCATTACACTCCAGTGATTATTTCTCAGCAGAAATTCATGAAGAGTTCATGAAGAGTTTGCTCCTGAAAACCTGCATAAAACAAGCAAACCTCTGCTTCCAAAGACTCCTCACAAGAAGCACAGACGGCGCTGGATAATGGCTAAATCTCTCCCCTTCCCTTCCTTGACCCGCTGTGAGAGGGCCATCTCAGTGAAATATGTCTTACATGATGAGTATTGATTGGGGTGCGGGTACAGAGCGCTGGGGGAATCCGCTTTCAGGTTTCATTCGCAGCGAGTGTTCGGACAGGGGTCGACCGTTAGGGATGGGTTCACTGGATACACCAACGTCTAAACACTCAACACACACACACACACACACACACACACAAAGTGTTTGGAAGCAGGGGGTTGTGTTTAAGCGGGGGAAGTACACACCTCCCATCCTCGCTCAGTTGGGTAACATAAAAACATTGTAAACAAACAGAAATAGATCAGCAACCGTGGACACGTTTGCTCCTGGATGATATGGTCCAGTAAATTCATGACCTTGTTGTAGTTTTATCCCTCAGTTTTAAAAGGTGGTTGAATATTTTTTTTTATATGAGACAGAGGACATGCATATCAATTAATTTGAAGTAATGCAAATGTTGTAAGCTCTTTTTTTGTTGGATGTGCGTTCACTTGATATTCAGATGGTGATTTGGTCTCAGACTGAGATGAAACAGATATGCATTCATTTCTTCTCTGGTAATTTCTCTCTCACTGAAGCATATTAATTTTGAGTCTCCCCAAGGCTAAATATGGTCGGGCTAAACTGAAAACACGTCACGGGTCCCCGTGTAATAATGGATTATATTTGTGAAACCAGTTTTAAAGTTGAGTTAAAAATGAAAAACTAGTAAGATAAACTGAAAGGGTCTTTAGTAATGAAAGAAACAAGCAAATTCATCAAGAAGATAAAAGGGGTAAATGTTTTCTGTTTTAAAAATGTAACTAAAATGTCGTATTGATTTTTAAAACGTTTAAAATGATGATTGAGAGGATTGTTAGGGAAGGCAAGTTCATTTGTACAGCACATGTCAACAACAAGGCGATTCAAAGTGGGCAACAAGTATTACATGTTTGGTCACACACTCGCAACATTACATATGTTTGTGTCTGTGAAACCCATTCAAAACCCCAGTGGACAAACTAAAATGTGATGGTGGTCTTGAAAAAAGTGAGGTTTCAGGCTCTTGAGATATACAACATTGAATGTTGTTGAAAACATTCAAATAGCAGAAGTAGGTGAATAAAAAGTGTCACAAAAAAAAGGCCGCAGTTTGAACACAACGTGACCTTTTTTTAAAAAGTGTGCACCAACGGTCAAGAACACCTGTGGTTTCCTCTCCTCCTCTTCAGTCTGTAAACTTGCTCTCCGTGTCTCTGCCTTCCTCCAGGACGTGATGGTGGTCGGCGAGCCGACCCTGATGGGCGGCGAGTTCGGGGACGAGGATGAGCGTCTGATCACCCGTCTGGAGAACACGCAGTACGACGCCACCAACGGCCTGGACGACGAGGACGACTTCAACAGCTCCCCGGCTCTGGGCAACAGCGCTCCCTGGAGCAGCAAACCCCCCGGCGCCCAGGACAGCAAGCCCGAGAGCACGGCGCCCCAGCCCTCGCAGTAAAACAAAAAGAAGAAGAGCAAAACAACAGATCCTTGACTCCATGTGGACTGGACTTTTTAACCTCTCCCTTTCCCCCCTGAGGGCAGTGCTTCTACGCCTCATGAACATTGTACTGAATCAGAATCTGCAAACCACTGGCATGTACAGCCAAAAATATTCTGGGTATTTTCTTCTTCTCTGGATCACTGCAACATCTCGGAGAACAATGGCATATAAGTTGTATGCAACTGTAATTTAAAAATACCAAGGCGGAGGCTTTTTCTTTTCTTTTCTTCCCTTCCAGTGGAAAATTGCGGATCAAATTCTCCCTCAGATACAAAGCTCTTGTCTGGTGGAATACTACAGCTGACAGTAGACAGAGGGGAGGAGAGAAGAAGAATGAAAACAACAAACAAAATTGCGAGCTCACCGGTGAGAAGGCAAGGTGGGTTTTTTTTAACAGAACCGATGGAAGAATCTAACCACGTTGGAGACAATTGAAACATTGTTTGAGAAAATTGCATTTTTATTGGAAATTCAGTCGGCTGTTGGTTTGTTTCTGCTGTTGCTGTTTATTTCCATTTCCAATTAAGAGGAAATAAAAGTTGTCTACCGATATGGACTCTGATTCAAACGAGGGAAAATCGTGTACTAGGATTGTTTTTTCCACATTACTGCGGTCGTCACAGATTGTGATTTCATGCAAAACACTTTGATTGTGTTCGTAGTCTATTGGTATTTTGCTTCTCTCAGAATCTTTTGGAGTCACGTTGTAATTTTGCGCCGATCAGTATGTGAACTTTGCCAACACGCATTGATGCATTATTGTTGATTTTTATTTTTATTTTTTCCCTCCTCGGAAATTGGACTTCTCTCCCTTTAACGACCTACTCCCAAACTGATACTAAAGCCTTTTCCTGCATGATTTTCTAGGATTTTTATTTTGTTTGGTATATGTACTTTAAAAAAGAAAAAAAAAACACACACACACATCAGTCTGATTTTCCTTTTGGGGTCATCAGTTTGGGAACACTGTTACAAGGTTTGTAGCTCTGTAAATAGAGGTGGAATCTGTTTTGTCCACTGTAAATCAGCCACTGAAACCAGTTTGAATATGGCAGCTGTTTTGTTTTGTACAGGAGGATCAGATTTCTGTCGGGTGGTTTGGATGGACGCTGGTTTGCTTCGGTTGAGACCCAAACTGTTTCCTGACCTCTTGAGCTAGTGCAGAACCAAAGCCACAAAGTTAACACTCACAAAGTCCTATTTATTGAATATTGTGTGACATAAGAAGAAAACAATTTTACATTTTAAAAGCAACGCACAGATTAAATCCCATCCACCCCACAGAAATAGTTTGACGTCCCTGTATTTGTGCTGTTCTTTAATCTTTAATTGAATTGATAATATATCCCTGATCTCTTTTGTTGGACTTTTGTTTGAAAACTAGCAAAAAGACAGCAACATGTGTCTTTATACAATTGGATCTTATGGGTATTTATTTGTGCATTTGTAAGGAAGCTAACACATTTCTAAATATGTTTGAGCCTAGTATTATTAGACACCATTTGTACATTATATAGCAGAGGTGTTCAGTGTCATATCTGATGTCTGGTATGTATGCTTTACCATTATGTGTGCCAATAAACCGTGCTTACAAAGGAGTCGAATTTGATTTGGTTACATGCATCGTGTGTGCAGTTAGCATCTCTTTATTGATTCACTTTATTCACTATTAACTGTGATTAGTCTGATAAATCATTGGAAAGTTCATTCTCCCCAAAGTCCATTCAGTCACACAACTAATGTCATGTTGTCTCGTCCAACATGAGCGAAAATGTTCGTAGTGAACATAAGAAGTGGACATCGCCAGACCTATTGAGGAAGAAAGTGTAGAGCAATCGAGAGCTCCTGAACAGCTGCTACGTGGATGAATGTGATCGATGAGACAGTTAAAAAATGGTGGATTTGACTGATCTTTTTGGAACAGGGAACAGGACTGTTTCATTCCCATCTACATCTGAAAAGACAAACATCTAACACTTAAGATAAAGGCATAATCTGACAGATATAAACTGGATTTGATCAATCATCCCTGTATTCATCCCTCATCTGCTAACCCGAGTTATCTGAATAATTCTGCTCAGGAAAACAAATGCATGAACTAGTCTGCAAAGTTCTCCAGATAACTCAGTATAGGATCAGGCCTCGGTACTGTTGTTGGGTAGACTTTAAATCCTGTACAATTTGATGGAACTTTGGCGGCACCAGGTGGAGTATAGGGAGTACTGCAACAACATTTCATCAAACTATAATTCTTGGGTCATTGCTTTCTCACTATCTCTGTGACATGCTGCAAAGAAGTGCAAGAATAACAAAAATGTGCAAGATTTTTATCTGACAGTTAAATACTAATAATCTGGCAAACAAATCAGTTTCACTGCAAAGCAAGTTTTATTATTTACTTATTTTAAATAACAGCATATTTTACATGACTTGGAGTTCGTAAATAATGTTCCTATCATGACTATTACTATTCATATTATTATTATTATTAGCAATGGTAGTATCAGTATTATATATTACAAAAAACAAGATATTGTTAATACTTTTAGTCTGAAGGAGAATTGCCATAAAAGGATTTGCGTTAAATGAATTACCTACAAAATAAATGTCTTTTTCATTTTCACAGACTTTGGATTTCTAGATAAATCAATCTAATCGATGTAGATTTCCTTTGTGAATACCATGACTGTTGACCTGTAAATTTGGCTTCATAAAAATGAATTTCAACCAAAAAAAGTGAAGTCATCTTTTTGTTGCAGATACAGAAGTAGTACACGTTTTCAAAATAAGATAAAATGTTCATCAAAACTGCTTCTAATGAAAGCATTACAGTTATTCATAGTTATTATCAGAGCGTTGCTATTAATGTTGATATGCTTCCTTATTTAAAAAAAAACACTGTATAATATTACAGTAACAAACAGTTGAATCTACCTCGTGACGTCAGTTGTTTTTTTACCCACAATGCCGTGACGTTGCACAGCGCGACGCCGCGGCCAAAGTAAAGATGGCGGACGTATCGGAGACCGAGCTGTCAGAGGACAAAAAGGCTGAAATTGAGCTAAAGAAAAGACAGAAAAGACCGTGGGAGGATTTGCACAAGTCCGCTAAAATCGGTCTGACTCCGGAACTACCGGAAACGTTGGGATTTTACGACATTAGCGCTGTCAGGAGGGAGCAACGTGAGCAGCCAGCAGGTAAACCAACTGACGTTACTGACGAAACAGCTGATAAACATTAGTTTTAGCTTCGCGTTACTACTGCAGTGTCTTCATACATGTAATATTATAACGACAACAACAGCAGTAATGCCTGAAGTTAGTCTGCGTAAAGTTCAGTGGGTAGTAAATGTTATGTCATTTTGATAAGATAACGATACAACACTATCTAATCACAGTTTTGCCTCACAGGTGTTACGACAAATTCGGTCACCCATCAGATCACGTGACCTGATGACTGTCAGCTGCATCTGCAAACATGTTGGTTCCAGAAATGCACAGAGGGGAAGAGATTTTATAGATAAATGTATGACTGAAGCAGTTATTTGATTATTGGATCAGTTTATAGACTGAACTTAAATGACACTTTTTTTTAAATAAATGTCATAATAATTTTATATTTGTTGCAGTTATTTTTTTAAGTAAACACGCGCTGGTTCCAGCCTCTCTAAAGTGAGATAATCCTCACACGTGTTACAACTAAATATCTTTTTTGTTTTGGACTGCACGTCTGATTAAGCGAGACATTTAAGCCACATATGTTACAACAGGAATGTTTCACTGTTCTCTATAATTTTACGGAGAAGTTGGTTCATCAATACATCCAGAAGATGATTGGCAGATACTGCAAATAGTCATTAGTTGCAGACCTACTGTAGTGACACCTCACCTGTCAGTTAATGCGTCACAGACACTGATGGGTCACAAACTCAAATTCACCAGAATCTCACCTATTAAAATGTGACTTCTTAAAAACAAAGAAGTCACACTATATCACTATATCACTATATCAAAATAAAGTATAAGATACTGACTATCCCTTCACCTCATATATGCTTCTTGCTTGCTGTCCTTATAATGTAAATAAAACTTGTTCATAATAGAGTTTACAGTATTAATATATACCTGAAAGTCCTCACTGAGTCACATCTTTTGGTTGAACACCTGTTAACATGGATGAGCTAAATCTTTCCTTTTAAAATACGAGATATTTGTTGCTTGACAACATGTTTCGGCTCCGTGTGTGACTTAGACTTTAACAGCAAAGCTGTTGCTTGTTGAGACAACAATGTACTGTTAGCTCAAGACGAGCTTAAGGGTACTTAAGGGTAATTAATTCATCTTTGTGTGCAGTTGAGGAAGCGTGACATGTCTGACAGGATTTCACAGGTTCAAGTCAAGTGGAAGTGATTTCAACACAGTACGGTGGGCAGACTGAGCAATCAGCCATTTATGAAACTAGTTTATAACAAGAGATATCACTTTGTTTTAATTTTAAGAGTCTATAATCTTTCTTTTAAGAGTTTCTAATACATTGATTCAATGCAGATTCGTTTTAAAGTCACTATCACTGAACTCACTTCCTCTCAGAGTCATGTTAGCCGTGACTAAACCTACTGTATGCTACAGAAAAGTTTATTTAGCATGTTCAGTCGTTATAAAGATGTATTCGTGGTGCATTGAATCAAACAGTGAGCTGAGAATACTGTTAACCCTCCAGAGAAGTTTCCTTCTCTTTCATGGTGTGACGGTGGGAGCGTCGGCGCTCTCACTGTTGTGATTGTTGCAGACAATGGCCTCGTGGTAACACTGGCACTCTGTTGTTCCAGATCCGTCGTTGACTCGTTTCATTAGCGCAGAGCTCACCAGAGGCTACTTCCTGGAACACAATGAGGCAAAGTACACCGAGCGCAGAGAGAGAGTGTACACATGCATGCGTATTCCCAAGGAGCTGGAGAAGGTACTTTACAATACAAGTATATTTATGATGAAATATCTGAACTCATCTGCCCTCTTTCTCTTCATTTATCTCCATCTGTCGGCTGCCTTTTCATTCCGTTTACAGCTCACAGTCGGCCCATAAAGGAGTCAGTCCTAAACCTCACAACCCAGTTTTTATTAGCAGTTTGTCAGATTAAGTTTGGGATTTTAAATCTTTATTTTAGACTGTTAAACGATTTAATGGTCTTTTTTTTTTTTACATAGAGTCTCATCAGTGGTGAAAATTAGCATTAGCTTTAGTTTAACATTCGTTTCAATCTCAAGAACACACACAAACACCTTTTTATTTGTTTTTAATTTTGTACAAATGATTGATTTATGCAAAACAATAAGAGATAAAAACAACATTTTATTAGTGTCGCTCTTCTCATGAGCCACCAGGTAGCAGTATTGAAACATGAAGGTTTTATTAATCTAAACTGTGTGGTTCCTCTCTCTAATGTGTGACATACTTTATGATGATCATTTATCACACGTTAACAGAAGACTGACCCAAGTTATTAACTACAGTTTAAACATTTTACAATCTATGTCTTTGTTCGTTGTTTCTGGAGTTGAGTAGAACTTCTCTCTGCGGACTAACCTCGCTCTCACTGGTGTCGTTTTCCCTTTTGGGGGCGAGTGAGGAATGTGTGTAAACACTAAGGAGCTCTGAGACGTCACTATGCTGAGCAGAGTAACCTGACAAGCCACACAATCCACCAAAGAGTCAAAACTCCCCCACATGCTTCTACCAAAACGTACATCAGTTAGAAGAGGGAGCAAGAAGACGACACCTGGTTTAGATGGACTTCTTTTTAAAATGACAAGGCCATGACTGTTTGTATGTGGGGAGCTGTGAAGGTATGCGTCTGCTGCATCATTGCTTTAGTCATAATCTGTTTCATTTCACTGTCACATGTGGTTATTTGTATTTTTGTCACCTGGCTTTTCCTCTGATGAGAAGTGATCATTTTTGGATGTGAAGAAGCTCTTCTCTATATATTCTCTTGTATTTTCCCCGTTGTCTTGTTTTATTTAGTTGTTGTCTTCCTTTGACACGGCGAAACACTTAATGAATATTAGTAAACGTGTCTGCAGGCTGCACGGCATCTTTGTCCTTGTTTGACTTGGAGGTTGTGCAGACTGCATGTCATCCGTGGTTTGACTTGGAGTTGTTTCTGTGTGACTTCTTCTCCAGCTGATGACCTTTGGCTTCTTCCTGTGTGCGGATGCCTTCCTGTACGTCTTCACGCTGCTGCCCCTCAGGGTGCTGCTGGCCGTGCTCCGCCTCCTCACGCTGCCATGCTGTGGCTTCAGGTGAGAGCCGTCATCATTACCAAAGAAAAACAAGTACTTATACATGCATACCAAAGGAAACGCTCAACATAAACCTGCATACAATGTAAGATACAGAGGCATAGACACCTCAGGCATACGTCTGCACACGGTAACATTCAGAGGTGTGGGCTTCACAATTACGGCTAAACTGATATCTTCTGATTATCGTGTTGTTTTTTCGTACAAAATAATTTATTTTGGTGCCTGCACACTGCGATGTCACAAAGCTGGTTGAAAATCTGCAATGTTTCCCTTTTACTGATGAATCGCACCTTGTTCACTCAACTCTGACCTGTAAACGATTATTACTAATGCCATATCAGTTTGAGAGAGGACGTCGAAGTATCAGATATTAGTCATTCATGATGATTAATCGTGTAGTCCTACTATACATATGAATGGAGCTGAATCATAGATGCATATATACATTGGAAGGAAGATAGACATATTAGGTATGTTAGCATGATTTGTCTTAAACTAACGAAACATATACAGTCTTCCTTTATGTTTCTTGATTTTAAATCTTGCAAAAAAAAAAAAGGCTGAGTAAGAAATGTTTGTGTTGTTTAACCGTCGATTGCTACTTTTAACAGCAAACGTCCACATTCTGTGCGGTTGTAAAAGATGCTAAAATGTGAAAAGAACGCATGATACCGCTGATCCACCGCAGTTATATGTCACCAGTTCATGACTTTTTGTTTATGTATTTCCCTGTAAACATGCAGCACATACTGTAGTTGTGAACATGGCCTTAAAGACATTGTGGCAAAGATGTTTCTGTTAGTCGCGTATTGTACGTCAGCTGTCTAGATTTGTCTAGTTCCGGGTCTCTGAAATGGATCATGTGTCTCTCTGTCGACATGGACGCATTCTGAGGACTGTAGACTTTACTCTACAGGTCTGCAAATATATCTTCATAAGTTTGTCGTTTGTACAAAAGATCTGGAAAATGACTCGATGTTTTTATTAACTGATGTTTTACGTTGAACACACAACATGTTATTACAACGTATGTTGTATTGAAATTGAAAAGCAGCAGTGATGTAATGTAACTAAGTACTGAAGTACTTTCCTTAAGTACAATTCTGAGGTTATGCGTAATAGTTATTTTTGGAAGCAATAATATGTATGGTTCTGAAATAAGCCATTCAGCATAATTACTTCTGGTTCTTCAAGTATATTTTGTGTGCGGAAATCTTTGCACATTTACTTGAATGCAAATGTAACAGAATATATTTAAACTGTAATATTGCTACTTTTACTTCAGTAAAAGATCTGAATACTGTGCAGGAAACATACTCAGACACCCCCCTCCCCCCCCCCCCCCCCCGCCCCCGATGGACACTACCTGTCCACCCGCTCGTCTCACCCTCTGTCTGAATCTCCCCTCCCCTTCCTCCCCCGCTGCAGGGCACGCACATGCCCCTACTGCAGAAGAAGCAGGTACGCTCCCGAAAGCCTGTCAGGGCTCCGTAAATGTCATCACTGTCCTCAGCTCCACGTCCATTCACCCGTCTCTCTTCATCGCCATTGTGTGTCTGTCGATGTACAGCTTGGCACCTCGCACCATGTGTCCATTCTCCGAGCCGGAGCAGCCATGTCTGTTCCACATAAGTCAGAGTTGTTGTTTTTTGAACTCATCCGGGGGAAGGTTTGCTGAGCGTGCATGTTTATTCTCATCACCGTGTTGCTTGTCAGTGATACAGCAGCTGCACATGCTTAAACTGGAGGGCTGCTTACTGTGCAGCTCCTCTGGAACAGCTCTGGGCTCCTTTGTCTTTAAGTCGGTTGTTGTTAAGGAAGAGGAAAACATGCCCAACTCTCCTGCATAGAGCCCCCCCCCCCCCCCTCTCGCTGCTCTGCAGGTAGCAGGTCCGCCTTCTCTTCTCCTTCTGGGGCAGAGTCTTAATGCTTATTAGTCTAATACGGTATGAATGGCACACAGTGGTGGCTACTTGGAGTGCAGCACATAGCTGACTGCACTGAAGCATACATACTATTCATGTGTTTTTTATGGAGACGATGCTTGCAGAATAGAGATGGTGAACGCTGCTTTGTAGGCTCCACTAGCAGCAGCTTAGGCTCCAGGGAGCCGTGTGTGTGTTGAGTTGCATCATCAGCACCGTAACCAGCGTGTGTTTAAGAGAGGTGTAATGTTGTTAATGCGTTATTCAGTAGATGGTTGACAGAACGTTAACCAGCAACACTTATGATGAATGATTAATCGTTTAAGTGGTAACTAGTTCCAACTTTTACATTTTCTGTTTTATGTGATTTTAAATTTAATATCTTTTTATCTTCGGACAACATAAGAAATGTGAAGACGTCTACTTAGGCTCTTGGAATTTGGGCATGTTTTAGTCATTTCTTTTCTTTTTATAAAAAAAAATAGATTAACTGAGTATTAGTTGAGCAGCGATCCTGTTTTATCATATATTTTATCGATGTCGCAATACTTCGATCTCTTATGTCACTCTTCTGGCACGGCACACTTTGTCTTAGTACTAAACCTATATTCATTTATTGTAAATTATTGTACATTGAGCACTGGACAAAACAAACTTAATACCAAGAAGGGAAAAACTAACTTCATAAATGGATAATGTGTCGGATCCCTCACGCTTTTGTTGTAGTTTTGGAGCCTTTTTGACATGAACAGCTACAGATGGGGCCACTGGATGGAGCTGTAGCTTCAGGAAAACCACGTGAAATGTTAAATATCATGGAGACGCCTTCCTGATATCAGTTTGAACGGTTTAATCTGAATATTATCCTTTGTTATATGTGAAGATAGAAGAGAAATCAAGTGTTAAAGGCTTTTATGTAAGTTCACCTCATCAGTGTATCTATTCATTGGTCATGAAGGCAATAAATGTCTTTTATGCTTTGTACAAAAAGGCCCAGATGTTCATCTCATCCCGTTGTCTTCACAGCTGCACACAGTTCAGAAGACACTTGATTTAAGCTCTTCTGCACTTCATCTTCCCCAAAACCTCCGGCCTTCCTCTCATCTCGCTCAGCTCGGAGTCGGCGCCTAAAATAGCCCCACGGCCTCTGGGCCCCTTCGCTTCTATCCCAGACATGATGTTATTTTCCTCTCGTGTGTTCAAGAAGTGTAACGCGGTGAGGAGGAGTAGCCCCGTTGTTGTGATGCAAGACTAATCAACAGCCACTTAAGTTAATTAAGGTAATGATGGCTGTTAGAGTAGCTCACCGTTGTCCTGTGCTCTTGTGATTTAGTCTGTATTAGTATAAGTATTCGTCTGTGCGCTTTATAGTGATTTAATGGAGAGTCGTTTTCTGTAGGACAGGGTTCAACTTGTGCAATATTCTTAAGAGAGATGGTTGGAGTCTTTGTGGTAAAACAAACAGCCGATAACCACAATGCTTGTAGATCTTAAAGTTGGTGAGTGGATGAAACCCCTTCCTCTGGCTGTCGGTGGTGGTTGTGGACATATAGTCCAAGTCACACAGCTGAAGTGTGAAGTGTGCAGGCTGTCTTAGAGCTAAGCTCTCTCTCTGGCTCTTGGCGGTTATCCCTGTCATAGTAAATACTAAATGACCGGTCCTATGGATTTGTCAGCCCTGCTCTTAACAAGCTCTCAAGCTGCCCCTGCCAACCACTGCTACTAATTATGAAAGCTGCACATGTTTTCAGCGCGTTATTACCCGTTATAAGACATGCTTTGCTGTTCTTGCAGTATGTGACGGCTTAGCCTGTTTCCTTTCATTTATTTTGTCCACCCAACACCTCTTTGAACATTTCTGTCCAAGAGTGTGCACCATGTAGTAGACTTATATATATTTATTTATATATATATATATATATATATATATATATATATATATATATATATATATATATTTATTTATTTATATACTATGTATACGGCCTGCGGCCCTTTGCTGCTCGTCATCTCCTCTCTCTGCCCAAAATTGAAATATTTCCATAACGGTGGATGCTCAAACACAGAATTTGTGTCTGTTTGGTAGATAAGAACAACAAAGAATGAATCCTTATAAAACCAGCAGCGCAGAACTCAAACACATTAAGGAGATTAATGTTATTCATGAGATACCGTTTCATATACAGCAGATACTAACTTTAATATTATATATTGTGTCTTTTTTGTGTGTTATCAGTAGTTGTAGCCTTTCCCTTTATGCGGGGTATCTCATTTTGAACAGAAATGAATTATTTACCCCTCTGTTTTTTATTTATCATCTGTGTTCTTGCATGATATGAACAGCAGCGCCTCCACAGACAGAAGTAGTCGGTAGTGTTGCAGTCACGGTCATACTTTTCACTCGGTGTTTGTCACCACACAAGCATTACATCTGCGTACAAACACATTCTATTGTTCACTCAGGTAATATAATGACCCAATGCTTATTGTGTGCACATGCAAATACTCTACTTATATGGAGATACTGCACTATCAGCATGCAGGTGTGTGTGTGTGTGTTCAAGTACGTGAGGATGTTCTGAAAGGTTTGTATGTTAAATACAGATACCATAAGTTGATCTGTGTTTTGTGTGTGTTTTGTGTGTGTGTGTGTGTGTGGGGTCAGCGGGTCTCGGCTGCTGCAGCCGGCGCAGGTGTGTGACGTGCTGAAGGGTCTGATCATGGTGCTGTGCTTCTCCATGATGCATTATGTCGATTACTCCATGATGTACCACCTGATCAGAGGACAGTCTGTCATCAAGCTCTACATCATCTACAACATGTTGGAGGTACCTCACTGTTCATACGCTCACTTCAGACATCTGGTGGTAAAAGATCTGCATGTGTATTTAAACTTCTAGTGCGTTCTCAGTTTTTTCTTATGATTCTATGTATGTCAAGTTTTGTGCATGTGGTGTACATAGTTCTGGACACTTGTTAAAACCGAAATGGACCAAAAACTACTTGGAACGAGTGAATCTCTGTGAGAATCACACGGTTAGTAGACTATTCTCGATGTAGCAAAAGGTAAACGTATAAAACATGTCAGACTGCACATTTAATGTCATTGGAACCCTCTTTTTATAGACACAATGCAATATGTGTTGTTATGAACGTAATAAAGCTCAGCTTGATGTGACCTATGATAGACAGCCAACAGATTATTGTAAAGGAAAGGGTTGGATATTATCTCAAAAGAGAACAAAACAAAAACCGAATAAGCCCAAGATGCGCTCATGTGGATGAGAGGAAATGAACCAGCCTTCTGGTTGAAATACATGCCGTTATCAATAAGTTTTGATCTTATCCGTCTTTCCTCTTTCAGGTGGCCGACCGCCTCTTCTCCTCCTTCGGTCAAGACATCCTGGACGCTCTCTACTGGACGGCCACTGAACCCAAAAATCGGAAAAGAGACAGTATAGGAGTCATTCCTCACTTCTTAATGGCCGTCTTCTACGTCTGTATCCTTCTTGTTAACATCTACAGGAATTATGAGAGAGGAGTGAAAAATAGCCTGAATTAAAAATATAAGAATTATCACGTAAGAAAGAACAGACGTACACAATTTGTATTTAATTATTTATCCATTATTTATGCAGCGGGGGGCCTTATACTTTATAATTTATTTTATTATTTAGATGTCCTATCTGTGATACAATATAAATATTAATTTCTTAACATATTGTAGCTACAGGTAAAGAGATCCCATTATGTCTTAGTGGCATTGGAAGGTGGTCTGTCTGACTATTAAGTTAGTTAAATTATTTTTTGATAAACATTTAGTGGTATTTGGTGTTTTCCTGAGTGGCTTCTCCTCAGTCCTCCATGCCATCCTCATCATGGTCCAAGCCTCCACCCTCAACGTCGCCTTCAACTCACACAACAAGTCCCTGCTCACCATCATGATGTCCAACAACGTCAGTGTTCTCTCACACTCACACTCACACACGCACTCACACACTCACTTACAGATAAGACATTATAGCTCACAACAATCTGCCCGATGAGATTGTTTAAGCAGCTGAAACCTCACACAAAGTAAATATCTGCAAACATTCCACATTTATCTTAAATCATTTGTATGCAGAATCTGTATCCCCACGTGTCTTGTGGTGATGAATCATTAATGTTACAGCTGCAACACGATGATTTGTTTGTTTTTTATGGATCATAACTGCTCCTGACGGCATTTCTTTCTTTGTTCTTCTGTTGTCTCGATCACAGTTTGTGGAGATCAAAGGAAGTGTGTTCAAGAAATTTGAGAAGAACAACTTATTTCAAATGTCGAACAGTGGTAAGATATTCAATGTCCTATCAGAAATCACACATTTTAATTATTGAAAAGAGCAAGAGAACCAAAACAAATCTTGAGCTTTATTTAAAAACATCTGTAGGTTTTTTTTTTGGTTTTTTTTTGCAGAGTAGTAAAATCAATGTGTTTCACTTCTTATGTGATGTTGTCAGTCCGCACAGAATGTACTCCTATTAGGTCAATGTGACAGATCGGAATAGCAGTTCATTTTGTTGAAAATTTAAAATAATGAATTATATGCAAACTTCTCACCGTGGGCCACATTGGACGGGCCGGTTCTGGCTCTCGGGACGTATGTTTGACACCCCTGATGTAGATGAAGCAACCGCTTATCGTCAGTTACTTTTGGATAGACGTATGGCAGACGTGTAGTTAACATGACTGACTGATTTTTAACATCAAACTCAAAAGGAAAAACATTCAAAATAACAATTTAAGTCAAACGGTTAATTTTCCTTATTTACAAGCCTTTTATGAATCCATTTCGTTTAATGGTACAATACAGAGATATTCAATGTATTCTGCATTTCCCTGTTCATTCTCAAAGGCAGCGTATGTGTTTTTTTACTATCTCAGTCACTTATTGTATTCTAATGACAGCAGAAGACAATAGGCCTTAATCAGCTGCCGTTTCCCTCTCGCTGTTTACTCACATGGAGTAATTCCCTGTTTAAGCAGCTGAGCGTGGTCCTAACTAGCATAGATGATGGCATGCTCAACGTCTACATCTGTGTCTTTAAATGATGGTAGATGGGTGTTTAAAGCCTCTAAATACTGTGATAAGACTGAAGCCCGTGTGACTGATGTGCTGCTGTAATGTAGCTAACGGGGACTTATTTCACACTTTTTTTACAGTAAAGTCTAATTTAAAACCCTCTTTCACGAGGATACCAAATGTGGCTGAATGCAACGTCACTGAAGTTGTGATGCCTCTGAACCAAGTTGTTCCAGAGTTTAGCGATTGTAATCACAGATGTGTTCATCTTATCCTGCAGATATCAAGGAACGGTTCACCAGCTACGTCCTCCTGCTCATCGTTTGTCTCAGGAACATGGAGCAGTTCTCATGGAACCCAGGTAATCAACCTGCACCTTAGTAGATTTATATTATACTGTCGTACATTTAACAGTGGCAGGTTTGATAGTTGTGACATCTGCGGTCAGTGCATGTCATGGTAAAAAATTCAGAGAAATATGCTGAGCAGCTTCTTTCCTGCTGCTGTGGTTTTGTTCTGCACTGCAACACCTTGGGGATGTTTCTCTCTCCCAACAAACTGACTGAGCGAGAGAGCAGAGTGAAGGATGAGAGCGCGGCGTTTCTGTGTGACAGCCGTCTGAAAACACTCCGCTCCTTCTGTCACTCTCAGAGCCAGAACACACAGTGGATGACAGACGTGGCCTGTCAGCTGGAATCAAAACACGCTGATGTGTTAATACTGGCAGAGCCGCAGCCTTCTGTTGCTAAAGAGGCAAACAAATCACAAGCCGCCAGTAATTTACTTGTCTTCCACGGAGCATTGGTGGTGCCAGCACCGCTTTGTTGACGTTACACAGAACCAAAGCACCTGCTCTCAGCTCATTACCTGCTGAAGAAATGAGAGCCAAATGCGTATTTAAGAAATAGTTTGTCAACTTCTAGTTAAATATTAGTTATAATCACAATCTGTCTGTTTGTGTTTGTGCTGCCATCAGCCACTGGGTCCTACATTGTGCAGACTGCCTCGGGATTAATAAATATATGTTCATGTTATTTGCATGCGTGTCTCAACATTGAACCTTATGTTAGAATATGTCAGGAGTTTACCGTGAACACAACTAACCACAGCTGTTAAAAGTGTCCAGCAAAGTAAACTGGTATGTTGTGAGAATGTCGACAACGTCCAGCGAAGGTTTGCTGAGCATGTTCACTCTCTCATAAATTTGATTAAATATTGTTTTAAATATAACACTTAGAGCTTCTTGTGACCTGTTTCTTTCCTCAGACCACCTGTGGGTGTTGTTCCCTGATGTCTTCATGGTCGTCACCTCCGAAGTTGTTGTCGACATCATTAAACATGCGTTCATCACCAAATTCAACGACATCACTGCAGATGTAAGGGCCGCGCGTGTGACGTTCATTATTTCTAAAATTCACCAACAAACTACTTGTCACACACACAATACTTGTACAACATGTGGTCTGTTCCCTGATTAAGACTTACACACTCCATGTTTGGGCTTGTCTCTCTCTCCCAGGTGTACAGTGAGTACAGAGCCAGTTTGGCTTTTGATCTCGTCAGCAGTCGACAGAAGAACGTAAGCAACTGTCTCATCCCACTTACATAAACAGCACCGAGCCGACGCAGCTAATCGACGCAGGTTTGTCGAGTGCTGTAACGTGTGCTTGTCCGTCACTGTGTAGGCTTGTACAGACTACAGTGACTCAGTGGCCCGGAGGATGGGCTTCATCCCTCTGCCTTTGGCGGTTCTGGTAAGAAAGGCTGTTATTCAGACATTAAATACCAGAAGAGAGTGAGTCATCGGCACAGAAACAGTATCCAGAACTTCCTGCAAACTTGTACTAGCTGCCATTTTATTTTGTAAAGTCCATTCATGTCATTTGTTGACAGCTCATCCGTGTGGTGATGAGTTCGGTGAAGGTGCAGGGAGCCCTGTCATACACGTGCGTGTTCCTCTGTTATCTTGGGTAAGTCTGTTGAAGTTTTACTGTCAAATTAAATAATGCTGTTATTACACGATGTCACTGTGGATCCTCCTGCCCAGCAGCCAAACCTGAGGGAGCTTTTAAGCCTTACATTAATGTCGTCGTTATACTGAACTTGGCCTTTTCATTTTCCATATGCTGCATGTATTTTAATCTGACTGTAAACGTGTAGCTCAAAAGGAGATTTAAAGGCTGAAAATGGTTTAGGTTGTTCATGCACGTCCCTCTTCTTAAAGTTCAGGCTTAAACCATTCAGATTTAGGTCAAAGTCAAAATTTCCATTTTTTTAATCTCGACACTGGAATCATGTCGTCATATGTCGGATATTGAAATGTTTTGTTTGACTGTTGTGTTTTAAATGTGCAAACAGACTGCCATGTGCTGTCACGCTTGCAGAGTCACAGGAACACAAGCAGGCGCTGCAATAAACACACTGAGAATCAGAGACACACACACACCGTTACATAAGTATTAACACTGTGGCCTCACGTTGTCCCTGTGCTGAGCTGCCGATTGCCCCGCTCGCTCTCATTTGCCGGATCCCGTTGGGCTCGTACCATCGAAGAGTTTCCCTCAGGGTGAAGAATACAACGTTGTCATCGCGAGTGCCGTCTCTGGCCTTCCCCACCCCCCCGATTTAAAAAAAATAACTCCGGCTGGAACAGCTCGCTGTGCCTTGGCAAAGACTCAGCCGCGCTGACACGCTCTCAGTCCGAAACACCCGGTCACAGGGAGCGGTGGTCCACAGACCCAAATGTGTCCGTCTCTCTTATGTCACAGTGTCAGAGGTTGGGCCTCGTAGCGAAGCACAGAAACGAAGGAGGATGGTTCACATCAACGTCCTGGTGTCAGTGGCGATTGAAGAGATTGATTTTAACTGACGCTCAACACTGCACTGTAATATCTCGGCTTCAGACCAGCACTGAATAACTGCAGGAGAGATGGAATAGGCTGTTAAGTTATGACTACAAGGATCATCCTCATTATGTTTGTATTGTGAAATATAGATGGTGTTGAATCCATCAACCAAACTGGCAAAAAAAGCTCAAATTTCTAAAATAATATTTCAATACATTAGATGTCAGAAGCAATAGAAGACAACGTGAAATGTTATCTGGAATTGTTTTACATCAGATTTGGAAATGCTTCATCAAAATGTGATTGTTATTTTTAGTCATCCAACAAAGTGTAGAAGACTGCAGACATGCATCTCTCTAATCAGCAGCCTTCTCCATCTTTAGGCTGGTGACACTTAAAGTGCTGAACAGCATTGTGCTGCTGGGGAAGTCGTGTGTTTACGTCAAGAGGGCCAACATGGAGGACAAACTGTTTGAGAGGCCCCCCACCGCGCCATCGTCCGCTGGGAAAACCCCCGGCAGAGCTGACCACACCAGATGTCCCACACCTTCAGGTAAACACGGACCACTTCAACCAATACCTTGTGAACGCCAACCCATGCACTACCTTCACATTAAATAATAATGAAAGGGTAAATATAGAATTCATATATCTTATTTCCATGGCCAAGGAAAGTTAAATCAATATTTGTGAACATGAGCTCCTCTCGCTCTCGAAGCCAGAAACCAGAGAAGTAAATCTCAACCTGACATATTTATATTGCCATATAGTGGAGACCAAACACAGGATAATGGTGCTCCGTACGGGCCGGAAGTGAAATGTCAATGTTGTGTTCTCAACCTGTTTGCTCTGCTGCAAATGGCCCCAAAAAATAGGTTGTTGCAGGTTTACATTAACGTGGCAATGTGTTGTATGTCAACATGTTTATAACTGGAGTGTTCCCAATCCCCTTACATACATCTGGTAATTATACCGTGTGGAACTATCAGGTGTCCTACAGTCAGTATACCATAAGTCCTGATATGTATGTTTCTGTATATAAAACTATAATACTTTCTTCCATGTTCTCATCAGTAGACGAATGAAAATCCAGGAACGTTGCTTTTTACAAGATAATAAACTAAATAATTACAAACAATAACATAATTAAATAAATTCCTTTCCATGTCCAGCTGTTAGACCTCGAGCCATCTGTTTTGAATACATACATGTTTTAACCAATGTCCAAAAATAAATTCTGGCACATTAGACGTTGAGATTTTATTGTGCGCTCATATCTTCAGCATGAGGAGTCCAGAGAGCCTTGGAGGTCATGATGCAGTGTGAACGCGACACTTTGATTTTGGATCTAAGTACAAAAGAAATGCAGCGTAGAGATGCTGAAAAAAAGTGTTTCAGCTTTTGCAGCTGCTGTACAGGCAATGACGGAACATATATCGAGTGTAATTATTTTTGAAATGCACAAAAGCTTCTGATCACAGAACATCGAAAAGACCTGAGAGAGCATCCTGGTGCTTCTCAGGAATAGATGTCGTGTAAATGAGGCGTCCTGGGATTTCATATTCCTCATGAATAATGTGGATGCTGCTCTTTGCCTCCCACTCCATTGCTGATCTTTCCCGTCTCTGCACACTTTGACATACCGTGTCTAATAAAACATTGTCTTCCGCTGATCTTAAGAAACAAATACACAGAGAAAACATCGTCATTTACATACCTATCTGACTGTTTCTAAATCTGGTGTTTGTCCGCTGCATGCAGCATGTTACCTAACTGGCCTTGCCTTACAGGGGAATCGTGACTATATTAACATTTTTAGGCATTTAGCTGACACTTGTATCCAGACAGATTTGTCAGCAGGTAGGAGCTCAGTGTCCAGCTTCAGGCAGCCAATAGAAACACTTAGTTTGTGGTGATGCCGAAATTAAACTTGTGACCTTTTAGTGGTGGATGAGTCTACCTGCCCATCAGGCTGAAACTTGTTATAGAAATGGAGTTTAAATCAAAACCACTGAGAGGTTTAAATATAAATCAGCTATGTGACATTAGATTATGGGGATGGAGCAGGTACGGCATTAGACATTTTGGAGTTTCAACCTCCGATTACAGCGCTTCCATCAGGCCAATGACTTTACTTTGTCTGGACTCCAAAATGTATCGTACCGCCACAATTGTACCAGCAGTACTGGAGGTTGTTATTTTGATGCAGTTTGATGTTAATCACAAGATAAGTCACTTCTTTGTAAGGATAGTTGTAGATCATAGCAAGTGTTTGAGCCCTTCTGTGATAGAAGATCCAGATCAATTAACAGCAAGAGTTACTCAGCAACTGCGTTCACAATCAAATATCTCATTACCTCATTTTCTTGCACAAATGCAAAACGTTACCTTGTTAAAGGTTCTCAGTTGTGAGGATTTGCAGCTCTTCTCTGTCGCGCTGCATGTGATGGTGAACTGAATATAAATGGGTTCAGGACTGTTGGCTAAGACAGATGAAGGCTTTAAGACATTGCCATGGCATTTCTTTTAAAATTAATTTCCATCAATAATGAAAGTCGTTGTAGACTTTAGACACACAGTGATGTGCTGGAAGTCATTCTATATGACAGACATCAACAAGTAAACAAAAACCTCATTCCAACATTGAAATATGTACTTATGAATCCCGTCATTAACATTTATGTAAATATCTTGACAAACTGTTAAACAGGCCCTGTACCTCACACAGATATGAAGGTGGCGGTATCTCACTGTCATCCGCAGCCAAATCCCCGCAGATCTTTTCTCCCGTGTGCCTGCGGCTCTGAGCCGGGAGCTTTAAAATGACAAAGATCCCGATGGTGCATCATGTCACATGACACATCAAAGCTGCTAGCAGCGCCTGTGTCTCCAATCAATGTGGTTCCTCACAAAGCAGCTACCAGGCTTAAGGCGGCAAAGCTCTGACATGTAGCGTACATAGAGTGAGCATATTAATGAGTCTCCTTCTGCTTCCCACACATTTAGCTGCTGGGATTTGAACCAGCTACCTCACAGCACATATACTCTCTTTACTAACATCAAGCTAGCTCGGTCTGTGCCTCCAGCTTCACCTGCTGCTCCAGTGGATTCGCTGCACAATTCTGTTCATCTCCATGTCTTTGTCTCAGCACTGATCTGGATTCACATAACATTAGATATGCCATCTGTCTATACTGCATGTTTTTGTCCGGAGGGCAGAAATGGGTAATGAGCGGTTTCACATCAGCCATCTCAAACCCCATATGGTAGTTAGCTGTTATTAAAGCTCACAGATCTTCCAGAGAGGAAGAGAACGGCGGCTCTTTCCTGCAGTGCGTGATTCTTCTAAACCTTTTATAATGTGCACCCTGAAGGACTCCAAAGAGTTTATTGAATCATGTAAATGATACAACCCAGACACAAACGGGTGTAATTAAGAAAAAAACTGCTTAGCAGCCTTTATGCCAAAGTCAAATTTCCCTAGGTACGAATAAAGTTATCTTGACTCTTAAACTAAATAAACAACAAATAAACAAACAATAAAAAAAGAACTTCTGCTGACGAACCTGCATTCATTTATTTATTCTGGTCACAAGCTTTTGATATGGTGAATAGTTACTATTTACACCTCCAGCAGTATATCTTCTGCTAGATGTTTGCGATGTTCACAAGCTGGTCGCTTACTTCTCGTCTGTCTGTTGTTTCGTGCTTGACGGGTTTTGTACGGAGGCTTTATCGCGGCTTTGAGCTGAGACTGAACCGCAACAGTAAAGTTATAGATGTACAGACAATGAGCTAAAAGATACTAAAAGAGTAGTCGTAGTAACAAGTAGAGCAGAGGAGAGCACCACAGTTCTGTGATAATTGCATACTATACATACTGGAGTAACATAGTTACCAGCTTCACATGTCGAGATCAGACTTCGGTCATAAGTCCTAAACTGTCCCTACACTACAAAACTGACAGTTGCCTAACCTGAGAATATATCTCATATCTTACGTACCCAATTATTTTGGCTAGTTTGACAACTTCTATGATGTGTTTTGTGACGTCGTTAAAATAGTGGAGCAATCACTCTGTGCTGCTTTGAAACTGAGCTTACTTAGCTGAGCAGCCTAAAATTCACTCATCCGCGTGATATATCTTTTGTCACTAAATTACATTTTTTCCCAATATTCCTTCCAGGTGAATCCAAGATGGAGCCGCCCGTCACACCCTTCAGCCCACCACCGTCCTCCTCTGTGACCGCCCAGCCGACTCCCAGGACTGACTTGTTTCCCCCCCTGCCCACTGATCCCTCTCCAGCTGCTCCAGCCAGCCGTCCCCCGACTCCACCGCCTGAACAACCTGCACCTTCGCTCTCCAAAGAGGAGGAGGAGGAGGAGGAGGAGGAGCCACAAGAAACCTCCAAACTGAAGCACAGGACTCCCAATAAAGACCTGCTGGAGATCGACCGTTTCACAATCTGTGGTAACCGCATCGACTGACCAGCCGCTGACGTAGCGACTGACCACTCGGGACAGACGGAGAGCGAAGGGCTCTTCAAGCCGGCTTTGTTCTGGCCGACAGCAGCAGGAAGCTGACTTTATTTAAGTCGGTGGCAACACAGTTATTGTGAACAGAGACGATGCTGCTGCTGTGGAGGAGGACTGGAGTCCAGAAGACTGTGGAGCTCAGTCCTCAGGATGAACTGTCATGTTAGTGTGTGTGTGTGTGTGTGTGTGTGTGTGTGTGTGAGTGAGGATGGTACAGTATTTGGAGTGGGTATGCAGGTGTGTGTGTGTGTGTGTGGGGCAGCATATGTGAGAACACACAAGCACTTCCTGTCTGAGCGTCACTGGGACCAGAAAGAGAGAAACTTCTCAGTTCGCTCAGCAGCCAGTAGACAAACTTCCTCTTACGTTGGAGGTCTTTTTATTTCCTTTTACACCTGATTAAAAAAACGTGAAATATCTGCTGTCATATCACTTTTTAATTTCCTTTTGCAGCACAGCTTTTATAATCGGACATTGGGGTTACTTTTGGAACACGACTAAACGGTTTCTTCAAGAATGGCCTTGAAGTCAGTGTTTCCCAACCTGAGGGTCCTGACCTGCACAGGGTCCAAGATGGTGGGTCACAAGGTGATCAACAAAACAGAAAACAGTTATGCTTCTTAAAATGATGTTTAGTCAGACTCGTCTTGTTACTTTCTGCATAATTTTAACTTTTCGGGTACTCATTAAACAAACACACCACTGATGACTCGGGCTAACAAACTGAAAATGGTTTGCTTTAAAGGCCAATAAAGTTTGTGAAACGCAGCTCTAAGCAGTCGCACAATGACAAAACTAAGTGAAGCGTTTTACTTCTCAACATCATCGTTTGAGTTACGGACGTGACTTTTAATTAGAGTCTTTGGTTTACACAGCCAACGGATAAAGTCATTTGCGGCGCCTTCTAAAGGACTGTTCATTAAAGGAAGCCGTCAGTGCACAGCAACAGAAGCTGCTGGTAAAACGCTGCTGAGTACCGACACTGAATCTGCTAAATCGGATGCAAAATATAATATTCTTAACAATTCAATATCGGGACATAAAGTTCCAGCAGCCAAATATTTAATTGACACAATCGCACATCTGATACTGATGTACATTCAAAGAAGGCGTCGTGATGTAAAGTGGAGCCTCATATTCTACTGAACCTGAACCACAACTGGACCCAGCTGGGTTCACGGAGACGAGTCCGAAGTTTTCTTATGCAAGCTGGTCCAGCCCACTGCCTGCTTTGTTTCTTCAGTTTGGTTCCTTATTTAATTCCTACCTCGATACTGTATGAAAATGCCCCCTTTTGTATTAATAAAAGTTCATTTTTTACGAGTGTTTTATTGGAACAATAAGCAGTATAATTATTAGATATCTGTCTGTCCTCCTTGTTGCTCTCTCGTCTGTTTCTCTAGGATTTATTTTGAGCCTCAGACTTCATGCTGTTTGAGCCGGCTTCCTAATTTGGAGTCACGATGAGACAAACTTCCTACAGATGTGAAACTACGACTACGTGTCTCTTAAGTGCAGCTCGTTCGATTCACATTCTGAGATTAGTTATTTATTAGTCTGGATCCTCGACATACAAGTTTCTTATGCACAAGTCTGTAAAGCTTGAAGAAAAATTACAAACTGAATTCTTACTTCTTATACAAAAAACTAAATTGGAAGCTACTACCGGTATATGGAAAACTACAAAATGTAATTAGTCCAGGTGTTTACGCCTGTTTTTTTTATTATTATATATAAAAAGTCTCGTCTGCTTAGTCAGTCCCGTCCTTTCTAGTGAACACAAACAATGTGCTCTTTGCATGTGAAATGTTGCTTTTTTCACATGTGAAATGGTAAAAAGCTTCGTTAAAGACGCAGAGTTGGGATTGTTTTGTCAAACTAAATGAATCGATATTTCCTCCTAATGGAAGCAAACCGAATACACAGACAATGTTAAAGCTTACAGGAGCTTTTTATGATTCATTTTTTTATATCCCTGCCCGTAAGTCGATGACCTCACTTCTGTTGAGGACGAGTGCACCATATCTGCTGCTGGTTTAAGGTCAGAGTAAATCTGCAGACTTTCTTAAGAGGGCTAATCTGCTTATAACTGCTGGAGACTGAGACGAGCTTCCTAACAGGACGACAGCAGTCGCAGTAGTAGTAGCAGCAGCAGTAGCAGTATAGTAGTAGTTGGAGAGGGTGCAGAACATCACCCAGACATTGAAGATGACATGATGGTTCATTCTGACACAGGGCTGAGACAGATCTCACTTCAAAAAGACAACAAATTGACGAGACTAAAAAGGAGTCGTGAAATAAACGGAGGAGAGTAACGATATCAGCGGCATACGACTAATTAGAAAGCAGGGAAAATAACTTAATCTCTGTGAGTACGGACGACCTTTTAAAGCCATATGAGGAGGGAGAACTGGCATGTTTTTGATGTTTTATTACACTTATTTATATCAGAGGTCTTTGAGGAAATCCTGGTTTCGCTCTATAACAGCCCACGCTTTACAGCATAATTGTGTTGTATGAATTAGGTACTAATAAGATACTTGCTGCTTCCTACAGCTACATAAATGTAGGTACAGAGGAACTATGGGGAACAAATAGCCATTTTAGAGGAAAGGAGAATCTATTTTTGCTCTTTGTATTATCATTCTGTTGTAAATACTGGGTTCCTTTGGGGTAACAAAAGCATGTCATAACGGCACATAATTACTTGAAAAATATCAGTTTTGTTCACACAATTTTCCCCAAACTTCAGTTTTGTTTTCCAGTACTGTAACCCAAATAAAAGAAATAGTATGATTTATTTCTTCTGTCTTCCAAAATGCCCGATTGTTGCTTTTTTGTCCCCACAACCAGGATTTAAAAACTTTATTGATACCTGATTTATACAACAAAATCACATTGTGAGTCAAAGGCTGATATATAACGTTTTACCAAAGTCCTCAACATTGTTCCCTCCGTCAGTGAATTGAGTGTCTGTCCAGCTAAACGTCCCATCAGGTCTAAAGAGTGTGTGATCAGTGAAGAAAGGTGCTCCTCACCATCACTGATCAAAGGTCCACAAACAGGAGGCCCCCTTGTCTCCAGGAGCCGGGAACCCCATGTGCTCCGCGGAGAGGACAACGATGTTATTGTGCAGAGAGACAAAAGCAGAGCCCACCTGATCGCTGCTCCACCAATCGCATCTCCCATCTGGGCTGCACCTCAGGTATCCTCTGTCGGCCCTCTGGGTGGGTCAAAGTCTTGAGGACAGAGAGCACCTGTTGCAGGAGAGATGGACGTTACAGCTGAGGTGCAATACAGTGACGCAGGAGAGGAACTGTATAGTTTTATGAAGTAAATACAGCTGTGAGATAAATGTAGCAGAGTAGAAAGTACACTATTTCCCTCTGAGATGTAGTGAAGTACAAGTATATGGAGATACTCTATAAAGTACAACAATTGGTGGAAAGTAACGAAGTACATTAACTCAAGAATCATATCGCCATTTTGTGC
This sequence comes from Melanostigma gelatinosum, assembly GCF_949748355.1. NCBI lineage: Eukaryota > Metazoa > Chordata > Actinopteri > Perciformes > Zoarcidae > Melanostigma > Melanostigma gelatinosum. Next base: position 24,961,038 of record NC_136638.1, read on the forward strand.
TACTTTATACTTCTACTCGAACACATTTCAGCTGGAAATAATGTACTTTTTATTCCACGGAACACCTGCAGTTACTTTGCAGATGTGTAAAACATGATCAGCTCATTAAATACTCTACATTTTTATAGATTAAAATAACTAACAGCTCAATTGAAATGATCTCCACCTCGACCATGCTGCTCACGTGTTAATGCATCAGTGATACTAATACGAATATTATATGATCGTATAACACTCTGTAAGGGGCGTCCTGTCTCCATAGGGAGTATTTATATATGGTAATACTTTCATGCTTACTTGGGTGAAATCATGACTGGAGGCGTTACATTTGTACACGGTGGTATTGCGACTGAAGTACTGGCTCTGAATACTTCTTTCATCATAATGTACATTGAAGTTGTGCATCAGATATTGAGATACAACATGTCCCTGTTCCCTGAGCTCCACCCTCCTCTGCCCGGCAGGAGGCGCGCTTCTCTCGGGACCAGTCCTCCCCGTATGGATGCGACGGAGGCGCGCGCACGCACCCACCCACCCACAAGCCCGCTCCCGTGACGCAGCGCAGCTCCGTGCGCACAGATGCTGGAGTGGAAGCGACAGGCGCGCTCATCTCGGTGGGACCAAACGCATCGAAGACCGGAGACGGGCGGAGAAGATCAACCCGGTTTGCGTCCATCTGGAAGCCTCAGACCGCGGGCAACGATGCTCAGACTGAGTCCCTCCGCGGGCAGCAGGACTTAAAAAGAGCTGCGGTCCATCCACCGGGACACTTTCTACTCTCGAGACAAGAACCCAGGCACTCGTCCTCCAGCTCTTTGGCTCTCTCACCTCACTTCTGACGGAGAGTCTGTAGGTTTCCTTTCAGCGCGATGTGGAAGACCGCCATCCTCCTGCTGCTGTGGGTGTTTATGGCGTCCGGTGAACTCCAACAAGAGCCGGAGCTGCGGAGACTGCCACCCCCGGGAAAGTTGGATTTCGGTGATGTGCCTGCGGGAGTTTACGAGACTCTGGCCCATTACGAACCGGGACCGATAGGGATCCTGTTCCACATGGTGCACGCTTTCCTCTACGTGGTGCAACCCAACGCTTTCCCGCAAGGTAAGCGCCCTCATCCAGTCTCTCAGGGGCAGCAGAGAGACTGGATCCCCGGCGGGTCCGGCAGAGACCGGCAGCAGCGGGACATTTGTTGGGGATGCGATTGTGAAATGTCACTTTTGGAAACATTGAATTGGTTATTAACTCGTGATGAACTGTTACTACAGACTATTATCTCTCGCGCATGTATCGGATTTACCACTCAGACCTGTATGAGAGCGGATCCCTAATGGGACTGATTGGTTATCCGCACACCACTCTGCGTGCAAATGTATTTCAATTGGTTCTCGTGCTTGATTGTGATTGACAGCGCCCGTTCTAACCGATGATATCCGGTTCGTCTCCTGTCTCGAAAAAGGTGTCCACTCGCGCATTTGTTGCATCACGCACATCCGTGCCACGCGCGCGTTTTGATTTGCGCGCAGAGCTGACAGCGCTCCGGAAGGTGGTGTTTCTGCCTGCGGCCGCACTTTATGTCGCGATAATTACAATTAATGAACCCCTCGCTGACAGCATCACGTGCTCTGTGGACGTATTTGCGCACCGTATTTTTGCTTGAGTGAGTGTCTGACCCCAAACACCCGGAGTGGTACAACACACACACACACACGAGGGATGCGTCTTCATGGATCTCGGATGCTGAAAAGATGCGGCTCCTCTCCATGCGTCATAGTCTGTGCCCATACTCCGTCTGAGCATTTTGCAGATTAGCAGCTCTCTGAGTCACCTTGTTAATTGGGTAATCCCATAAGACACTGCTCCATATGTTGTTGGCCTTTTCGTTTCCAGTTTGTCACCAGCTCGTGGCCTAATCCCACAGAGCAGACCTCTGCCCAGCGACGTGAACGCATTCATGGGTGCAAAACCGCCACATGATGCACGAAGGAGAGGACGGAAATCATGTGGAAACTGTTGGTTTGAAGGTAGTGGTTCAGCAGACAAACGCTCTGGTTTTGTCATTGCTTTGATTAGAAAGCGTTATTATTTTGGGTGTTAATAGCAGCATGAACGCTTGGATATTTAGCACGGTGCATCAGAGATCGGTCAGGTCTGTCTGGATGAATACAGGTCTGCAGTAAACCCTGTGGGACTTGCAGAGCTTGGAGTGGATGTGGATGTCTCTTCACTTCAGCCTGTGGTTAACTACAGCGTTAGCCTCTTCCAGCACACATTTAACTGATGAATCACTGAATCCTTGAGGGGACAAAACTGCAAAAATTGTTCTTCTTAACAAGAGATGTTCATCTTATCGTCAGTTGTTCTGACAGTCCATTCTTTACGAGTACAGAGATGAAAACGCTTAAATCTCACTGTGCACAGATCCGTTTGACATTATTGTGACATTAAGGCTCCAACTTATTGTCATTATCAATTATTATCATTATTGTTGAGTCTCTAAAATGTCAGAAAATAACAAAGGATACAAAACATCACAGAGCACCAGAGCGACATCTCCAGCTGGATCGATCAACCAACAGACTGTTATCTCACATAACATCAACATAATCCACAGATATTACATTTAAAAAAGCAAACGCAACAATTACCTGAACAATTATCTACATTGTTGTTGATTTCCTAAAGCTCCAAACTTTACATTTCAAAAACTCAAAAACAAACCAACAAGTAAGGTTTAGGAGGTTTAAGCACCGCATGGAGCTCAGTGTTCAGTATTAACCGCCTACAACATCTCCACACCTCAACACCACCTGGATGGATGAGACTCGCGGTAAAAGGAACATATTGTGACACAGTCAGGAACCAACGAGCCGTCAATCTCGGCCTGAAACACTGTTGTAACCGCAGAATCTGTCGGTGTGTAATTAGCGACGCCCCATCACCACATCCTCCACAGTCGCTGCGTGACATCGCCTGTGAAACGTCTTTATAATCTCGTGAATGTTTGACGCAGTCGACCGACGCGTTCATTCTCTGCATCAAGCCGGCTCCGAGCTCGTGGGAGGCGTTATTAGCGGAGAGGCATCGAACGTCGTCAACAGACGCCCACGGCGAGCAAATGAACAGTGACGCGTTTGCTTTTACCGACTTCAACACCTTTTGGCTGCAGTGTGGATATGAAATACAAAACATTGCAGGCTTCAACAAGCTGAATAAGTGCTGTTATTTGTTTTTTCATCTAGACGTTGGTGTCTGTTACCTGAATCTTCATTACAGCTTTATTCAAACATGACCGGACATTTCGGGATCGAGCCACGATGCCCGAGAGACAGTCGGCACCTTTTAATGAGAGAGAAAGCAGTGCGACGGCTGGGAAGGAGTTGAGAAGTTTAATGATGAGAAGGAACAGGAGTGTTTTCTGTTCTCTCTCAGGCTGAATCACTGACGGATAAAAAGAAAAACAGATTTTACTGTTAAAGCCTGAATAAATATGCATCGTTATTCTCTTCTGAATCTCGTAGGTAGAGAATTCTGCAACATAAATTATAACGTCCGAGAACAGAACGGAAAGATGTTTAAGTCTCTTAAAATTCCTATTTGCTGAATATTTATTAATTCACCCATGCAGTGGGTGTGGATGAAAGTTGAAATACAAGGAGGGAGACAGCTGATTGCTGTAACTTTGGTTGTACCTGGTGATCCTGTTTGTCCTCATCGCACCACCAGGGAGAACACAATGACCAAAGACTAAAACATGACTTCAGGTGGACACACATCAGTCACCTTTAGCTACGAGGAGTTTAAAGTCCTCATCCACGACTCGCCCCAAACTAACAAATAAAAACACGAAACTTTACTTTTCCAAGTCTCTGAATTAAGCAGCCATCGCTTACAGAGGTGCTTTAAGCGCCTTCTGCACTTTGAATGGTATCATTTCACGCCTGTGGGGGAGCGCGGCTTGGGAGCTGCTGCCAGCCGCCGTCATGCAGCAGATCCCTGTTGGAAGCATTTTCTCATTGGCGACTGTATTCCCTCTGCTCGAGGAGACATCGCGCCTACAGACGGCAGAGGCTGAAAGTCTGCCACGAGTTCAAGACGGCAGCCGTCGTGGTGCGCTTTGGTTCACCATAAATAAGCCTCGCTGCACCAGTGAGGTGAAACAATCTCAGGCCATGATTGTTGTTCAACGCTCATCAAAAGGGAGTCCAGGTGCATGATGGGGCTTTGGCGGTGTTCAGTGAAGGACACATGAACATGAAAGGAAGTGAAGAGGAAGCCGTCAACAGATTTTTGAACCAAGGACAAAGCAGAGATGGAAGCTCTTCGTGATGCGCATCAAAGATTCACTGGAATTACAAAGTAGAAGACGTAGAAGAGAGAAATATCCACAAAGAAAAAGCCTTTTTACTGTTAAACGCAGATACATCTCAACTACAGAGGTGAATAAGAGTCGAGCTTCTGTCTATTGAGGTTCAAACCTCAAATGTTTTCTGCTGCTCAATTAAAGTTCCCTCCCTTCCTCGATAGTGAACATTGAACATGTCGATTTTGCTAAATCACACAAAATCGTTAAGGTCGATTAAAAATATGTACTGTTTAACTGCTAAATGGGTATTTCACAGAATTAATAGTGGACCTCCACAAAGTTGTTGAGGTTTGAAGGGACACGTGAGGGAAACGCGTGAGGGAAACGCAGTCATGACGGAGTATTTTTCAGCCAGTTTCAAACGTTTTCTGAATGAGAGATTTCTCCGGCAGCGAGCACATCTGTGGAGATTAGCATTAGATGCTGTGATGATCCCCCAAAAGGACTTACATTTGCAATCAACACGTTTTCTGGCAGATCTGAATCACTTCTCCTTTTACAATATCAAAAACAAGTGGCTAGCAATGACTTGCAGAACCGTGTGTGCTGTAAAGATGAGCTGGTGCTTGGTTTTTCTATTGTATATATATATATATATATATATATTTCTATAAAGGCGTGTACGTCTCAGTCAAGATCACCTTATTGCAAAGTTATGTGTGCGTGTCCTGCTGAGTAGGAGGTTCTTGTTGGTGCGGCGGGAGCTCAGTTGCTTAAGGTGCACGAGGGTTAAAAGGTCGGGTCGGGTTGAACTGTGCATATAGACACTCGCAGTCTGTGGACAGCTTGTCGCAGATGGCATCGGCAGTTTAAGAAGACTTTAAAGGTGCATTCAGACACACAAGAGCCCTCTGGGGGGGGGGGGGAACAAACACAAGGGCACAAAAAGACACTGCATAACTGTGTGTAGGCCTCTGAGGTCATACGTTACCAGTTATCATGGTGGGAACAGAAAGCCGAAATCCTGAACTGAGCTTCGCACTCGTCTCTCTACAAAATGGCTTCAGGAACTCAATAGAATCGAGCATGAAAAAATGAAACGTGTGACTGAGGTTCACCGTCCATAATTAAGCTTTTTTTCTGCGGAAAATGAGCAAATGCAATTAGAAGTTTAAACCGTAGTGATTTCCATAAATTCCATAATTAATTAGTTTACACTCATTTCAGCGCAGCAATGCTGGCTCTTGCGTCATCGCAACATCCATGAATATACAATTGGCCGATGCTCTTTTAATATCTTTTTTTTAAATCTGTAATCTCTGCCGTCCGCACACCTCTACACCTTATTATCGGGTCAGCGTTATGTGGTTCCAGGGCTGATATAAGCTTCAGTGTAAATGTGATTTTTTTTTTTACTTTGGAAACAAAACCCAAAAGTTTCACTCTGGCCCTCAGGCCGTCCTCTTGGGACTTGCGAGTTAGACTGTAGAGTTACAGCTGCAGCCTGTAATGCTGGGAGGTATTCTTCTTCACATTTGAATGACCAACACTGTGTTGCACTTCCACTGCCCGATACTCACTGGTGTGGGTGGCTACTTCCTATGCATAACAAGTAAAGCCACAGCTGTGCATTATAAAATAATGTTACAATAACAACTAATTATGTATCAAACCAACCAGACATGGTGATCTTTCACCAATCCTGAAATGTGTGATATAAACAAATAACATGCATTTGCGATCTGTAATTGTTCATCCACGCAAACCCAGAAACCCCCTCTATAAATAAACTGATTATCAATGTTGCATCTTCACACGCATGACCCAGTCATACTGTCGTAGCATCTCCACGACAGAGAGAGCGACGTGTGTGGTTCCTCTGCAGTGTTTTCCAGCCGTCACGTGCAGTCATGTCACTGCACTGACGGCCCTCGGCTCCACTAACGGGCACACTGGCCTGAACATAAAGCAGTGATCACGAGAGGCAATGTGTCACTGCTGCACAGAGGTGAGGAGGCCGTCGCAGGTGAAAGCGAAAGAACCATTTTACTGCTCATATTTACAGATATTTTATTATGTGGTACAACATACATACCCGAGAAACGCTGGATAAACTCGACGCTCCAATGCTCTGCTTATCATTCAAACACACATTAAAAATGGCTTCTGACAAGCTCTAGAAGATTCAAAAACCATTTCTCTGCGTTTGGCATCAGGATAATCTCGTGAAATTACATGAAACTCGACTGCAGATGAAGTGCGGCGTGCACGATGAATGGATTTCTGCACTGTGTGTGTGTGTGTGTGTGTGTGTGGGTGGCAGAAACCTCTGACTGATCTCAAAACTTAATTTCTCACCGAATGAGAAATATATTAAAAGCTATGGAGGACAAAAACAATACTCATGACGAGTCAAAACTGAGATGAGATGGTGATTAAAAACGTTGACTTCCTGTATGTAATTACTAACTTATTATATCTTGTATGTATTTTCATCAATATCATGTCAAACATGATATTTTTTTTCCTTTGTTGTGGTGGAAAACTCACCAGGAACTCAAGATTTTGGTAATTATCCTACATTCTCCGCTTTTCCCTCGTGAAGTAGATTCATGAAGCCGAACTAAATCAATGAGTCCATCAGCAGAATTGACAATGAATTGTTCAACTCATTCCACAAAGTCTGCAAAACGTCCAGCATCATAAATGCGATGATTTGCTACGATGTTTTCTATCATTGTGAATTTGATATGTTTGTACTTTGGACTGTGGAACCAACAGAAAATTCAACATGAAGTGTGATGGGCCGTTATATCGTCGAAACGTTTGATAAATTGATTACAAAATATCAGATTAATCGACAGATAAAATGATTTGCAGCTTGCACAGGTCGATGTTTGTTATCGTCATAAAAAGCTTGTGTGGTGGAGGATGATCATCTCCTAATTATCTGTGTTATTGTGTTTTAGAATGAATGGGACGCTGTGTTGCATTCGGCTGTTTGTTGTGAGAGAAATGCTTTTCAGAGGTTTTTCTCGCAGGTTGAAAGATATAAATCGGCAACGCTCTCGTCGCACGACGGCTTCTTTCACATTTAAGCTGCGGCTTAAATGTGTCTTCTCCCTTTGTGGGAGAAGACAAAAAGAAACATTGTACGGCTCTTTAATTCCTCGCCCGCAGCTACAGTCCTGTGAAAAGATATCAAAACAGCCTTCGGCTACATGTTGTTACTCCTGAAATGGATCCACAAATCTGGGATTAGTCTTTCTGAAGGCTCAGCCAGCCAGACGAGGTGGCCAGCTGTGAACGAAGCACTTCAATCCAAAATGGTTATTCAGTCATTTAAACAACACAAAACACTAACGATCCCACCTGATGACACATTATCGTTCCCTAAAATGAGCACGATGTTACCGACACATGCCTGTGCTTAAAGATATTGATGTCATGAAGGAGAGGGCTACAGACAGGCCAAAGCTGAGCATCTCAAAGGTTCATTGGAGAGTTAAGATGGTGGCGGACAGGCCGGTTTAACGTCTTCCATCCATTTCCAAAGTGGAAAAGCTTCCCTCATCCTCAACTGACGAAAGCTCTTGCTGAGGATACCAATGGTCCAATAAAAGACAGTTTATGTGACATTTAAATCAGCTGTAAACAGAGGACTCGTCCTAAACTATGGATCCGTTAAATCTGTGGTAGTTTTATTAAGCAATTACAGTCCATTAAGCTATTATGTCTCCATTTACATGAACCACTACTTATGAGCTCGTTGTTGTTTGTGGGATCATCAAACGTTTCTTTACGAGTGCCATGGCTCTCAAGCTAGCTTGTTTAGCAATGAGACCATCAAAGAGTCGAGAGTTCAGATGTGTGTAACATCAGTGCATGAGCTGTAAAATCCCTCTGTAGTCACATAAACAGCATGTTGTGCCTTTAAACCACGGATCTCCTGCTACCTCATACAACTGGACGTCTTGGATTGTATTTCAATGCCTCACCAGCTCTGGGAAGCAAACGCCTCCAGCATTTTGCAACTGTTGAAGAAGACGTTGGCTATTTTAGATAATATCAGTGTCCTGTAATAAACAGCTCAGTTCCTGTAGCTTTCTGCCCCCCGGCCAACTCATTTGTTATTCTTGTATCGCTCAAGAATCTGCCTGAATAGACGTAAAAATCACACTGCAAATTTAAGACAATGTCCTCTTGCAACTTACTAAATGTACTCCGCAAATACTTGAGGAAAAAAAACATTTTAATGCACAAATTCCACCTAAAAGTGTGAAGGTTACTGGTTCAAACTGGAATCATTGCAGACTCTTATTACCTCTGTGGCCCTGTTGGCTATTCGCTAGATTGAGCGCGTTGAATTGGCGGTGGAATCACTCTTCAGTTTAAAAGGTACACTGTGTAGTATTTAGGGGATCTATTGGCAGAAATGAAATATGATATTATTGTGAATGTTTTCTTTATTGCATAATCACCTGGCTGTAGTCTTTGCGGTGTGTTAAACTGCAACTTTTCGGCTAAGACATGCGACTAGAGGCGACGCGATAATTAGCTTTCATTACCGCCAGTCCTTAAACGTCGGTTTGGTGTCTGGGCCTTTACTTTGCCAGTACTACGGTTTCCTTTTTTTGTGTATTTTACTTTTACTGCCAATGCACAGTTTTCCTTCAAAAGAGAACCCAAGACGAGCTTTGTTACAGACTCAAAGACCCCCCTTTGTTTGCTTTCAAATAACGAAAAACTGGTTATGAAGTGTTGTGTGAAGGGACAGAAAGTGCTTCAAACAAAAGCTTTTATAATTGGACATGCTTCTTTTATTGATAAAGCTTTGGTCAACATTTACGAAGACACTCAAGCGGCACCGCATAACTCCATCACAATGTGTTGCACGACACATCGAAACAGTTCACTGTGCCACTGAGCTTCAGCGTTGAAGTGCTTTCCCACAGTAAAAAGGGGAAGCGGCAGATCAATAGACTGAACAAGCCACAGAGGAAAGTGATGCAATCTCATTTAGACAGCTTGCTTTACCAGGAGCTGGCATATCAGCACACTAAGTAAGTGGGAGATAAGAGCCATGGCATTAAGATTGTCGAAAGTTTGAGGCAGTTCAAGGTAATATTATAATGCCACCATTAGCTTAAGCTCACAGACGGAGCAGGTGAGAAAAGTTGCAAAGCCAGGCGGAGTGAAAGCACAGGTAGAGGCCAAAATCAAAAGATCGCTGGAGCGAGAAGAGGCTGCGAAGGTCATCTTATTTAAGGAACCAAGACAGAGGAGAGAGAAAAGAAAGAAATAGAGTCGTTGGTGTAAGAGCTGCCACTTCCCTGGGCGCTGCTCAAGCCGTGTCTCATTCGGGGGCCGTCATATTTGGGTGTCGAGCCGCAGATGACTATTCTAAAAAAAGGCCTTCCTCTGCCAACGTGCCGTTTAGCCCCTGGTGACGCTCGTCATACCTCTTTACAAGATGTTTGTAGCCGTCACTCAGCGGTGAACAGACGCTTCCCCTGAAGAGGAGGAACGTGGCTGTGTCACGCGATGCAGCTCACAATGACAAGCTGCGTGTCAAGATGTGCGTCGAGCAAAGGTAACATTGATGATAAGGTGTTCAGGGTCATTCCCAAACAGCCCTGGTTGACTTCATCACACGAGAAACGATGAGTGCCGTTTGAGTTCATCAATAACGGCACTGCTTTTCAGAGAAGATACTTTTCGCCACCGTATCTGATACTTCTCCTTTATTTGAATGGGAACAAAACTTCAGTGTGCCCATTATTAATTCATCTCATTAATCTTTTAGCAAAGTGATGAGCTACTGTTGATTGTTGGACCAGGGAGTTAAACCAGCGACGGTCTAGTTTACACTATTTAGTACAAGAAAAGCACAAAAGCTTCTCCGTCTTTTGCACAATACTAATAACACCATGATAATAACACCATCTAAATGGCTAAAACTAGCTTTTTTTTGTGCGGTCCTGTTGAGGAAGTTCTGCTTTAGACAATCTAATAACACGTCTCCTTTCCTCACGTTAACTGTCAGATGTCAGATTGTCTCCTCGGATTGGTTCTGCAGGACACACTTCCTGTCCGTCATTGTCACCTTTGCAACCTTGCTTCAGCCTCGATTATCTGGTGGTAATCTGGGACGTTGTTTACCTGCAGAGGCCACACCGCAGAGACAATCCTCTCGGCTGCCTGTCCGGAAGTCAGCGCACTGACCAGACTGCTTGGCCTTTTGTCCTTGGACTCCTAGATAACTTCTTAGCCTAACGGTTAAGAGTAGAGCGCTTTAGAAAGCTCACCATTCAATAGTTAGGAGAAAACTATGATCTGGTGAGTGTTTGGCTGAGCGATGTGGCTTCTAAAAATGTTCATTTACTGGATTTCTCGCATTCCATGAGGAACACCTGAAGCATGAAGCTGAGCTCTGAGACAGAAAGGTAAACTATGGTATGTCCCGGTAGAACAGTGTGTAGGCGTCCCACGTTCACCTGTTAAACCTGGATGATGTTCGTCTCAGTGTTCTCAAGATGTTACAGGCTGTCCAGTCCACTTCAATCAGCACCGAGGAGCCGGAAGCCTGAAACAGAATACAAAACAAATGTCGATGAATATGTAACGAGACCAGAGCATCACTTCTTCATTGTACTTTCTGAACTGAACAGATTCATCTTCACTAGTACTGTTAAGAACAGCCGTCTGCAGAATACTAATCATCCTACTGAACTACACGGTGTGACACACAGCAGACTACACTTTACTCATCTATGCGGGCATATCGGTCCACTTCGTGTTTATCATTCAGAGCCTCGGTACACAGGATTCATATTGCTATTTCTCGTAGTCAGTGGATAAGACTGCAGATTGAAGACCCTGTGCAACATATTCTGTGTTACCGTCTGTTGCCATGTCGCCCAGATTTATTTTTATCTGTGTGTGTGTGTGCCTCTCCCTCTGTCATGCATTTCTACCCATCAATGTGATTTCCACTTGAGGGGAGGCTGTCAAGTTTATTTACAAACTAAATCTGCAGACCGGATTGTATTTACAGCACAACAACACGCATGTGAGCAGATAAGAGACGAGGATGTTAGGTTGGTATGTGTGTGCTACTCATGTGGCTCCTGTGTGGAAACAGAGTTAAGTGGAGTGTGGAAAGTGCTCTTCATACACCCACTCGCATACATTTACTGTATGTACACAGATGGAAAACGTCTGTCTCGTGTGATGCATTAACATTAATGTCTAACAAAAGGCTGAGAACAAAACCGACTGAAATGTGAGGGATAACTTTCTGATACAGGTTAAGACCAACTAATCCCGTTCTTATTAGTTACACCAGCGTAGGTACAAAAGAAGGAGGCACTCAACCTCTCACTCTCTCAACCTCTCACTCTCTCAACCTCTCACTCTCTCAACCTGTCAACCTCTCAACCTCTCACCCTCAGTTTAATCCTGCAAATGTCAGCGGTCGTCACACTGTTACCAAGTCATCAAGGTAAAAGATTAACAGTTTTAAATGAAATTCCTTTCCACTTTGTAGTTGTGTAAGTCTGTGTGTGTGTGTGTGTGTGTGTGTGTGTGTGTGTGTGTGTGTGTGTAAGTCTGTGTGTGTGTCCTCCTGTCTGTTGGTTGTGTAAAGCTGAGCCTGATTCTCTCCATAGTTACAGATTCTATGGTAACAAGAGTGTTTACCTTGTGCGGAGGTGTTTTTGCACTAAGCTCATGGGAAGTTATCTCTGATACGAACAGTCAGGAGACACACTCACACACACACACACACTCACACGCCTGCCTGCCTGCTGTCCTTTATCAGAAACATTTCAGTTAAATGTCAAGTCACTAACATTCACTGGAAGACATTTAGCAAAACCGGATCTGATGAAACCATCAATCTAGTGGAGGAAAAACCCACCGAATCAGAGTTTACACTCCCTATTTGTTAATGTTTCGACCAAGTAAACAAAGTACTCTCAGGTTAATGTGGCCGACACGTAATAATCTACAGACTTAAGAAAACATCTTTGTTTGTTACGGATCCCCACAAAAATCGCACCATAATCATTTTCATCATGTTTCTCAACAGAAATGAGAATAGTAATGTAGAAAGCATTATTCCACTCAAATCACAGTCAAAATAATCTCAATTGGATATTTTTCTTCTCTCCCAACGAGAGACAGAAGGGAAACCCAACACTTCCTGATTTTGCTGCTTCAAATAAAAACATTTTAAATAACAAAACGACGGGGATTTTCAATGGGAAGAATTTATCAGAAACCAAATGTGTTTATCCACTGTTTTACAGCCACTATACGGCCAATATATATACGATCGCTATCTGATCAGGCAGGTTGCATTGAAGTGTCAAGTGAGGACACAGCAGGCTGCAAGCTCCGGTCATGAAGAGTGAAGCCAATGCGAAAGTATCTTAAACCTGCATTCCCTCTAATGTCCACCAGGGGGCGACTCCTCTGGTTGTATAGAAGTCTATGAGAAAATTACTCTACTTCTCTCTTGATTTATCACCTCAGTAAACATTGTAAACATGAGTTTATGGTCTCAATCTCTCGTTTCAAGTCTTCTTCAATACAGCATGATGTTCATACAGTATATTATGGTCCATTCAGAGTCAAACAGACCATAAAGCTTCTGATGATATAAGAAGTGGGACAGTCTATGGGACACAGCTGACTTTTATATCACAAAAGTCACATTGAAAAGACAATAGTAACCGCGGCAGTAGTCTCTTCATCACTCACACAGTGGTCAAAATCGATAGAGCCGAGGTTAAGATATTAAGATACATACTTTGTTGTTTGTAAATTCAGTAATACAGTTTGTATTGCTGGTAAACTATGTAGATGTTTAAAGTATGTGAATAATATTAAGGACTTTACTGTAGTTGCACAATTCTCATCTCTCCATCTTTCTTGTTTGTCTCCTTTTGTTTCACTCCAGTAAAGACTTTTCTAGAATACACCCCCCAAAAAAAAGCCATTATCCCAAAATACTGAAAGACTTTTTTGTTGCGTAGCAACAAGGAAGACGAAATATCCCTGGCATGGATTCAGCTCCTTCTGTTGCTCGACATTGAGAAAAGCCTCGTGTCTGATCACAGCCCGAGGCCACCATGACACCTCCAGAAGGTGTCAAAAGGCTAAACATACTGCCGTGACATATGCAGTTGTTCAGCTGAAATCTTCTGTTTAATTACACATATTCAATTTGGTCGCAGAGCTCTAAATGCTGCCAAAAAGCGGAGGTGGTACTCTGCTTGACTTCCCTTTTCATTCAAATTTAAGTTCAAATTCCCTTTTCTTTTACTCGGTTACTATTCTGTTTATTCCAAACAAACCAGAGTTGCGTCTTGTGTTTAAGATGAAGACGTGCCTGACTTCTGTTGAATAAACTGTAAAAACTATACTTTGCTGTCGGCACACTCACTAAAGTGTGAGGATCAAATCTGCATTTAATGGTATTTTGGTGATTTGGGGGCTGCAGTAAGAAACTGTAAACACAAAAGATAAGTTGATAAGTCGAACGCGTTAGTCATCAGTCGCCTTCATACACATGCAGGAGATCCAGCGCAACATCAGCATTGATCTAGGCTTGTTTTTCTGTCCACCCAATGGATGTTCGTCTTCACTCTCCTTTAACTCTGTTTTGCTCTCACACACTCCTGAGGGAAATATCTGGCTCCTTAGCAGCTAAATGTTCCACTTTGTTCACCAGCTAGTCGCTAACTGCTCTGGAAACAACGCTGATGCGAGCGGTGAGACTGAACCAGTTGAAGTTGCAGGCTGTAAAACCAAAACAATGAGCCGAAAGACGCCAAAACACTCCGTAGAGCTGACGGAAACTGTAGAGATCTCATACATGCAGTCATTTGATCCATTGTTTATGCAAACATATTGATCGTATCAGCTTTAAATAACAGTATTTATATGAAATTGTTGTGCATTATTACACAGGAGTGTTGAAAACGAGGGCACCTCGTTGATGTCACTAAAGCGACGAAGAGGCCAAACATCAGTGTTACAACTCCTGCTGAATTTAATTCTTCACATAAAGCTCTGTCCCGTTTTCAGTGCGTGTCCCCAGATAACTTTGTGAGGGAGCGTCCACGTAGTTGGCAACAGCTTCTGTTCAGGAAAATAACAAATAAATCCCTGACCGTCTGTCTGCTTTGTTGTGTCTTACAAGCGGAGCAGGGCTGAAGGAAGTTTTTGTGGTGTGCAAAGTGTATCCCCATGGCCAGGCTTACTTCCTGACTTATTTATTTATATTTGTAATAAGCCTGTTAGCAACGGTGTCACAGACAACTGCCGGGGCTTAGGAGGGGGAATATCAGAGCTTTGTTGATTCGGCTGCTGGCTTCTGGACAAGTTGATTGGAATTTTTTCCCCCTTTTAGTTCCAGCCACACTGCCGTCAGTAAATACAGCACAGACAGCATGACAACCATCTTCCAACTTCATCCGTTTATCTTTAAATCTTTCCACCCAACCATCATGTATGCATCTATTTACCAACCGATGTATCGATCCATCTTTCTGTCCTTCCTCTTCTAAGAGAGTGAATTCTTCCTCTTTGTGGTTTTATTTGTCCGTCTGCAGTGTGTTCTAATGGGAAGGCGTTTAAATAAGACGCCTAAGGATCGTTGGCGTGTCACAGCTACACATTTAATGTCCCGTTCTCCGTCCCAACACGTCACACAACGTCACACGTTTTAAAACATGCTGTTAATGTTGTGAATTCAAACAAAACTACTTGGTTCGGTTTGGGAAAACATCATGGTTTGGGTTTGAATAAGTATGTTTGTTACGTAAATGAAGTTATATACGTAAGTTCACACGTAAATACGTCAACAGTTGACTTTTATTGTCAAACGGAAACAGCGGTCTCCTTAGTGAAAGTCCTGTTTGTTTGACAGTGGATTTCATTGTTGAATCACCAGATGTAAAGAATTTGACTGAAATATAACGAATATGTCTTCACAGTGCAGGTATTATGCTGCGCTGTCTTTATATAGCAGCAAGATGAAGACGCCATCTGAATGAGTGTCACGCACGGCCTAACAAAGATACATTTTTGCAATTTCACACGGCTTTTTCTTTCCAAATTGATTTAGAGCGAGTGCAGCCGCTGCAGATGAGGTTCAGATTCCCAGGTTTACAACGTTACCGGCTAGAAGAGGGAACGCTCGAGTGTCAAAGTCACAGCGGTGACCGGACCAAGTAGAAGAGACGGAGGATGTGCTCGTCTGGCAGAGAAGGGAAAGGTTAAAACCGAGCTTCAGTAGAAATCCATTTTCTTTTCAGCACCATAGTGGGAAAAGTGCTTTGTGCACCCTTCAACACTCATCACTCGTCTCACCGCCCTCCGGGCAGCCTCATTGTCAATGGGATCTGTTTTGTGTGAAGTTTATTAGAAGAAAAAAAGAAGAGCTTTAATCTCCCACGGGGACGAGGTTATTGGCTTCTCATGGACGGTGCGATACATGATATTCCTGAACAGCTCATGCAGCCTCAGCGCAGCCTTTACAAAGGTCAGTCATCTCAACAGCTCTGCTTCAATAACATCCACAGGATGTCCTACTGGTTACACTGACCGCTTCATAACAGACACTTGCTTGTTCCCCTCCCACTCTGTGCAAACCACTGTCATGAGAACAAAAACTGTAAAGGAATTCTATCAAATAACGGAAAGACTCAAAAACATAAACATCACTGAACAGAGACAATAGGGGCGAGCGTCGCTGTCGAGCTGTTCTGAAGCGTTGAGCTGTGCGTCGTAGACGCCGTGTTCTTCACAATATCGCCCGAGACCCTCGTTGGTTTTCACTTCGCTCTGCTCTCATGCCGTTAGAGTCAGGCGAATACATCGGTCTCTACTTACTGAAACAGGTCAGAGTGGAGGTGTCGTACTCTATTAATACTGAAAGCTGGCGTCAAATGTCTGGAGAGGTTGACAAACTGTTTGCTGACTTTGATGAGATATTTTCTGATATAAATAAGAATTTGATAAATTTTGGACGATTGTATTAGAGCTGAGGTCTCGTATGACTTCTTGCATTTGGTTTAATTTTTTAATCTTGACACAAAAGATAATTTTACTCGGTTTTCAGTCACTCTCGATAGACTGGAGGACACAAATATAAAGTTACACAAAGATAAGCTGGACGAAGATAAGCAAACATAAACATACAGATAACTCTGCTTGTTGTAGCTCTTCTGATCAAACTCTTAAAGGTTTACATAGTATGTGGTGTATGTAATGTTTGTGTGTGTTTCTGCTGCTCCTCATAGACGGACATGTGTGTTTATTGTATTCAGTCAGTGAAGGCGGATGCTGCAACTCTTCTGTTAAATCATGTAATCCACGGCATTAATCGCCTTCGTCTCCACGGACACCCAGAGGGGCTGCTGGGAGGATTAGCGGTCACACGTCGCAGTTTGTTAGCTGTGATGATTTTGCTCTTGTATCTCTTTAATTAACAAATGAAACACAAAGTCTGATTGTACAGTATACAGTTATTATTCAAGTTGTATTGTATGCAAATAAAATACATGGCAGCTGTCAATTACTTTCAACAACTCCTATTTCATTTGTTTTTAATCTTTGTAGGATTATTTGTGTCACTGATCAAACAAGAAAATAAAAAGTTAATACATCTGTTAATTGTTTAGTCTGAAAAATACTTTCAATATATTCAAATTACAATATCTTTTCCATTTACAAAGTCATCACATTTGTAACGTTGGAACTCGAGAACGATCGTCGTTTTTACTGTAAAAAGACTTCGCACAATTATAATAATTGTCAATTGAGTTCCTGTCATTCAATTAATCAATTAATTAACTAGTTGTTTCATAGTGTTGAGATTTTAAAAGTTTATGATCATAAATATGGTAAATTATGGTATGACTTTCGATATAAAGTGATGGTTACATGAAAAGTGGATGTATACGGAGGCGTAAGGTGAAAGCACTGTATTCAGCCACACTTCAGTCAAAAACTGTTCAGAGCTTACAAAGACGTTTCTGTGGAAGTTTAGATTATTTGAAACAAAGTGAAAACCGGTTCCCATTGGAATCAATCACAACCTAAATTAATAAATGATATAATCAGAATTTGATTCATAATTCACACTTGACTTGGGTTAAAAATGTTTTTTTTGTCTTTTTCCAAGTTTGAATTGTATCCTCAAAGACAGCGGCCTCTCATTATAGCAATGTAGATGTGTTATGTTATCCCGCTTCTAGAAAGCTCTTTCTTCTCATCCATCTCTGCAGAAAGCAGAAGGACTAGAAGAGTAAACAGTAGCTATGTTGAGGGGTGTAAATAAATAATCCACACCTTTGCTTTGAATATCAAACAAACTGCTGTCGTCTCAATGTGTCAGTCCAATATGTGAGCCGTGTGTTTGCATATTTTGAACCAACTACAGGAAAAACATATTTAATGAGCACATAGAAAAGAATGTCGTTATCCGGCAGATAGAAGGAAAGCAAAGCATAAACAAAATGTAATCAGTTAGGGGTGAAGTGCCGTGTGGACGAATCCATGCAGATGCTCAGATAAGGTTACATGGACTGGGATCTGATTTGTTTTGGCTCCCTGCTGTCAGAATCACGAAGGATCGACCAAAACCTGTTCAATAAACATGCCGAGCTCATGTTCTACTAAGAAGCTCCGGTTCACAAACATACCAACTTCAAAACAACGCCACCAACCAAATGTTCAACTGTAGCTTGAACCAAACTAAATAGAAACTGTAATTGCACAACTTATGAAGCCACGTTGGTGAGAATAAAGTTCTGGCCCAGGTGCACCCTGGGAAACCTTGAACAAAGTGTTCGTGGCCATCAAGGTAGCTCCTTCCTCTGCTATTTTGAAACCCGGCAGCCAAACTGAGACAGAGGCCGGCAGGATTCCTCTGAGCGGGCGACTCCCTTCTAGTGAAACTGATGAAAGATTCATCTCGCCAGGTTCTGCTTTGTCTCGAGCTCCCTGCAAAGCTTCATTAAGTCTGCTGTAAAAACCTCCACTTCGATTTGGTTCAGAGCTCAGAAACTACCGGAGCTGGCCTCTGCTACGCATTTACATTTGTTCACTCACACATTTGCGTGAACGCTTTCATTACTGTACGTGCATTTTTACTGAGAGAGCCATTTACAATCCAGCGGATTACGAAAATGATAGTGCCATTATAACAAACAACAGGTGAGCTCAGCGGGGGTTAAAGGCCACAGCGTCCTGACAAACACACTTAATGTGCCTTTGAAATGACGAGTGGCAGGGGGGGGGGGGGGGGGGGGGGGGAGTTAACGTGGGTGGAAACGAGCAGCGAGTGAGCTTTTGGTTCACGGAGAGGGATTAGACGCCTCTCACTAGAATCGCCTTGGTGCTTTTCTCTCTCTCACCTCTCCTGGTTTCCTCCTCTCTCATCCCTCTGTGTTTGATCTTCCTCTGTCCTTTCTTGCTCCCTCCCGTCTCGTGTATCCCTCCATCCCGCACTGCTTCTTTTATTCCTTGTGATTACAGCAGGGACAAGCTCATTTACTTTATGATATTTCCAGACGTTGGGAGTTTTGCTCGTGCAGATATTTCTCCTACGGCCTCTTCAGCTGAGTTAAACCTGTTGATTTGTTTCTTTGGTAATCAATCTGCTGTTCATTCGTTGATTCATTCTCGATCAGACTGGAGCCGCCTTATCTTTCCTCTCTCACTCAGAGTAGGTTGACTCGACGTTTTGGGTTTGCAAAACTGTCTCTTATCAATTTGGTTCACGCAAAACTAATTTGCATTGACGAACATGTTTCGTATAAGCGCCGGGATCACGCTTTAAATTGCTTCTGGGAGCCAGCCCTGAGGTGAATGTCAGGGGACGTTAAGGTCTTGATTAAATATTGAAGATTAAAAGCTGACTGGAGGCATGAGAAGACCAAAATCCCAGCCATCCTCTCCGCCCTGCTCTTCTTACCGTGGTATACGAACACCACACGAGCTCATGCATGAGAACA
Source organism: Melanostigma gelatinosum (assembly GCF_949748355.1). Lineage (NCBI taxonomy): Eukaryota > Metazoa > Chordata > Actinopteri > Perciformes > Zoarcidae > Melanostigma > Melanostigma gelatinosum. The sequence goes on from NC_136638.1 coordinate 24,980,370, forward strand.
AAACTTTACAGTTTTTGGGTCCTATTTTCTGACATTGTGACGATAAAGTAATCAGCACGTGCGATATGTATTTAATTCAGAGGAGACAGGGTTCAGCAATCATTTAAATCGTAGAATACTTATTCCACTGGATATAGTGCTGACAGTAATGTGCTATTGAACCGTCTGTGTTTCAATTGTCCTCTTTGAGAGCAGATATCTTCTTCCTAAACGTCTGCCTTTCAGTGAGGTCGGCACAAATCTGAAGCAGCCCTTCTCATGTGTTGACATATATTGCTGGGCCTGAAGGCTGACTGTGCAGTTGTAGAGATCTTGTTTCCCATCGTTACAGTTTGTATTCCCTACAAGGTCAGGAGAGTCTTTGTAACGCAGACAAAAGGGCCATCGCGACAAGACAGAACGATAGCTGGGCTCGGCTCGCTGTGCTCTATTTTCCTCTCGAAGCTCGGATCGGTTTACAGCTCAGTGCTGAAACACACAACAGTGACGGACTGTTGGAGGAACTAACCCAGAAGCTGGAAATCTGGGACTGCAGGTTGACCTAGAAAGATGATTCGTGTTTTTCCGAACTTGGTGCGAAAATGCCGGCAGGAAAAAGTGCATCACAACCTTCAACCTGCTTACTGTAACAACTATCAACCTGCCCTTAAGCAAGGCACCTGAGCTGCACCTGCTCTAGTTCTGTAACAACCAGTCTGTGGTTGAACCGGACAGGCCAAGCGTGGAATCACATGAGTGTGAAGAAGACTGCCATTGTCAACAGTTTATCTGCAGGATATGTTCTTCCTTCAGAGACAGAAACACTGCATTGCAGGAGGAGGAAGAAGCCCTCGTGAGCCTGATTGCCTCTGAGAAGACTTGCTGTCTCTGTCATCATCGTGTGATGAGTCACAGCCGGCGCTGCTCCAGGTGTAGATGTGAAAGAGAACGGAGACGAGCGGTGTTTGATAGCAAATACATTTCTTTGGGTTGACTCTGTGTGATTTCCATTGTTTAAGTGGGTTGAATAGAAGTGAATTGTTGTTGAAAAATGACTTGCAACAATGAAAGTGAGATCCGGAGGAAACCAGAATGTCAACGACACCATCGGGATCCTAACGTGATGTCAGGCCAGAAATAAATAAAGTACGAGTTGTGTCAGAGTCGGCCCGGTCTAAACCCAGAGGGGAGAGATGGGGATGAAGGGGCACTGCACTGTCAGAGTTGGGCTCTGAATTTCCTGACACCATCTTGTCAAAGATGACAACTTGCAGCTTCAGCTTGACAGCAATAATTTCCCACATTAACTATATTCGGCACTTTCCTGCAGCTGACTGAGGAAAGTTTCCATAACAAGCTCGTCGAACTAAAATGGAAGCAGACTGTCCGTCTGTAAGACTTTCTGGACAACCAATCATTGGATCGACTTCACACTTGACGGCTGTATTGCTAAAGGAAGGAAGTGCAGAGTCGAGTGAGATCCACGAACATATTTATTTGTAGTGCGTTATCTACTCACAGAGGGGCTGAAACTAACGTTATTCTCATTGTCGATTAATCTGACGATTACTTTCTTGATTAATCGATCAGTTGTTTGGTCTAAGAAATGTCAGAAAATGGGGGAAAATGTCCATCAATGTCTCACAAAGCCCAAGATGACGTCTTCAAATGTCTTTTCTTGACCACAACTCAAAGAAATTCAGTTTACTGTCACAGAGGAGTAAAGAACCCAGAAATTCTTCACATTTTAAAAAATGGAATCAGAGAATATTGGCTTTGTTTCTCCTTTAAAAAGTCACCGACCAATTAATCAATTATCAAAATAGCACCGGGGAACGCCATGCTGGGGACAGCTCGCTACAGGACATCCTATAACAGACAAAGAAAGACAGACCGCAGATATACGGGACATCATTATTGGTAATATCCTCAACAAACGTTCATCCGATCGACTGAAGCTTGCCAAGTGTATTGCTCAAGGAAACCCATGTGGAGTGTGAGGTTGTGTGGGTGAACGGTCCTTGAGAAAGGCTGAACGGGCACTTCACTAGCAATATAAAAGATGAAAATGACCATGAATTAGGTTGTAAAATAAAGTCATAACCTTTATGCACACCACAAATAACTTCATCAGAAAACTACCCCTCAAGGTAGCCGTCATTTACTGAAGTCTTTTTCCTTTACAAGCTAATAACCCACGAGACTGGTTTTAACGCTGGTTACATTTCTGACACACTGTGTGATCAGATAAAAGATGCTAAATGCATACAAAGCAGTTATGGATGCATGAAGAAAACAGCAGTCTTTTTATGTCGCGTTTGTTTTCTCTGTGTCGTTACAGATCTGATTGTCAAACTGACAAAGGAGAAGTTTGGAGCCATTCAGACGGAATACCAAAAGGTAACGTGTGTGTGTGTGTGTGTGTGTGAGTGTGTGTGTGAAAATGGTTGTTTTGCTTTATGTTTTTTATTTTATGTGATTGCAATATGTTTTTCTGATTGGTGATATATATTACAGTAGAGACGTACCACTGAGACACTCTGTAGTCCATCACCTCTCAGGTGTTAAAGCTTTTACAAGCCGAGGCAAGGCCATCTCTTTCACTGGCACAACCTGTGAATTTAACGAGAGGTACATCACTTTAGGAACAACCTCGATAACCAAAGATCTCTTTTTATTCTCACTCCCTGAGATCAAAAGGTTCGCTCTGCACCTTCCTCTCACTTATGGGAGAATTTTGTGTCTGTGTGCAGCGTTTCGATATGCACCTATGTGGATAAGCGTGCCAGAAGATTTCTCTTTTCATGTTGTTGTTCTATTTCATCCACGTTTTTGTTTGGTGGCTTTTCTCTTTCTTTGACGCTGCGTTGCCTTTGTCTTCTGCATGCCCTCTCCATCTGATCTGATCTCCCTCAGCCAGAGAACATAGTGCTGACCCTTCAGGTAACGTCTGCACACTGGACTTCACAGTGAAACCCATCCCCGTTGTATCATGCTCCACTGTCACCAGGGCTGCACAATTCCAGCTAAAACTACTAACTTCATTTCACTTTAGTTGCCATGTTACTAATTATTTTTATTATTTTTAACATCTTTATTATTTGAATACGTGTGATTAGTTGTGCAGCCCTATGACTCCCACCCAGCCATCCTATCCACCTCACAAACACCAGCTTTGCCAAAACTGTAGCTTCTGTCTCACTTAAGTCCTGATTTAGATCTCTTCAGCTTCCTGGAGGAGCGACATGCTGACTGGATCACAAAGGAAGCGTGTTAGTGCTCTAGAATGAAATCTATGCGTTTTACACACCATTTGTAATATTCTACACGAATGTCGTTGCCTCGACTCTGCTACGTTATGCTTATGTTAAATAGTTTCCTTTGTTTCCTAATAGCGACTTGTGGACCTTAGAAATCCAGCACGTAACACAAACGCTTGATCTTTTGTGTGCTGATGTCGGCAGAATTTTGTCACTACTACACAGCGACGTGGATCCTCTGACACACAGCGATGCCACAGCGTCATCGGGCTTCGTAAACGCATGCGTTCTGCAAAGAGCTTCAAACACATCACTAGAAAGAAATAACCAAAACTAAACCATGAACATCACATTGCTCAGTAGTGAGAAGGAAGTTTCCTGGTCCCTCTTGAAATGTGTGATGTACAATGACAACAGCTAAAAATACACTCAAATAACCAATGTCAATGTCAATCAGGACGGATCAATCACACTTCTACACTCATAGGTCAACATCTAGTGTTGACGATGTAGCCGATGGATTTTAGATGAATTAGATTCATGACTCTGGTTTATCAAAGACTACTCCACTGTTTTCACACAAAGAGAAATCAACCCGGTCTGACATCTTAAGGATCTTCAGCCCTCAGACACGATGCCACCTCATCATTCGGTGTGGTCTTACAGGAAGGTCACCTTCTTCTTTTGGGCATTTGCCAACAAAAAGCTTTAGTCCAAAAATGGTCAGAGCTGCGGGCTGTTGAAGAGTGGTGGCGGAACAAAAATAAAACATTTTTGACCTTTTTTTTGGGAAGATTCACCAAATAACAAGCAGAGCCCAGAAGCACAATGACAATGCAAGCGTTCAGTTTGCAAAATGTCCCCAACAACTGGGCTGACATTGGTGCTGTTAGAAGGCAGACCACACAGCCCACACACACACACACACACACACACACACACACACACACACACACACACACACACACACACACACACACACACACACACACACACACACACACACACACACACACACACACACCAAGTGTCTCTCTTCTTTCTTTCTTTGCCTCTCAATATCGTCAAAACGTTGGATTCTTCTTTTCCTCCCCGTTTGTATTCTTTAAAGTCACTGTGAGGAACTTTTAATTGGTTATGAACACCGACGTCTCTTTAGGACCTACATGAGTAAACCAGACAATGGGCGAGTAGATTGGTTGTTGCTATATAGTTATTCTTAATAATTGCCATTGGGTCGGATTCAGCCCACTATCAGACACTCCTGAAGTAAAATGAGAGGTTTCCTGAAGGGAATCTGGTGCTCGGAAACACTTGAACCACTTTGGTCCACATGGACCACCAAAATGAAAGTTCCTTGCAGTAACTTTAAGGTCAGAAAGGGTCTGATTGGGGTATTTTTCTTCCTACATCTCTTAAACTATGTGCATAGCACATCCAGGAACCTCACTCAGCTAAACACACGCTGTCGGAGGTTGGATTATGTCCACCGCCTGAGACTCTGCACAGAGATTTAGGGATGAACCAGAGAAGAATACTCCTCTCTGACGAGTTCAGAAGCCACTTCTTTTCACCCTGCATGTTAAAAAGCTGAAAAGCCGCAGGTCTCCAGAGAAGGCCGGGTCATTGACTTATGGAGGCGATTAAGATTAGTGTGAATCAGCCGGGAGAGCAGTTCGTCCATTCAGGAGCGGCGATAGCAGCCCCGCTTTGATCCTTTCATAACGAGAAGCGATTGAACATCATTGTGACACGGTACATGCGGTGTGGGAATTGGCCAATCCCCTATTCAATTTTGCCAATTTCCAAAGCCTGTGCAGAGTGTGGTTCAGAACGGGGCAGATTAACAGGGAGCACTGTGGTACATGACAGGAGTTCTGTACTACTGACAACCTGCCAACAGCAGCAATTTCAACTCTCTCAATATATCTGGGCAAATTTGAAAGAAATTGAGTCACCTTAAATATTTCTCATATTCAATCAAAGTCGAGGATTATTGAGGCTTTGTGATGACGGATGTGCAGATTTCAGAGCCGACGATTGAGAAGCAAAGCAGAAGAAACTGTAAATGGAGTATTCATATGTCGAAGAATATGACAGTCAGCATTCCTGTGCTCTCTCCTCCATCCTAATCTTACTGGTCCTCACCATAACGACCTCACTACACTCCTAACTGTCTAATAACTATTATTAACAGTCTAACTGTTCACTGCCGTTACTGTACCTGCATTTCAAATTTTTGCACGTTTAAAAAACTTATACTTATTGAAAAATAATTTCGGAATAAGTTAAAAATAAGTTCGGAAAAACACGAATCATCTTTCTAGGTCAACCTGCAGTCCCAGATTCGAACATCCTTGTATTTTTCGGCATTTGGAATTTGACACACAATGTATTGGGACACACTAAATCTAAGTGAATTTGCCGCATGTCTTCCTCCGCTTCTGCTCGTTAAATGGCGCATAATCTGAGGCAAGGGGTTGTATTTAGTCTCTTAATTAATCATGGGTGTGTTTTGGGCGTAACATGAATTAAACCAATCAGGGTGTCATCGCCCATTAACTTTAAAAGCCAGGTGTGCCTGCACCTGGACATTAGCATTTCAAACGAGGAAATTGCTTTCGCCACATGACGCAAGCAGCGTGTACATCAGTTGTGAACACATCTTGTTATATGAATAACGAGGCTTTTAAACAGCAGGAAAACACTGCGTCATGTAGTTCAGATCAGTTTCTTTAGTGCCGGACCACACCTTATGTTTAGACCAAGACGCCGATCAGATGCTTTGCGCTTCATGTGTTGATTCTACTTTACAGTCATTGTGGAGGCTGTAGATTATGAGTATTTTTGTATCTCATCGTTGGTCTAGTCTTAAATGGGACTGACGAATTGTTCTAACCTCCATGAAGGTAGAATCTATGGCTGTTATATCAGACTGCATTAGTGTTAAATGGGTGTACCAAACAAACCCTCACTTTATAATGGGACAATGTAAATTTTAGATTGAGGCGTACAGTTGGAGTTGTAAGGTTTTTTTGTCCAACTAAAATCCTATCTTGCACCAAGTGACAGAAATCTGCCACGAGATAATTTCCCCGTCTTTCGTGATAACTGTTAATAAACTGGAACCGGTTGAGTCAAGCACCTTATTGTTTGCAAAACTTAATGCAATAAAATAATTAAAAAGGGATGAACTGCACTCAAACAGGTGTAATTATCTCACCCAAGGGCAGATTTGTTTCTTTGTATCTGGATTTTAAGACTCAATTCCAGTTTGAAGTTCCTCAGAGCAGCAGTGCTGCCTTGTAGTTTATTCCTATTGAAGCAGGTTGTTCATCAGAAATGCTGTCTTTCTCCTTCATTAGAGTGGGAAAAACTGCACCACAGGGCAACATGGATGGCTCTGACTCCTTTGAGTATTTTCCCATCATCCTTCACGTGTCGCTATCCTCTCAGTGCATATTGCGGTTTATTGGAAATTTATGTAAAAAGCAACATTAAGCTTAAGCTCCTGTAACTCTCAACCCGCTCACAGTGGTACTGTATGTGAGAAAAGTGTTGTCGCCCTCAACGGTTTTAAGAAAGAGAGTCTTGGCATTTACCTTGTGTAATAATTAGGGGTGTAACGGTTCACAAAACTCACGGTTGGGTTCGGTACGATACAGTGGAGCCACGGTTCGGTACGTTTCGGTACAGTAGAAAACTAAATGCCAGAGAAATGTACTTGATTTTAAAATATATTTATTCATTACAACTAACATCATGAAGTTATTCTTTGACTTTGAACAATGATGGAACTATACCTGAGTGAACGTGGCTCTTCATCAATAAAGTTTAAAAAAAAAATGTATTTTTTTTTTTTATTCAAACGTATTGTTCGGTGAGCCTCGTACTGAACGGTTCAATACGAATACGCGTATTGTTACACCCCTAGTAATAATGTAGTTAAGGAGCCGTGCATTGAATTGACTCGTAGTGTTCAAGAATTACAAAGAAAGGATTCTCCGGCAGTGAGTAGTGTTACGCAACGTGTGTCTATTGTTTAACCACAAATCCCTTTTGGACAAAGAGTAGAGAGAGAATTTCCAGCGGTGGGATCCGTCTTGATATTTTTAGATTTGTAGCTCATTTTTATCCTCTGCGGCCTTGTGTGTGTCCTCCCTTCTTCTCCTTTATGCCGTTATTAATCTGTCCTTTCTTCTCTCCCTCACTCCACAACTCATCTGCTCACCTCTCCTTATCCAATTCTGTTTTCGCTCTACAAACCCTCCATCCCATTTGCCCTTCTTGTTGTTTCGTCTCCCTTCTTTTCCCTTCCCACCTCTGATGTTGTTTCCTGAACAAACTGTCCCTCGATCTTCATCCCCCCCCGCCCGCTGACCACAGGCCATCTACTACGAGATAGGCTTCGTAGTATGTGCGGCGGTCGGCCTGCTGTTCGCCGTTCTGGTGCCGATAATCGGCATCTTCTTCTGCATGTGCCGCTGCTGCGACAACTGCGGCGGCGAGATGCACCAGCGCCAGAGGAAGAACGCAGATTGCCAGCGTGGTCTGCTGGGAACGCTGCTCTTCGCCACCTCACTGGTCATCACGTGAGTATGACACATGCACACACACACACACACACACACACACACACACACACACACACACACGAGACACACGTGGGGTTATCAGCTTGCACGCATGTGTGTATTTTCTGGTGCAAACAGTGTGTCCACAATCATGCATACTGGAACTAAATGCAAGCTACACCTCTGTCTTTTACAGTGTCGCGCTCATGCACACACATTCAGGCAAAAACACACTGGACACGCATGCACCGTCTTTCACGTCAACGCTCGGCTAAAGTACGAATAAATCAAATCTATAGGACTATGTATCATGTGTTTCAAATGGTCTCTACACCTTCCTGTTCTCCTTGGCTCTCTGGTATAATACCTACTCTGCCTCCAGGCTTTATTATTAACTGCTCCAGCTGTCATTTCCACATTTAACATGCGCATTTTAAGCACATAGCTGATGATTTTATCCCGTGGGAAATACAGTGAATCTAGCACTAGAAATTCCTACATTCCCACTGTTTCAAACTGTCGTAACTGTGATTCATTATTGTAATCTATGAATTCAATAGATAGTACCTCCTGCTATTTTCAGCACAGAAACTGAGATAATATACATTTTATTCATATTGTATACATGGAAACCGGCCAGCAGGAAGATCGTGACTTCAGATGCTATTTTTTTTGTTTGTTTTAATACAGTTGCTTCGGGTGCATTCCCTTAACATTGCAGAGCCAACATCTTGGCAAATGAGAAATGGCAGTGAAGAGAAACAGCATGAAGTGAAATTGTTGATGTTGGACAATTGAGGTAAATAGGTTGATTTCCTGGACTGGAAATGTTTCTACCTGGACCACGGCTTTTATCATCTGCTATCAAGTACAGACAGTGTTTGGTTCTACTTTACAGTGGATTTATTTTACATGTAAACAGGCAGCTTAAGGCCAATTAAAAGCATTCAAGCACATTAGCTAAATGAAGTAATATGACTGAAGGAGAATGTCATGACTTTGCTGAACTTGCACATTCCTCATTAGAGTGTTTAGAAACATCTTCATGCAGTTGCCTTAAACTGGTTCCAACTCTCCAGACTTCTCCAGAGTCGGTTCTATTTCAGTGAATTCTTTTGGTCGTGACCAACCAAGACCCAAAGTTATGTGTACAGTACATTCAAAGCTACAGAGCCTGTTCAGAGCAGCCTAAAATGAAACCGTTTGTAATCCACCTGTATATTTCTGTCATAAATTATGGATATGCACCACTGCAGCGCAACAGCGAAACACAAAATGGAAATTAAATGCAAAAAATACATCAGAATACACTTGATTCATCTAAAGGAGTGCTTCTTCTGCCTCTTACATCATGTGGCTCTCTCCTGCATCTCATCTTTCAGAAAATGGACCAGAGGAAACTCAACCCTCTCTGTTTAGTCTCAGCGGTAGGAGAAGCAGGAGCCGCTGGGGATGCAGCCACAGCACAAAAGGCTGGGCAGAGCTGCGTTTGCCTCTCGTATTAGGACAGAAGGGATCCAGGAGTGTACTTAGTTTGACATTCTTTGACTTTTTGTCTCTGTTGGACCGAAGCCCGGCTATTAGAAATTCCAAGGCAATATCCTAGAAGCCAAGACGCGAGGGTGTGAGAGCATCCTCGGAGCTCTTATTAAATCTCCCCAGCTACCAGGCAGAGACGCTGCAGAGGCTCTAATGAAGCAATTACAGGCGGGAGAGTGATGAGCACCGAGCCCAGGTGGCTTTTTTTACCGCCACTAGAAAGCTAACAGCGAGGCAGAGAGGAGTGGAAAGGGGTGATGGGTATTTTCCAAGAAGTGTTGACATCGGATTGAGAGGGGTAAGAGACACCCAGCGAGGGGGGAGGACGGTGACATGTTTCAGGGTAAGAGAGGTTTATCACACCAGGACATTCTTTGACAGACAGCACAGCGGTCAATAAACTACGATTGTCACTCCCTCATGACATTACAATGCTTCCACTTGTTTCTCACCTTAATGCCCTTCACCCAATAAAAACCCTTTATCTAATTTCCCAAACACATGACCAGCACATAGTTTTATTCATAATATTTTCCATGGGGTTTATGTGACAGAATCAGAGCAGGAGACGAGAGGAAAAACTAAAACTCTTGCGTCACCCCTTTACTCTGAAAGTGGCAGGGTCAAATCCCAGAGGAGCAGCCAAAAAGCTGTGGTTGTAAACATGAATGAATAATGTTCACTGGGTTAGAGCAGTGCTGGAAGGTTTTGACTCACGCGGATGCAAGCCAATGCCGAAAAATGCACACACTCCTGCTCAGACGCTCTGTGATGAAATCGACCAAAACACACAGCAGATGTGAAGCTCAGGACAGAGTTCATTCTGTATCTTATGTGCTCGAGGCAGAGATTTAGCTTTGTCAGAATAAATGGGATTGTGTAGATTCAATCAGTGCATTTGCAAAAACACTATGAATTCAATCAGAACCAGATAAAGGCAGCACTCTGAATCAGCAGGGGAAAGCAGGTGAATGAATCTTTGAAATCGAAATAAACAACCTGATTAACAAGCCGGCATTAATTGCAAATCCTCAAATTACCGCGCCATCTAATTACATGAGACTGATTTCTTTCAGAGCTATTAATCTTGGCACACGGCGCTGTGGCTGATTAACAAAACAGAAGTGTTTCTATACACAGCCAGAAACATGTTAGCGTCACAGATTACATCCCGCTCCGCAAACAACCATTTAGACATAAGTGTAATGTGAGATGAACTGGAATCGTTAGTTGTTAGTATTCGTGATGATGCAGCAATAATGAACGTCTGAAGCCTTGTCCCGGTTATGTTTGGTCTGATGAAGCCAGAATTACATAACTTGAATTACCCAATTCACTCAAAACATCGTACATGTTTATGCTTTGTTTTCTATTTGGTGCATATTAATGAAGATCTGCATCAATATGAATACATCTTGACTACAAAGTATCTTAAACGTCAACAAGACCCTCTTATTCCAATCGTTTTTCATTGAAGCTGTATGATGTTCTGACTACATGCAGAGAAATATCTGAAGTCAAGACCTCGTGTGTTTAAAGGCTGCGGTGCGCTTCATCAAATGGGAATATTCTTCATGTCTTGTTCATCATTTACTCACATTCATACATTCGTGCAGTGTCCGTTTAAAGCGCGCCTGTTCGGATCGGGCCCACTGCTTGGTCTCTCTCCGCTCATCCAAACCCAACACTGGACAATGCGCTTCATTGGGTCCTTAGCGATACACTTATAAACTTATAAATGTGTCCCATAGATCTCCGTTCTCTCTTTCCTCATCTGTTCTGGAATGTAATGTAGCGAGCGACGGAGAGCGAGCTGTACCCAGCATGCCGTCCGGCGCTATCTTGGGGGAAACTTTGGCTCCACTATTTTAAAATAACCACAGATTTAAAATAAGCCCATGTGTGTTTGTTACTAGCGTATCACGTCTTATCTCGTGCATTAATACATGAACTGTGCAGTACAACGGCATGTTGCATCAGGCCCGCTGCCAGCTATCAAAAGACCACACAGGACATTATTAAATCAACAGCAGTGGCTATTGCAGTCTTCACTAATCAGCTCAGAATCCACATGCGTGGATTCATTCAAAATGACAAATTGAAGATCCTTCCCTCTGTTCAAGTGGAAGACCCCTGCCTCGTGTGGTTACCCAGCATGCATTTCAGCAGCCTATTTAAGTCGCTGGGTGTCCAGAACTATTAAACATAAAAGGTCCCAACGTTATGAGGTTAGTAATTCATGCTAATCACATGGGTTCTAATGAATGATAATGTATGTGACAGTGAACTGAGCACCCTGCACTTTAAATCTTAATCAGTCAGTTGAGGCTCTGAGGCGGCAATCACACCAGATCAGGCGTCGCTGCGAAAAACGGCATTCATTTGAATGTGGGTATTACACACTGCTGGAAGAGATGTTTCACAATCGACTCCATAAACAAACTCAGTATTCAAACATTCGTTTACATATAAAGCAAAAGAGAAGCAACATGATGTAAAACTCTCTGAAGGGGATGTGAAGTATATTCTGAATTTAAAAGAGATTGTTTATCACATTGCTTTGAAGTGCTAGTGATTTAGACAATAGGACCTCAGGCTGTGTTCAGTGTCGTGTCAGAAAAATGTCTGATCCCATTTTAATGTCTGCAGACGTCCGACTGTCTGCTCTGTTCTCTGACTGTCACGTGAACCGTTCTGATTCCGATGGCCCTTACTTTTTGTAACCCTCCTGCTATTGCAGCTGCTCCTCTTTAGAGGTGACATGAGGTGGATAGTCATGTCAGTACATCACCTCAAGAGCAAAACCAGAGAGTGAATTACGAAGAAACCTAAAGATTGATCACATGATCGAGCTCAAACATAACCTCTGAGTATGTTTCACACTACTTAAGTCTGCATGGACCTTCAGGGGTTAAAAAAGCTCCCCTCGTATTGATGTGACAAAAAATATTAGCACAGAATTCTGCTGAATTATTAATAAAGTGACCCAATTAGGAAGTAGGAACCTCTTTTCATCACCGGGCCACTTGTTATTGCACTGAAGCAGCCACAGCCTACAGACAAACAACAGATCTAATGTCATCTATCTGTGCACACACTCCGTCACTTACACGGTGGGTGTGTAACATGTAAGGTAAGTTCGTAATGTTCTAGTTCAAATAACTAAATAAGGGACATTTGATACTTCAACGAAACGCCACGAAACTATCCAGTAATACTGAAACACCTCTCAGTCACTTTCTGACTGTTGACACAAATACATGAACACACTCTTTCATGCTTTCAGACGCACAAATCAGTCACACACACTCCCACGCTTCCTCCTGTAACACACACATCGCTCAGTTAATAGCCTCTGCCGGGAGTCATCACATGCCGGCCTATTTTTCGGGGATTCATTAATAGTGAGATGAGCTTCACTCTGTCATGAAGGAGGCCACAATGACTACGAAGATGTCACTTGCTGACTAAATGTCAAAGCTACTCGGGTGTCGTCACGTGCAGTGCATTTCCGGGGGCTCAGCAGAGTTTTGGAGCGGTTAAATCCAACAAAATGAAACGTTGCACAGCAAAAGTGACGCCATTATAAATATTTTTAATGTAGATCTACAGCAACGAATGAAGATACTGAGAAGACGAGGTTTAAATGTGTTAGAATAACTTTAACATCAATGAAAGAATTCTCTGTGTTGAGCTTTTAGTCTTGGGTTGTTGGAGATGTTGCTGAATTTCTAAGTTGAACTTCCTTTAATGAACCTCTCTCCATGTCCACAAACCATCACAAACCATTACGTCCACGCACACACGCACGATCGCTGCCCAGCACGAAGACGCCACGCAAAAGCAGCTTCACTCAAACCACTGCCAAGCTAATTAAGCAGAGCGATCGCTGTCAGTATTTCCTGTGCGTCCCATCATTTATCACATCTCCTGGAGAGACCTCATCACACTAATCATTCTGATTCTTCTGTTTTGTTTCTGCTGGTTTATAGCTGGAAATCCATTTCATTTCTTCACTAATTACATTTTTTTCCCTCGTCCGGGGGTCTTTTATGGTCTGCGGGTTCTGGTAGTGAGCACGACCACAAATCAAAAGTCTAACAGGAACTCTACGTGGTGAAACTAATGGATGCTCACAGCTTGGTCAGGCTTTCTTTTGGAAGTTATTGGACACATTTGTGTTTCAAAAGTGATGATGTGGCACATTGTTGCACAGGAGAGAGAGAAAAGATATGAGAGGGAAAATCTGCACGGCTCGGTGATGTCGTTTAAGGATAAGGATGTTGAATGTCATTGTACGAACATACAACGAAATTTAGTTTACAGCTAAAAAGGTGCAATTGGCTCAGCGGGGGGTTGTAATCCAGAAAATAGCAGCATTTTTAATACAGGGATAACGGAATAAACACCAAGCCACCAGATTATGTTTTTAAACATGACTCACTGGCTTGGAGGTCAGCTGCTCTGGCTTCTGTAGTTCTGTTCACTCCTCTTTAGGATCTCTGGGAATTATCTTTCTACACTGGTTAGGTTGGTATACGTCCACAGAAACACAATCAACCTTTTGTTTCTCCACTGTGATATCACTAGTCTTACAAACGTCGTTATCCAAAACACTTGAGTGCAAAGTAGAGAAGCAGACCATAGACTGTATGTAAGAAGGGGACGTCGTCACCCATTGGTTTGCTGACTGAAAGTGATGTAGAGACCTCGTATTCGTCTCTAGTAGAGACCTGTCAATCACTGTGTAGCCCCGCCCTAAAGCATACTCTGCTTTACGTCTATTTGACTCTCAATGGACCATAATTTACGAAATGAACATCATGCTGTATTGAAGAAGACTTGAAACTCGAGATTGAGACCATAAACTCATGTTCACATCATCCGTTTATTTACATTCGAGCCATCGTTTCGTTGTTGAGAATCTACACAGAGTTGAATGCATCTGGCCTCTGGGCAGTGTTTGCGCCATGCTGAGCTGACTTAATGGGAAAGAGACCACGCTATTAAAACCAATCACGGTCTTTACAGAACTCTAAGTGTCCTGGAAAGCAGACTTTGAATACTGACACCAAAGACAGTTTTCCACTTCAGGTCGTCCAGAGTCTTTCTAGCTACAGACTGAGCTAAACAATCATAGCTGATTCAATACAAAGCAAAATGTTGATCAGTCAAGGCTTAATAGAGCGCAAGAAGCTGTTATGACGTTACTGTTTACTGAGTAAATTACAGTCATTTCTCGTTTTGGAAAGCTGACATTTATATTTAAATCACACCATTAGTTTTTGCTTGGAAGGTTAATTATTTTTCACAACCTTATTTATTCCAGGGATGATTTAGTGAGCAGAACAAATGTGCCACCTTCTGGTTTTAATATGCTCATTTAAAAAGAGTCACAAACTACACAGCAGCTGGTCGTGTAGAATCCAAATTTCCAAATTCCTCAACCAAACCTGTCCTCTGATGTAATTTATACTTTTCTTTGCTGCCTTGCTCAAGTGCTCAGACTGAGTCGACCACTACATCCCCTTCTTTTGGCCCCTGTAGAGTATTTAAAATACTGCTGTATTCCAGTCACCTTCTGTGGCTGTTTGCACAGCCCTGAGCCCTACAGGCTGTTTGGCTCACAGCTTAGTATTCATATCATTCCTGGACTGTTTACGGTGGAATTAATGGTCTGTTCTGTTGTCTCCCATCAAACCGCTGCGGCTAGTTGTAGACGGAACAGACAGCAACTGACGCGGCGTCCTTATGAGCGGAAAGAAAAACAGAGCAAAATAGCATCGTGTTTACTGGGCTGCTACGCCCGGAGCGGAAGGCCCCGGAGTCAGAACTTCTCAGTGTCTGGTTAAATTCTTTATCGGACACAACGGTGCACTGGGAAGCCGAGTTCAGACCGTGCTGGCAAGCTCTGAGAAGACAAACATAACGCTGCATAAAGGGGATGTAACAATGGCTGGTTGAGGGGGGGGGGGGCGTTCAATGGAATATAAACAAGCTAACTGGAGGCTCAGATGAAATAAACGGTGGCTAAATTAAATATATGAGGGGCTTAATAGAATAGAGACTTTAATAGGAGTGTATGCTGTTGAATAAAAAGAGGAAATATGGAATACAATGAAAGACTGCACATTATTATCCGGGACAAGAGGATGTCAAATGTGTACATATTGTAAAGCCCTCTGAGGCAAATTTGTAATTTGTGATTTTGGGCTATACAAAAATAAATTGAATTGAATTGAATTGAATTATTAAAACACAAGCTGCTATGTTATCTGTCTCTCAGGAGCTTTTGAATACAGGTCGCTGATGTCAGGCTGATTACACCATTCTTCTCATGTTGAAAGATGTGCATGGACTGTTTTGAATAAGGCCTTAAGGTGATACTCTGGTGTAAGTCTAAAAAAATGTCATCGCAATAAAAACAGTTCCCCCACCGCACCGCTTAGTTTGCAATTTGGCTTGATTGCTGGCGGTATTATTTGTTTTAGAATTCTTACAATGACTACATTATCATTTGCTAATTGAGTGACAGGATAATAGAGGTACAGTTCCAGCAGTGTGAAAGCAGGGAGGAGCTGAAGGGCGACTGCCCGAGCCTCCCGACCACCACCGCGCTGAATGCGGGCCATTGTTGCGAGTTTGTAAAAAGCTATGGAGCCACCAGACCATGTAACACTCGCTGCTCAGCCCCCAGTAGTGGCCTAGATACCGGGCCACTGCATGCACTCGTTTGATGCTCTTCTTCATCTGCTGTTGTGGGGTTTCCGCCCTGCGGGAGACTTTCATGTGTCATTTGGCTTTCGCTCAAACAGGAATTACAGCCCTTTTACAACGTCGCTGGAGGTAAATCCTTCTCACAGCAGTAACAACAAGCAGCCATGCAGCCGTTGAACACAGGGTTGAGCTGGCGGGTCAGGTTAGGAGTTGCTGATCACGGAGAAACGTGATGATGCTGCACAGCAGCACTCGTCTGCACAAAGCGAACAGCTGAGTTGATAAACGGCTTTTTAAAGGGCAACAGCTGCCTGAAAATGACCTTCCAATATTTTGGAAACAAGCGTGGTTAAGTACATCTATTTACATTTTAGTATTTTAGTCATCGTTCCACTTTTTGTGCCAGTAATCCGTTTCAAAATCACATTTTGGAAGAGACTCCTCAATTTGTCAGTATGTTGGTAAAAGTTATATTTTCTTAATTTTAAGCCTAAACTTTAAATCTTCTCTTGCCTGCTGTCATGTCTTTTTCTCTCTCATATATGCGAGTTTTATGGCATTGCTTATACAAATCTATTCACTGAAATACCTCTCGATCAAATGTGATATAAAAGATATTGAATCTAAGATATTGAATCTAAGGGGGGGGGGGGGGTCTGTATTTATCTGCAAAGGCTGACATGTTTCCTGTTGCCTTTAATCAGACGCACTCAACAGCAGCGCTCATCTATTTTCTATTATTCAGTTCCGGCATGCCTCGCTTGTCACCTCGGGTTTGTTGTTTGTTTGATCATTTTCTGTTCCTACACAAATGTGTATTTTTCTTCCTCTTCTGTCAGTTTTGTCTCCGGGTATAATTTCACCACTTCTAGAACAACACATCTGAACTACGACCAAACAACCCGTGCCAAACTCAAGCCTAACTGAACTAAGCAAAGGTGAACAGTCGTGTAGTGCACAGCTCGTCGGAGAGCGCTCGGCGTGCTTCTCAAAGAGTCTTTGTTTGGCTGCAGATTCCAGTGACCTTGCATGGACACTGGGAGGGAGGGAGGAGGGAGAGAGAGAGAGAGAGAGAGAGAGAGAGAGAGAGAGAGAGAGAGAGAGAGAGAGAGAGAGGGAGCTGAGGGCAAAAGAGGAGACAGGGGGAAAGGAAAATAAATAAAGCATGAGAGATAGAAGTGAGAGAGGGAAACAAAACTAAAGTCTGAGAGGTGTAGTGAAAGAGACGTAGATGAAAACAGACGAGCCAAAGCGGAAAGACAAATGAGAAAAGGCTGGAGAGGAACGACTGGACGTTTTGGCAATAAAGACACAGACAACCAGAGACAGACAGAGAGAGATGGAAGGTGTGTGTGTGAGTGAGTGAGTGAGAGAGAGAGAGAGAGAGAGAGAGAGAGAGAGAGAGAGAGAGAGAGAGAGAGAGAGAGAGAGAGAGAGAGACACAAGTGTTGGACAAAAGGCTTTTGTTGTGGAAGTGGCCATTTTGAATCTTCCCCTGGTTCCGGATGGCTCCACTTCACTGTGTCCCAGCCTCGTTGTGTGGCCTACTTTTCTCAATAAGTCTCCACTTACACGATGACAGCGTTTACTCGGCGTCGGCCTCCTCAATATTTACGCCAAACATCATTCCAGTTCCTCCAGACGGGGAGCAGCGCGACGCCACACAGATGAAGAGAGTTTCCCCTCTCGAGGGCAGCACATGGGGCTCTAACATATTTGTAATTTGTGCTTATTTTAAATGCCTGTTAACTACAAAAAACCACTGTTGATATGTGCCAAGTATTTATCAACAGACTGATGAGACAGTTCTTCTAATGAAAAGACGCCCTGACATCGAGGTTTTGACTGTTAAATACTTGATTCTGATTGGTCAATTATGGGATTCTACAATTAGTATAGAGCGCCTCAGAGATGACGTATTATTGTGGGCCAACAGGAAGTTAGCATCGCACTGGTTCCCTCGATTACTTTTAGGATTTTTGAAGCGTAAATGCCATCGCCATGAGTAAAACGCTAACGCTATAAACAATCTACACCACGGTTGCATGAACGGACGTCTTCACAGCGCAGCTGTTAAGGCAGATGTGACACGCTCGCTGTATGTTATCCCTTAATGGATCCATCTGTTTTATATCACTGTAAATTAAATCTCTTGGATAGATGGACAACACTGCTTGGATAAAAGATACACGTTGACTTAGACGGTGGGATTTGTAGGCAAATTTTCAAGCAAAAAAGTAAGAATAAGTTATGAAAAGTATAACAGCATGAGGTCCATTGGCTCTTATCTGGTTCCACCTCATCAGGTGTCTAATATTGTGTGCATTCAGTGTATGAAGACACTGAACAATCCCTACTGTGACAAAATGTCTGCAGCATAATGCAGGTTCGATTAACAGGATTATATTCACAGAGGGACACACACGCACCATCTTCTTCATCCCTTCAGACTATGAATGGGGCATAACCTCACTTAGCGTTGATCTAAACCTTCCCGGTAGCCTCTGAGTCAGTCCTCTCTGCGAGTCATCTGACATCATTCATAAAGCTGCTGAATCCACTGAAGCGTTCCTAAAAATGAGATTCACCGTGTTATACAACTGTACCGCCTCGAGTTTGGATGCCTCACAACTCCAGCGAACAGAAGCTTCGTGGACCATCTGTTCTGAAGTTAATCACCCGGCGAACCCCAATCACATCAACGCAGCAATAAAAACAAACTTAGACACACAGCGCTGGCTGTGATAGGCTGCGCTGAAGATTCAGCTGGGATGAGTGTGAGTCATGGAAAGGGCTTAATACTGTGGGCCGTCTCTCCCTTGATGTTGCTCAAGCTAATTAAGCCTCGTACCGATCTACTCAGGTCTGTTTGAAGTCTGCGAGAGGCTCGCTTTAATGCTCTGCTTTATGCAATTCTGTGTTTTCACATTCAATTTGAACATTTGTTTACAACCCAGGGACCTCTGATTATACAAACCAGAGCTCAGTGTAGACCTACATCCCCTGCTATGAGTGGATTTACTTCAGAGAACGTCGTCCTGAAAGTCATCTATTGTCTTGAAAATGCGGACAATACCACCGTCTGCTGACAAACAGACATAATATTGATAAACATCGTCATTTTGTGCTACCAGTTAAGAGTATGTGTGATCTTCTTTTCTGCCTTTATTGTGCTGTATCCCACTCTTAACAGAAATATGCTTGAGCAACGGTACATTGTTATGACATCATGAAAGGGACACATTTCAAATATGTGTTGAGCGTCACACATAACTGTGACTACAAGAGCGGTAGAGCTGGCTGTCGAGGACATTACGCTCATTCCACAGGTGCACTCGCTCAGAGGAAGCCGAGAGAGAAAATGTTACAAAAGTAGATGTGGTGGTGCACACTGCCCTCTACTGTTGACAGCATGTCATCACTGTCAACCCCCCCCCCCCCCCCCCCCCCGGGCTACTGATGTGGGAGCAGCGGGGTCACTCTGTGGCACAGACGGAGACGTAAAGGTCAACGGTGTCTCCGTGTGCTCGTCATGTGTTCAGGATCGGAGTGCTGTGTGCGTACGCTGCCAACCAGAACCTGAGCTCTCAGGTGAAGAACATACGGAGGCTGGTCAACAGCAACATGAGGGACCTGCACACCTTCGCCAACGACACGCCAATGGTGAGAAGAACCAGAGCCGTTCACTCTTTGTAGCCCAAAACACGACGTTAAAGCGTGGAAATTCAGATAATGTGCTGTCAATACAAATGGAATCATTATATCGTGTAAATATCCTAAAAATTCTATTAAACAAACCTCAAATAGACAGAAAATCATTTTCTGATTGTAGGAAAAGATAGCTGCTAGTTATGGCCATTTTAGCGAATGTAAGTAAAGATGTGGGTAAAGCATGAAAAAAGGGTTTGGTCATGGTTGAATGAAAAGCTCATATCTACTCAAACAAGAAGAGTTGTTTCAGACCGATACTGTTTCTAGTCATGCCTCATTCATGTCATCTTTTCAATGTGGGAAAAGAGAGAATCTTCTCTCAGTCCATTTGATTTCAGGAGCCAAGGTTTTAACTCTCACTTTACTTTACTGAGAACAAACTGTTTGTGAAGACCGGTTTTATATTTTGTCATTTTCTCCATTACATTTTGAGGAACACCATGAAACTGTGCTGTACTGCGACAAGACTAATATCCTGATTTTCATCTGCTTCTGTTTGCTTCCCTCCGCTCGGCTCTGTTATGTTTCCTGTTTGCAGCAAATTGATTACCTAATATCCCAATACGCCACCGCCAAGAACAAAGTCATCTACGACCTAGATAGTAAGTAGACCTCCTCTGTGCTGTGATAGTGAAGTAAGTGGACAGAAACGATTCACTGGGTTCCTGCTCTTGGTCGTATATCATGCTTATTATCTGAATTCACTGGGTCTACTTTTCCTCGACTTGTTTTGACAACACATCTGTGACATAACTGGGTCTAGATTGCTACAGCCATGACTGTTATAGAGGAAGTTAAACACCTGCAGAAGCAGCAAACACAATAAAGAAAGGGATCTGATACTGTGTTCTCTACAGATATAGGTCCATTATTGGGTGGAAGGATACACGATCAGTTGGATAAGGAGGTCCGTCCTGCCTTGGACAGAGTGCTCAATATGGCTGGAGGTACGTCTGCGTATTTCTTTTCATTTCCTCTTCAGATACGATACGATCAGGTTATTGTAAGCTGCTACTGAACGCAGGTTACAGCTGTCAGCGAGTTAATGAAAGCTGTGAGTTGCAATTATCATTCAGATTCTTTTTTTAACCTTTATATTCTATGCTTTCTTTGTGAAGTGAAAATCGAGAGAGCCATCAAAGGTAACAGTACCTCAGTAACTGGACACCGTCCCTCAATCCTTTGACCCCCTAATCTGTTCCCTTGTGATCTTCCCTGAGTACTTGGACCTATCCGAGCGTCTTAAATCAACAACAACCAATCAATGTATTAAAACTGCACTACGCAATGTCTGACTCTGGTGACGGACTTTGTGTGACGAACCCGACGACACAGAATTTAAGTGTTCACCTGCTAACCCAGTGGTTCTCAAACTGTGGGGCGCGCCCCTCTAGTGGGGCGCGGTGGTATTATAGGAAATGTATGGAAGCCCGTTTCCGCCACTGTGAGGAAAAATACACATCCTGTAAGTCATTATACTGAGATTCTATCTCAAAATAAGGACTTAGCATCTCATAATAATGTTATGTTTATTTTATTTGATATGGACATCACAGTAGCATTAGAATTGTAACATACATTTATGCACAAATCCCAGATGCACTGTGTTAAGTGTTTGAAGCGAAATGCTAATTTACAACACCTGTCCACAGGAGGCTTTTTGCCAAATTGTAGTTCCTTTTTGCACAGATATAACTTTATTTGCATTGTTCTGACAAAGTGATTGCACATTTTATTTGTTTTTGTCTCATAGAGTAATCTGGTTTACTTAAAAGTGATTGCAATTTAATGCACCACCTGCAGAATGCACAGCTGGGTTTCTGCTAGCGCCGTCACCAGATACATTGTTTTTATGGGCAAACAGAAAAATAATCTGAGTTTTCTACAGATATGATTTTCTTTCCATGAAAGAAAATCTTGCCTAGTGCAATTTTAAGTCAACCAGATGTTGCCAAACCCCAACGTAACATCAGCCTGCACCTGGACATCTCCCTGTTTCTCCACGTGTGTTTTCCTTCTGTGAAGTGAGCGTAAACATGTGTGTTCTTTTGTGACCAATCATAATACAATGACTCACATGTAAGTCAATCAACGATTTGAATATTTCACGATGTCGGCATCATCTTTTTTTGAGTTGCTTTATGTAATTCAACAAGCAGCTGTATATGGATGTAACACGACATGGAATATACAGTTCAGGTGGCTAAACTGCTTGAGCACAGATGAGTGTAAATACAGTTTGTGTTCTTAATGTGCGTGTACTATTGTGTTCCTACTGGGGCTGAGCCGAGCAGCCAGAGGATCTTATCATCCCGTACGAATACTGTTTTATCAGATGCTAAAGATACGGGAGATTCATAAGAAGAAAAAAACATCCATCCCAGTTTAACTCCCTCCAGTACGGCTAAGAGTTTAGTTTCCTCTCCTACTCTCTTGCATCTTTTATATGTTCAAGGATGCCAGTGTTTCTGCATTCTTCATCCTGTTTAATGTGAAACGGCTGCTGCAGGCTACTCTGTGATCGTTAACTAACCGTGGCTGTTCACTTGGGATGCATTCAAATGATTGGGAACGAGTTAGCTACTGACAGCGACCGTCTTTAAGAGGGGAAGAAAAGTCAAGAGTCCAATTTCAGGTGCAGGAGAACAGCGGATCTGAGCCTCTGTGTGATAAACTCGGCTCAGGCCCGGTCCGGACAAAGAGTGCAAACTTTGTTTCAAGTATGAGTGCTTTTGTGTAACATGAGCCACTGTCATACAGACTGCCCCTTGCTGTGGATGTTGATATTAAAAGCCAATTTATTTTGTTAAATTGTAAAACAGAAATGTATTTGAAAGTTGTGTTTGCCCCAGAAACATTGTCAAAAAAGTTATTTTACTGCTCTGAATAGGAGAGTGCATTTATATACTTCCTGTTTTAACAATTCCACATGATTTCCCAGGACAGAACTAAAAGATTTATATAAAATATTTATTATTCATTTTGCAGCAAAGCTACGCAGTCTGAGGCTCACGGGGGGGAAAAAACGTCTTTCCGTACAACTCATTCAATATACATTCGACCTCAAAATATAGGTTAGCTAATGAGAAAAGTTGATTTATTGTTCAATGTAGTGGAGTAGGTAAGACTGCTCGACCTAAATTAAATGTTGCAAGAACAAGTTTACAACGGAAACAATGGAAATTGTCTCACTCCATTGTTCTACTTTTTCAGAAGGAAAATTGTGTTCTGAGAGAGTTTTGATGGTTTTCCCCTCATGATGAACACACGTTCAATCTCATCTCTGCTCTCTTTCTAATCAGCCATGCGAGAAACCAAGGAGGCCCTTGAGAACGTCAATGTGGGTCTGGAGGTCCTCCAGGAAGGAGCGGGGAAGCTCAACTTCAACCTGAGCCTGGTCCGGACCAGTATCAACCGGACCCTCAACGACCCGGGCTGCCACGACGAGGAGTCAGACGCCACATCTGCCCAGCTGTGCCGCAACATCCGCCAGTCACTGTCCCAGCTGCAGATCGGCGCCAACTATACACGGGTACGAAACTGAATGCAAATGGGATTCAAGTTCACTCACATGTGTCCCACTTTTTACTACGTGCCTGCTTAACTACTCAAATCTAGCTCCTTTATGAAGACGACGTTCTCAGCTGCTTATCGGATAACTTAGAAAATACGTACTTAATCGTTTAGGGTGCCTCAAAACACTGGCATGGCATTGCTGAATGTTTATTACCGCGTGTGTGTTTATTAATGTTTCATTGTCTGTTCACATTTTAGCTACCCAAGGTGAACGCGCAGCTGAAAAAGATGAACGACGTTTTGAGAACAGACCTCAGTGCTATCATCCAGACGGTGAGCCAGAACTATAAATCTATATATCATATCTAATGGGAGCTATTTAACGTGCTCGTGCCACTCTTAATTTCATTCAAATTAAGAAGAATAACCCTAAAAATGGACCCAGAAACTCCATGTCCCAACACTTTGTCCTTTTCCTCTCACAGGGCTACGCCTCTTTAAACGACACGCCACATATGGTGGTGGAACAGACCCGAAGTCTTGTGGAGAGTAAGTACCATTTTACACAACTAAAAACCTTCCTTCTGAAAGCAAATGAAAAAATTCATGTAATAATTCCTGCTTTGTGTTTTACTACCAACTTAAGAAGTATAACGTTTGCCATCTTTGAATCGAGTAGTGAAGTTTTTCCTGCTGTAGCTACCGGCTTTTACTCAGGCCATTTATTCAAACTGATGGATTGATCCGTCTCTCAGGTGTACAGAGTCTGGTGGACGGCATTGGCAATAACATCAGCAGCTTTTCCAAGGTATTCCCTGTGCAGAGCTCCCTGTCCAACTTCACTATCTTCATTAGCCATGCCCACGCCAAGATTGAGGACCACTACCCTGAAATAGACAAGATGGACTTCTACAGGTAAACAAACCTCCTAAAAAAAATAAAAGAAAGAAAGAGATACCTATAAACTATAAAGAGCGTAAATAAATACTGTAATAAGTCCACTATCTTGATGACACCACCTTCAGTGAAAGCTCTAACTCCATAGCTTTGCCTGCTGCCTACAGGTGGATCGGCTGCATTGCTCTTTGCTGCATGGTGGTCCTCGTCCTGGCCTTCAACTACCTGGGCCTGCTGTGTGGCACGCTGGGATACAACAAGCACGCCTCACCTACGACGCGAGGCTGCATCTCCAACACGGGAGGAACGATGCTCATGGCGTGAGTCAACTGTCCACGTGACACGCTCTGTCCGTTTACAGATTGAAAACTGAAGACGGTGTTGCCATAAAAAAAGCTTTTGAAGTCAATTTGATGATGCTCGGACGGCACACATTACCACGAGAATTTGAGTACCGGTACTACTTGTTCAATTGCTAGTCGTCAATAACTGCCAAAACTACTGCTGCTTCACTATTTACTGTACATGCTGCAGTACTTATAAAAAGGTGACAAAGACCAGAGCATATAATCAAATCATTTAAAAGAGGAGCATTAAAGACACAACATGCAGAACCCGTCTCGAAAAGAAGAACTTGTTCGCAAAACATAACATTTGATGGCAAAATGGTGTCATATTTGGGATTTCAGGGGCCTCATACAAAAGGCAACAATTTTTCTTGAGTTTTGATAATTTGAAAACCATCAATGGATCTTTAAATGTCATGATTTTTGTTCCATCTAATTTGAGACACAGATCCAAAGTAATCCTTGTAGTTCACCTCTTCCTCCACCTCCCCCCATTCCACTGCTGCTACCCTTCCGTCTCTTATTGCTCTCTACGTATTATCTGTACCTGAGGGCCTGTGCGTCGTTCTCCACAGCGGCGTTGGGTTCACCGTCATCTTCTCGTGGGTGCTCATGGGAGTGGTGACCACCATCTTCCTGGCTGGAGGAAACATGGAGAAACTGTTTTGTGAACCCTTCCACACCAAAGAAGTCTTCAAGGTAAGTTCATGGTCTTGAAGTATACTTGTCTTAAATTGAATTCGCCCACATTTGATCACATGGTCCCACTTGCTTCCCATGGGAATCTCACATCCTCTTTCCCGCTTTCCCTTCCCTGATCCTCCAGGTTGTGGACACCCCGTATCTGGTCAACCCTGACTGGAAGAACTTCATCCCTGGCTACATGTACAACGACTCCGACCTGGAGCTGACAGCAGAGACCTTGTACAGGCAAAGAAAACTCCTCTTTTATGTATTTAGGCGACCTGCCACCTTTCAGAAGTACTGCACATCTGTCTTCTCTACATTTTACTGAATGGGTTCTGCAGCAGTACAATACATTGTCAAATAACAGGCTGTAGAATTTGAATAATTTTGTTTTGGCGCAGGCGTTGGGTCAGGCATCAAGCGTCTGAATATTTTATTTCCATTGATGGGGATGCAAATGAGAGCGAGGGTTTCTATTGACCTTGAGAAGCTAATTAGCATGATTTTCCGGCACTATCTGTGCTGCTTTCTCTTCAGCCTCTTTCTCGGTGGTTACATCAGCTTTCGTCATCTCCTTCCAGTGAGAAGCTGCATATCCTCAGTAACTGCGGTGGCAGACATGCATTCATTATATTTCCAAATAGAGCAGCGCTGCTTCAACAGGTCTTTGCCCATTAAAAAGCAAGCAGTGCTAATACTGTGTACATTGTGTGAGTCTATATTGCTATGTAGCTGGCTAGAAATTACTATTATATTTGAAATTCTTTGACAAATTAGCAAATATTCCAGTCTTTTGAGGAATATTACACTGTTCTCTATGAGGGAACGTTGTGTACTTCCAGTCAATTTCACTTGATGGCAGCAAATATTTTCACTCTGCAACTTTTAAGTTGATCTTCTCTCTGTTGTACCTCTTTGTGTGTGCTCGTATGTGTGTCTTCTCAGTACTTGCAAAGAGAACAAAGGCATCTACTCGGCCATGCGTCTGGACAAAGTCTTCAACATATCCTTGTTCCTGAACACGACAGTGGTCAGTAAACTCAAGACACACCATTGGTAGCATTCTGTCACATGTTGTAGGGTCGATCGGAGTGTCTTTGTATTGATTTATTCCTTATATGATAGATATTAGACTTGGTCATTGTACTATTATCTCACTGAAAAGGAGCTCTGTGTGGTACTTTAGCTGTTTAGCTGTAAACTCCTCTCTCGTAATCTTCATAAAAATACTATTATGGACAGTTAACATACAATAAATCAATGCAATGTACTAAATGCTCAAACAAGGGTTAGAATAAATTTGGACATGCAGCTCTAGAAGCTACAGGCGGCAGAGTGTCTGGAGATTTCCATCCTTGGCTGCAGTGTCTAATTAGCATTGCCGAATGATTCTTTTTCTGCCAAAACAAAGTCTGTGCTGACGGCTGATAGCTTTAACATGCTTTAGCCCTTACTCGGTGTATGCCTGAGACGTTACACTGATGTAAGTTTCTGTTTCTTCTTGGCCCCGAGCCAGACACTCCTGCCTGCCTGAGACGTTCAGTAGTTTTCTGCCAAATTGGCAAGGATGTATTGGCTCCTTTAAGCTGATATGTCCTATGCTGCATCTGTTTCTGCACGCTGGTCATTTGTGTTCATTTAGCACCTGCACATGTTTTAAGTTTCCAAAAATGTGACACCCTACCTGCCAGAATTTTAGCAATATACATATACATATTAAGAGTTATCTTATCACCTGTATAAGCTACGGTAATACATCTTAAAAAATGATGCGGCTATCTTAAAACAGTCAAAAAAAAAGACTGTTTTATTGGATTTTTTATGCTAGAATTTTTTCAAATAGTAAAAGCTTGTCTACTCCACATATTTAGGTCCCCTTCTTTTAGTCTGAGTGCACAATACATTTCATTCCCATGCTGAAATATGGTTCTCTATCAGCTCACTGTGAAAATAAAGATATTGGACTAATGTTGAGATTGCAAATTGACCTGAGTTGCCATGCATCATTTTAGACCCGCATAAGGATCATGTTATCTTGGTCTTTGTGAGAAACCTTTTGATTTGAGTATACACACACATATACATCATCTTACAGTACTTACCAGATATTCTCGGTCGGGTAGAGGCTCCATGAGTAATTCCTTTGGTCCATTTGTGTTGTTTTTCTCCTCAGTGTTGAAGTCTTTAGACAGAATCCATATCTTTTTACCAATCCATGTGCTGGTAGAAGGCTGTCTTTGTAGAAGTCAATAGGACACATCACCTACAAGGACAAGGACATATTAGGCACAGAAAATACATTTACAAGTACTGCCAATAAGTACAATTTTGACATAATTGTACTCCAATTTTATCCTTTATACAACTCCACATTTCAGAAGTGAAATAATGTACTTTTAATTCCACATCTATTTCACTTTGATTGTAACCATTTACATATAAAAACACATGATGCAGTTCTATACCACTAATCCACATTGGTACACAAAGTACCTAGAAGTTGCTCCACATTGATGGACGTTTCAACATTAAAATACTCTTACATATTTCCATTACTTAGTGATAAAAAACTATTTGTATTTATCTGTCAAGGGGGAACCAAATTGTATATGAAATATATTACTTTTGATACTTTAAGTACATTTTGCTGACAATACTTCTCCACTTTAAATTCAGTAACTTCATCTTGTTACTTCTCCTGGTTACTTTTAATTGCAAAGGAGTATTTTTAGACGATGGTATGTTAGTTAAGTAAAGGTTCTTCTCACAAGAGTTATAGTTATCTCTCCATTAACATTACCAAACGGCCACATAGCTTGGCTAACACCCGCCTTTAACTAGCTAGCTGACGCTGTTTAGCTGCGTTAGCTTACGGCTAATGTTGTGCTAATGTTCATTCGCTAACTGAGCGTTTCCTGTTCTGACCAAACCACGCCCCCTCATTTCCGGAGCTAACCGCTAAACTAGCTAGCTTGTTTTTTAAGAAAATAAATCATGTCAAAATCATTTTAATAAATGAAATTGCATATTACTATTCAAGACATCCCTTGCGGAAAAATCATATTTGCCAACATATGTTGCTCTAGGAGTATGGCTTTCAGAACAACCAATATAAAAAAAAATGAATAAACAATAATACAAAGTTCTTTTTAGTTGTTGACACTTTTTAGTTATTAAACTGGGAGTCGTTGTAGAAATGTTGCTTCATGTCTGC
The DNA here is from genome assembly GCF_949748355.1 of Melanostigma gelatinosum. Classification (NCBI taxonomy): domain Eukaryota; kingdom Metazoa; phylum Chordata; class Actinopteri; order Perciformes; family Zoarcidae; genus Melanostigma; species Melanostigma gelatinosum. The sequence continues at coordinate 25,008,811 of NC_136638.1, forward strand.
CCAGTGGGAATAGTTTGCTCTCTCTTGGTTTAATAGTTTGGAGAGAAATGTGAGTTTTGCATTCCAATTTGTTTATTTGCACAACAACTCAATACAAAGTGTTTCACATAAGACACAAAAGGCATTAAGACACAATATAAATGAAAGAAATGACTAAAGGAAAGGATTGTGTGCAGAAATGCAATAAAACGGGCCGCAAACAATTTACAGTAGAAACAACGAGAAACTCTTCGCAAACAATATAAAGAAACACCATTCTAGTGGGACATATGAACTTTCATCCACACATACGTGGCAAAATTTGTTTTGCATTTTTGTTGGCCTTTCATTATGTTAACAATGTTTATGTGTCCGTACTGCAGTTCAGTTTAATTAAACTGTGACTCACAAGCTTTTCTAAAAGGCAGAGGTAGAAACCTCGGTTATTTTTTCGGTTAAAACTGTTTGAGAATCAACACAAAATGTAAAAAACTTCTAGCTTCCTTTTAAAGCTGAAGTATTTAGATCAACAATGAAGATGTAATGTTTTACCTGCAGGCTTCATCCAACCTGCTGCTGTACCTTTGTGTGTTTACAGTTTACGAAGGATGTGGTGAGTCAGCTGGACAGCGCCAAGATCGACCTGAGGGGAATAATCCTGTTAGAGCCAGAGGGGAAGCAGAACCTCCTGGATTTCTCTGAAGCAGGGCTGTCAGAAATCAACTACGCAGACTACCTGGAAGAGGTGACACACAATACATCACATAGCCGATACCTGCTTGTTTAAATTTAGGATTTGCATGTTCACTGCTGCATAACAATTTCCCTCGGGATAAATAAAGTTGTATTTCATCTATTCGGAAACAACAAACTGAATGAGGAGGCCCATAAGTGTGAAGGTAACACACAAGCACAAACAAGACACACTAAAAATATGCATGAATGAAACAGAACTTAAAAAGGACAAACAGGCACAAACACAGATTGATAAACTGAAGGAACATGCTGAAAAAACACATAAACCACAACGAAAAACACGTACTCACAGTAACTGAAGATGATCTAACTGAAAATTTCAAAATAAAAGTCTAATACATTTTTGTGATACTTTACTGTGAAATGAATCAGTTAGACTGTTGAATGTGGCGATATGCAGTGGTGGAAGAAGTATTCAGATATTCACTTATGGAAGTAAAAGTATCACTATGACACTGTGAAAATACACCATTACAAGTAAAAGTCCTGCTAGTATCATCAGCAAAATATACTTAAAAGTACTCATTATTTTTTTTAAATGACCCCTGTGAGTGTTTTATTTTGCATGATTTTATTATTGTTGCTGATGCAATTAGCAAAGTCAAATGTAAAAAATTACAATATTTCCCTCTGAATTGCCATGGAGTAAAAGTATAAAGTCTGAAAGCATGAAATGGAAATATTCATGTGCAAGTACCTTGAATTTGTACTCAGATACAGTACTTGAGTAAACGTACATTCCACCACTGGCTATATGACATCAGTACATCAGACATCAGTGTAAACATTGATAAGAGAGTGTTCTATACATATACTGATATTATTGTATTACATGTGTACTTTATTGGTATGTTATCAGACACACCTTGCCTCCTGCTTGGCTGTCAGTTAACATACAGCAGGCAGCCATGCTTCACCTAACAGGAGCTGCGACGTGACACAGTACACCGCGTTCTGTTGAGGATCACTGAAGCCCGATTACACAAAAGTAGTCCTGCCAAGGCAAAGAGTGTGTGGGAACAAGTCGGCACATGGCATTCCCCGTCTCCTACAACACTACCTGTCAGGTTCACTTAGATTTATTTCCTGAGAAAAAAAAAAGGAGCTTTAAGGACTCAAGGACTCATTCAAGTGCACCACCTGTCCGGATACACAACCCACTCTCCGAAAGTCAGCATGAGAGGTTTTAGGCCCAACAAATGTTAGATAATAGTTTGAATGTTAGAGGAAAGTCTGGTAAAACATATATCACAGAAAGCACCCAAACAAGTATACAGGTGTCTAATCACTTTATCAACAACTTTCATTTAAGAAGAAGAAGAAGAAACTGCTTTGTAATTATGTAGCTAGTAATTATGGATGATAGTCATTAAAACAATTACACTTAACCTGAGTGCTTTGCCCTCAAAATTACTACTGAGAGAAGAATGCTTTCATGATTTATTTCTCTCTTTAAACACGGCTTATCTTCAGGTCAACAAAGGAGTCACTGTGATGGACCTGCTCTCATTTGCCAGAGAGCTGGAGGCCCAGACAGACCTCATGGTAAGAACACTTTGGTGTCCTTCCGGCTGATTTACAAACATCCCATGTGCTGTTTCACAGCGTTTCCTTAGATCACAGACACATAATTAGGTTTACTTATTTATTTACAGTGCCATGGGGGCACATTTGTATGTCTTTAGTCTCTAAGCTCGGTGTAAAACATAACAGCTCTGCCTACATAGAGACAGTCTTCATGCCTTCCTGGGGTTTCAGGAAGGTAACAAGACATTCATTCACCTTAAAATGGCGAGTCCTGCAGGATCCTCCAGAAGGACGGAGAAGGACGAGTCTACACACAGGAAGAAATACAAACATTGATTAGTATTTACAGCAGGGGAAACAATAAATAACATCTCTGACATGACTTGAATTGTAGTTTATCGGCTCAAAATGTCTTCTGCCTGTGTGTGTTTTCAGCCCAGAGGCGCTCTGCAGACCGCTCTGAAAGGCCACGCCGGCACTCTGCGGCAGATCCACACTCAACAGATCATCTCCATGGAGCAGGCCATGGTAATGCCCCGCTGTGTGTCTGTGTTTTCAGTCCAGAAATTCATGCCTGGCTGGGTGGCTGTCTTGGTTTTTGGTTAGATCTTCTGTCTAGTTTAAAGGAACCATCCACCCTAAATCACTTAAAACAGCAACGTATGTGCTGTGCATTCATTTGGTTGTCTGTTGTTTTTGGACTGGGATTCGATGAACTAATGTGACATCAGGATAATAACAAACATTTTGTCAGCATAGACGAGGAATATACCAACTTTCTCACCCAGATAAAAGACCTCAAAAGACGGGAGTGCGATGCAGCCGCAGGGCATGTTGTGTCTGCGACTGAACCGAGGGATGATTTTAGCTGAAATCATCGTGTTTTATTTATTATCATCAAAAGCAGTGTTTTTGACCCTCAGGGATGTGTCATCCAACATCATGTCTGAGAAGAACAAAAATGAATATTCAGTTTTTTCTCTCTGTCAAAGGCAATATAATAACACCACCGATTTACAGCTACTGGCAATTCAGACAGGCATTGATGCACTTCACAGCTTTTCCAACAGCTTTCTATGTTTTTCTTTTTCCACTTTGAACTTCAAGAAATATGTTAGAGCGAGGGTAAGCATGTGTTTCCATTCTGTGTATTTCGTGTCCCCGTACATATTTTGGAACACTTAGAGAGATATTGCATCTCTGATGACATATATTAATCTGGGATAATATATCTCATTTTGGGTAGTATTGTGTGTGTGTGTGTGTGTGTGTGTTCTTGTATTTAAATTGATATAAAAGAGTAGTGTTGAACATGAAGGGTTTTGTACCGAAATATTACAAAATATCCACTTTGAGAGAAGAGGTTTCAGGTATTCATTTGGTAACAGCTCTGTCCTCTCCATCATCGGTGGCAAAATCAAGGAAAAGGTGAATAATTTCTTTCTTTGCATTGTGGATATTTAATTTTGGGACAAAATTCTTCAGCATGCCTGTACTTAAAGCAGAATATTGTTCATCAAGAGTGGGTTTTGTTCTTGCCTGGTCTCCTTCTGTGTGTCACTGGTGTATTATGACCCCTGACTGTATCTCCTGAGCTTTTGGGATTTCTGCAGTTAATTTATCCTCTTCATTTTCCTTTTAAAGAGTGCGTTGAACCAGAGTATGAGGTTCCTGGAAAGAACAGCCACAGACCTGCCAGTAAGTAAACCGGCACCTTCAGTCTCACTCCGACACGCAGCATTAGATTTCAGCTCAAACTAAATCTCTAATTTCTTCTCCGCAGAACAAAGTTTTAGCAGTTCTTGATGCTATTGAAGCTGCCCAGTACCTCATCTCCCACAATGCAACGCAGTTAATCAATCGGGTAACTCAAGGACCACTTGCTTTATTTGCATTCTAATTGATAGACCGTTGCAACAGAATTGCATTGCAAGGCAACAGCTTGGGTCCACGTCTACTTCCTGTCACTTGATGTCATTCACACCCACAGCAACAGGAAGTAAACTGGGACGCATTTAGAATCTTACCTGTAAAATGATCTGTAACTCACATTACGTCTCAATCTTTCACAGGAAAGGGGAAAATACACAGCGACCATTGTTGGCTACTTCCATCAATACATAGAATGGGTCAAAACATCAGTAAGTGTTTGTGTGTTCGTTTGTTACCTCGCTTCAGTGTAGTGCCTGGACAGGTAGGGGGCAACATTTCACCTCGATACTGGGTCCGCACAATCTTAATTTGGATCCCGATGCTGTTTGACTGCTCCACCTCCCTGCTGGATTAGTAAACTTTCTGTGGCAGACTTCTGGTGGTGGAGAGGACAGAACAAAAATATCAGCAGTTTTCTTGTTTCTGACACTTTGGATTTAATGGAATAAACACATTATCAGAACTTATACAGACCCTGTTCCTTCAGCGTGATTGAGTTTTGACTTATGTTCAGTCCAATGTTGGTTTTTAGTCAAATCCAAACACTGGTGGTACACCAAGAGATAAGTACTGGCAGTACCTTTGCATGTTGCGTAAGAGTTTTGGAGAAAATATAAAGAAGACAGATATAGCAATTACCACCACTATACATCTGAGGAGTTTGCCTTGTCGGCTCATTGGTTTCTGTAGTTAACTTAAGGAATTGAAAACAAAGTAACAAAGCCTGAAGCTGTTTTAGTGATCTCAGAGCTGTCAATGGAACATTTTTATTCCGATCACAATGTTTTTGTTGTTTTCCGAGAACACTTAAAGTACAAGGATCTGTGATCTACTGTGCAGCAAGGTGACACAACAGGCTTCAATGTTATTTAGCAGCAAACTGAATTTAACATACAGAATAAGCGTTTGACTCTCTCTCTCTCTCTCTCTCTCTCTCTCTCTCTCTCTCTCTCTCTCTCTCTCTCTCTCTCTCTCTCTCTCTCTCTCTCTCTCTCTCTCTCTCTCTCTCTCTCTCTCTCTCTCTCTCTCTCTCTCTCTCTCTCTCTCTCTCTCTCTCTCTCTCTCTCTCTCTCTCTCTCTCTCTCTCTCTCTCTCTCTCTCTCTCTCTAGTTGGCGATGGAGGTCGCACCATGCAAGCCCTTCAGCAACCTGCTGGACACGGCGGAGATCATTACGTGCAGTTTCTTGGTCGACTCCATGGTAATGATATCAGGGATTGTAGGAAAACAAACCCTGTTTAAACATGAGCAGAAATATGTATTAAAAGGCTATGGCGGTTAGCTGCAGAATCTAGTTAATCGGGGTCACATATCTCTTATAAATTCATGCGGCTACAGTCATCTCACAGTACATGCCACGTCTGCTTCTCACAGCCTGAATGAAACACAACATTTTGGGTTGTAATGGAGGATAAAAAGCCACAGAAACGGTTGTTTTCAGGAGATTTTTCGTTTAGTTGGAACTTTGTTTCAAATCTTAGTTGACATTTCACACGGTGATGAGGTAGATCAAACATCTACAACATATGGGTATAAAAAAGTGTGACTTCAATATACAACTGTTTTTCAAAACAGTTTGTAAAATGTAAGACAATACAGTCAAATACTGGCTGAAATCCCAAAAGATGAAATTTACAATCACAAAAGACAAATAAAAGCACTGAATCCTCACAATTGATCACTAGGAACTCGGGAATATTTGGCATATTTGCTGGAGGAATCAATATTCAGTTCATCGACAAATCAATGAATGGACGAATCATTTGAGCTTTGATTTGTTGTTCTCCACAGAACACCTTCTGGCTGGGCCTGGGCTGCAGCACTCTGTTCCTGCTCCCCAGCATCATCCTCGCAGTGAAACTAGCCAAGTTCTACCGCAGGATGGACACAGAGGATGTTTACGATGAGTGAGTACTTGTACTTGTTATTCTACTACACATATACATTTATTGTATATCTTATACTTTGTAAAACGAGATATAATTGCAGTCTGTAGTGATTACAATCGATATTTTATACACCGTTGATGGTTGCAGGACCTCCTTTCTCTACAGCTTCTTATTTTCGACTCTTTTCTTCTTCAGTTTGTAGATCGCTAATTTACTTCCTAACACGTACTTCATTTGAATATTATTTCATAACATTGAGATTATTTTATTTTCGATAAGAAGCATCTTAATTTCAGATTAAATACAAATTAAATAATTATTTTAAGTTATTTCTGGTGACAGTAGCTCTACTGGTTTATTGTTGATTTGTGGTTTTTATCCTTCTTCTTCTCTTCCTTGTAGTTCCTCCGTTTCTGGGACTTGGCATTTTACTTTGTGATAACCATTTCTACTATTTCCATCTTCCATATCTTTATTTCTTTGGTTACATTCCTCTCTGTCAAGCACTTGGCACTTTACAAAGAAACATTGACGCATCTGTCAATCTATATTTCTCCTTCATGGACCCTTTGTCCACTAAATCACGGCTTTACAACACAAATACAACGTATCGTCTCCATCAGTGGCGTCTCTCGTCATGTGATCTGTGCTGGGTTACAACTTTATGGTGCATTTCTATCGCTGGACATTTTCAATAACATTTTTATGTTGGTTTTTTTGTTTTGTGTGTATCTTTATAGCATTGAGACAATTCCCATGAAAACGTAAGACATTCAATCCACCTCCTCTCTCCTCTTCAACTTCTATCACTCTGTGCTTTTCTCTGGATCCTGTACATACGGTAGACTTGTTTCCTAAATTATTGGTGCTGGTTTACGTTTTTAAGCTTGGAATTGCTCCTATGGGTGGATGCTGTGGCTTGTTGTCGTGTGCTACCTTTGAAAAGTGCCCCTTACCTTTCATGAAGGGCTCTTGCAATCATTATCTTAAATCCACCTGTCTTTTGTAAGTTAGTGTAAATAAAACACTATGGTTTATACTCAAAACAATATTTATCTCTTAACATTCTTGACAAGTTTGACTGCTCAAAACGAAAGCATTCATACTCGAAAACCGATCAGCATGTCTCCCTCATTACACTTTTCATCCCCTTGTTTGTATACGATATTTTGTTTTCAGTATGGAAATTGGTAATAATGGTTATCATAGTGAGAGCCAACAAGGTATCCCAAACCCTATGATGACAAGGTAAACATACATATAATAACCCTGTTACTGCATGTGATGGGAGGCGGAGGCATGCTATGGGACGTGGGCTTGTTCACCTGCAAAATGACGACGCCGAACAGTGCATGCCTTTGAAGGAGTTGATTCATTGCACACGGGGAGACACACACACACACACACACACACACACACACTATATAGGGAGGCCAGCCAACTGAACAATGAGAAAGCTGACAAGTAATGGTAGCTTTTAAGGTATAAGATATTACAGATCGGTCCAGAAATAATTAGAAAAATTGTTTGAAAAAGACATATTTGCTGTCTTTGCAACTTGTAAAATACCGAAGCTTGGTCAGTGGCCCTACACCTCACACTATTTACCCCTCTAGCATCAGTTTTTTAGATATGTTTTAGGTTTACTTACAAAACTGCTCGGTTAGGCCTCGGAAAAGATTGTGGTTTTGGTTTAAAATAGCTGAACGCCCGCTGCATGTCAAGGGAGCCGCGATGCGTCGGTTTCAGACGCAGAGGGCCACTGACCAAGCCACTGACCAAGACGCGGTGGGAGTGAGAACGGGTTTGTGTTTGAGAGAATTAGCGAAAAGATTGGTTCCACTCATGTTTGTGTGTTAGAGTATGGAGTTAGAGTTAGGTGGGGATGAGTTTATGTTCTGCTGTGTGGTTTTTGGGGGATCTGTTTCACTAAACTACTGCATGTTCTGTGTGTGCATGTGAATGAAAAATCATCCTGTTTCTTCTCATTTAGAGTCAGCCAAAGTCCGTCGAATGTACACCTGATCATTTTGTTCAGAGAGAGGCAAGCATGCAAAGCTTTGGTGTGATGCTGCGAATGATGCTCCTTTGATTTTCTTCTTAATCTAACAAGACGTCTAACTGCATGTTACGTATTTTTTAAGTTGCATTTGGACGAGGATGCGCTTGGGCAGACGACCGACTGTAACAGAAGGAGAGCAAAACAGCTCGATCAGACATCTTTGCTTCCACAATTATCCTCTTTTAAACCAATAGAACTAGTCTTTCACGTGACTGGAGTATCATTCCAAAAGGAGCGATCCAGTTTTTGAGTGAATGCTGAAAATACAAAACCCAAAGCTAAAAAAGAAAATTACCATTTTGTAGTGTTTTCTTGTAACAGAGAACATTTTCAAAGACATTTTATCTTCTATATTTTTCTAGAAATTGATAGTTCACAACAAAATCACTCTCTAATGCATGTTTTTTAAAGGGGCAATGAGTCATTTATTACCTCTATTGACATTTATCAACAAACAATAGCTGCTGAAACACTGACACCTCGCCCTCCAGTTTCTTTTCAAACCATATTATTTACAAAACAGGAGTGTTTGAATTAAGATTTTAGAGAAATCACTGAACCTGGTGAAATAACCCCCAACTAATATGAGCATTATCGTGTGCTTCCAGACAGTAATAAACCTAACTGATTGCCCCTTTGAGTTCATCCATCTCGGTAGGATGTCGATGAAGCTGTTCTGCTCTCTGCGTTGTGAACCGCTCGTCCTGTTTGTCTTTAAAAGAGAAGCAGGCGACGGTTTCACAAAATGGTGATGGTTGAATTGTGACGTTAAAGCGTTTCCCCTTGTGTGTGTCTGTTCCTGTGCCGGTAGCGTCCCTACATATGACACTATGAACAGGTTCCCGCGGGCCTCGGCTCCTCCGAGGCACATCGACTGGTGACAGAGAGCCGGCTCTTGTTCTGGCTCCTGAAAGGTACTGAAAACGACCTCCGTGTCTGTAACGCCGCTTCATTTAATGCCTTCCTTCCACTCTCGAGTCTCTCTTTTGCACAGCTGACACCTCGTCCTGCTGTGTGTCTGCCGTCACCATGCCCTCCATCCACTGTTTGTAGTCTTATTCCTTTGCATTTCTTCTACTAACCGAACTCTTTAACACTTCTTTACAGCTGGTTTTAGTGCTTTTCTGCTCACAGTGACTTTGCAGGAAAACCATCATGGTGAGAAATGCTAATTTTGGACTCACTAACGAACCATAAATGTCTTCATGGTATTTATGTCTGACTACTTGTGACTGCAGTGCTTAGTCAGTGTGCTGTAGAGGAGAGAAGCTGGATGTGCTTATGTGCCCATTTTGGGCTTTGTGTGATGCTTATTGAGAACAGAATTAGGTTTCTAAAAACTGCCTCATTTACAAAACAGTCAGTATTTTAGGACATTCCTTTTTTGATTGTAGTTCATATCCTGAATGTCACATACCAAGGTTTCTCCCAGATGAAACACAGCATTTTGGAATATAGCTTTTAAATGCATTATTCAGAGAAGAAAGCAGGTTGTATCCGACTACTTTAACTACTATGACGACTATATAATAGATATTTTTCAAGTATAAGCCCCATGCAGTCTTTAAACACACTCCATGTCATTTTAAGTCTCAAGAAAGTCAAGAAAAAAGCTGTTTTATTGGAAACAAGTGCGATACTTCTGTTAGTTTGTTGCCATTTTGTTATTATGTATTTAATGTCGAGACTCAATGTGAGGATTGATTAGAGCAGGCTTATGTGATGAGTCCTCACAGTAATACAGCAATCATTATTGTAAGAGAGCATCGACACAAAGACAATAAAGAAAAGCAGTTGTCCTTAACTTTTCCTAAATTGTTACTTAAGTATATTTCATGTTTACTAATCATAACCTTTTCATCTACTTTCAAGCCGTTTGTTTCACAAGCCCTCGGACCAGAAGAAGCTCAATAGAAGCTGGTTTCTTTACAACACAAGAGGAACACACAAATCCCTTTGGGTGTTATCTGTAACTCAACTCAAGGCAGATGACAGAACAGTTACCTGCTCCTCATCCAAGGAACTCTACCTGCAGGACATCACACTCTTCTCCCTCAGCATCAATCTGAGCCGCGCTTGTTCTGCTTCTTTTTTTCAGAGGACTGCTGTGTCTGCGTTTACATTTGTTCAGACACAAAACCAAGCTGAAAAATACATTCAGCGAGAGTACGTGACAATAACTGATGCCTGTTCATATTCATGTACCTGTTAGTGCTGAAGAAGACTACGGCTGCTAGAGGAAACCTTTTCTACTGCACGTAGAATGGACGCATTACATTCAACACATGCTAATACAGAAAGTGGAACAGTCGGTCAATACATCTGCAAGGAAAGGTGCAACTTAGCGTGACATTTAATGTGTTAAAAAGCACAGTCTGGTTCTGAATGGCTCATCCTTTTTACCTGCAGCATGTGTGAGTCGGTGTTTTTAAATGGCTGGATGATTTGAACAAAGTGGTACAGAAACAGGAACAGGATTGTCCCAGGTGGATTTTTATGATTAATATAAAAAAATTGAGCATGACTTTATAAAAACAACAAAAACAATATTTACACTATTACAAAACATCCAGTCTTTGCTGGTTTTTGAACGGATCGCAAATGACTGGTTGCCTTTCAGAAGTTTCTTTCATGCAGTTGTTTTTTTGACAGATGTGCTCCTTCTTAAAAAGGGAGAATCCACTCATGGAAAGTAAAAAAACACCAACTATTTTGCGGTACAGTGTTTGTACTCTTTACCCCCCCCCCCCCAATTTCTTTTTTGTTTATATAAGTTTTTAGCATTTTCCCTTAATTTGTGTCATTTTCTTTATTTTCTAAGTTTCCCAAAATGCATTGAAACAATCCCAAAATTATAAAAAAGTGAGGGATCATTTATCATCAAAGCGTAACATAACTGCTGATGTCAATATGTTTCTTTTTAGGGATTGATCTTTTTTTAACACCAAATCATGACTACGTTCCTAATTTTAGTTTTTTGTCAATTAATTCTTTAAAATTACGCAATTTATAGTTGTAGCCCCTCCCCTGGTAAGAAGTTTAACCAAAGAGTGATTTTTCCAGCTTACATTGATTCATTTAATTGGTTAGTGTTAACTGACAGCTTAAAAATTAGACAAACACAATATTGTGTTTATAAGGAACAGAAATATTATATATATGTTTTTACTTTTTCTTTCCCGTCTCTTTAACAATCTTTGGAGCCTTCAGATTCATCTCGGGACCGTTGAGGGACTCCCAGGTTAAATACCACTGTTTTTAGACAGAAACAATCAATTCACCACCAAACTACAACAAAAAAGTGCATCACCAAATACTATTTTACCAATAATATCAGTATTTGAGTCTGACTTTCCCTTTAATTGACATAAAGTCGGAGCATAACTTAACATTTAGTCAGGCTGATAAGATTGTTCCCGAGCGAACAACACATGTTGAGTTCACGAACGTGACATTTTTACTGAGTTCTTGCTTTCATAGTCACGATGCGTTTAAAGTGGAGAAATACTTTCTCAAGCCAAATTGTATTTTCTTTTTTTTTACTGTAGGTCTCAGGTCGTTAGTGGTCTATCAGTGACGTGCTTATTTTGTTTCTGCTTTTTAAAACCCCACACCAGCTATGGATACATATATAAAGAAAGACTATGTGAACGAGTGAATGTATTCAAGAGCTATCTTTCCTTTTGTAGAACTTGATGTTGGCTGAGGAATATGCTGAACTGTTTATCATGAACGCAATGGGCCAATCTAGTCATCCCACCCCACTCGCCTCCACGTTTACAGGTTAGATTTAGACAATCCATTCATGGGACAATTCAAAAAGTAGAAAACCAGTAGAATGCTTAATGGTTTACACAGTGAATGGTGTTGATGCAACTGTGAAAAATGTCCATCTTAACACTGAAAGTTGTATTTCGCTAATTGTCTCTGAATAAGCTGTCATATATCGCAGTACCATATGTAACTTTACAGTACTAATACTATGAATGTAAAGTACATTTTCACTGTATTTTGATGATTTTGAAGTAGCTTTGATGCTCACTTTTTGATCCCACACCATTAGCATCGAAGTTGTGCCACTTGATCCATGAAAACCAACAAATTAGCACGGAAACTACAGAAAACATGTAATCCCATGAACCCCTTTCACTTTTTAGTTAAACTGACAAACTAATTTCATGAATCAAATTACTCATTTTCATCATATAATCATTTCAGATGAAAGTTTTCACACAGAGACCTAGGCTTGTTAGCTAGTAGCTACAGCTAGCTATCTGTTTACATACAGTGGGTCTCATGTATACTTGTACATACAATAGTACTGCATAGAACTACTACAGTATACGTAGTAGGTACAACAGTGATCTGGATGAAGTTTAACGTGGTGTAAATTTAAAAAGGCTTTAGTTAGCTGACAGTTTTTTTCTTGTTAAGATGGACATTTTTCGAAGCATCAGTGTGTTCACTTTACAGGACTATCATTCTTGTCTGCTGGCGTCTGGATGTGATCCATCTTGGGAGAAAAACTGTCTGATTTTACTTTTTAAGTGCTTGAACTAGATATTGTGTATCCGACCCTTCAGGACAGACACATCAGTGACTGGTTTGACCGGCGGCGCTCCAGAGTTGGGCACTGATGGAGCCATAGGAACGTCCTATGTGGTGGAGAAAACAGTGTATAAATTGTGAATAAACTTTGAAATTCAATTTATTATTGTCACTTCTTTCAGTTTTGTTTTTAATTGAATGCATTGAATCAGCAGTGCATTTTGGTTTTATTATTTGTGGTAAAGCAAAAAAAAAAAAAAAAAAGCAGCATAGCACACATGCATTTAGCAAGAATGGGCAATTACACTGTATATATTTAAAGCTTTTTATATGAAGATAGTGAAAAGCTACTGATAATGACTGCATGATGAATGTGTTTTATGAAAAACAAATGACATGTTACATACAGTGGTGGAAGAAGTACTCAGATATTTTACTTACATAAAACACAGAAGTCATGCATTTTTAAATGCTACTTAAGTAAAAGTACACAGGTATTAGCAAGTACTAAAGTTAAAGTACTAATTTTCTTCCTGAGGTTTTCTGAGGTCAATAAACACCACCAGCAAAACCACATGCAGCCTCGTTCCTAGTTCAAAATAGGCTCGTATCGAAGACAAAGATCAAAAACAGAAGCAGTGGTTTAGAAAACAAAAACCTATTTAAACGTCTTTACTTGCACATCAAACAGTGTTTGAATGGTTATTTCTGAGATCCGGCACAAGTTGTACATGACTGCGTGTACAATCCATGTGTAGCTTGAGGGTTGAGCCATACACTAAACCTTCCCCGCAAACTACTGGGATAAATAAAGCTGCATTGAACTGAATATCAGGCACACTAGTGGACGGCATACTATGCATTTACACAGAGAGATACGTACATCAGACAGTGTGCCGGTGAATATGCTTTTTAGAGAAATTCAACATTGGTGTTTAAATGTGTTGTATATTCCTACAATTCTTTCCACTGTAAACAGTGAAGCTAAATCTCTTCCGGACGTGTTGACTACTTTTCCCACATTAATCACAACGGAACCTTTTTTCCTTTCGTCTTATACAGACATTTCTTGTTCTTTCTCATTTGGTCCTTGAGCTCGGTGTACCATGTGTGAGCGACTTCTACTCACGTTTCGATGTGGTTGTGCAGTGTGATTGTGTTTTATATTTGGGAGGGAAATGACAGGCTACACTGCATGGTTTGTGATCTACAACTGCCTTTTAAAAACAAGCGAGAACGTGAGGGCTTCAGAAGGCTCTTTTACACGAGTGTATTCCCAGACATGCCATGTTTCTCTTTAATTGAGACGTACTCGACAGACAGGATAATTATAAAAAAAATGATGTTTGCATGATTGCAAAAAGCCCTCTGGGGACAGGACGCGATAGAAAATGTTCAAGGAAATGCAATTGACATTATTTTGTTCTTCTTTGGGTGTGACAGTTCGTACACTCATTGCGTAACAGCTGGATAAACACGAGCATCACTGTAAACATCTCATGAGGCCCTTCTTGCCTTCTCCAGACGGCTATAAATGATGTAGTCGCTGCTCTCCTCCTCCCGAAGGAAGGACCACAAACTCCTTCTTTGTCCCCTCAGACAATAAATAGCAGGAGGGACCCTCAGTTTGAGCAGTCCAACTCTCCACCTCCGACACTCAGCATCCATCCGACACCATGTGGACCCAGGAAAGCACTCCGATGCTTCTGCTCGCCTGCTGCCTTTGGTCGGCCGAGGCCCAGAGCGACAGGAGACAAAACATCTGGGAGGATCCCATCAAATTCAAAACCCAGGCCAAGGACGTGTGCACCATGATCATCACCGGTCAAGGGGAATACACCCGGCTGAGGCTGTCATGCCGGAGCAGCAAGCGCTCCTACTGGTGCGAATACGTGGGCAGGCCTCACACCTGCAGCCCCTACAACAAAAACCCCCGTCACTACTTCGTCCAGATGATGTGGGGCCTCAGAAAGCTCCACAACGCCTGCCTGGCGCAGAGGCAGCTCAAACCTCACATGTGCAGGAAGGCGACCGACGAGTCTCAGATGGTCTTCTCGGGCGCTTCCTTCCCCCGGTCGGTGGCAGAGGCTTCAGCTCGGCTGAGACCGGCCTCACAGCCCGGCAGACCTTCACCCACGAGGCCTCGTCCTTCGTCCGCGAGGCCCGGTTCTGCGAGGCTAACCGTTCGAGTCACGCCACGAATGCAGCCCACACCGAGGGCCAGTCCGCCACCAGCAACCACCCCCGCGGAGAGCAACGCTAGGAGGCTGGCTCAGCAGTACTGCTGGAGGTCACTTCAAGGCATCTGCTCCTACTTCATCGGTTTGGTTCGGCACTAACGCGGGAGGTGAGCTACAGAACGGTGCCTCTTCATTAACACACAGCTTTTATCGTGTTGTTTCAGCATTAATCTAAGACTACTCTGGTTGAAAGATAAATCATGTATATTTAAATCTAGTTTGCCTCCAGCTTTTGTGCGCAAAATTCCAAACTTTTGTCTTTTACTTGCTCAAAATATAACTAATGCACATCAATTACAACTGTATCTGCATTTCTGCCTCTATGTTCACAGATTTACAATTCCGATGATAAAAATGTCGGATATCTGATTAAAACGGTCCTTGGAGGGATATTCCAGACCAGCAGTTTGTTCATGTGGTAGAAGAGATAGAAGAACTGCAGCGCCCTCTTCAGGGGAAGAGACGGTACTGCTGTGACCATACGAAGATGGATTTCTCTGTGAACCTGCGTGCATCGTCCTCCAAATGTCATGCCTTCGAAAAACTCTATTCATCTTAAAACTGTGTAAGAACAAACTAAACGGCTCACAGAGCAGGCTGTGAAACGCATGTATGAAATGGTACAAACACTACTTTAACCAGTGAGAATGTTTCTGCCGCTGCACAAACCTGTTCAACAATATATGGAGTACACAGATAACTCACTGGCCATGTGTTTGTAATTATATATTGTTTACTTGTATATAATCTACTTGCATCACTTAATATTACTGTGTGAAAAAAGCAGTCATTTATGTACTGGTGTATTTGACAGAAAAATATAATGCATGTGAAAATGATTTTATTAAAGAAATAAACTTTAATATTCTGTGTTGATAAGCTTGATTTTATTTCGCCGTCTCGATGAAAAACTACAAAAATCATGCAAAAATGTTGGGTGCTATTTTACAGCAAAAGAGCAGCAATATTGAAAACGACTGTCAATAGTTATATTAATCCTCATCATGCTCATCAATAGTGGAATCACCTGCTAAACTCCATTTGACCATTAAGTGTCACTGTTGCTTAAATTAAACAGGCCAAGCTCAATCAGTGGTTTTCTCCTGCAGGGACGTCTGGCTTGTTTCAAGATACTTTCAGTCATCTTATCTTATATCACGTACTAACAGACGGTGACGTGAAGGTTTGAAACACTAAGAGTTGTAAGAATTTGTCTCAAACGAATGCCTTAAAAGTGAAGTTATCATAAAAGCAGGTGGGACTTCTTAAAGCAGGCAGCACGATCTACCAAAACAGACTATTTTTAGTCCCCATATCTCAATCTGGTGTTCACAAGTTTCAACAAACACAGTTTTAAGTATTTGCCTCTTGCTAAATTTAAAAGTTCTGACAACCAACTAAAACAGAGAACATAGTTGTGAAAGTGCACGAAACGGTGAGGAAGAGTAGTCTATGTTCCTCCTTTTTAAAAGTGTCTTTATCTCAATTTGCTCACTGTTGAGCAGATTCTGAATACTTTATTTCATCCGATTTAACCAGAATAATTTCATTAATTAATAACAAGAATTATTTAACTATTTTCAAATCCAATTTATGTCGCTTCAATATGCGTGCGTGCGTGCGGAGGGGAGGGCTCATTCTGCAGCAGCATACTGTAACTGCAGGTGCAGTAAAGGAGACTCTCAGCTCTCACGTGTCGGGACGGAACACTGAAGTTTACTCTGAAGACTTCAGGTAAGTCATCTCCGTTTCATCTGGGCCCAGTCTGTAATGATCCCTGATTACGGATCACTTTGGAATCAATATAGCATTAGGGCTTATAGTGTGTGTGTGTGTGTGTCTGCTACTTACCGCCTTATAAATATTACTACAATTCCTACAGTTATAGTTAAAATGCCCTGTATGGTACTTGACTAATTAAATTCATCATGGTTTTCCAGTTAAATCACAATTATGTGACGATAAAGGAGTGTGTCTGGACTCACATTGTAGTATTGTTATTTGTCTTTACTTTCTATGCCATCGCTATATTCATGTCACCCTTTATTCTGATTGTTTCATCCAAGGCTGTCTTTTAAACTAAACTATTTGCCACCGCCATGTTTAGACGAAGTAGGGACATTTATTCATATCTCTCAATCCACTGTAACTTTTTAGTCCTCTTTTTATTCTGACGTATTCCTTTGTAGCTTACGTTTATCTTATTTTATTTAACTCTTTTCAAATCCAATTTATGTCGCTTCAATATTGTCTTGTGTTTCTTTTATATCTTGTATAAGTCTTAAAGTGGAGCACCTTGCCTTAAAAGATGCTATTCTAAGAAGTCATTTGTCTAAAATATAGGTCTCATTGGGAAGTCGAATGATTCTCTTTAAGAAGGGAAATGAAAGGGATTGAATGTCATGCATCTAAATCCTAATCTCTCCTCCTGCAGGGTGTTTTGTGCTGCTTTCATGGCTCTCCTCACCAATCTCGCCATCCTGCTGGTCTTGGCTTGCATTTCCCATCAGCTGATGTTGAGCAGCTGCCAGAAGAGCCATGGACGGCGGGGAAGAGGGGTGGACAGAGGACAACACAAAGCCAAGGCGGGGCCGAGGGTCGGCCGCCAGTCCAAAGCCGTCCCTGCACAGCCCCTCAAGGGCCGAATGGTCACCAAAGACAAGTCCTCGTGCACCTGGGCAGCAACGGGCGAGGACATCTTCACCCTGGGTGTCACCTGCAAGAAGGGGGGCAGGAGCTTCAGCTGTGAATATGTCGCCAGACCGGCTGTCTGTCACCAGTATGCCTCCAACGTCAAACTGTACTGGAAGCAAGTGGCCAGGGCGCTGAAGAAGCAGAAGAGTTTGTGCCAGGACAGCCGTGCGTTGGTCAGGGTGGGTGTGTGCAGAGGAGCTGCCAGAGAGGCTCATTTCAGACTCCATGATGATCAGAGGAAGACTCTCCCACCTTCAGCACCCAGAGCTGTCAAATCCTGTCAGCCGCGTAACAAGAAGCTGGCTGAGGAGCACTGCAACGACTCCTGGTCGAGTTTTTGCACATTCTTTTTCACCATGGTGCAGGATTATGATTGCTGAGACAGAAAAAGTGAATTTCTAAAAGCTCTATGCAGTAACATCAATACTTCTTATTATAGATTATTTTAAGATGTATTTCTCCACATATGATTCTAACCCTAAACTAACACTTTTTCTATCTGTTCTTTAATGTTCGATTTGTCAATTTGGGAGGCATTTACTGGGCTGATAACTAAAAACCTGCTTGAACAAGAGAACCCTGTCTTGTCGTTCATGTCTAAGCTCTTTTGTCTTTTCCTAAATGTGTGTGCACAGTCCTGCTGAAGGTATTCGCTGGCAGATTAGCAGTTTGAGCATGTTGGGTGTTGACACAGTCATTTAACCAGAGGGAGTGTAATTTGTAGAAAGCCTTGGCCTGCATACTTTGGCTCTGACAAGCCTCTGGATTCACACAAGCTCAACTTGCAAAAACCAAAGTCGAAAAGGCAGCGGGGTCTTGTTCAACAACAGATGTTTGCCAGATTAAACCCAAGATACATTGTGTTTGGCGTTTTATATCACGATCATAGGACCTTTCCACTGCATTTCATACAATTGTTTTACATGATATTAAATCAACAATAGCTGGTATAGTTGCAGAGTTTTCCCAACTTGATGTCACTAATGTTCAGTGGTGAAATTTACTTAAATAAAGTAGAAAGTACTTCAAAACTGTACTTAAATACAGTACTTAATGCACTTTACAGGGTTATTTCTACACTCACTGAGAAAGAGTCCCTAGTATCAGTTATTTGTGTTTGACGAAATCTTGTTTTTACCATCGACTTGTTCTTGACCTGAGGGCTCCCACAGAAAAAAAGTGTACCAACGTTCAGCAATCCAGATTTTTACAAGAGGCAGACACGACGTTCTCCACCACAGCAGCTCCAACAGACCAGAACACATCATGCTGCGATCTGAGAAAGGCAAAACGACTCTCATTTGTCTTGATGGTTATTTCATCTCCATCTCCTGCTGCAACATAACGCATTGACCCACAGCCGAAATCCATCAAATCCACAGACGCTCAGCAGGTTGCATTCTGGGCCATGTAGGAAATGGCAACAAAAAAAGTAAATCAGACGGCAGTGCACAGAATAAGTGCAGGAATGCAGTGAATATAGAAGTACATTTAGGGAGGAGTTGCTCTTTCAAGCAAGATTCTGAAACAGCAACTGCTCGAGAAAAGCAGCTTGAGAAATGTGATGCAAAGCAGACGCTCAGTAAAAACAACTCCCACTTTAAATGTGACAGAAAATCACCTATTAAATAAATATAGGTAATAATTAGATTAAATAACCTATTGACAGTGTTCAAAGCTGTTGAAAATAGTTTCACATTAGGCAACAACTGTCCTTTCAAATGCAACAACCCACGAAATATAAATATTACTAAGGACATACAACTGCACTAAAGTAGCTTTAGTTGTTATATTCCGATATAGTTATGTTGATGCCTCTGCTTTAACTCGTTAGATCCGTTTCAGAAAGCACTTTAATGACCCTGAGCTGTTCTGTGGTGCCACATTCTGCTTTCTCAGAATAAAAAGTAACGTTATGTTGAATAAAAAGACACAGAATGAACTGCTGTCCAACAGCATGCTGCAGCATGTCCCAGTGAGGGAATAATACTGTCCAAACAACTTTGGACAGATGGAAAATCACAAAATTACACAGTTTACCTATTTGTTACGTTAATAATGCGCTGTTTCACATTTCCTTCACAGTTTAACACGGATGATAATAATCCAGGTGAGCACATACCTGTCCTCCATGTGCTGTTGTGACGTTCCTGCTCAGTTTGAGTGACGCTAGCCACGTTAGCTCTGCAGAGCAGGACCAATGCTACGCGTTGTTGTCCTGCTGCTTTCATGTTTGTGAATCCTCCCGGGAAAGATGCTTGAGACCATAAAAAGCCTGTTCTTGACCAGGTACCATCTCCTCCGAACAACACACACGGGAAGAAAAAACGTCCTCTCTGAGCCAAGAACCGCTACATGTTAAATGTAGTTATTTTTACCAACAATTTGGTTTATAACAATATCCCACCGAGATGTTTAATCTCACATAATCCTAAAAAAAACTGACTTTTAAATGTGTGCTGTAGAAGATAATCTGTATCATTCATGGTCACACGTGTCACGCATGGTGTAAATGACTTCCTTTGTCTAATTAATAAACACGAACGTCTGCCGACCACGAGCCAATGACGACTGCCAATCAGATTGCAGCGGGGCGGGAGTCAATCAGACGTGCGCATGCGCATTATAGTTTCCCCACATTCTGTATCTAAAATCAGTTTTTATTACAGTAATCTGACTATCCCCCTCCATTTATTCAGCAACACAAATTCCTTTACATGTTGTATTGTGCCACAAGAGCTAAAATAAGCACTTGAACTGCTCCGAAATGTGTTTGTAATGATGTTGATCTATGATATAACACAGATAAATCCCCACAGTATAATCACTGTACACATGTATATATTTTATGGCTTCATAGTGATCCGATTATAAAAGATAAACTTTAATTGCAGGTTTGTGATGAGTCACAAACTCTGGTCTCCAAACTGCTGTGGTGTACTTCACCCACCACTGCAAGGAAAGCCCAGGAGGACAAAAACATGTGAAATACACACACATGACTAAAGAGGTCAATTTTAAATGTGTTTAGTCTCCTGGGCTTTCCACACCACCAGACTTCCAATAATGTAGTTTCCCTCTTGTTTTATAGAGGGCACACTACTTATAGGCCGAGACAAAGCATCCTTCCTGAGTGGACTGTGGGTGTTGTGGATTTACAGGTGGCCTGACTGCCTGTGGCTCCTGATTGGCTGAGAGACGTGGGCCTTGCCTCGGTCACACTAAAAGTTTACTGTCGACTCTAAGGAGATTTGTGTGTGTGCCAGTGTAAAACCAGGCTTACAAACTCCTATGAATGCCTGGGCATTAAAAGAGCTTTCACCTCGGTGCAGCCAAGAATACAAAGACCTGAAGGGAATTAATGAAACGCCACAAATATTACATTGTTCGTGTGAAAGGAGACTGATTAGCATGTGCTGGTCGCAGGTCTGGACCAACCAAGAAACCAGCATCCACCAGGACTCGACATAAACGGGACTATAACTGGCAGAGTCACACTTTCAATACAGAAAAGAGTGAGCAACTTTAGAGCAGGGATTGACCTGAAATCTTTGGTCAGGAAGTTATATAACCATCCTAAACTGTGGGTAAATGATGCAACTTCATCTTTCTTTATTTGAGAAAGAAACGTGACAGCGGTGGCTGGTTTACAGCATTTTCCTGCGGTGGAAATGAGCATTCAGCACAGAGCACAAGTGATTTATGACATTTAGAATTTGCAGCTGCTGGCCACATTAACGCTGAGTCACTCTTATTGATGAACAGCCGTACCAACCACCCAAACTGGAGGCATATCATAATTATTTTGTATCGTAGTTTGGTTTAGATCTTAGCTGTGCATCCGTTTAAAAAAAAAAAAATGAACAGGAGCATAAACTCATACAGTTTGTGTTGTTATTTGCGGTTGTGTCCAATAAGGGGGCATTAAAACTCAACTCAGCTGGTTTACCTCATTTAAATAGAGGACTGCTACAGCAGGTAATACTGCACTTCATTTTCGAATTGCATGAATGCCACATCAATTTAAACTTTCCAATACTTAACCAATATTCACGAGAGTTTTTTTGGATCAATGTAAGGATTTTAGTTTGGTCCATTAAAGATAGACATGTTTAAAGCGTGCGATAACATTAATATGTAAGTTTTTACTTTATGTTTAATTTTTCTCTCTGTTTTTATGGTGTTTAATTTTGGTTGAAGACATTACAGTACTTTTCATTGTTTATTTTGCAGTTGAATAGTACTTCTGTTTGTTTGGATTGGTCTTCATAGTCCACAATCAATAAATATATTTATCTGCAAAACACTCTTGTCTTAAGACATCTCAAATGAAATCATATATAAGATTAACTGCAATGAAAAGCTCAGACAGCTATAAGGTAACATCGATTTGAGTAAAGTCTTTTTGCAGTAGAGTTGGACACGTCTGCAGAGAGAGCATGAGCCTCTGGAGGAAAGCATGCCAATACATGAACACATTTTCCAACTTCAACCTTCAGGCGTTTTTGAATAGGTCACGTCTGGCAGACGGAGATTTGATGAACACGAGGAGAGGCGTGTCAACCGGGATACTGACTCAGGTTGATTTTAGATTTTTAGGATGAATGTATGGAGCCGAGCTCAGACTTCTATACGCATAAAAACACTGTTCTAACCCACTCAAACACCACTCTGTCTTGAATTTAGCTTTAAAAATCTGAAGAAACTGGTGCAGGTTATGCCTCCCACTGGAATGACAGAGATGAAAATCAAGTAATATCTTAATGTCTTCAATCCCAGCGGCACTTTGATGCGTTCATATAACTAAAAACCCCGCTGTGAGGACAAGCACTTCTCAAACTCAGAACATTGTATTAAAGTCTAGGTCAGATGGAAAGTTTTCAAGACATAAAATGTATCTGAACAGGCTGAATCACATGGACGTGCATACAAAACAGAACAAAGACAAAACAAAGACAAAGCCACTCTTTCAGATGCTGCAGTTTAAACTGCAAAGCTGCTGCATAACTGCAAAAATCATGTATGTATTTATGCAAATCATTTTCAAATGCATGCTGTACAAATTTAGTTTTGAAAATCAATTAGTACGCTTTAAATCCTGCTTCAAATATGTAGAGTGATTCATCACAACTTGTGCTTGATCATTTTCTTGCCGAGTGCTTTTTGAGGAACTTGATTCCATTAACAGGAAGATTTTATGACCTTCGGACAGAGTCAGGTTAGCTGCTTCCCCGTTTTCAGCTTTATGCTAAGCTAACTGGCTTATTATTATAGAACTGACCAATCAGCTACCCAAACGCATAGTAAATGTGCAGAATGATTTATATTAAACTGCAAATTTCAGCAAGCTATGATCTGCTGAGTAGAAACCACATTCAAAAACCCAGACTATCAGTCAGATAAAAGGATTCCACATGTTTAATGGAGTGTTTGAATCAAACAGGAGGTGGGCCCACATAATGCACATGGCAGTTTGTTAAAGCCACAAAGGCCAAAACAGTCAGAACGACAACAAACCCCAGAAGAAGTCCTGCTGTCTTGAAGGCTGTCTTCAAAACAGCCTCAGCTTCCTCCTGCAGACACAGTACCAGACATCACTGATCTCATCATCCCTACATCTACTGTACAGTCAGCTGCTGTCTGACAGAGAGGGTTTGAATCTAGTGGCACACTCTAGTGGTCACTTGTAGAAGTACAGGACAATCAGATACATCTTTACTAATAAACTGGCAACTGAGTGATTTTACATCCTCTCAAGTTGAAATGTGTAAACACAGAAGGGAGGGGTCCTACATGTCTAAGGGAGTCTGACACGCTGGTCTCCACTCCAGCTGAAGAGGCCAACAGCTTCATTTCCTCCGCAAAGGACAAAGGAGGACTGAGCGATCCTTCTTCCTTCACAACAGTGCTGGAAACCAACAGCAGAAACACGGCGCAGTGTGAGTGCATACAGGTGACTCAGTGGAGGTCACCATATCATTTCACAGCAGGAGAATATTTGTGCGTCAGGTTTACAACGAGGCCTCGTCCAGTCTGTTCTCCAACTGCTCTCTCAGCTCCTGGACTGTCAGCCTGAGGTACTGGAGCAGAGAGACAACAAAACACACGTTCAACAGCTCATAACATGAAGATATTATCCGACAGCTGAGTGAATACTGTTCTTTCTACGATGAATGAGATCATCTTTACCTCTCTGGAATTGGAGTATTCTTCGACCGTTTCCTCCAAAAGCATTAACTGTGAGTTTTTCTATCACAAACAAACAACAATAAAATAATATTAAAAGAAAAAGAACAGTCAAAATATTCATGTTTGAACTCCAAAGAGAAAGATCAATATTTCGGTTGCTGCGTTGTACTGGTGTCTCTGTTCCTACCTGACAAATAACCGTGTCCCTATTCTGAAGCCCTAACTGAGCCTCTTCCATTCCACACTGAAGAAACACACGACATAACAAATCAGGAGCTGTTTGACGACGTAACGCGACTCATTGTAGTATGAATGGAGAGAGGAAAAGTAGTGAAATATCTACCATGTTGAATCCATGGTGTCACCTCAAGGGTTTGAAGTGAAGCCCTAAGGTTACTAATGCTGATCTTGTCCTGGTCTCTCTCTTGCTCGAGGCTCTTAAGCTGAGAAGAAACGGCAGAATTATATATATATATATATATATATATATATATGTATATTTTGGTACTACTTCCAACTGTAGTATGACAGATTAGAGTTGTGACAAGTAACAGACATCGTGCCTCTTCAGTTAGCTTCTCATTCAGTTTCTTCAGCGTGGTGATTTCATCTGCCTGCACAAAAAGAAGAACATGAAGGTTTACCTGATATGTAAAATGACAACTATCTGCTTATTTGAGGTTTAACCGTTTGTCAACCATAACTATAACTCCCATAACTAACTGTGAATGCGCCGATGTTTGGATCAAAATGAATGTGCAATTATCCTGTTGTATGTGTGCTGTATAACCCGAGCTTGTATGAAGCTATCTTATGTTTATAAATCAACAAACTAAAGTTTGAAGATGAATTCTGTTATTTCAGACGTCACCTAAAAAGTAAAATCCTTGACGTATACTTCAGTGTCATTGCATAGGTTTACGAGTGAGATACCATTGTGGCCTGTGTACATCCGGCCTGGATTAGACTACAATAAAAGACACAATTTAACACAAATTATGAGGATGTTAAGAACGAGAATATAGCCGTTTCTGAAATATCAAACATCATTAAATGTTTGTTACTCGTAGATCTGAGCTCGTATAACGAGATGTCATCAAGGATTTAGCTCAAGTGTGGTCTGGAAGGCAGCGTTATATTTTTATCCAACACGTATACGTACACCAGTAATACAAATTGTAACACTTTAATTTCTGGTAACGCACCAATTCCTGAATCTTTTTGTCACTAGATCGCTTCACAGCGAGGTCATCAGCCAGGAGGCCGTTGCAAGGCTCTGCTTCAACCTTCAGCGCGTCACTGATGATTTTCTCCTGGCTGCAGATACACAAACACACACGCACGTCAAAGTTAAGGTTCAAAAAGTAGTAAGGAACAAAGATAACGTGGCTCACACACAACATTGAATAACAAAACATAAAAGCTCAAAGGGAGATCTCACAGATGAAGATAAAACAGACAGATTAAGTTTGACGGTTTGAGACAATCATGTGACTTCTTACGCTTCAACTTGTTGTCGGAGGGTGGTGTTTTCTGAACGCAGCACTGCCATTTCATCATCCGCAACATCCAGCCAGTGCCTCATTTTAGCAGTCAAGTCTCTCTGCTGGTTCAGACTGTAATCCTGCTCTGCTATCTTCTCGAGCATCTCCCTCAGTGTCCTGCAAACAAACACACACACACACACACACACACACCAGAAGAAGAAGCGTCATATACTGGTGCTGAGTAACTCAACCAAACATTTTTAGTGTGTGTGTTTATTCGATGAACATCACTCACATAGTTTCCTCTGTGACATCCATCCTGCTGGCTTACTCCTCCTTGGTGCACATACATTACCAAAAGGTTAGCTCCAGCTAAAACCTATCTAACAATTCTTAAAACACTTTATAAAAAGCAGCACTACCTGCAATGAGAGGGGCAAACATATTTAAGCAATTTTCTAACCTTTCAAAGTGGATTTCACCTGATATTTTAAAAAAGAATAACAGATTCTGGGACTGCAATTACTTTATCTCAGTGTATAAGTGGGGTTAACGTTAGTTACATCTTTAAGAGTCAACCAAATAATGTTTAACCCATGAGCACAATTTGATATTTAAAAAAAAGTATTTTAAAAGTAGGAAACGTTAACTTTCCTCATCTAGCTAATGTTATCTAACTTAGGTTACAGACACATTTTAAAAACTGAGGCAGCTAGCCTTATCATTAATTAGCTGGTTAAAATGCTAACAATTCGCCTAAATGTACTGTTGAGTCCATTAATTTACGTTTCGTATGCTAGTTACACACTAGCATAAGCTAGCTAGGTTTCTCAGCTAACTCACCTAGCGTTCCTTAAATGTCGAACCAGCGCGTAAATACAAACCCAGGAGGTTGTCAGCAGCTAGCTTAACTAAACTGTAGCTCTGGCTGTCATACCGAACCCAGGAAACCGTTAAAATAAACCGACAGTTACCGTTACCACGTTGTCACTATGACGCCAGACACGGTACAGGATCGCGAGGAAGGGTCCAAAACGTTTTCCTGGCTATTTCAAATTCGAAATCACATTTATAAGATATTTTAACCGCGTGTTGGACAGTCTCCACGATGACTAATATAAAATAGTCTCTGTACTTTTTGGAATTGTTTCTCTGCATTAGATAAAATTAAGACTTTTAAACCAAAATTTCACTAAAAACTACAAAAGATCAAATACATTTCAGCGTTTTTTTATTCAAACATTTTTTTTTCAGCACTCAAATGGCAAAACCAAACATCATGGTGTGACCAATATGAAATAGCACAAGAAGGCAGACTTCAAACAGATAATCAACAATAATACAAAAATATTTTTGGATGCAAAATAAGAGCTCCTGTCAAAACAAAGGCTTGGAATTTGACACTACATTTTAAGGCCAGCAGAAATAAGTTAACTTCTGAGGTAACAATAGTCCCGTTGGCATCGAGTAATGTGAGATATGTGTTTTTTGGATAAATATCTTCAGCGTATTGTATCAAACATATTGTACAAAACAGTGATGCATGTTGATTTTCTGTATACTTACTGCAAGAACAGGATGATATAAAGATTATAAAACAGTGTATACTGAGACACAGCAGTTGCTTGAATCAGAACATGACTCTTCATGTTGTTACACTGTAGGTTTGGTTTGTAGTAGTACCTTACTGACTGAAACATGAACATAATGTGAAACACGGGGAAAAGCTGTTCACATGTGCTGTCAATAGGTACATTTTACACAGTGTATTTGCTAGATTACTATGTAAACGGCAATACTCGACTCTCATTGTCTAACTTAGTGCAACAGTATCCAGTAAAAGGCTCGGTGTAATCAAATAAGATGGAGCTCAGGAGTGATGATCCTAGCTGCTTATGCACAACAGCAGATTTTATAATCCTACGGAGTATTCAGGGACAGTGCAAGCCAAATTTGTATGACCTTTAGATTTAGACAAAATAAACAATAATAGAAAGAACAATTTAAGTGACTACCTGAGGGTAGTAGTAAGGGAGTTGTGAGTGCTTGTTAACAAGGATTTATAAGTATAACATTTTTCCCAATCAATAAAATACATTTCAGAGTCGTTTACATACACTTTCAGTGCTCAGTATTCCAGAGGAACACTGCTAACGTCTGTGTTAATATTCTGAGGCAAGCCTCAATGAGTGAACAGATTACCTTTAAATTAAGGTCAACGTACCTTCCACGGTAGACCCATAACTTCCTTAACTCAGCACAGGTAAAGGCTACGGAGAAGATACCGGTAGACCGTTATACCCATTAACATCATAACACCCACACACGGCTTCTTCCCATCCCAAGCTACCGCTTCTTGAACTGAGGTGATGTTCCCTGCTGCTCCCGATAACATTAACCATCGCCATTAAAGCAAAGACACACTGCCTGTTTCAGCCGTTACCGGGTGGATTCCAGCGATCCCGTGACCTGGAAGTTCACCCCATCTCCAGGGAGAGGTGATGGGATGAGTGGGCAGAGCCAGCAGAGGTACCAGCGAAGGCCCAGAGCGTGACGCAGGTTGCCCCGCAGCCCCAGGCTGTAGGGTCGGCGGGGCGAGTACCACTCCCTGGTGGTCTGTCCCCGAAGCATCAGGACGAGATGGAAGAAGAAGAAGGCGGACACCAGCAGGAAGCCCACGACGCATGTATCGGCGATGACGGCGAAGGCAAAAGCACGCGCTGAGACCTGGCCTGGGGAGAGATGGGACAGCAGCGATGATTAAGTCACAGTCAGTGATATAGATACAAGCGTCGTTATTTTAAACTAGACATCTTAAGAAGTCATTCTTGTCTCTGGAATAATGTGATGGGCATTTTTGAGTCAACATAGAAATCTTTATAGAGTATATTCTACCTATCTGTGGTAAGTACCACAGCTACAAGGAATAGAGCAACCAATAAACCAAACCAGCTCATACCTGAAACTAGCATGAGCCAGGGAATGAGCAGCAGCAGGACGCTGTGCACCGTCACGCCCTCCTTCAATATGACAAGGAAGACCTCTGCATTCATCAGAGTGGCGTACAGCAGCCCCGACCACATGAACAACAAGCAGCTCAGGAAGTACCGGTAGTTACGGAAGCCCACACACTGGCCAAAGAAGACGCAGTGGTGATCCCTCCGCAGCACGCACACGTTGCAGTCGTAGCAGTGGGAGCACAGAGGAGGAGTGTGTGTCTCACAGGTATAACAGTACCTTGGAAGGAAAAACAACTGAGAAAACCACTATTATTTATGGTCTGAGATGCTCCTAAATGTCTAAACTGAAACATAAAAACTGTGACCATCAGTTGAAGCCAATGGAAATAATACACATGAAGTGAAAACTTTGAACAAATCTATCTTGATACCTGTGAAAAAGCAGAGGACTGAGTTTTTTTTTTACTGTGTTTATACGTATGTGGATGTCTGACTGCTTGGATTACATATTCTCAAACACTATTGTCTAACATATCATTTACATGTCATGTTATCTGTAATAACCCCTCCAGCTGCTCCCTCCTTACCTCCACCCTTGACCTCTCCACCCAAGAACACCCCTTTGATGCTGGGGCTGGTCCTGAGGAAGAGCAGCGCGTTCCAGCAGATGTTCCCCAGCATGAAGTACTGAGCCAGGAGGTGCGCCGCCTTCCACCAGGCGGACCACACGGTCTTCTTCTGGTCCGCGTCCAGGGGAGCCTCGAGCAGTACCAAGTAGCTAGCTCACCTCCCCGGTAATGGAGAATACTAAGAAGGTGTTGAGGACCATGGGGAGGGGGCGACAAAACTTGTCGACCCTGGCAAAAACTTGACTGGCAAAAATCGTCATGTTTTCCTACTCGTCCGCGAGCTCAGCGGAAGTACCGATTTGACAGACGCACTGTGATAATCGTCAGTTAGCTTAGTTAGCCGAACAAAATAACCGCTCCGTTAGCTTTCTTTTAAGAAGTTAAATAAACCACACGATACCAATGCTACCTTATATAACTTCTGAACAAATGAATGTCATTCATGAGTTGAAATGTTACGCTGTTAGGCTCTCAAAACTCTCTCCCTACCACGATCTCTGCTACTGGACGGAATCGAGCTTCTACTCTAGTAGGGGTGTTACATGAAAATACATCCGCAATGAAACAACATACTGGTTCCGCTTGTAAAACGTCTCCTAGGTGTGTATGCCCGTTTTGAAATACTAATCAAAAAGTTGTGTCGATTTTACTGTGGTTTTGAGTTGGATATTAGTATCAATCTTTTTTTAAATAGATATTATTTAGAAGCTCATTCTAAATAGCTCAGCTAAATATTAGTAGAGCTAAATATTTCAAGCTATTTCGCACCTGAAATAGCCTGTTGCTGTTTCATTGCCTTGATAAGAGAAAGAGGCTTGACCAGGGTCAGTATGAAATAGCCACATGGTTTTGTACACTCTTGAGCAAATAAAATATTCACACAATACAATGTGTATTTTCTCACACCGACACCGACTCGCGGCCCATCTGACTAAGCCGGGTGACTTAGTAGTGGTAGTGGTACTGTCAAGTACCACTTTTTATTAATGAGTGTTAATTGTCGCAGATAACGGGCTGAATCACATGGACGTGCATACAAAACAGAACAAAGACAAATAAAAGAAGATAAATAAATACACTGTCACTGCAAAGATATATGATCCTCAAAGTAAATGAGCCATAAATGCTGTGGATATATTAAGTCCCTGTGAAGAGAACCAGCGAGCTCATTTTAAACTTTGCTGCCGCCCTGTGGTGCAACTCCAGCAAAGTGAGGTCATCTCCCATCTATTGATCGCAAGACGCAATTAGTGTGACATCAAGCCAGTTCAATAGATGTCTTCATATGAGTCAACAAATGTCTCACAGTGTCCCATTACTTGTTGATCACTGACAGGCGCATGGTAATTGAAGTCTGGATCAATTGTTCATTTGTAATTCATGAGAGCAGGAGAGCTGTCGACATGTAGGCTTTAATAATTCAGCAGCGGTTGATGCTTTTTCTATGTTGCATTTCAATACTGTGAGCACGACAAACAACTGCAAACATAACAACAGAGCCACGGCAAAAACAAATTAAGTGTTTAAAAAATAAACAAAAGCGTAATTAATTCAAACATCGCCACCATTGTCTTCTACAATAAAATAAAAACTGCACCTTCACTCATTATTGAGCTGTTTAAATAACGTCTAATAGGAAACAAATATTAAATATCTTTGAAGTCGATGCTGTTAATGTAGAGGTACATCATAGGTCTAACAGGACAGGTGAGTTATTCACACAAATTCAATCAATAAAAAGCAAAAGTCAGAAAGAATCAACAACTCCAGATCAATAAGCTCATCTCACATGCCTGTAGCAGCATGGTCAGTGTTCCGATTGGGATTGAGCTGGTAGATGAAATATGGATTTTGTATTCAATCATCGTAAGAGAAAACGAAGGATGTACTTACCCTGACGTCATCATTTAAACTATGGCAGTTTGTGTTTTTTAAACTACACTCTTTGTGGGTTGCGATAGACTTCTTATCCAACATTTTACCTTTGGTTATTTGATGCAGATATGAAGCTTTGTATGCTTATCCTGTGTTTTCCATTGCACATGTATGTAATGCTGGCGGGGGTTCATGATTCGGGCTGCATGGTTTCTACTGAACAGGGCAGATTATCAACTGTAATTGGCCTGGAAACTGTCAATCCGATCTGGCAACACTGAGCATGATGATGATGACTCATCATTCAGGCTGCTAAACACATCATAAAACGGCATTAATCATTCCCACCACAGAGGTAGAGTAAAGCCTTCTGATAGTCTCCAGTTGTGTCCTCCTGCAAAAAACAACAGACGCAGAGTTATTTTATCCATCTTATAAAATTCAGAAGGTTTCTCTTCACTCGCTGAATAAACTCTGGATCCATTATCTGAACTTATTTCGAGCTTTAAGGCACTTACATTATTTTCCATTGTGTTCTAATTTCAAAATGCAGTAACAATGTGCATTAATCAACATTATTCATGAATTCTTCCCAATAGTCAAAGTCTTAACTTAACTGTTAATAATAGCATCTTGTACAGAATTGTAATTCAAAAACAGCGCATTGAATTAAACTGTAATGCACACGATGTCAGCAAAATATTTTCCGCCACTGGAGGGAGAAGAGTCTATTCACGCCATTTAGATACCGTGTAAAAACAGCGTGTAGATTATTTTAAATGAGGTGCTGCAGGGATGACATCTTTTCCCCAGAAGCTAGCATCACACTGGTTCCCTTGATTTCACAGCCAATGGGATTTTATCCAATAGATTTGAGATTATTGCAAAAAATAATCTCTGTGGCAAACAAATGTTTATGATACGAATATGTTTTGCTTAGTTTTGACTTCGATGTAACTGCTACGACATGCACTTTGCAGCCATTTCAAGTTCATTTTCGCTAAGTGGGAGTTAGCAAACACTCGAAGTCCTCAGTCAAGGCTCTGAATTTCACGATGTGAACAGTTTTTCCCACTCGGTAGCTGGTCATTTTGATGTGAATGATATGAAATTAAGCACATGAATAAAAACACGAGTCGTTTCTTTCTCTTCGCTGTAACAGAATGCAGCTGGCAGTTGTTAAGTGTGCTAATTAGCCGGAAGGGTTTGATCAGTTGAAGGGTGAGGAGGCAGGAAGCAGTGAAAACAATAGACTGTTTTCAAAGTAGACCTCTTTTCAGTAGCAGCATTGACAATCCAGCCCACGAAACTGTAATAAATCTGGATTCAATTACCATGAATGACAGACTTTGGCAGGTGAAACTAATGACATTAATTATGGCTCTGGCTCATTTCAAAGAGCCAGTAAGCCATGGCATGTACACCATTATGTCCACGGAAATATATCAATACCTGTAAATCGGGTGCAGCCAGAATTAATGTTGTTAGTTACACGTGTGGCTGGCAGGTCAAAATATCAGCTGCATGAACATGAAAAGTTAAAAAGACTGATGTGAAATGGCTTCACAGGGAAAAATAGCACGTCCAAAGCCATTGTTGCATTAACAATTGCTATAATAAAATACAAAAATAACTATTC
This sequence comes from Melanostigma gelatinosum, assembly GCF_949748355.1. Lineage (NCBI taxonomy): Eukaryota > Metazoa > Chordata > Actinopteri > Perciformes > Zoarcidae > Melanostigma > Melanostigma gelatinosum. Next base: position 25,041,216 of record NC_136638.1, read on the forward strand.
ATCTATTCAACATTGACCTTTTCCACAGGAGGATGTCAACATCTCTTCACAGCAGGAACATCTGGCCCCCCGGAGAATAGACTAATTCACTTCGGCTTGTGTGAAAAGCAGAGAAGCATCATCTCGTGTCCGTCTCATCACGCTGAACAAGGCATTTAAAGTAAATCACCAATCTCTACTCCATCACTGCTCTGACACAATAGTGTATTAGCAGCATAACCGTAGTACACCCAGCTGGTGTTTTAAAGCATGCGGAGGAATAGATGAGTTTAGAGCATCAGGGGGAAAACTGTGAAGAGAATTACAGCAAATAGATTTTCTTCTGAAGGATTGGATTATATAGTGCATGTCATTAAAGAAACAGACAGACTGAAAGGGTTTTTAATAACTCTGAGTTTGAGTACCTGGATCGTGTCGTACAGAGACGCTCCATAAGTCTTTTTGAAGCAGGCTCTGATGTCCAACATGTCCACCTCGCTCCTCGACACCATTATCCTCATTAGGGTGCCGTCATCGGTTCCAGCACGCTAAACACAACAACAAACCAAATTTAGCAGCTGCAGTTGATCGTTTTCTACACATCTCCAACCAGCTCTTTAGTGGAAGAAAACGTAAAACATCTCTCTTTTTTCTTCTTTCAGATGCTGCAGTTTAAACTGCAAAGCTGCTGCATAACTGCAAAAATCATGTATGTATTTATGCAAATCATTTTCAAATGCATGCTGTACAAATTTAGTTTTGAAAATCAATTAGTACGCTTTAAATCCTGCTTCAAATATGTAGAGTGATTCATCACAACTTGTGCTTGATCATTTTCTTGCCGAGTGCTGTTTGAGAAACTTGATTCCATTAACAGGAAGATTGTATGACCTTCGGACAGAGTCAGGTTAGCTGCTTCCCCGTTTTCAGCTTTATGCTAAGCTAACTGGCTGCTGGCTGTAGCTTTAACTTTACCATAAAATTAAGTCCGTGGTACCAATCTTCTCCAGTCTGTTGAACTATTCATTTAAACTGCATTACCACACTAATTAATGCAGACTTGACAAGCGTTGCAACTGATTGTGTCTCAAAAACGTTTTAAGAGTCTGCCAATTGATTTTCATAATGTATGGAAATTAATTGAATCCAGTAGGAAAAATACATGTAAAACACATTATGCAGTGATTGTATATAGATAGCTGTGATATAAAGTCTGATTTCTAAAACATGCACAACCACATTTGGTTCTTTAAATAGTTCAGACACAGGGGGAAACAGCTCATGTTGAAAAAGCGCATCTGAATTCCAGCACATCTAAAGCTCACGAATTAACACTTTGTATCTAATGTGCTCAATTCAAGTGAAAAAAACCGAGAAGTTGTGGTTTTATGGGGGAATATTTCTCGACTCTCTGACTTCCTCGAGGCTTGTTGAACTGCAAGGCACCAAGTAAATTAAACACATTCTATCAGACATATTGTTTTTGTTATGTATTGTTTACCTCGGTAATGAAAGTCTCATTTTGTGATACTGTAAAACACTCTTAAGCATTGGTGGTATGAAGAACTCTATGATGATACTGTAAAGCATGGACACCTACCCTCATAGATTTATACAGGCCTTCAGCAAAGAACTGTGGGACACTCCGGGCACATTTCACTGAGGAGACAAAAAGCCAATAATGTCGAGGTTTCATTTCTTTCATTTTAATCTGACATGGTATTGGCATTGAGTTCTACTGCTGACGTTTTATCTTCTGCTGTATTTCATTCTCACGCGTGACTCGCACGGCTCCCTAAATGAATAGCAAATAAAACAGAATAGAAAATAAAAGATAAATGAAATGATCATGAAATGAAATGAAACATGCTGTTCATCGTGATGGTTAAACTCCATGTGGAGAGAAGGGCTGGCAGCAGAAGCACTGTTGGTGTGGACACCACTAACAGGGGGGAAAGCGTTCATTCTTTCCCTCCTTTTGTTTGAGATCACTCAAGTGTCATTCTGATAAATCACACTTACCAACAGCCAACAGGAGGTTCTCCAAATTCCCAGTGGTCTCTCCTTCAACGCTGTCCTCTATTTCAGAGCCAGAGAGCTTCTTGTAGGCATGAAACGCTGCAGAGAACAAAACAATATCAGCGACATTTAAACGTAAAATAAACCCGATACGCATTTACAAGCTCCATTGAGTGAATATTCAGAGACAGCACATTGGAGTCGACCACCTTCAGATGACGAGGTCATGTTTGAGCGAATGCAAAAGAGAGACGGCTCTCACCACAACCTACGGCTAATGCAATCCTGACCAACGCATCCTCATACAACATCATCATCATACATCATACATCATCCTCATACGTATGGTCTGGGGAGTAATTAGTGTTCCCTCCAGGCAGAAATATCATGACGTGGTTACACTGTGGTAAAATATCTTAAGTAAGAAGAGGTCAGGTTGGAGGATTGGGTCCACAAAATATGTGACGGTTGCATCACATCTCATACTTATTCTATTGTGTCTTATTCTATTCATTTGACTGTTTAATTCTCTGTATTTGTATCTATTTAAAGATAGGGTTGGTAATCTGGAGAAACCAGCAAGAATACACAAGATTTTATAAATCATCCAACTGAAAAACCCAGCCCAGTTGTTTCCAACTCTTTTCCAATGAAGGGAAAGTGCAGCACCAGCTCGAAAAGTCACTAAATCTTGCCAGAAAGGTTCCAAGTCTGCAACTCTGACAGCTCGTCTCTTCAGGCCTCCCTCCGAAGCCACTCGCCCAAAGCTATTATTAACGTACGCAACGGACATGGCTGTTGTTCGTACCCACAGCTGTCAAGCTTGTGGAAGACTCTGGCGATGCGCAATGACCACTGATGTCTGATTTTTGTCAAAGCATTCGATTTATTGATTTATTTTGAGATGCACAGAGATTTTCAACCCTAGCTTTGATTACAGTACTACATTTTATTCTTTTGTTCTTCCCACGTAAAACACTTTGCAACGTATGTTTTGAAAGAAACCATGAATAAGTTTATCATTATGGTTCCAGTTGCATAAACTCAATGTTCCAGTGGTCGCTCATTGCTGCTGTTTCCCACTTTAACTCTCCAGTGAGTGGTGCCACTGACTCACTGACCAGCTTGAACAAGTCTCACCAATTCTCTCTCTGACGTCTGTTTGTTGCAGCGAGACATTTTTGGACTGCTGCCGGCGCGCTTGTGGTTGTTGTTGATCACACCAATAAACCCTGCAAACTCTTCTTTTTTTTTTTTTGTCAAGCTCTCACCTTGTGTGTCTGACTTTTGTGTTGTTCACTTGGGACAAATTGGCCTCTGATTCTTTATTCTTTGTGTGAGAATAACAATTGAAATGCCAGGATGTACTCTTCTCCCTGAGACGTTTTTCTCACTCATACTGCTCATTCTAACATTTATTTAAACAGTGACTAACCCCTATAAATGCTGTCTGAATTATTTTTGTAAAATAATAAAGAACAACACGAGAGGAGGCTGATGGTATGTTGTTGTTTGCAACTTTTGATCTGGCCCTCTTCAGCAGTTGACTAACTAATCACACATCTGCACATAACAACCTTTAAGCAGCCTGGCACAAACCAGCTCACCTTTTCTGAGATGCTCTGCGCTTCTGTTGCCAAGAATTGTGATGAATTTTTCCTCATCTGTGCCAAACTTGCCCTCACCAGCTGCGTACAAGTCCTGTAATGGCAGAATTTGTTTTTCTCAATTTGTCTTTGTTATGAGAGAGAAATTCTGGATGTCAGGTTCTTTCACCTGCAGATCTGTGGAAGTTTGGAACGTGTTGTGTCAGATGATGAAGTTTTAATTTGTGCAAATTGAGAAATAGCAATTAATTCATACAAATAATTAGATTAGGATCAATTGTGTACTTCTACTTATGTGATGACCAGTGGAATGTAAGTACATTTGCTTACATTTTATGCTACCTAATATGTTGTTATCCTCTGCATTTCAGAGAGAAATATTGAACTATTTATTGGACACTTAGTTACTTGGGTTTAAGATTTAAAAAAAACAACATGCTTATTTGATATGATGCAGTACTATACTACTAATCTAGGGTACAAAGTATCTAAAATTGTCTCCATTAAATGTTCTTACGTGTATTTGTTGGTGAAAAAAACAATAAAATATCAATAATAATGTGCAAGGACCCATTCTGCATGATGAGTACTTTTACTTTTGATCTTTTACATTTTGCTGATGATACTTCTGTACTTTTACTTTTGTAACATTTTGAATTCAGGACGTTTACTTGTAATGGGAGTATTTTTCAGACTGTGGTATTTCTACTTCAACTGAAGTAAAGGATCTGAGTACTTCTTCCATCTTTGTGGCGCTGTCATGAGTCAAGCAGTGCTGGTGTCTTGATAATTAGTTTTACATTCAGATACATGTACCTTAATGTTTACATTATCAGATCCTATTCACAGCTCAATATCAATGAACCGTAGTCTAATAGGAAACAAGATGCTCCATTCCCGAAGGTTGACATGCTTTAATGAATTTATCGACGATTCGTCTGAGCTGCCTTGGCCTTTAACTGCACTTTGGAGAGCAGCCTCACAAATATGATCCCATCCTCAGCATGGTGACGTTTAAAGAAGACAGTAAAATTACAGTAAGTTTCTCTGCAGCTCAGAGGTTGTGTACTGTACAAGGTTAAGAAGGATTTTTTTTATGTATGTTGCATTTTATAATCACAGAACTGTTACCACATTCATTTAAAGACAATGAATGTTGTAAACAATGAAAGCACGGCAGCTTCAAAAGGTCTCGCGGTAGCATTTTCCTTCTTTTTTTAAATGGAGCCACCAGACTGGGAGGGTTATGTGCCGGACCATTTCTCGGCTGGTACTAAGAAGTATAAGTAGCAATACCACAGTGTAGAAATACTTTGTTGTTTACTTCAGTAGAAGTACTAACATAAAAAGTACTCATTGTGCACAATGGCCCACTTCAGAATAATGTTTATTCTATTGTTGATGCTTTAATGTGTTCGTTACTTTGATGTTGAAGCTTATTTTACCTACTTATTTTAACCTATAATAATACATCATATTTTATTTGTCAACACAGTATATTTTGTATTGTTAATCAGGATCAGTAAATTGCTAAAGTAATCAAGTCAATGTAGTGGAGTAAAAAGCACAACATTTGCCTCTGAGTAGAAGTATAAAGTACCAGAAATTAGAATAACTCAAGTAAAGTAAGGAAGTAAATGAACTTTTTTTCTTAGTTGCTCTGGGTTTTGTTTTTATTTTTTTTTACCCATGTTCTTCTCGTGTTCTTGTTTCTCACCTTAGCGTCTTTCTCTATCTTCTCTTCGTCTACTCCCACCTCTCTGCTCCCCTTCACAGCCGGACGAATGACAAACCAAACGGCGAGACAGACAGGTGGAAAGACAGACACACAGGTGGACAAACGGAGGGAAACATCAGGTCAGTGTGAACTGAAAGACAATGAGCTCAGAGCTTCTCTCAACTGAGAGAATCCCTGAAGATGACATTATCTGCTAAATTACCCAGAACCAAGAAGATTACATTTCTGTCTCTAAACAGAAACACATTTGACAAAACAACTGCTGCTAAACCAAAACCTCTCGTGACTGTGTAATGGCACCACCAGAGGCTCTCATTATCAGGAAACATGACTGAAACGTGAGTCTCTCCAGCGCCGCTCTCTGTACCTGCAGCAGGATCACCAGCAGCTTCTGATAGTGACCTGAGGTGTCGTCGCAGATATCTTTCTCCAGCTTTCCGTTGAATTCTGGAGGAAAGAGGAGAAGAGGGGCAGAAGATTGCTGACCCTTCCCGTCCACAACAGTCACTAATGGTTGCAATCGACCCTAGTGGGCCGTCCTCCGCTCTGCAGGAGCTTCTGCGGCAGCACAGATCTGATTAGTCGGCCTACGGACAGAGTGGCCTTCTCTTTTATCCGGATCAAATAAACCGGCCTCTTTGCCTCTGGCCCTTGTTGCCACATACAATTTAGCATTGTGGTTTGTTGTAATTTGAAGCTGGTATGTTAAGAGACATTCTTGCTGCGATATATTTGAGTGGAACAGGTGTTAATATAAGTACAGTTTATTAATTGCCCCAGAGACAGAACTCCTCCATGTAACAGTGGGAAACCATATGCTGTAAACAGGCTTTGTGCACAAGAAGTCCTCTATTGTTTGTTTCTCACGAGAGAAAATACTACTCTCTACCAGTGGTTGCTTGTTGCATTGACAATGTCAAAATTTAAGTTTTTGTTTAACGCTCTGCTTAATAACATAAAAGACAAAACATTTTTCACAAAAACTAAGAAATGGAGAACAAATAAATGTATCCCTCTGTTATTATCTGCTCTTTTGCACCTGTAACCACACCTAACTGTGATGTCACTTTGTACGGACACACCCTGAAGTACACTTCAACATCACAGCAGCGAGGTCAGAAGTTACACCACTGGAGGTCAGTAAAAACTAAATGTCCAGCTGGTGTTGAGTTGCTCTTTAAACTCACACATTTCACCCTCTCATAAATAAAACACAGAGAAACGTCAGTCTAACTAGCATTCACAGCAGACATGTTTATCTGTTTTTCGCTCTCTCTCTCTCTCTTTCACAGCTGAGTGACTCACCTTTCTTGTACACTTTGATGATATCTTTAATCTGTTCGCCGGTCCTGGAGGCCAGGACCTCAATCAGCACGTCGTCCTCAGTCCCGGCGCCCTGCGACCAAACACAATCAGAGACAAATGTGTCTCAGAGACAGCATGTTCTCAGAGCAATCTGTCAGCACAACACACTGAAGAAGCATGCAATTAGAGAATGATTACGCTCAGTTGAAAGACTTAAAGACAACTCTCCTCTCTTTGCTGTAATTAACCTCCCACGGAAAAAAAAAGTCTGAGACGCCAAACAAATGGAGCAGGTGTGATGGGAACGTCGAGGTGAATGCTTTGGCAAAATGCTTTGCCTTCACTTTGATTGAACATTTCATTTGTGCTGGTAATACAAAAAGTAAATGTGATGAAAGAATAATGAGAACAAAAAATAAATCCATTTGTAACTTATAAGAGGATCCAGGAGTTTGCTGAATATATTGTCCTTCCTTCAGACCGTATGGGCCTTCAGCATGGCATAAAAAGCAGCAGTTGGTAAGTATGTGATGCCTCAAAGAAATAAGAGCTGAAACATGAATCATTTATATAACTATTAAATAAATTGGGTAATATATCTAGCCTGCAGCACCAATCAATATGTGTGCTCAGATGTAATGCGTCTACATGAGTGTGACATGTCATCCGTTTGAGCCGCATTAACGAAGCAGTAGATAGATGTGACGAGACATCTAATACACAACACTGTTCTGTCACAACCTGCACTGTGGAGAAAAAACACGTGATGAGAGGCAGCCGCAAAGATAATAAGGCCGTATTGCATGATGACATTTAAAGCAGAAACATTGAGAACATTATACCACGTGGAAGGTGATTTTCATTATTGAGCAGAAAGTGCTGCTTGAGTCCTTGGCTCACATGGTGCTATGCTTCCAGCAGGTTGTTTTTTATGGAAGCGCATTGCTGCCTCTGACATGTGGTGAATTGAAGTAAAAAGTATCAGAAAAAGGAAATGCTAAAAAGTACAAGGACCTCAATTGTACTTGAGTAAATGTATTTAGTTACATTCCATCTCTGGGTAATTATAAACATCAATTTATTAGCCACTTTAAATGCAATGTAACATACTGTAGTTTTACCATAAACGGCTGTAAACCATTTAGACATCTTTTAAATGGCAAAACAACATGAAGCAGGCTTTTCTGCTGGCAGGCATTTGAACATTTCAAGATTGCAGTTGAAACTGAGAAAGTCAATAATGGCTGAGTTGCATCTACGTGGCAGTGCACTGGTATTATGCATGCTGGTTTACTGGCAAGGCATTCATGGAAGGGAGCCTGCAGCACTGTTTTCCTGCTATGACAAGCTGAAGTGAGAGCCTTTAAAAAAGGTCTATCGCTCAGATGACTGTTGGAACATCTGTGCACAAAACCTGAATAAACCGTCTGAGGGTTTCAACTCATTTGCATGTATAAGACCTGCAATTAAGTGGAGCATCTGAGGAAAAATGTCCATTAGTTACCTTGAGTGCTTTGTGCAGTTGGGCAGCGTCATATGAGGTGGGCGGGGTCATCAACGCCACAATCAGATTCTCAAACAGCCCACCGAGCTCGGATTTCAGCGCGCTGACCAGGTCCTGATGTGGGGAAGAGAGGATGAATGATAGAGCAAAGAAAACCATTTTTGATTGTGTTTGTATTGAACTTAATGTTGCATAACGTAAATGCTGTAAAACATTAAAGAAACAGGACAAATGAGCCGTGTGGTGCTTTTAGCATAAATAGTCTTTAAAATGTGTGAAAAATATTGGATACCAGCAAAGTAGGAATATCATAACAGCATAGTGAGAGGAAACATGGACACTTTAGGGCTCCCAGAAATGTAATTTTATGTAAATTATTACAAATAAGCTTGAACATATAAAGAAAGCATTCCCTGTGTCAAGGAGATGAAGTGACATTTCACTGCATTGCCCACATTTTCAGAGAAATGAGGATAATCACAAGAAATGTACCTGCAGAAAAGAAAAATATACATAAATAAATAACTATATATATCATATATATATATAGTATATATATGTAGTTCCTTAAACTACCACACTACTGTGTGTGTGTGTGTGTGTGTGTGTCTGTACACACAAAACACCCAAGGGATCCTAGGATCTACTGTGCTTGGCCGGTTCAATATACGGTCAAACACTCGTCTCTTTAACAGCTCAACATGTGAGCCCTCTAACAGAAGATCTTTATTTTTCTTGATTACATAATTCATCTCACTTTGCACATAAAAACTGGATTTTAAATCAAATTCCCATAAAAGGTTTGTGAAAGTAGCAGAAATGACGCACTCCAATAGTAAAATGCAGCAGAGAGATCAGAGCATGCACTGTGCAAAAATATATATCTGACTGTTAAAATATCATTTTCAATATCATAAACATTTTTCTCTTTACTTTTTGCAACCAGTTCTCATTTCAGATGAGCAGTTTATTGTCTCTTGCAATCACCACATTTTATAGCATGTCATAGAAGAGCCTCTGGAAAACAACTTTGATAAAACACTGCAATATTCAGAGAAACACCAGGAGCTATACTTTGTGATTTTCTGATGTACCTCTTTACCTCAAGCTGGCTCATCTATTTGAACTTCAGGGTGCACTTACATTTGCTTTTCCATAACCTCCACAGAAATCAAATGAACCTGCTGCTTTCAATCCACAGCTGGTCATAAAATAACTTCACGGGAAGAGAAGGGGAGCGTTACAAATGCCCGGCTCTGTATACTGCACTCTGGTCCACAGAGACTGTGAGAAATTGGTCTTCCCGCTTCCTCTTTTGTCAATGTTTCCCTGTGCGACTGTTGAATTATAATAGACGGTGTCAACTCTTGCTCTTTGATTCTTCATGAAAGAAAAACTTGATGGCTGGATGACTTTTAAACCTCAGTGACGCCGAGGCCACCGGTGGTGGAAAAGGTCAGAACGGTGGCCGTGAGCTAACCAGTGGGACACGCTCACGTGCACGAATATGCACTAAAAGAATGTCCCCTAACCATTCATCGGTGTGGCTCAGCTTACCTTTCCGTAGGTCTTTTTGTACGCTGCCTGAATTTGCTGGCGTTGATCGTTGCTCCGTGCTGACAGAAGCATGAGGACCGTATCTTCATGCGTACCTGCACCAGAAGTCAAACGAGCATTATGTAACATATATAATGCTCTGTGAGCTTCAAACAATCACATGCAGCTTTATATCTAAATTATTCTTCTTTTTGTAAAAGGCTGATAAAGCATTATTCTATTTGCACCCATCATCTAACAGAAAACCTTATTGAGAATAATTGACAGCTTGCAATATATTCCTATATTAACAATTAATAGCTCCTGAAAGTCACCAGCACCTCAGAGAAAACGGCTGCGATAGAAAAACGGGCTGTCGGGCAGCACATGTTAATTCCTCTGAGGGATCAAAGTGTTGAATTAGTTTAAGGTAATTGTGGCTCGAAGCCCAGCTGATATGCAATGACGGCTCTGACTATAAATAGATGTTGGATCACCATTGTTCTCCTCACTTTTCCTTTTTGTAAATTCTGCATAATTGCTCTTATTGTGAAAGGACTAAACTGACAGGAAGCAAGAACAGAAGATAGAAGATTGTCAGTAAGGTTATATTTAGCAGGAGAAGCATCGGTTTTAATGGTCACAACATGTAAACCTGCAGTACACCTTTAAATTGATGGTTGTCATCGGGCCCATTGATTTACACTAATGAGCGCAGAACTGCGTTTTCATTACATTTTCCCATTTTGCATCTCTCCAATTAAAATTGAGAGAGGAAAATGGTGTCAACAGTCAGACTATTAAAACGTGATCTAAATTAATCTTAACAGCCATCAAACAAAGACATAAATTATGTGACACATCCTGTAAATTATTCCTCTCTTACAAATGGCCTCTAGGTTATCAGATTTCTGACATTTTGTTTTGTTGGTTTGTGCTCTTTGTCTGCCGTCTACTTTTCCTTTAAGCAACGCACGTACACTAAAATGTAGAATGTTGACGATTTGATAGCCTGAGTAAATACAAATAAACCTGCTGTTGTGGTTGTTGACTAATCTTACCAGTGAACCCTCAAGCATGACTTTTAGTGTTATTGAAGTGTTTTACAGAAAACATGATAGAGTGGTGACAAAAATACATTCATTTTCACTTAAAAAAAAATGTTTCTTTGTTTAGTATCACCAGTATGTTGCCTGTATTATAACTTTATCACTACACCTATACACAAAGATTTCAAACCATTATAACCAGCAGTCCACCGTCTGCTTCTGCCATCATATCATAACTGAATGTAAATTAAAGCTATAAGTTAAAGCTGACATGTCTTTGTATTTTTGCTATAAAGTGTAAATGTAAAACTTGGGGACACTCAGTTTGTCTTCCAATTAGACCGAACACACTGGAGAGAGTGAGATTATTTCCCATGCACCAGAGGATGCACTAATTGTTAAGAACAGCTTTCCTGACGGCTGTGTCATTATTATTGTTGAACTGGAGCAGAGCAGGCATTAAATTGCACTGTAGAAATATCATCATACTATTTTTTAAAGAAATGACTGTATATATACTCATGACATATTGACATGACACAACTGTCATTATTGGGTATGTGCAAATAAACCTGCTGCAGCTATGACACTTCAAACTGAAAAAACCTGTAGATATGCTCTTTCCTATATGAGATATCACATCCCTGTGGTATAACATGTTGAGTGTGAGTGGGAAACGTAAACAGCAGTGGGATAAGGTTAATAAAAACTCACCGATTCCTTTCATGGCTTTATGGAGAATTTCAGCATCGTGTTGGTCGTTGAAGTTGACGAAAGGTCTCACGCTGCCTCTGTACTCCTGTGGGAAGAGAGCAAAACAAACAAATACATTTTTACATCATGTAGCGGTGAAGTTGCACATTGCAACCAACTGAAACTTGTGCCAATCGTGTGGGAGAACTGCGGTGACTGACATGAAAACGCAAATGGCTTTCTCTGGAGCCAGTGTTTGGTTTGTCCATTCTGGGCTACTGTAGAAACATGGCGGCCATTGACCTATTCATGTAGATAGAAACAGCTCATTCCAGGTAACGATAAACACAACAATTATTTTTTTAGATGATTATACATTAAAGAAAACACTGGTATTAATATTGCATTACATTTCTGTCAATGGATCTCCCTAAATGGACCTTGAAAGGAAATAAAAAAGAATAATTTTCAAATAATAGGCAAAGTGGGTTGCTGTGCCTTTAAGAGATGCTAAAATAAAATGATGAAGAAGAAGGTTTGTGCTCTCCGATGGTCTAAGTTTCAAAGTGCTTCCCTGCCTTCATAAAAATAAAACCATGGTTAGAAATAATTTTAAAAAAAGATCACTGCACATGACATGAAGATATTTCTACAGGTCATCAAAACCCACTTTGGTTTGAAAATCATCTCTCCAAACTCTGCGGGTATGTACTTTGGGTATAATAATCAAGTGTGGCTGCTGCTGCTTTGTGTTATGCAGGTCATTTCTGAAAATGCGTCTCACTCTCTGCTCTCCAGGGAAAATGTAATTTGAAGAAAAGCCAATAAAATATCTGCCTCACCTGCAGCCTCATAACAAACTCTGAGCAGGTGGTAGAAGTGGAGGAATATTGTGTCCCCCTCCTCTCAGTAAAGGTTTCTGTTTTATTATCTCTTTTATTAGTTTTCAAGAGAACAACCTCTTCTTGCAACATGACGATGTTTATCTGGAAGTGTCGCTCTAATACGTCACTGTCACAGCTTTGATGTGGCCTGCATGTCATTTAATGGGATGACTCAACCCTTATTGCTCATTAAATGTTCTTTTATTACAGCATTTAGTATTCATCCTCTACAATGACATCAGTGTTAGAACTGTCAAGCTGTCATGATATCATTGTGGTAATGTTAAGCAGAAATATCTCCACAACTATTGGATGAATTGTCATGAAATGTGAGACACACACATGTTAAGGTCCCCAGAGGATGAATCCCAATTGCTTTTAATCTCGCGCCACCAGCAGGTCAAAGGTTTGAAGGATGAGACACATCAACAACTATTGGATGGATCGCCATGACATTTGGTAAAGATATTCAAGGTCCCCAGAGGATTGATCATCCTGACTTTGATGATCGTGTGGCCGTTCATCAAGCGCCATCATCAAGTGAAACCTTCACTACACGCTGTGCTTAAGTAGAGACTCGCAAAGAAGCTAGCATGGCTCTAAACTCGCTAATATTTGCTCAGCAACTTTTCAAATTTCCCAAAATTTGATCATTTTGGAGATACAAGCTTTTTCAATAAAATCAAAATAGTCAAAACTCTATGTCGTTTTTTTTTAGCAATGGTTAAATAACAGTCAATGCTAATCTCAAAGAAGCATGACTGTTGTAGGAACTATTCAAACACCATCAGGGAACATTGTCTCCCATCTGTCCTTTGATGAAATTCAAACCCGGTGGGGACACAATAGACACACGCACCTGCAGTTTCCATGCACATGATAATACAATATGATACAAATTAGACCACCGTCTTCAGTTCTTCATTACCTCTTATTCCGCTCATGCACATCAGACAGTCTGAGATCTCTCAACAAGCTTGAGAGGATTAAAACAAATCCAGGTTATCAAATGAAGCTGCTCCTTTTCTTTGGTGCCAATGTGAGTATCCTGCGTTGTGTGCAGCACTCATTTTTTATTAATGAGTGTATTGTCGCAGAAGGTCCTGTGAGTGGATTAGGATCATCTGGTTTGAAGCATCTGTACGCATCAAGTCTCCACAGTGTAGGAGAGAAATTTAAATTAAAATTTTCAGAAAATATAAAGCATCTAGAGTTGCAATCAGAGGCTGGTGCTGACAGTTATTTGTACTGTTTAAGACTGATCATGCAGTTCAGGTCTCAGTGTGGCTTGGAAAGGCGCTGACCTTTCAAGTGTCAAGACACACTCCACTGCACAACCAGTTCTGGTGCAGTAAACAGTTTTATTTCAAACTGTTTTGTGTAAAACAAAGTTGTTTCTTGTACAAAGGACTGCACAATATATCGCCATTTCCTCCGGGACGAGTTCGTGCAAGGCGTACACTGTAAAGATCGGCAGAGATCTTTTCCAGACGTGGTTTGTGTGCGAGTAATTGCAGAATTGCGGCAGTGTATGGTTGATTGCGTGCAGCGTAATGTCTCAGGGAGACATCGATTATTGTTTCAATGTATGTTTTAAATCTCCTTTACTTTTGCCTTTATGCTTTTAATAGTTTCATGTGAAGCACTTTGAATTACCTTGTTGTTGAAATGTGCGATACAAATAAACTTGCCTTGCCTTACATGCTCACGTATTGTACTTTATCATACTTTGACACAAATGACTTTAACAGAAAATAAAACAAAGAAAGGAAAAACTTACCATCGTTTTATGCTGATTGCAGACAACCGCCGTAAACTGAAAGAAAGTGGAACAGATTCCAGAATAAATTGGCAGTGTAGTAAAGAGTGGTGACTACACTTAACAACTAATTCAAGGTATTTGTACTTTACTTGAGTATTTCTCTTTCATGGAACTTTATACTTCTACTCCATTACACCTCAGAGGGAAATACTGTGCTTTTTACTACATTTGTCTGCAGCTTCAGTTACTCGTAACTTTTCAGATTTACATTTAATTTCATACCATGTATCTCCAAATTGAATGATTATGAATTTTAAATGTTTGCAATAAACTTAAGGATAAGGTGTTCCTTTATCATATCCATTAAGCTAAATAAACTCTGTAAAAAGCCTTTTGGATCCGCCGGAAAATACATCATCACAAAGTTGAGAAAGCACACCGATGTTTTTCTGAGCTCAGGAAAAGTTGACTTTTTAGAGATATACCGTAGTTCTCACAGGACAGCGAGCTACAAACATGATGATGTTGTAGAATATGAAGCATTGCTGTAGATTAAAGCCAAGAGTAAATAAGGGAGTTAAAAATTAGCACAACCATAAACAGTAAAGTACACATGAATGCAGCAGTAAAATTATTCCAGAAACATCATATATAATAGTAAAACACTAACAGAGAACATTTTACTGCACAATAAGTACTTTTTATGTTTCATACTTGCTGATAATACTTTTGAAAGCATGACTTTCATTTGCAGTGGAGTATTTTCACAGTGTGGCATTGTTACTTTTAAGTATCTTCATCTCCCATTGTTAGCATGTCTAAAAACACAAAGCATCAACAGACTGTAAGTGCTCTTACCAACAGGTGTGTCTCCTCTCTCTCCTCACAGGTGATCTGCGGCTCTCAGGTAGAAGCTCTTTTCTTCCTGATCTCTTCTCCTTTCGGTGGCTGCAGCTCACAAGACACACTTTTCCTCACTCGCTGTCGGTCAAATGGGAGATCGTGACCCGCGTGCACTCAGTTGCTTCGTGTGGCCTTCCGTAAAAGTGACAAGGGTCCACAAGGTCCAGAGGGCTCGAGGGTTTCAACTGAGTTGCATTGCCAGGCAACAGCTTGGGTCTGTGTTTACTTCCTGTCGGCTGATAGCATCACTGCAACCCGAGGAGCCAATGCATCATTTATAGGTTCCTTGTTCCTGAAATGTAATGGATTAGAAGTATAAAGTGGGATGAAATGGAAATACACACGTACAAAAGTACCTCAAACTTGTGCTTAAGTACATGAGTAAAATACTAAGTTACTATCCACCACTTAATTATATGAATCTGTGAGTGAGGTGACTTTTACCTGTCTTTATGTGTCTTTACGGCAGACGGCAGACAAACAGGAGATGCTCGATATGAGCGAAGGGATCAGCAGAGCGAAGCACAGCTCACATATCATCATCGCCGTCCTTGTCCCTGCAAACCTTAATTAAAGTGAGCACTTGTGAGTAGATGAGAGTGTGAACACCATCTCGCAGGTATCCAGTTACGGATGCTCGGTGTTTCATCTCACAGCCTCTCAGACTGACGTGGAGCCAATTCGCTTTAATTGCTATAAACGAGCAGCGAATAACAAATTTATCAGATTATCAGTCTGGATTTTTTTTTTCTCGTCCACATAATTGAGCAGTCTTTGAGTCCTCTGAAGTTGGTATTAAATATCAGCATCATTTGAATATTCAGTATCACAAAGCTCTCGTAAAATAGGCTCCAAAATGGAGATTTTTATTCCATCTAAAGAATTGGGGTAATTCCTTTAAGCCTATCCAAACATCGTACTACTTCCACATAAAAGCAATTGAAAAGCTCAACAATCCCTTTAATGTTTGGTTCAAATGTTCCCCACAAGATTCAATCATTTGCTTCAGTTGCATCATCTGTTTTGCTTGAACATGTCTCTATCACAAATTCCCAAGATGCATTACAAGTAGAAAAAACCTCTCTTGCACAGGTATTGCTAGTGTGACATTGGTTAAGTTACCCGCATGCCACCATTGCCTAAAGTTGCCAACCCAGAGGCTGCAAACTGCTGACTTTTGCTTTTCCCCTCCTGCTAGCATCCCTGAGTTGTCAGCTTCCAAACTCAATGATTATGAGTGTTCCAGACCGGAGCGGAGTGCCATGGGACAGCCAGGTAAACAGAGCTGCGGACGGCTCAATTTGTCGGGTGCTGACTGACAGACAATAAGAGCCGTCATCAATCAATGGGCCTCTCCAGCCACCACTGATGGGCTTCGGTTAGTTATCGCCCTCTGTGTTATCAAATGAAAATAGCTCCATCTCAACAAACATCACCTGGCCTCATGGACCCTTTGAGGGCCACTACAAAAAGCACATCCTGATATCCGAGGCAGTTTTGTGGGAATAATAACTCTGATGTTAAGAACCGTGTAGCTTCAGAATGAGAGTCAGAGTGGATTTTTCTGTTTTCTATTTTCTCTTGCGGCCATTTTGAATACAAGACCAGCTTTTAGACAGAATTACTTCAAAACATGAGCGACAACTCAATAAATCAGCTGCACCGACAGTCTGGAGTTGGCTGGTTAGATAGCCTGTAGCCTGTTTGCTATTTTAATGACATTTCAGTCCAGAACAATGTACTATATGTTTGGAGATGGATTAGCCCATTTTGACAGTTAGGAAAATTCACATGATTAGTTTTCTTGCTGAAAGTTACGACAAGATGGATATCTCTCATCGAACTCTCTGAAAGAAAGCAAATAAACATATTTTTCAAACTGTCAAACTATTCCTTTAATGTTCTGATTTGAAGCTGCATTTTTCCAAACAAATCTGCAATTAATCAATATACCAGACACAAACATATTTACAATGAATTCAGCATTACAAACAAAAATGGCTACCACAGAGGACTCAGGCTTTTCTGTTGGACCTGCATGTGTGTGCTGTATTAACAGACATAAGGCACTGCATATATTACAGGACTGAGACTTACTGACTGAGACTTACTTGCACGTTTTAAAGTGCAAGTAATTTCATCGCATTGATTAAAATGAATAGTTTCGTTCCTATATAGAAACTGTTTATACTCCTTACGAAATGTTAAATATGCTGAGGCATCCTACCCGTAAGCACTGAGTCTGGACCATGTTTGTGTTATTGTGCTGCTCTTTTAAGGTATCGGCTGTCGATGTGTAATGAACATGCTCCCCTCAGGGATATTGATTCCTCTCAGACCATTCAATCAAAGACAGCCTCGCCACCTCCGGACAAATGATGAAAGAAAAATGCAACACAGAGAGAAAAGCACCAAATGCCCCTACCTGTGTATAGCAACCACTTGTAAATACCTGAG
Organism: Melanostigma gelatinosum; assembly: GCF_949748355.1. NCBI lineage: Eukaryota > Metazoa > Chordata > Actinopteri > Perciformes > Zoarcidae > Melanostigma > Melanostigma gelatinosum. Next base: position 25,058,652 of record NC_136638.1, read on the forward strand.
AAACAGTGTTAACCTCAGCCTGTTATTATTGTCCTTATGCAAAGGGTCTCATTTACTTTGTCCCCCAACATGGTGGACAGAAGGGTAACTTGAGAAACCAAGTGGCACACATCTCCTTTCATATTTCTCATCACTGGCATATCCTCAACATCCCTCCTGCCAATTCATAAACGAGATGAGAGAGCAAATTGCCCTCCTGAATGCATTGCTTTAATCAGCATGAATCAAGATGCAGATTTAATCTTGGCTTGTGCTTTTTACTCTGCAATGTTTAACCATGGCTGCGTCAGAGATGAAAATAAATACTAACAGTGGTTTTAATTACTCAGGATATTGATTGAACTATTTTGTGCATATTAAATACATATGGTGGAAATAAAAGATGAAGCTGTTAAAATAACAGGTTTCTATAAATACTAACATGAAGAGGTTTTTATTCATTTAAAGAGAATATCAAGTCCAAAACATTTTAGACATCATTTCCTTACATGAATCAGCAAAGCACTCCAAACAAGCTTCAGTCCTGGCAGTGTTTTAGCACAACTGTCCCCATTCTTCACAACACGTGCTGCAACCTCTGTTCATAGCAAGGCTGCCTGAACGAGCGGCCAGGCTGCAGCATGGATTTCACCACCGAGTGACTCAGCTGCCGGAGGAGCATCCAGAGAAGGAGCAGCATCAGCACCAGGAGTCCGAGGAGAATCCCCACGTACAGGCTCAGGTTCCAGCCCCAGTCCAGCGCCAGGGGCAGCGAGGTGGACGCCACCAGAAATTTTCTGGGGGCAGGCATGGGGGTAAGGCAGCAACCCGCCGCCCCCCCTCCAAAACAAAAGAAAAGCTCTTTTCTCCACACTGATCTTCTCAGGGATTACACAGATGCTGTGCCTGCAGAAGCCATTGTTCAAACGGGTATCCAGCTGGTTTAGCCAAGTCATAGAATTCCCATTTGTTCCTCCAGTTAGGCATAGATGTGAGGAGTCAGCTTCAAAGCAAACATGTTGCGATTGTGTGCATGGTCTGAGCGGTGCAGGCTGAGGAAATGAGAGCTTTCTGCAGCTGGGCTGTGCTTCCCCTCCTCTCCTGTGAGGCTCCTCACAAAGCCAGCCTCCTAATTTATACCGAGGAATTCTACCCCACCGGCTGTCTTTACTTCACGGTCAGAGAAGACGTAATCACTGATGAATGAGATGTAACTAATCAATACCATCATTTACCAATTGATAGTCATGAGCAGACGACGGGCAACTTTGGCATCCCATTCATGCCTTTATATTCCCATCTCTTTTTTACTTTAATTGTGGAAACATGACAGACTTCAATGTTAGTCTGAACACCATTTGTTTTTTAAAATGTCTGGTCCAGAACTTCTTTCCCTTAACATGTTAATGTGCCCAACACTGATCTGCTCAGCAAAGAAACCTTTGGTGCACAATCGGCGTATTTTCTGGATAAAGCATTAGTGTGGCCTCAGTCGTTAATCACTCTATAGTACAAATTACCATTGAAACAAGCTACTCATTTTTGCATGAAGCAGAATTTTGCCACAGCTTGGCATTTCAACCCTCAAGGCGCCTTACATCAAACCAAGAGGAACGATTTAATGCGTGAACGTCTAGCTTTCCAAATGGCATGAAGACACAGAATCACCACTTTGTTAAAAATGTTTAGTTCCATCAGAAGAACCCTTTAAGGACCAAAACTGGTCCTCTGCTGCCCCCACGAGTCCATAAACCATATAGACATGAAGTCTTCTTTAAATGAATTTTATTTACAAGAGCCATATTTTACAGTGCAGATGGTGCCTTGAGAAAGGTGTCAAATTCCAAGACACCGATGTAATTAGACAGCCGACTCCATTACAGACAATTAACTTTAATGTGCATCCCATTAAATCTCAAGATCACCCAGCAACATTAACTGCAATCAACTCAACCTTTAAAAAAGTGGCACAGTTCGGTTTTAGTACGTCACAGGTCTATCTGAGTTCGACACTAGATCAAGGACTTTTACATTTTGTCTGCGATTAAAGGTAAAACATTAAAACTGCTTGATTACCCAACAGTAGCGTCTGGTATGAATGTCAGGATTGAGTATATAAAAATACCTTAAAAACTCTAAACATCTAGCGCTACTCCAAGAAGAGCAGGCCATGTCATTTAAATTCTGAAAAGCATCATTAAAAGAAAACAAAAAAACTCTACATGGACGAGGGGGAAGTTAGTTCAGCAGCAATTTAGTTGGCGCATCGATGAGGGAAACTTCTGAGTACCTGGAAGAGAAACAAATTGCTTTAGAACATTTGCCAGACAAAAAATAAAAATAAAAATAAAAACATTACAGTGAATGAACGTTTAGGCGCAGAAAACTTACTTGGGGCCCTTGTACTTCTCCCGAACAGACTGCTGGGCGTGCTGTGCAGCACTGAGGAAGGTTTGGTGCAGATCCTCAACGCACGGCATCAGATCTTCGAGTGAGTAGCCAGTCTTCTCCGTCATGGACTTGGGCTGAGGAAGAGACAACTGGAGTCATCTTGCTTGTTTGCACAAGCCCACCATCACCCGTTCAGGGGACACCGGACGGTCGGACACTGTCACAAAACATCCGTGACTCATTTAGACTGTTCTACCTCAAACTTACCCATGAGCCACCAGTCACAATGTGGTTTGCCAGCATGTAGGCTGCAGCAGCCGTATGTGATGGGAGGTACTTCAAGAAGGGGTCTGAATCAACCAGACTGAGCTCCCCAAGGTACTGAAAATAAAATTCAGAGGTTGATTTTTTGGTAGAATATTCTTTGATTGCCAAAGTAGCATGGCCATCCATACATATAAAATCGAAATGCTTGGCTCACCATTGCCAGGCTCTCCACCCGTTTGTTAACGGAATGGTGAAGGAAGTACTGGGTGAGAAACTGGGTGATGGTTGGTGCTGCCAGATCAAAGGAGAGCACTTTCAGCACCAGATGCTCCATTCTTAACACTTGCTTCTTGGTGTAGGTGTCGTCTGTGATGTACACAAACTCTGCCACCTCCGGGGGATAGATCTCTTCGAATTTCCTGCATTTGAACATTTTAAAGAGTGAGTTACGCAGCAGGAAAGACTATTTTGTAACATGTAATTTAAGTAGCCTGAATAAAACTGATTGAATATGATGGCTACATACGAAGCCAACAGCATGGCAGCAGTCCCAACCAGCTGAAGTTTCCCCCTCAGGACCGACATGGAGGAGAGGAAGCGATCGATGTAGTTTACAGCCAGATAAAGTGTGTCATTCTGGAGCTTGTACTCTTCGCCAACCTCGACAAGCCAGTCCACCAGGATGGCCCTCATGCTGTTTGTGATGTCGGGCTGCTTCTTCATGTAGCCCGCTTTGGGTCTGGTTTTTACCTGTGGAGCATCACGGTGTCATTTAAGAAATGTAATTTCAGGTAACGTTGATATTTAAGATTATTAAATGCATGTCTCGCAAGAGGCGGCTAAAATAATTGTTAACGCAGAGATGCAGTTTGTAGCTTTTCACTTAATGTCTCACCTCCATTTCCCTCAGGTACGTGTGAATTTCCGCAGCATACTCTACGACCTCGTCTACAGCGATTCGTTTCTCCTCCTGCTCAACCACAGACATGTCCATGGGCGAGTCTGGGGAATGAAGTGATTTAGCACAGTTTAGATTCTTCCCTTCAAATCTATAAATAATGCAACAGTAAGTTTGGGAGTGTAAAGAGAACATTTGTTGCCAAGAGGTGTAACGGAACAACTCACCAAAGCTGAGATCCATTGCTGCTGCTGCTGGCATCTCAATGGGGGCCAAGGGCTGTCGGAACCGTGTCGCAGTATGAATTGTTTCAGGGATGGACTTTGCTTTGACTGAGTCAACCACCGGCAGTGGCTTCTTGATGCAGGCGCCATCGGGCTCGTCCACATGGATCAGGAAAGTGGACAGCTTTGTGGAGGGCTTTTCCGAGCAGCTTTTGCCCAAGTCTTCATTTTTGCAGGACAAGGACTGTGACGACTCCTAGAAGCAGAAAACAAGGTTAGTTCAGACTTGTCCCAGAAAGGAGTTATCATTTCTGCAGAATACTACAAATTCTGGTACAACACATGCCGGGGAATACAATTCAGTGATAACATTAAAAAATAAATTGTAAAATATATATATATATATTTTTTTTTTAATGCTTTGGGATGAAACCAAGTGCAAACTTGTTTGCGCAACCAAGAGGCAGTTTATTTAGTAAAAAAGGCAGGAGCAATTATTGCACAACAAACATTAGAACCTGCGCCAGTACTCTCAATAGGATGTCAGGGCGCACTTGTGTAACATAAACAGTGTCACTAGTGAAGGCGGGAGGAACACTTTATTTCAAATATTTGTATCACAAAAACAGGTCGGTGTGCTGTTTAAGTTAAGCAGTTAAAGTAAGAAGTGAAACACTTATTGTGATATTAAAATGGCGGACAATCTGAGTAACAGGCGTAGCTAATTTCAAAGCTATATTTCACAAGTTTTAAATAGTTAAAAAAAAAAAAAAAAAAAAAAAAGACAGATTAGGAACGATTTTAGGTATTTTAACTGGAAAGAAATCTGAAAGGAGTTCCCTCCTAAAAGAAAATACAATAGCAGCCCCATCATTAGCCAACACTAGCTCGAGCCATGTAACGTTAGCATAGTACCATGCAAGTACATAGCATAGTACCAAACTGACCTGTTTGGTGCCGCGCTGGTTCTGGGCTTTGCTCCGCTGGTTGTTCTGCAGAGCTCCCAGCACGGTTCTGCTGCCGGCTGCCGGTTTCGGTGGAAGGTTCTCCTGGTTCTCGTTTGCAGCAGCTCTGGGTTTGAGCGAGCCTCTCAGTCTTGACAGCATATTCTCTTGATTGTGGAGCGCGCTAGCTTGTCCTGTGTTCATGTTAGCTCCGGACATGTTTGCGCTCAATAGACAAACTCGTATCTGTCTGCTTATTAAAACGGTACTAACGTTACAGCCTAGGCGTACCCTTGTACATACACTATGTAAATATATACAAAGTTTCAGATGATCGCGTGTGGACAATTATGTGGAGGCTAGCAGTAGCTGCTACCTTGCTGAGGCAGGTTAACACTAAGCTGTTGAGATGGCAACGACTCGTGGAACTGCCGAGTTAAATCACTCAAAAGCAGACAAAAACAAAATGCACAGATGGCGGTACAAGTTCCAACAAGAGGTTAAAAGTGTTTTTCAAGCCGCGATACTCGTGAGTTTGTAAATTATTACTACTAACCTGCACATGAAGCACAGCTAGCCTCGGTCCACTAACACAGAAACATGCACAAAAATATGTTGCTTTCTCTCAGTTCAAGTAGCCCGCGAGGATTGAAACGGACCAATCACAGGCCACACAGGTAGTGACGTAACAAGAAGTACGGGACCCGAAAGAGTGCAATGTTCGTCTGATTGCAGATCTAAAACCGGTTTGACAAATTTGAATGTAATGGTCGCGAACTTTATTTAGGGTTAACAGCTGCAGGAAGAAGTACTCAGAGTGTATACTTAAGTATTATTACCAGTAAAGTCCTGCATTCAAATTATGAGCATCAAAATATGAAAAAATACTCATTATCACATGCATGACATCCCTGGATTATAATTATTAATGCATTAATATAAAGCTGGTACGGGAAGAGCTCATTTTATTTACTTTACACTGCTGGCTACCTTAATTTAAAGTAAAATATCATATATATGTTTACAGTATATATAATATAGTTGACTTTTTTGTATTAACAAGCTGAATCTGCACAGAAATTAAAGTGATCAAATCAATGTTGTGGCGTATTTAGTATAAAATTGGCTTTCAGAATGTAGTAGTAGCATATGAGGGAAATACTCAAGTAAAGTACAAGTACCTCAAAATGGTACTTAAGTATAGTACTTACTGAGTTATGTTCCACTACTGGATAATGTTCATTGATGCAGACACAAACACATGTTGTGTTGTAATTAAATCAACCATAGAAACATTTTTGGCAATATAACATCCTCACGTAATGCTTTAATATTAATGCAGCATTTTATTTTTGTTCATGTGTGGATAATAACCACTTTACATGTTGGGTGGTTTAGTTTTTAACACGGCTTCGTATTTCATAAACTGAAACCACAGCTGTCAAATAAATGTATTAAAAAGTTAAATATTTTTCTCAAATGAAATACTTGCTGTATTGCAGTAACATTGCTGTTTTAACATTTTATATTATATTTAATATTATTCTATTTCATTGTCTATATTGTGCATTTTTATACTCAATATTTTATTTTTACTCTGTTACTTTGATTGCTTGTCTGTATCATAATGCTGCTGTAGCAAACACATTTCCCCTTGCGAGATTAATAACGTATCAATCTATCTTCCACATGCAACCTTATTTTTGGTTCTTGGAAGTCCATCAATTTAAATAATTGTGAAGATGATACAGATTTTAAATAAGGAAACATGCATGGTCACTGATACATTGACTTATAATTTATAACAATCAATTGATTGCAGACCTAAGTGTGCGGTGTGGAAACATTATTAGTCACATACGGCTCATGGTATCGTATGAGCTTTTCCTTCCTGTGGAATTTAATATTCTTAGTTGTGTTTGTTCACGATACTCTAATGATTTTTACAAAGGTTACAAATAACCTCTTTCATTTCAACAGGAGGAAGTCACAGTGCTATGATAATTATGATATAAAAACATACATTCTCTAGCTTACATTTGGTCACTAATAAAAAGAGGAACCTGAAGTAATCTGGGAAACCTTGTGGTGGTTTATTAATTACCAACCTTGGTTTTATGCTATCAAAATATATTATAAATATTTAAATATTGTACACCACATTTAGGACAAAACAGCTAAATGACAACAACATGACATCGACACTGTTAATAACTACAATACTTTTGTATTTACAATACAAAAATAGCACAAATAAAGACACTCAAAGTAAATAAATACCCTCTGATCCACATGACATCATGCCTCATTGAAAAAGTCTAACAGAGAATTTAAGTCATAATTGTCGAGTATCTCCAGCAACGAGGACACTTTGGTTTTCACGTTCTGTCCTTTAAACTTGAATTTATCGATGAAGAGGTCTGTGATCATTCCTACAGGAAATAAAGAAGAAAAGAAACGGGTTACAAGCAGCCAACAAGCTCTTCTTCATAATGTCAGGCTCATGTAGCAGAACTTTACCGTACCGGTAACAGTACTCTTGTCTCTTTAGCAATAACTTGACAAATGTAAAGAATAATAGAAGATACATGGAAGGGAGGAAGGAAAATAAGTTTCGTGAAAGTGTCTCTGGACATGAGCGTCGGTGGAAATGAGTAGACAATGAAAATACCATATTGTTTGTAAGAAGACTATGAAGTCAATTGGTATCCAGAGTTTGTTCATTGATTAATCATTACATCTTCATATTATGTATCGTCATACTGCTTGAGCCGCAACATGTCACTCTTATCTCAGTAAGAATTTCTTTGGTGATTATCTTTGCCGAAAGATGCGATTCATCTGCTCTTCTCTTCAGAAAATACAAACCTCGGTCATTGTTTTATGTAAACATATACCAGACTTGTGTATTCATGTGTAGATATGTACAACTAACTCATGACTTGTTTGACACTTTCCAGAATATTTTTTAAGTGTTCCTGAGCCATTCACTAATATTTCACGAAGACACTTCAAGGACTTTTATCTTCCGTATTGTCGAACTTCCCTTAATCAATTAAGGATCATGTCTCTGGAACAACCTACTCTCATCACTACAATCAACATCTACATTATCGTAATTCAAAAAACATCTGAAAAGGATGATATTTTTACCATCCATTTTTGACTTCTAACCTCTCCTGCACAAACATTTTATTAAATTCTTATTGTCTTTTTTATATATGTGCAAGTAAAGAAATAGTGCTGCACCATAAAGCCTCTCGAGGTGCGCCGGCTGCTTCTTGCACTCCTCGAGGAGATTGGCGGACTCATCCAAGATGTTGCGATATTCTGCGATGAGGAAGTCAGCGTTCCCCTCATGAACCTGAAGCTCCTGCCAATCAGAGAAACCAGAGAGGAAGTGAGGTGGAGGAGAGTGAGTGACGAACAAAATGAATTTCAAAAGAAGCCGTTCAACTTGAAGCTTTTAACCAAACAAGACACAACACATCACCACACACAGTGAATGCATTGAAACGGGATGAGAGGATTTGTCCTTTAAGACGACACATTTAACCAATACGTACTTTAAGTGCATCGATAAGCTGAACTTTTCTAGCCAACAACAGCTGGTACTGCAGCTTTGGATGTATCATCTTCAGGGTGTGGCTCACAGAGTCATCATTGATGTCTGGAAGATTAAAAAGAACAGTTAGTCTAGTTTGTTAGAGATTATTCCATGAATATTTTTGTAAGCAGACACTAAAAACGAATAATAATACACCAACCGTATGAAATGTTCAGATTGATTTTCCTCTTGGTGGCTTCTTTAGAGAGAACATCATTCAGGATGGAGATGGTGGAGATGTTGTCTGACTTGAAGTGACCTTCACCTTTGCTAAAATTACACATTTAAAAAAAAAAAAAAGCACGTTTGATTACAAGTAGATTATCACACACGTCCCGGCCGAATCATTGGAAACGATATATAAAACATAAATAAAACGTTTCTCGGGCATCAGAAAGGTTCTAAAATGCTACAACCCCATGTCAGTTATCTCATAATGCCTACACATGCAGTTTTAGAACTGTTTCCACTCCGTGCTTGTGTTTACCAGTAGGTGGCTTCAAGCTGTGTCCCAAGAAAAGTGTTGTGGAAATTGAAAGTGATGCTCTCTCCTGCCGGTGTTTTCTCAGGCACCTCTGGCAAGCAGAAGACCACCCAGGAGTGGATCTCAGCGAAGCTGAACTGTCCCACCAGACTGAGCCTGTTCATGGGCCTGTATGACAGAGAGAGGGACAAATAACATACATCATGTGTAAGGTTAAAATCATGGGGAAACAACTGACACATGACACCAATGTCACATGATCTCATTTTAATGATAAGTGATTCAAAACAAAACATTGCATCATATGAGATTGGGATTATTTTCGGTTGCCTCTCAACGGCAATGCACGTACATGCACGTACATGCACGAACATGCACGAACATGCACACAGCGGCTGACTATGTTAACAAAGCTCACAGAGGGACAGGGACTTCATTCTCTGATCAGACATTACTCCACTATATCATCAGCAAATAGTTGTTTGCTGCTGGATTAATGCTCTGAATGTCATACATTGCTCCTATAATAAACAATTAAAGACTGTTTTTTGTGTAACTTTGTGTCGTATTGGCCGTTTTAACTACAATGCCTATAATCAGACTGAATTGCCGTTTCATTTGACTTCATTCATTCTGAACAAATCTGACGTGTGCAGCCATTTACAGGTCTGGAAACAGGGTAGCACTCCAGTGGGATCGACATTAACACAGGACTCAAGATGGGACTTAACTACTGAATTAAAATCGAACGAATTAGAATATTCTTAACTTTAACCTTTTACCTTTCCTGGTCTATGCTGTGTGTCCGCTGGTGGAGGGACAGAGGTTTGATCTGGTACTGGCGGACCTGGCATGTCTTGGGTTGCAGTCTGGGGGTAATGTAAGCCTGGAGGGTCCCGTACTGTCCCTCGATGGACCTCACCTAGAACAGTTATTACGGCTGAAACGCGGTATTTCTCCGAGGTGCATCATCAAATAGTTTAAGCAAAGGGAACAGAGTTTGGATGCACGTGTTACCTTGAGCTCCAGTCTGGTGGTGTTGGCCTGACATCTGTACGTGGCCAGGAGGAAGTTCCCGTTCGGCTGCTGGAGACAGAATAAGAGCGTCAGGCCTCTGGGAGCAGCAGCTTCATGATCTATTTCATAAAGCACGTTTGTCCTGTGCTCACCTCTGAATCACATTCACTGAAACTGACAACAGCAGAGTTCTTATCCACATCCAGCAGGTCTATGGGGACGTCGCTCTGCAGAGGAGATTCATCTTTAAGTTACATTTTGCATGTTTATATCTCCGACATGGGGTCAAGGGCATCGCCAGAGGTTTGTAAGGGCTGGGGTTATAATACTGAGCAGACCTGCAGCAGCAGATTGTCGATGGCAGTCTGCACCTCAAGAGTGAGGCTGTAGCTGGCATCGTCCTGGCAGAGGGTGAACTTGTCATTGATGCTGAAGACGGGCACAGCAGAGACGGCTGTGCTCGACTGAGAGGTCTGCTGGTACTGCTCTCGGCCCTGCAGGACTTTAACCTGCAGCTGCTCCAGCTCTGCCCTGGGAGGGAACAACACAATCTCTCTTGAAATCAAACTTAAACCATCGCATGGTAGGTCAAACGCATCAGGACATGCTGTGTAATGAGAAACTGAGGCCCTTTTTTTGCTGGTACCTGAGTGCTTCTACTTTGGACTGGATCTCCTTGCTCATTCTGACCTCGTCTCCTGGGCCGGCCTCAGCCTTCTGGGGCTCAGTGGTCAGACCAGTCACCCATCCTGAAAGAGGTGATGACAGAACAGTAAAGCAGAATAAGCTGTGCATATCAGATCTCCTTCAAACACTTTACATTAACTGTAAATGTCAGACAGTCGGAAATCACTGTCCATCTTGTTTTTTATCCAACCTGTGTAAGTGGCAGTCAAGACCTCATCATAAGACTCCTTCCCGACGCAGCCGCCCTGGATGGAGGTCACACTCTCTGACAACACCTGAAGGCAGAAAAACACACAAAACACATACAAAATAACAAGGCATCTAAGAAAAGGCCAGTAAGGTATCTGTATACAGGGATCAGCTGTTTTAAATCAAACTGAACAGTAAGTATGAATGCAGTATAGTATCGCTGCATGATACTGACAAAACAAAAATCATAATCTGTGGTTAAACAATATAATATATTGAATTGTAATTTTAAAAGTACATATTGGAGTGATTTGGGAGGGAGTAAAATTGATGCTCGGCATAAACTCACATGCTCAAAGCGTAACGTGGGCTCACTGGAGCTGTCGAAACCAAAGACCTCAACCGTCCCATCGTCCCTGCCCACCAGGATGTCATTCACGCCGTCTCCCATGATGTCATAGGTGTCGATGCAAAGAATTCCTGATGAGATCACACTCAAAACAGTCAAAACTGTTTAAAAAAAACATGCAATATTGTGTCCGTAACAAAAAAACATAAAGAAGAGATTAATTGGGGATGAACCTTTATTGTTTCCCTACCTTGAAGAGTTGATATTCATATGATGTGGAAAGGTTGGTATTAAACATAGAAGCGATTCGTAGTGAAACAGCTAAAACACATTACTGTGATCATGTCCAGAACAAACCTCCTTTCTTTTTGTCGTTGTCGATCTCCCATTTGGTCGCAGCTGCGCTCTCACCAATCTGCACCAATCCTATTTTGCCATCGGTAGTTCCATAGAGGACTTCCTCGCCTGCAGAGAAATCAATGACGTTATATGAGATCTCTACAAAGCAGTCTTATGTTTTATTGTTCCAGTGCACACAGGAAGGTCAACTTGCCTCCATCTTTGTTGTATAGTTCCAAGACAGATGGAGGACCAGGGACTTCAATATCATAGGCAAGCTCTGATCCCTACACAATAAAATAACAACAACATAGAATAATAAATATTATCTAATTGTTTGATGGAGAACAACAAAACGTATCAAAGTCAGAAGAGGAAATATCATCTTTGTCTACCTGCAAGACTCTGAGAACCCGATCTTGGCACGCCAGGACGGGGCGAGACAGGTTTTCTGAAGACAAACATGAGATGTCATTGATTTTGTCTCCAGAGAGGTAGTAGTGCTGGTCCTTGCAGTCACAGTAGTGGTTGAAGATGTAACTCGCACACACAAAGAGGTCAGAGCCGGAGACATGCCTGGAAAAGAGAAAATCAACAGTTAAACTCACAGAGTTCTGCATGGGTCAATCAAGCAGTGCAAGTCAACCGAAGAGGGGAGAGGTGGTTCCTACATGGCGTTAATGCTTTCAGTGAGGTTGGCTTCAAAGGTGAGGAACTGTTTGCCTTTCTTGGTGAATCCTCGGACATGAGAACCAGAACAAACAAATATCTTCTCCTGTGGAGTTCCTGCAGCTCCTCCAAGGTCCAGTCTGGCTATTTTCTGCCCTGGCAGTGTTTTAAACACGGGCTGAATCAGAAGAGTCAGATTCCTCAACATTAGAAACTGAAATTCAACACATTAAGACACAACTGGCAGGACAGAAAAATCAGGACACTCACCACTGCTTCTCCCTTTTTCATCCCAAAACATGTTAGTATACCATCATGATCAGCAACAGCAACCTGAAACAAAGAGACAACGACCGAGAAGCTGTAGAATGAAACACTTTAATTAAAGCACAATATACAGCTATAAACTCTTATAACTGTAGGCACATGGAGAAGCACAAACATCGCTCTGACAGATTCATACCTTTTGAGTTGCCTTTTTCCCCAAAGCTGGAAGCAGCCTCATAGTTTTCTGGGATGTCACACCAACCTGTGAGGACAAAGCAGGAGAAATCGTGTTACACATACTGACAAAAGTTCCTTCAGGGAAACATCTTGGAAAACAATGCAGGAATTAAAGGATTTCTGTCGAAAACATGACATTAGTTCACACATTTATTTTTTCAGCAGGCTAGACTACTTCAATGGTGATTTAGCAAAACAGCACCTCAGCTCATTTAAATCAGGGAGTAAAACATCAAGTAAATTACATCCATAACTTTTTTTGCTTGCTTTTGTTTCGTCTTTTAAATGCAACATATTTATAAAATAGATTTGCTTGTTCTAGGTTTTTAGCTATCTATTTGTGCTTATAGTTACATAAAACAATGCAAGAAATACATAATAATATGAGAAAATGCACAGCAATGGAGACTTGTTCTGTAAAACTGACTAAAGACCAACAGACCTGGTGATAGCAGTGGATCTGACAGTAAATGTCGGAATAAAAGACGAAAGTACTCTGCTGTTACCTGGATGTAATCAACTCGATTGAGGTGGATTTCCATCTTCTTTCTCCACTGGGTGTTTTTATCTTAGAACATTAAAAAGTAACGTCAGGTTATCCAGTCATACTACCGCAGAGACCACCAGTTACAGTCCACCTAATGTCATTCACAACTTAAAGTAACGGTGAAAAGAGAGACTGGAGATTATCTAAAGCGAGGAGATTAGCTCGGCGTGCTAACGTTAGCTAGCAAGCTAATTGGCTAACACGATTTACTCGCACGTCAAAAATATATATAATCTTTAACTAAATCTACGTAGCAACAGCAAAACTATACATATATAATATTGTTAAATCGACTATAAACCTCTTTTAACGCGGATACTAGCGGTAGTTATGCTAAATTCTCGTAAACACTTCAGAAGCGGATCAACGCAGCACTTGTTGTCAATGGCAACGCTGCAGCAGTAAGAAGCCGCGACGCCATTGGACGAGACTGAATGCGATTGTATCCGTGTCCTGATTGGTTGACTATCAATGACGCTCTATTGGTCGGCTCTGAGCTTGTGCATCTAACGTAACTCAATATAACAGCTTTGCTTTTACGATGTTCAGTTTTTTATGACATTGCGGTACATTTTTGAATTAAAATACAGTGTTTACATTTTTTAATCATTGGCCATATATTTATTATGTATAATAAAACAACTTATGTATTAATGATTTAATGTGGTCTTAAACTGGACTCTAATTCTTTAAATTATCCCCCCTAATCCCAACCACGAGGTGAGCATAATATTAGAAACACGTCTGAATATAATGCAGTCCAACCCTACTACGAACTACCTCAATGCTAAAACATATTTAATGAACATAACAGTGTCACAAACACTTGAACATCATGGGAAAGATAAAAGTACTTCATGGCAGCTGTATTGGAGATTGTGTACCGAATACAGTGGCCACTAGGTGCACAGTGTACAGAAATGTATGCAAAATGTAATATTGGGTTCACACTTCTATAAGATAATTAAAGAAAAAAAAAACTTTGAACATTATAAATCCATCCACTGATGAAAGATGGAATTGAAAGCTGGTAGACTAGGTTTAAAAAAAAAAAAACAGTAGTGTGAATAGTAGTAGTAGTGTAGTATTTGTGTAATATAAGTGTACTACACAATAATAAAGTTGTGTTTCTTCCTCTCAGTAGATATTTGGATAAATACACATTGTCAGCATAGACATTTATGTATTTTATATTGATGATTTTATGCAAAATGGTTCATTAATTAAAGATGTTGATTGTAAGGCCAAGATCAACGAGAGAAATCTAACCAAATTATAAACTCAAACCACATTCCTATCTTTTCATATTTTATTAGTTTAATTAAGAGATCATTTTGTTCTTGTCATAAAAATGTGGTTTGTCTGGAGGCAAATAAACACATTTAACACGGAAGAAACAAAGCGATGAGAGCATGCGTTAAGCATGGAAACTACAGAGCAACAAATAGATGAAGCAAATTCAAAACAGCTTTCAAACTGATCAACAAGGTGAAATATGACACAACAGGCATTGTGCAACTCTCCTCAAATATGAGTCCTACAGCAAAATGTCTGGTACCTTAAAATATTCTATAAAATACAGCAGATATCTTGTTTCTCAATTAAACAGGTATTTTGACATCATACATGCATTGATCTTCGCAAGTTGTTATAAGAGTGTGTTGATGGCATTGACAGAAAACATTTTAATTTAGGCAGTTAAACAAATCAGAGCACTGGATGCTTTGCACATAAAAAAAAAGGAATTGGACCACATAAAAACAAACAAACCCCATCCTCCATCTATCCAAGCACAATATGATCATGTTAAAAAAAGAACATTGGTTATGTATAAGCACATTTCATTTAAGTTACTAATCTCAGAATGTTAATGTTTTTATCATAGAATATGTGATTTCATGAATAAATAAGGACATACTTAGAAAAAAACAAAAACAGCCGGTAGGTACAGATTACAGTTGATGTCTGCTGTGCTGCATTCAGTGACCGTAACAGAGTGAGGGGTGTCCACCGCTTGAATGAGGTCACATTAAGAAGATGGGAAAAGAAACATCACCATGAGACTTCAGTGCATTACTGGCTGCTCTTCAACGGTCCTCAAATATACAGAGAAGTTGGAGGAGCAGAGGCTGTAAAGTTGACATTCAAAAACCAGGTCCTTCTGTTGATGGCAATGTCTGTCCGCATCAAAGTTTAAGTCACATCTTAAATGGTGGAAAACCCAAAAACGGAAAGAAAACAGAACCTCTACGTAGTTTTAAAATCAGACGCCTGTGGGGGCGAGGCGGCTGATCAAGGCGATGCTGCTAAGGCACATCTTCCTGAAGAAGGCGGGGCAAATGGGCTTCATGATGAAGTGCTCCAGAAGGATTCGCAGCTCTGTGAACAAGGTGCTGGGGTGGAAACAGATTTGTTTAATACTTAATACAAACACTGGCTTTGACAGGAAATACAGTGCGGTCTCATGGACAAAACAACTGTTTCTGAATTACCTTCACACATATCTGCAGGTACATTTTTATTTAATTTTTTTAATTTATAATCCTATATTGATCCCGGAAGGGGAAATTTGTCTCTGCATTTGACCCATCCCTGTATATAGGGAGCAGTGGGCTGCCAATGACAGGCGCCCTGGGAGCCGGGGGTTCAGTGTCTTGCTTAGGGACACTTCGACACGTGACACGTCCCAGTCTGGGATCGAACCGTTGACCCTGCGGTTACCAGGCAACCCTCTTAACCTAGTGAGCCACGGTTGCCCCAAAAACAGCAGCCAAAAACGTTGAGAATTATATATACAGAAACTTTCAAGGTTTCTTCACCCCTGATTCGGCAGTATTGACTAACTTGTTGTAGATTAATATCCACATAAATACCCGAACACAAATTATTGTATTATTCATCATCTCACCGGCAGTATGGGTTTCTTCTGGATGTGTAGCGGAGGGTGAGGAATCGGTAGTAAATGAAAGGCAGCAGCAAACTTCCCTGACCACTGTTAAAAAGATAAAAGTGAAAACTGACGTCACACAATTGTAGCTTATTCAATAAAGCTGACTCATGGGGTGAATTTGGTAACTGGGATTTCCAGGATTACATTTTCTTGCACTTCTAGATTCAAATCTAAAAGGCAACTTCAATGTGTTCTTTAAGGGGTTTGACAACACGGAGAACTGGTTGGTTTTGTTCCTCATAATCTCTCCCAGGTATCTTTGGCAAAACAAATTCGGTAAGCAGATTGATAAGCAGAAAACTGTCTAAGAACACAATCGCTACTTCTACCATATCGTCATCCAGGATCTGCAATGTCTCGACAATTACAAAGAACAAAAGAAAGAAACACTTTTTACCTGAAGAGCATAAAGACTGTCGCTGGCATCAAGAAGATCTCGTTGCAGGCGATGAACTTCAGGATGTTCTGCTGATTGGACGTAAGTTTGTCCAGCAGGTTTCTGATGAACATCAGGCTGCTGGGGCCCACAGACTGCAAACGTTACAACATCAGAAGCAGACGAGACAACAAAGCGGCAGTGAGTCAAAGGTTTCAGTGACTCACAGACGCTCTAACTTCAGTTTCACTGAGACTTTAAGGTTGAATTCGGGTATGTTGAGTACATAATTAAAACAGCATTGGCTGGCGATCATTTTCTACTTGGGGTCAACCATGGGGTCATACGTTTTTAACCAACAGCATTAAAAATGTCAGAGCGGATAACTGCTGCTTCATACTCACATCCAGGACTTTCTTTGTGTAGGTGGTTGCGTGAAGCACAGAGAAGAGGAAGACTGGGAAGATGCTCACTGGACACAAAAGTTAAGGATTAACATAAACGACAGAGAAACCCACCCCCACAGTGATTTGGTGCAGTTATGAGAGTTGCATATTTTTGGATTATTATATGTTTTAATGATTAAAACATGGGATCATCATGAGACTAATCAGAACCACTGAGTGCATCCATGTATCTTCTCCCAACATTAGTAGGTGAAAGGATACTTGTGATGGGGTAGGAGTTGACCAGGATGAGTGAGTAGAGCAAGTAATGACAGCTATCCTCCTGCAGAGCCTGGGCCAGGAAAGCTCTGCTCAGCTGAAAGCGCGGAAGTCTTTGATGCAAGCGGAGGGCGCTGGTGAGGGCGTTCGCTAACAAGGCTCGCTGATAGAAGTTAGCTGCTGCATAGGGTCTGAAATACACAAAAATATTCTGATATTAATTCATGGCTGGGTGAAAGCAGTGTGTTGATGGTGTGCACCGTCACTGATCGTACTCACCCCAAAATTGGTAGAATAAACATTACGGAGCAGTAGACTGTGAAGAGTCGCGAAAGCCACATTGCAGTTTCCAGCTTGTTGCTCATTAAAAATTGCTGTGGAGAAAATAAAATACAGTCAGGTGTTTTGGGCAGATAAAAGTTGAACCTGTGTCATCATGAGTGAAGGGTATAGAGTGCAGTGGTAGCTGTGCTCGTGTTTGATGCAAAATGCTGGGACACCAACTGTTTGTGTAGACGGAGTAGTATTCCTTATGACGAGTATCTTTGTCTGTAGAATCAGCAGAGTGCATCTTACAAGGTAAGACATAGTTGGAAGGTGTAAGTGTGTGGATCAAACACTTACCAGAAGTCCTAGCTGGGGAGGAGGACTTTGTTGGTTTGCGTCAGCCATCTTTCGGAGTGTGTGTGTTGCTCTATTGGGGAAAAACATGACATCATGAAGCAATTTGACAAGTCATACAAACAGGAGTCACAAGTCACAACTACTTAAAACCTTTCATACGCTGCTGCTGCAACTAAAGATTGTTCTCTTAGACGATTATCTTTCCATCAGGACATATTCAATTTGATTGTTTGTCTGAGAAAAGGTTTAAATCCTTAAGATAACCAGACTGTCATACTTGACAAAGAGAAGCACCACCTCCTCACAGTTAGGAAGCTGGAATCAGTAAACTTAAACAATGACTGAAACAATTCCTCTTCAAAATAGTTCAATCACTTTTCTGTCAATAAACAAATCATTTTAAAGATATATTTATGGCAGAGGTGAAATATACATTATCATCAAGTAACGTTACATTACTGTAGTTTACGTGAGTCTTCCATCTACTTTTACTCCAATAACTGCATTTTAGAGCAGAATATTGTTTATTATACTTCACTAGAATTACTTGACAGCTTTAAGATTTACTTTAGTAATAAACATTGTTAAATACAAAACAGATGAAGGGTTACTATATAAGCTGATGGACTATTATGTGTACAATATTGTTGGAGCTATAACGCTAGCTCGGTTAAGCTAGCACAACTAGCCTTGGCTTGTTTGGGTGAGTAATGACTTAACGTTCCTTAAAATAAACAGAACTGTTGCAAACCGGACCAGTACAGACCAACGTCTGTAAACAGTCAGTTAAGACGTCTGTCGGTGGTTTATTAATGCTAACGCGACGACAGATAACGTTAGCAGGTGCCGCTAGAATATTCTCCGTTACCATCGTTACTAGCATTCGAGCTAAACCCTCCGCTAACGTTAGCTATTACCTCGCGACGTTTACTAACGTAAAAGACCGTTTACTAGCGTAAAATATCTAAAAGGAGAGACAGACTGAATACTCCTGTTTGATTGAAGTTTATATTTATACAACGATACAGTGAGAACAATATACACAGCTTACCAGCGTTATAGCGTCGAACAGTTACGTTGTGTGCTAGCTTAAGAGTGACAGGCTGCTTGTTCACCACACTGAATGAAGTAAATGATCAGCTGACCTTCTGAAAGCGTGCACAGGGAGCGAGAAGGAAAAGAGAATGTGCCTCTCGCGAGATTTGAGAACGAGAGTTCCTGGATCGTTTTCTTGGATCATTGGACAACACTGCCCTCTAGCGGATAAACAAATTAACTGCAACAAGACGTCCCCTATTTTTGCTCTAATTATACAAATTACACTATAATATGTAAATTAAGCAAAAACAATATTTTAATATTATGTATTTTTGTCACAAGTCCAAGAGGGCTGTATTTACGAAACCATTTACTGTATCTCTATAAATAACGTATTACCTGTCCTCACCTGTCGCACTCTTTGTACTTTTACACCTTTTGTAACTCTGTATACTCAGTTTAGTAACAGTCTGACTTGTAAACAGTCATGTATTTTGTTGTCCCTTTGTTGTTTGTAAAGGTTATATGCATCTATTTTCCTCCTGCCTGGACACTGTTTATTAGTTTATGTTTGCTTGTCCCTTTTTAGCTTTGTTTTAAAGAGACAAGAATACAATGTACAGTATAAAGATGTAGACAAACACAATTCAAACACACAGCAGACAGATTAGTTCCTCGTTTAAGAAAACAACACAAGTGGGATTCAGCAGTTAAACTAAATCCATAAACTAGCCACAGCATAAATTAAGAATGTATCTTCAGTTTGTTTTTAAATCTTTATTTGTAGAACGTATATAAGGAACATAATATACTTATTATAATATTGTTACATTGTGCTGTATAGGCAAACATGCGATTTAAAGATATGTGGTAGAGATTGGCTTGTTTTCTTTATTATAAAAATAGAACCTTAAAAAAGACAAGACACTTCTTTAAGGGATCACATAACTACACAGTTATATGTCCTCACCAGCTTGAATTAAGATGGTGTTATTGCACTAAAGCCAAAGGTATTGTTAAGATCTACAGCGCTACACTTGTGTTATTGTGTTCAGTGTCTCATGTGCATCACATCTAAAGATGCGCAGAACGAGGAAAAGGCTTCAGTGTGCGCCTGCGCAATGGACACCGCGCCAAATTTTAGAGAACAAACTGACTTTTTTCTTTTTAGGTTTGGCACCAATCGAGAACTATACTGCGTGAATAAAGATAATTTGGCTTGCGGGTATTTTATTGGAAAATCAAAATAACAGATTTGTCGAATATCCAAATGATGTCATGCCTCAATGTTGAATATAAATGTTATTTTGCAGGCTACCACCAGAGGGCGTACTCGACCAGACTACCATGCTCCTGCGGGTTTGCCTGTAGCTTGCGTCGGATGATTATTTTAGCTTTAAGTGCACCTTATTTGGTCGCAACATGTTTTAAAATCTTACATCTGACTGCAGCTGTAGCGCATACATCCGCAGATTATTGTCAAGAGTGTCGCAGGATGATGTGTTTGCTGCAGATGCCATTTGAAAATATAGGCAGTGTAAGCACTGTAGAATCTAATTATTTCTTTGCAAAACCTAATTAGGCATTAAAAAAGGTTAACGCCAGCGCCTGAAACGTTTTTGTTTAATAATCCCATTACTGACGGCTCATCATGTATAAAATGGTGCAGGAGGACACTAAGTTTCCACTTGTTAAAGGGAATCTCTGAGAAATAGTCGCAGATTTTTTGACACTATCTGCGATTGGGAATTAGGGCTTGTAATTAAACTGCGGAGACTCAACTCAGCACACAGAGTAAGTAAGGCTGCCGCGTCCTGCCTTGCATGCATTTTCTATTGTTAACTGATGATTCTGCCTGCTGCAAAAACATTGTCTCTATTTTCTGTTTGCTTGTTTTTGTTCTTTCCAATGTCGTCTAATTCATCGGGCATTACTCAGCAAACAGGTAGCGCACAGTGAGAGCTTGATGGTTTGTTTTTTTTAGGCGTCAGCTCTTCTCGAACCATTACCAGTCACTAGAGAGATCAAGGTGAGAATTTAAATGAGACATTTTCTGCGGGAGTTTTAATTTGACCGAGCTCCTGAGAAGACGGTGAGATCCCGAGACGCATTTCCAGAGAGAGAAATGTGTCCAGAAATACTAAAGAATGAATATGTATCGCAGATATTAAAGGGACGTTACATTGGTGCAGAATAGTCGTTGAAGAGCGTCAGAGACACACAGCCTATAAACGAAGGAATATCATGCGAACACTCCTGATATGCATTAGCTTTTAGGAAATAAAATAAAATCCTGTTTTTGGTTTTCTGAAAAGGAAACTAAATATTTGAATAAGGACGACGATACAGCCTTTTATAAAACAAGATACAGGGTTGAACATGCTATTGAAAGGAGAATCCACTTGAGGTAAATTGTTGTTCAGACTGTTTCTTCAGACGTCATTCTGAGATTTTCCTCTTTTCTCGGTCAAGTTCTACAACAAAGACATGTTACTACATCCTATATGATAAATATATATCTTGTAGAAATACAATAAATAAACACCAGAATCGAAAACACAATTAAAAGCATAATTATGGGTTATTTTCGAGTAATACCTTGGAAAAAATTAAATGAAATCAAAGTCAGAAAATTATTTTGCATTAATAATGTGGGCTTCTGTAGTTTTCTATTTGTACTTTTTTGTAGACTATTATTATTATCAGCATTATAATAATAATAACAACGACGGTGTTATTATTCTGAATATTTTTATTATTTTATTGTTATTGTTATAATTATTCGTATTATTATAATATTTAATGGAAATATTGAAGACTGTTACGACTATATACACAGCAAAAATAAAACGATTGCGATAATAATAGGCCGAATAATAACATCAATATATTTAGTGAGCCTCGCTTTCTCTACGAGAACGAAACGATTATCAACCTGCGCTCATTTCATTCTACATTTTATTTCATCCTTTCCTTCAAAGCTCTCGGGAGAAAGAAAGAAAAGAATAGAGAGTGAGTGACTGACCGAAGTGAAAGCTTTCTAAGAGAAATAAACCGTCGTGTACTCAAAGGAATGCGCTTGTAATCGCTCTATCTCAGTCTCTGCTCCATTCGGCCCAAAACAAACAGGGTGTGGTAGAAGGGACGGAAATCGGGGACAAGCGAGGAAGACGACGGGAAGAAAGAGCTGGTTTGATTGGGAGGAAAAGAAGGACACGGTGCATTTCCCTCGAACGAGTAAAAGGAACAATAAAGCGAGTTATCAACAGGCTTCTCTGCCTTTTATCTCTTTGTCGCCTGATCTGAGAAGGCGTTTCACACCATTATCATGATGGGAATGAATTCCCCTGCAAAGCTCTCTCTTAGAAAGGAGGCCTCCAAAATGTTAAAAAACAAACAATTTGAAATACTCGCTCCATATCAACACCTTCATCACTAAAACTACAGGAGAACAGATGATCTCTCCTCTTTAAGTCATATTACACAGAATGGAGGTCAAGGCTCTCGCTTTATTGCTGCAGCTCGTTAGTTCATTTACCTGATGTATTCCCTTTTTTAATTTGGGAAGATTACAAGCAGTTTGTTTGATACAAATATGTTGACATCCAATATTTGCAACAAAAGAGAAAAGCAGGGTGTTGCTTCAGAGGATGTGAAGCTGCAGAGGCTCAAGATAAACAAACATGCTCCTCTGCTTTTCTTCGGATCATGCAGCATTTTTCTAAACGGTTCACTTGGTCCTCTTGATTCAATTGAATGAAATAAAAATACACATGTTGAATGTTGGTGTTTGACCATCTTGTGGTAGATTGACATCCAAATTGTTCCACCTTGGTTTGAGGAAAACACAACACCCTTTTTTGGGGGAGAACATCTTTGTCTTCTTGCAGGATTTTAGCAGGGACCCGATTCAGACTTTACTCTCGGCCTCTTAGCTTTCATCATGAGCTTTTCTTTTTCCTTGAATGCAAGAAATCCATTTTACAAAGAAGGCTGCGGTTGATGAAGCGTCTGATGCCGCTATACGTTTCCTCGCTTTCTTACTCAAGGTCTTCACTGTGTGCGAGAACTCAGAACTCCTTTGATGTAAATCTCTTGTCTCTGCATGTGTGCAAAGATGAAACCTTCACTGAAATCCTGTTTCTGATTCATGCAATTATCACAGGAATGAAATCAGGAAAAAAGGAAATGAGCTTTCTGCAGGTTTTGGAATGTAAGGAGTTAAATATGAATACATCTCTTAACAGGAGAAGTGTGCACAAACATTGTGTTTGTATTGCTCTAAAATGCATTTTCAGAAAAAAATAATATTACTAAAAATGTAATACAACTAACGAATGTAATCAATATTCCGAGAGGGGATATATCTGCACAATCTCTTTTTTTAATTTCGTGTTTGGTGTAAAAACAGCACTTTCTTTAAGGGCCGGAGGGAGTCCGATGCCCACAATGGGCCTTGAGCCAAAACCTATTGACATAGAAAGCAAAGGGAATCCACCAGAAAGCTGACTTTCCCCTTTTTTGGGAGTAAAGCTATGTTTGTTTCTGGGTTGAATGGGGGTCTATGGAACCGATGGCATCAGGATTGTCACCACAAATGGTCTGGGCGTTTTGCAAGGCTGCTTGACAGAGCCTATTATGTCATTGGTCACGTCCCCTCCACTCCTTGCTCGCTTGGGCCTGAATGGGAGTGAATTAATCAAACTGTTTGAGAGAGATCAGCCAACTTAATGCACTTTGTGTCAAGGTCTACAGCGATCCGAGACCCCCCCGGCCTCCCCTCATACCTGCATTTGAACACATCCACGTCTGAGCTGCAACCAGACTGAAAAACACTCAGAACTGAAGTGATTGTGACCTTTTATTCAATGGATCCTTAAAAATATCTCCCAAATGATCACTTTAACATTCAGGGACTTGTAGTGTTTCAATATGAGTTTACACTGGAATGAATATGTGACAATGATCATCCTTGGATATATAGGAGAAGCAGTTTAATAGTGTGATTCTTTTGATGATCTGTAGAGGACTGTGAAGGATATACAACATAACATCGTCTGCAGATTTCACATCAACATAAATTGATGTTTTAAATGGTGGGATTATAATCATACAATTAGCAGATTTAATTCATCCCAAATAATTGACGGATTTCCAATTTGAAATCAAATATTTGAATCCTATGGAGGGTTTTTGTGACTGAAGATTATTTTGATGAGGACTGCTTAGGGAAATAGGCTGACACCTTTAATTGGATGTCACTCATAATTTGGATAATTTGTGTGGAAATTCACCCTTGAGGATCCTGAAGTTCAGCAGCAGACAAAACCTAAAAAACAAACAGAAAAAACCTCTTTAGAAAGTGTTAAAGGTCATCTATATGTGCTTAAAAAAAATGAAATCAATATATGTATACATGAATATATAATCAAAGCACAGCCACCGTCATCTTTGTTTTTCAGGAGGGAAAATGGTCCAACTGGTCCAAAGTCGCGCTTTGTAACGTTATTGCTTCATCAAACACAATCAAAACGTGAATTAATCAAAGCACTCTGCGTCACAGCACGTATGCACGAGCATTGTTGTGGCTGTAATGGATGGCTTTAAAATGTTACGTTATTATTTCCCGTCATTTCTGGAAACAAATTGAACATTTATTGCATATATATTAAAAATTACACAGTCGTCGAGAGAGGCTGGTGTCTCTTTTATTGAGGCGCACCGAGAGGTGAGGTCTCACCGGATCAATTTCCCTGTCTTGTTACTCCCGCAAGAGGATGTTTGGAAAATGCCTGCACCGCTAAATTGATTCAGAAACGAATTCATAACTTGGGGGGTTTAAGCAATTTAGTGGCGCCCCAGTTTTTTTGTCCCTCTATCTTTTGTTTCGTGTTTGATTGCTTTAAAGTGCAAAGTTTTATATCGTTCTGCTTCTCATTGAAACGGGTTTATTCTCAGTTCTGCAGCCGTTAGTCAAAAAAAGTCAAAAAAAGCATTTAATACACTGGGTTTTGGGTGGCTTCACAAACATAGCCATTAAGCAGTCACAATGCTTTTATTGTGCACTTGATCTGAAAATAGAGGCTGGTCTGACTGCAGGGTCCAGACGAACCTTTGGAAAAGGCCTTGTCTTTGTCCGCTTGCACGGAGATGAATGGCCCGTGTCAACCAGATGATTAGTTTGCACTATTAAATTGTCAAAAAGGAAGGATTTGTCCATAATAGTGCCTTTTCGCAAAGAATTATGGAATTCAGAGTTGTTTGCGACTGCCGGGGAACTTGCAGGGCTTCGCAGGGGCGAGGGCGAAGGTCAGACAGAGTTCTCAGCGCTGCGTCCAGTGTGGCAGCAGTCAGAGGGGACGTGGAGACAAACGTGGGCCTATTTCCTACAACATGGGAAGATGAATTGTATGAGATGAAGGATAGCCATGCAGTAATGTGATTCAACAAGATGAGGTGGGATTATCCGTCAGCGCATCCACGAGGATTCACATATTCACGGGTAAATGCGCGACGACGCCAAGAGCGCGCTATTTACCACCAAAATGGTAAGCTCGTCCCACAAGAGCAAGTATCAAAATGTCAACAGACACGAAAAAAAATCAACGAACATGGGATTTAAGATCATTGAAAAAGCCAAACTGCGTGCGGCATTGGTGCACAATTAAGCGGCAGATCTCTCCCTGCACATGAGCTGTCTCTCCGCATGTCATCACTGCCCCCTCTCTTTTCTGCTCAACCTCTATTCTAGTGCCCACGTTTTGTGTTAAATGTTAACAACTTGGCCCGATCCATTTCATCGCCAACAAAAAACTGTGTTGACTCTAACACTCGCCTCCTTTGTGCCCATTATGCGCCTGCCCTCACTTGAAGATTTATGTATTTTTGATATTAAATTCCTTCTGTCATCAAGACTGCTCTCTTGCTTACTTTTCTTGACCCGTCGACCTCGCTCCACAAAAACGTGACCATATTTAACACGGACCCGCACCCTCGCCCCCCACCACCACCCCCCCGCCCAACTTATTCTGCTCTGCAGCCGAATGCTGTGCAGCTCCTTTTGTTGGCATGTGCTGTTTGCACTGTTCTTGAACTTCAGTGCGCTGCCCTGTCCCCGTCCTGTACTTTGAACTCTGCGGAACAATATTGCTCCTGTAACGCAGTATTGTTCTTAAACTCAGCGGCCTCAGCTCCTTAAAAGCACAACTTCCTGTCTCTCCATATTTTTACATTACTCTGGGCCACTGTTTGGCTAATAGTGGCTGTCATATTTCGGTCAATGTGATGAATAGCTGGTCCTTAATGTCCCCTATAAACTGTGGGCTTCAAATCAAAACAACCTTCACTTGATTTCTGCGCTTCAGTCACAATTCATCCAGCGTTGACGCGGTTGACGGATGCCCATGTACCTTTGCCATATATGACGTCCATGTCGCCTATACAAGCCTCCCTCTGCTGCCCAGCTTGCTAATTAGTTAAACAAACGCTCATACTAATGATCCCACTGGCCTGGTGAGCTCTGGGGTTTTTGTTCGCCGACTTTGCCCCAGCTTTTCCTGCTGGAAAACGTGGCCCCGCTGACCCGAGCTATCACGGCGCTGTGGAGACGGCTTGGCCGCCCTGTCCGGAGTCCAACCCCCCCGGGGGCCAAAGGGCAGCGTCCGAGGCCCGGGAATGCCACCACCAGCTGCTAGCGGTGACACCGTTTACAAAGGGGGCTTGGTGAGCAATGCTTCTTTCTATGGGTTGTCAGTGTTGTGACAGTGCTGGCTTGACATTTATTTACTCTCTCATTGGACACAAAACTGCCAGTTTGGTTGGAAAAGTGAGCAACAGAGTTCAGTTTGCTTCCAATATCTCCGAGCTGCTGTTAAATCTGAAGTGGGTGAATATTTCCATTAGGGCACCCGTTAGAATAGTTTATAAACTCTCATGGCTTAACTATCATCAAATCGTTTTCTAATGCTTTATAGATCAATATTTATGTGACTGTAATAAGGACACATTTTGTAAACTCTCTATGACTGTTTGACCACTTG
Organism: Melanostigma gelatinosum; assembly: GCF_949748355.1. Lineage (NCBI taxonomy): Eukaryota > Metazoa > Chordata > Actinopteri > Perciformes > Zoarcidae > Melanostigma > Melanostigma gelatinosum. The sequence goes on from NC_136638.1 coordinate 25,085,439, forward strand.
GGCTGCTGACCTGGACCAAAATCCAACTAACCTCTAATTAACACGAACTTAATTTACTTAAAGTAAACACAAACCTGGCAACTCCAAATGTGTTCTTGTGTTGCAAGGCATAACTGAGCAACATAGCGTCAGGTCTGAAGATGACCTGGACCAAAATACAATTATCAATCTCTTATTATCATTTACAACTGGAAGACCTGATGATTGAAAGACGTTATTCATGATTTATTAACATGCATAACCGCAGACTTGATGGCTTGTTAGAACACCAGACATCAAAAAGCATTTAGAACTGCATTGATACTAAACAGCCAAAGGGATTTTTCCCAACCTGCCAACCCAAAACGTGGTCTTATTAATATCTTATAACTGCTTTATACGGTTATTAATTAAGTGTTAACTATAAGCTCTTTATGAAGGCTGCCTTATTTTGGTACCAGAAATTGAAAAAACGATAAAGTCATATCATGCTCAAGTATTTTATGGCAATAGTCAGAAATACATAAATAAGGGTTTTAATCATGAGGTTTGCAGCTGTAAGTGTTAATAAAAGGTTCAGTGGATTTTTGCCCAGAACGTTTGACAACTTGCCAATTCTTGTCCATGAGTTTTACCTGATCTTTAAAGCATTATTAAATGCATAATTAATCGTCAATAAAGCCATTATCACAGCACATAAGCCCTTTATAAGCGGTGATAATGCTCCTCAATGTTAGTGTTTCTTGACAATAGTCTGAGTAATAAAATGACAATGTTTTAGATAAACTGCGTTGAGCTGAACAGGAACATGAGCGCTACCGTGTTGTTGTTGCGCTCACAGCAGGCTTTGAGGGGTTTATTTTAACTAAACCCTTTAGTTTATGTCCCGATCCTCCTAAATTCAAACGTTTTTCTTTCCGCACAGCGCCGCGCGGTTAACACTGGCCCCATTACACGCTGTCGTTTGTGGCTGTCGGTGTTATTTGGACAATGTTTGGCCATTTACCCGGACTGTGTCTGCGCGCTCCAAGGAGGTCTCGACAGAAATGGATACTAATTGCGGGGACTGTACACTGCTGGCGGGTCTAGCGCCTGCAGGCAGTTGGAGGACCTGCTTGTCACCGCCTAATTGACAAGGGCTTGTCTGTCCTGGGAGCAGCTGGTCCTAAGCACTGGCGCACAATCGCAATCTTGACACGGCCTCCACTCGCCCGAAGGAGTTTCGAGGGGAAACGCCGTTAAAGCGGAGATTTATTGAATCTCCCTTTGGGTGACGCTGTATTAAGTACACGCAATATAGCCTCATTTCCGCGGGTGCAAAGGGGAGCCACACTCCCCCGGTATTAATAACAGAAGGTGCCAATTAGGGCCAGACAGGTGACATTTCTTGTGACATTATGAATCACCGCAAACGAGACAAGCGCCGGGGTAAATAAAAGCTGTGAGCAGCACTGGGCTGAAATCGGCTTCAAGGAATTCTTACTTCTCGCATGCTACATGACACACAATGAGGCCATATGCGCAAATCGGATGAATGCAGGGGGATGTGTTGCGCCAGCCATTCAGCCGGCTCACAGGCGAGAACACAAATAACATCAACCCTCACAGTAAAAATAATCAATTCACTATTCTGGCCTGTTTCTATCAGCCCGTGTCTTTTATCGCTGAATGCATCAAGAGGGGGGAAAAAAGGTTTTCCTCCACTTTCCCACTGCCTGTAAAGAAACGCTGCTTTTCTGGCCCTTTTGAACTGAAAATCGTGATTTTTTTTCTCCCCCTGGTGTTCTCCGGACGCGCTCCTTTCTTTCTGCGGAACAATGACAACACTGGAGCACCCCGCCGGTGCGCCACAGTTGGGGATCCCCCGGATTGTTTTGGACATCTTTGGATTTCATCAATCAAAATGACTGCAGTTTTCCATAAAAATGCTGAATTTGGTGCTGGAACCGAGCAGGCAAGGTAGCGAATACGAAGCTGTCCCTCACGATGATAAATGGCCATCCTTTGATTGAGCAAATAGAGAAATGCGTCCCACAGTAGACTGAGAAACAGGATCGTTAAGGGAGGACTTGCGTCAGATCATGCCAGAAATGAATCGAGCAGAGACATTAGAGCTGTAAAAGCAACTGCATTTTCCCAAACCTCGGACATCTGTGAGACATATAAGCAAGATACACCTTAAGTGGGCCTGACATGTCTAGAATTATGTAAAGACCTCATAATGCTTGGCCACTATTAGCAGACTATACTTTGTCTTTTGTCTGCTTTATACATAAAAACTAACAGTAATGGTTACCTCTGACTGATGAGAAGATATGGCATAAGAAATCATCCCAGTAATGTTGGTGTTTCTTAGCAGGTTACTGGGTGAGACAAACCAGATAAGGAGCCATAAACATGGAGTCTTCAGAAGCTGATGCTGCATCCCTGCACTGCCCCTTCTTCTCCCGCCAATAAACCCCTGTTAACATGGAAATACCACATCCCTCTGACTAAAGCCCAATTATCTGGCATCTCGCAGCAGCTGTCGTTTGAGCAGACCTGCGATGAAATTAGGAAAACCTTCAAAATAAAACTTTTAATTCCCTGAAAAGGCAATTATGAATTACGGGCCCTGCCAGACGCCTCTCAAGGTGTCCTCTCTAAACGGCCTTAATGCTGCGGCTAATTATCCAATATTGACATTTTGTCCCGCCTCAGGTCAGCAGGTCAACAGTCGGAGATTAATGGCATCGGAAGGAGGTTACAGGACAAGGGACCAAGAAAAGACGCCACTGTAATATGACTATAATATCATTATATTTTGTCTTTGTTAGTGCTCTTAAGATATCGGAGGTTTTAAAGTCAGTCATAGGACTTACTCTGCCTGAGGTAGCCAATGCTTCTGTTTTTGACCTTCTGTTATGTATTTGAATACGTTTATTCTGTAATTCCACAGCAGCTTACAGACATTTACTGTGAAGTTACAGTTAAATATTGAAATGCAAAACCTGCTAAATCACAGTAATATCCTGTCACATTGAGTTATACAGCTGTCATTTCACAATCATTGACTGTGAAAGTAATGTCAGTAATTTAATGTAATTGTAGAGTCAAATAATTTAGAGCGTATCCAAAATAATGGTGTATTATCATGTATTTGGTACTCAGAACCGACCTTAATTTAGATCTTTAGTGTCGTCTTCCCTGTTTCTATTGAGCCAAAATCCCTGTGGTCCATATTGTTTGTTCTGCATGATTGTATAAGAGGTTTTGTAGGATAGAGGCTGTGGTAAGGACACCATCCTCTCCCTCCTCCTCTCTCAAACATATAGCACAGTTGACTGGCTTGTCGAGCTTGAAGAATTGCTTAATTTCAGGGCCCCGGCGTTTCCTGAGGTGAGGTCTGCATTGGCTGCTAATAGAGATCTAATTGATGGGCCGAGTCCCGTTTCCGTGCTCTCTCTCCCTTTATTGCGCCCCGGCGTCTGCTGTAAAATAGGTCTGTAATCAGATTCTGCCTATTCCTCCTGGAGCAGGATGAGAGCTCAGGGCTGCCGAGAGAGATGGGACAACAGGAACAACAACAAAAAAATTGAAAAGAAAAGAAAAATCCAGTTAAGACTCGAGTAGAAATTCAACATACTGTTGAGGCTTGATGAAAAAGAGAAAAGTGAGCTTCAACGTCTAAATTTTCCTCTTTGTTTCTTTAAATAAACCTACATTACTCTTATAGAAACGTCTACTGTGACTGTGAAAGTCTTTAGTGAGTTTACACTGACCGTATTGGGTTTAATACGTCAGCTTTATTTCTTCGGGGAATCATAGTTTTGTTGCAATATTTCGATACTGAGTCCCTCATGTAAAATTCAAACTTATAGGATTACTATAGATCTTCCATAAAAGGCTCTGTTATTGCTGCCGAATGCTTTCGATGATGATGATTTTAACTTGGTTATATGTGCTTTCATGACTCAGACTCTCACTTCATGATCTAATCTTGGTTCATACCAATGTTTTTGCACCCACAAGGTACAGAAGATGTCAATCAAATCAGACTGGCAGCAACAGAAACAGAGTGATTCTCCATTTCTTTCTCTCTCCCTCAACTTCTCTCTCACTCTCTCTCCATCTCCTATAGAGCTTCCTGGAAGGCTGCATGCGATTGGCCGGCTGTCTGGGCAGTGATAGCAGCCCTGGAGCCGAGGATGATTGATGACGGCGAGGGCAAGGCCGAGCGCTGGCAGCATAAAGCCCCATAGACGCCTCAATAAAGAGCATGGCTAGTGGAGAGCCTGGGCCCCGCTCAATAGGGCCCCTCCGCCTCCGAGGACCCACGGCCAGAGGAGTGCATGGAGAGAGAGAGAGGGGGGAGAGAGAGAGGGGGAGGGAGGGAGAAGGAGAGGTGCTCTGTTGTTGGATAATCCGTTTAGCTATCGAGCCAGCAGCCGTCTAAGGCTGGATAAGTGCAGCGACGGATGTGTGTGGGGTGAAAATAGCAGGGGTTGGCTGGTGGAGTGCTGGAGGGAAGGGATGCAGGGACGAAGGATGTGGAGAGAGAGAGAGAGAGATAAAGAGAGAGAGAGAGAGAGAGAGAGATCGAGAGAGAGAGAGAGATAAAGAGAAGGAGAGAGATGGATCATCCAGTCTCAGGATTCATAATGGGGGGGGGGGGGGGGGTGTAAAGGGAAGCGGATGAACAAAACTGGACATGAGATCTGCAGAATGCTTTTCACACATGCTCGAAAAGATCAAAAAAGTTGACCACAAGAAAGTGATTAAACTGAAGGATGAAGCCGCTGCTGCTGCTACTCTGGTGGCCGTCATTCAGCCAACAGATGCAGGACTCTTGTGACCTTTGCTTCGGCAGATCAATGAGACCCTGCTAGGTTGCATTCCATCGGTGCAGCGTCCACCGCTGTGGCCCCGGACCGCATGCCTCCCTGTTGTAACCTCCCCCCAGTGCACAGCAGCTCTGAAAAGCACAATTAGGCAGTAATCTGCTCCTACCAAGCCAGCTTTCAGTGACTCCAGCATGGATACACGGCGTCCTGCAGACCCTTCCTGGCTGGAGTTGGCAGGACGGAGGTCTGAGACTGATGGCCTGACGATCGTCTCTACTCTGCAGGGTGCACAGAGATCAAGGATGAGAAGATATTATGTGTCTGTTACAGTTCAAGCCTCTGCAATATGTTGCACTCACTTTGATTTTCCAAGGGATTCAAAGAGACAAAGTATTAAAACGAGATTATTAAAAGTCTCAAATGCACGAACATGCTGAACTGTTGTTGTTAAACTAAAATGAGCTTTAAAATATTTTTGAAAATATTGTTAATGTTAAAAATACCATGTTTTGTTCTCAGCAATGCCCTGTGTAAATCAGTCATATTCATTTTTGCATCTGATAATTTGAAATAAATCTACCAAAGTTTCCACAAAATAACTGCTGTTTGTTCTTTTAATTTCTGCTCATCCACTCATTCATGAAGGAGATATGCACATGCAGGTATCTGACATAAATCTGAGTCAACCCTGAAGTCTCAACTCATGTTTAAGACTTTCTTTTATTCCAAGTCAAGTCACAACACAAGGCATTGTGCGCATCATGTTTTTGAGATGGAACAACATTCAAACCTTTCTGGGGTGGCCGATAGCAAAGATGGAACTATGCAGATATGACTCTCTAGTACACAACCTCAATCATGAATTCAATCAGTATGATGCAATTAATGAACAGTATTTGGTACAAATACATGAAACAAATGCACGTTTCCATGGTGCGGGCGGCATGCGCACTGAAGGAAAATAAACCTGCAGGCTAAAGCTGCTTTAAAGTCAGCTCAGGTCTCACTGCAGAACAATCAGGTTGACGTCAAGATTTTGTGAAGTCTGATCTAAAATCTACAGATCTGAATGTTCTTTTATCATGACAATCGCAAAACACAAAGTGTGTTACGATGAAAACTCAGAATAGAGAAGACGAGACTTCTCAACACAGTGTCTTTGCAGCATGAACGTGACTACGTCAGGGATGAATCTCCTCTTTCAAAAGATGAGCGTCAGGCCGGTTTGATGAACTACAAACCTGCAACGAGAGGCGACAGGAAAGCTGAAAACACTCAACAGATTTCAGCTAAGAAACATCGACACTACCTTCTTTATTGGACCTATTTACCCATAATTCTAATAGTAAATAACAAACCAAAAATAATTTAAAATGACGGCAGTAACACGGATCAACACACCTGTTCAGGTGCACTCTGAAGCTGCATGGTGTTCACTCTCGTCCCTGCTTATATCTGACTTGTTATTAAGTTTAACATTATTATCATGATTATAATCAACGACTTACATTATTTACTAATGAATGTATAACAACACGTTACACTTTATTGCTTTACAGCCAATTAAAGCCACACAAAATCTGTGTGAGCAGTTCAAAAGCAATAGGTTAATGAAAGCGTAACAGTCAAACGTGTCTTTATTGATTTGTGATTAGTGCCTGGGGGCTTATTCGTGGGGTATCCATAACTTGATTCTGCCTCGGATTTTAATTGCCTAATTGGAGTGATTATTTAGCAATGGGAAACCTGTTCCCCCTCTACACTTCTGGAAGAGACAACGGTGTTCGATAGTCATGTTGACATGGACGGTTATAAGTACTCAGAAAAGTACCAGTGCAACAATGTAAAAATACTCCATTACAAGTAAAAGTCCTGCATTCTAAATCCTACTCAAGTGCAGAAGTATTATCAGCGCAATAAAGTATCAAAAGTAAAAGTACACAGTAAAATGTCCTCTGTGACTGATATATTATTATAATATTCATGTTGCCAACAGTGATGAAGTACAGTGGTTCCCAACATAGGGTCGGGACCCTCCAAAGGGTCACAAGTATATGTATTTATCAGTTAATACTCAACATGTGTTACATGACATAAGTTAACGTGTACATATACTGTGTTGTATTTATTATCTGTTTCTGCTGTATTAGTGTATTAATAGAGACATTTGAGTGATTTGTCAATTTACATAGTTTTGTATTCTATTGTCATGTGTTTTATTTTATGTAAAATAATCTGAAAAGTAACGAAACTAAAGCTGTTAATTAACATGATTACCGTTTTATATTGCAGCCCACAGCATCATAATACTTTATAATTCACATTGTTAAGTGCATTCTCAATTACGTTTTGAGGGAAAAACATTTTCTTTGATTATAGTCTCAGTTTTAAACACATGGTTTAGGTTGTAAATAAAACAAAGCAAACCAAAAACGTGACAAAACTACTTGATTATATTTGGTAAAACGTTTTAGTTTGGCTTAACATCAGTATGTTTGTTACGTTAAGTTACAGACGTAAATTAAAATAAGTTAACATTAACTCTTGGCTTTAGACGGGACGGGAACAAAAACACACATAATCCGGGAGAAAACTATTTTCCCACAAAGCGTAATTAACAATGCAGCGACCAGGATGACTAGTAGAGTACCGATACGTTGATGTTGGTACAAAGGAACAAGATGTTCCATGTTGAAGAAACAACATTTACTTTGTAAGAATCTTTCGGAAGCATATCTTGTTCAGCAGAACCACATATTCTTCTGCTTACTTGTCAAAATATGGCTCTTACATTACCCACAATGCAACGCGATCCCAGACTGCTCAGTCATAGACGTTGTTGTGTTATGCTAGTAGCGGCTAACGTAGTAGCCTCGAGCAGAGATGAGGAGCAACAGACCCCTCGTTTCTTTAAAAAAATGTATTGATTTGTAGTCTTTATTCATATTTTGTCACATATGCAGTAGTACTAACCAAGACCTGTCAGCACATTTTGATGCACAAGATCCCCGATAAAAGTACAGTATTTACAAAATATATATAAAGTCAAAATCAAGTCAGACTTTATACAACATGTACATCATATTATATATATATATCCACATTTATGCATACAAAAGCGTTATATGATCCATAATGTCCCCTTTGTGACTGACGTGGAGAACATGTGTTTATGTGCAGCATGAACAAATCTAATCCTGCTGGACCTTCAGGCCGAGCACATTATCCAGCACAGAGTTATTTCATATCGCGGCTGTTGTTGTGTGCCTTGTTGGTGGGCAGAGGTTAGCAAAAGGCCAAGACAAATCCGAGCCACCGGCGTTGGCCGCATGGGGAAATGTTGGCAAGCGAGCCAGAGAATAATCACAGGCTAATCTGATTTCCAGCTCTGATAATGGCGGCCAGGCTAAATAAGAAAAATTCCAGGCAAATTTGTGCAAATGAAAAAGGATTCCTTCTGACATAATGGTGCGGTGCAAGGCAGCCTCTAATGAGCAATAATCTGTCTAAGAGCTTCTCTCTCCGTGTGCTTTGGTTTCTCCCTCCATCTTCTATCCCCCCCCCCCACTACTCCAGCTCTCATCAGCTCCTTCTCTTTTCCTGAGGAGGTGCATGTCACAGCGGTGTGACACAGATATGGAGGAGGAGTATAAAGCTGAACAATAGGTGTGTGCAGTAATATTTCAAACCATGTCTGAGGATTTAATGTCGGTGTATCAACAGGATGTATAATGTACGCTGCATTATTTGTTCCTTAAAAATCTAATTTTCGAAAGTAATAAATCTGCAAGAGCAGTGAGAAAATTGTACAAACACAAAGTGTTATTTGTAAGCTCAAAAGTGTCATTTTTCTTGTTTTAACTGGAGCGATGTGTTTTATTGTATCTCATTTTAAGATATTGATGACACAAAAAATTGAAATATTGTTATGTTATGTATATATGTTGGTGGCGATAACAACCTGCCAACAAAGGCAACGGGAGACTTGTCAACATGAGCGTAGTCTGTACAGAAATTTAAATATTTTGCTTTTCAAATGTTTTATGAGGAAGGATATAAATTGGGCATGTTTATTAGACCTGGAGGATATACGCAGCATGCTATTCATTGGGGAAAATGTTCAGGCAAACAGAACCTTTAAAAACACTCAACGCTTTCTCTTATCTTCATGTAATAATATAGATTCTGTTGCACAGTAAAAAAGATATTTAGCAATATTTTAAAATGTATTTCCCAAGTTATGACACTTTCTTACTGATCTCTTGCTGATCCAGAGATGGTAGAGTTAAATTACACATTTTTCTCCATCAAACAACATTATCAGCAATATTAACTGGCTATATATATATTGATGTTTATGTCCAAAATTCTACATTTTTAATACAAAACATCACTCTGTGAAGTGCACCTTTCCTGTTCATTAGATCCCCTAAATGCTCTCGTGCATCATGTGAGATCTCCCTGTTGTCAAACAAAAACATACACTTTTAAAGGTCTTAAAGACAAACATGAACAATGAACATGAAAATCACCAAATTGGCAATAACAGAGGATTTTCTCATTACAGCACTGATACACCAGCCTGTAATATGTGTTATAATGTCAGCAGCAGCAGCAAGACAATTTTATCTCCAGAGAAGAGAAACACCCCCCTCCTCCTCCCTTCTCTCTCTCCCTTCTCTCTCCCTCTCCTCTCAGCCAGCAGCAGCGGCAGCAGCTTGGCTCTGTGTTCCTGACAACTTCCATAAATTACTGGAGATTTTCATATTTCAAATTTCATCTGCATTCATGCGCAGCGGCCAGGGCCCCGGCGGAGGCTGTAGCGTCGGGGTGTCGGGTGTGGAGGCAGCAGAGCCCTCGGTAGCAGCGCTGCCACCGGCTGCCTGGCTCGGTGGCCCCAGAGACCCTTGGCTAATTGAATTGCATCCCCTGATTAGATTATCCTTGCGGCAGCTTGCTGCCAATCTGAAGTATGGGTGCCTTCTATCCTACTTAACCCTTCTGCCCCCCACCCGCTGCTGCAGGCGCACACACACACACACACACACACAACAACAACACACACACACACACACACACACACACACAAGGCAGAGTGCCCAATATATTCAGGGGCCATCAAAGTTGGCCAGTTTTGTTATTTTTCTTTTGCATTGTCTGGCCTTGTAAAAGTGGCCATCTTTCACCGCCTGGCCTCTCACCACCGCTCGTTCTTTACCAAACAGCCGACCCTGGCAAACTGCGAGTGTCATTACTCCAAGTTAGTTTTTCTGTTTGTTTGGCTTTTTTTCTCTCCACAGATTGTGTGGCCAACTGTTACTGAGGAACTGGCAACACCAGTGACCAGAGCCACAGCAACACACAGTGAGGATCAGTGCTTAGTCATTTGTAAAATCTATCACAACTTAATTATCCTTTTATTACGTTTCAGTAACACACTTTCATAGTTACTACGTACGTATTTAATGCCTATTAAATATCTTTTCTGTGTACCTTTTCTATGTTCTCTACTGAGTGTGTGGGTTTCCTCCGGGTGCTTAAGATTCCTCCCACAGTCAAAAAACATGCAGGTCAGGTGAACTCCAACATGTAAAAGCCTCTAAATTAGCCACAGGCTTGTGTGTGTCGATGTAGCATTTGTGAAGAAGGGCAATGTTTAATTCCGTTTATTTGCGAAGACAAACAACTTCACAAAGTGTTGTCGTACCTCACTGGGGAAATGCAGACGCAGCTTCGGAGACGGATGGCTGGTGAGTTAGCTAACGTTAGCAGCTTGTCCTTCTCCAGAGCGGTGGGGAAGTGAGGCGGAGGAACCGTTGGACCCAGCGATGCCGCTGCTCACCATCCCGCTCATTTTCTGCAACCAGTGTAGCATTAAAGCATGGTGGAGTTAACTCCGCTAGCTAGCTAGCCAGCTTGATAATTCCACGGCTTTAATGCTACACTGGTTACAGAAAATTAGCCAAATATAGGTGTCACTCATCTGGCAATAGCACTGTGCTTTTGTGTGGATGAAGCATTACGTTTCCGAATTTTACTCATTTACTGTCGCTCTCTACGCTTCGTAACGTTACTACTATGCTACTTTTTTTCGTCGTTACTTCAAAAGCTCACCTCAGTGAGTCCCCGACTTGCTGTAAGTCAGTTTAGTTTATATGGAAGTTAACCGGCTGCAATGGTCGCAACAGCAATTAGCAACTATACACGTTAAAATGGCGGCTGCTCTGACACATCCTGCTACATTTATTCAAATGAGAATGTCCGTTCTACTCTTCTTCTATTCTATGGTTTTTATGTTCTTGTATTGTGGCTGATTGGTCGAGAGACACAAAATGCTAATTTAGTATTTGTAACTCAAATTATTCACTGATGTTTGTGAACACACCTCAAATACATGTATGGTTAAAAAATTATAGATTGGGCTTTTAATATCAAATTGAATGTTAATTATCATTAATTGTGGTTCTTTGTTTCCAGGTCAGTATTTAAACATTACTGATATAAAATACACACCATTGCAACCAACAATCATTGATTCATTATTGATTCATGTGTTGATTATTTTCTCAATTAATTGATTGACTGTTTGCTATCTTTTCGCTTTTTTCAAACCAATGAGTCAAAAAGCCAAATACATCCAGTTTAATATCAAAAACATAAATAAATGCAAATATTCACATTTGAGAAGTCGTGAACCAGTTAAATTTGTGAATCTTTCCTGAAAAATTGACGATTATTCAACGATCAAAATTGAGATTATTCAACATTAAAACAAGTTGTGATGCCTCTTGTATATAGACATCATAACTGGCCTCGTGACCCTGTGATGACTGCAAACACCCCTAACAAGCTCTGGCACGATGTGGGCCATGCCATCTCAAGCATTGCCACTTTTCAGTTTTGGGCCGATGCATAACCCAGATGAATATCAGTGTTCGCTGAGGAAAAGTCATGTTCTGATGTAATTATCATCTATTGCTTCCTGTAATCGTATCAGATCTCTATTGAACAATAATCTCATGGTGAACGTCTGGAACGGAGCCCTCCTCTCTGTTTATTGTTCTCCACTCCGGTAAAACACAATTGAATTGAGGACTCAGCTATTAGATTTTTTGCTCTGTAGAATAAACTGAAATCCTATTTTTGCTGGAAATTATCAATACATCTTGGAGAGCAAAAGTAAGACGACACAGAGCAAAAGTAGACCCTGGGTAGAGAGAGAGGATGAAATAGATGAAGGATGAGGAAGAGTTGATGGGAAGACTTTCACCAACTGGAAAAGGGATTTATTGCCATTCTGGGGTCAGACGTTTGTAAATCACATCAAAACTGCAGAATACTGCTCCTGCACGGAAGAGACTTTATTGTGCACCTGTTATATCCAGTAAGTAAAACTGGGTATGTTGAAATGTGGAAGCCGTGTACAGTAAATAAAAATACCATTTTGCCGTTTCCAAGAATAAAAACAATTTTTTTTGGAGCATAGAAAAGACATTTTCTGAGTGAGCACAAGTTACAGAACTTTAAAGGCTCATTCATCAGATAGATTACCACGTCAACTCTTAAACAACAAACAAAAAATCAATATTGCAATCATCAGCAGTTGATATGGTCCTCTGTTTCCACTGAACCAAACATCAGCTGAACACAACACAAACAGTTTTCTGTTTTCTTTCCTTTTGTAAATTATTCTGACAACATCAGGAAGAACTCGAATCATATTTACAGACTTTAAAGCGATGCAGCGGGTCTGCAGTGTTTTGCATCTGGCCGGCAAAATATTGATGACACAGAGTTTGAGGCAAAGCAATAGCTTTAATCCGATCAGTAAACTCATACAGTAAACATGGACAGCTAAAGAAATCCATCCTGAAATGTGATTTTGTTTTAAAAGCAGCCGAGCAGCCAGGGAGTTCACAAAGGGACAATAATACTAGGAATCTACATAAATGTATATACAATTACCTCAGGCCACATGAAGATGAGTTTCACACAACTGAGCTGAGCTGAACTTTATTGCTCAAAACTTTGGTTCCTACTTTTTGTCTTACAATGAGCGGTGTTACTGTTTGTGACACCTCAACTAAAAATGGTATAATTTCAGGAAACAGAAAGCAATTTGTAACATTTACCAAACGTGACACTAATTGAGATGAAACTAAACCAAATTAACGTCCTTAATAAGATGATTATTGGTCATTTTAGTACTTGTTACAATCTTGATATTCTGAGTTATTTATATCTTTGAGGTTTCATAAGGAAACTCATATAATGTGTCCATGTTTTTGGATTGGACCACTTGTGTTCATAGCTGCATTGAGGTCAAGTCCTCAATGTGGATTTGTGTACATGGACACGACTTGTGTGTCGCTAAGCACGAAAATAATCCCAATGGGAAGTCAAATGGGATCTTTTTTCGCGGTGGACACACAAATTAAACACGTGACTATGCAGCAGTTGGAGTGATGTAGGATTAATCATTGAGAAAGACCAGTTATGGTGGGCGACAACCAGACTTTCAGCCATTAGACTAGATGCTTTATTGGGTACGTGCGAGTACACGTATCAAGTATCAGTTCTAAATCAAAGAACGCAAGGATTCGACCGGAAGAATTAACACTGATCACACGTGAGTCACATCATATTAGTCAGGTTTTGACCTAAATGTTATGCAAATCTTTGTCAACTTTTCAGAAAATCTGGAAAAGAAAATGTGAATTTATGCATATTTCCATCTACTACTGTTATATTGCAATATTAGGAGTTGGTTCATCGAGATCAGCCGTAGGTGGCGCTAATTCTCAAGTCGGGTGATGATACCAGATGATATAATTTAAAGAACAAACCTTAAACGGTGGAAAAATGTAGAAAACATGTAAATATGACATTTAGGTTTGTTTTTTTCTGTCGCCATTTTTCATCGGCGGACGTTAACGCCAAATCTTTTTCCACAGCACTTTCTCACATTTTATTTTTATTGATACACTAACACATCCAACTTTTCGCAATATTTTTGAATTTTTCCCCTAATTTACAGTGTTTCTTCTCAGGATGTTTATGTGCAAATTGAAAATGGGAAAGAAAACAGATGGATTGAAATGTACCGATCACCTCTGAAGCACCAAAAACACCTCCTCCCACTTCACATCTAAATGTCTTTGACATCGCTGAAACTTTTTGGGAGGGCTTGTGCTTTTCTAAAATTGCTGAAGGCTGAATAATTGATCTGTTCACCTGTTCTCTGCCCGGCTGGAGGCCGACGATGCTCAGGCATGTGCAGAAGGCCGGCAGCCTCTCTGCCTCCCTCAGCAGCCATGCAGCCAGCCAGCCATCCATCCAGCCAGCTCTCCTGAGTCACTTTTCATAATTATTGAATTACATTCCTGGCAACCCATTAAGCAGGACATTCTCTTCTTAACCACCTGCTCTTCCCCCCTGCCCCACCCCATTTTACGCCATCAATCTTTCAGCGTTACCGGAGCCCCTAAAAGCTTTCTGACTGCTCTATAATGGGGGACAGCGCGGGGTCAGGGGTGCTACAGGACTGTGTGCTCAGGAGCAGTGATGCCTCAGCATTCGGGTGGGGAGCAGGGCAAAGGGACGGGTGGTGTGAGGGGGCAGTGGGGGTCACTCTGTGCAGCCTGGCTGGAATAGGTCACTAACTGGAACAAGAGGGGGGAAAAACATGTTTGTGTGACTATGTGACTGTGTGTGTGTGTGTGTGTGTTTAAACATAAATATAAATCTGCCCTGAGATTCTCTGTCAGATATTATAAATCTGTCACATTCATTTCATTGGGGTAATTAAGTGTTGTAATTTTTCGTCCTCAGTTTTCTTCAGCTAATTCTACCTCAGGTGGTCATTTCCTACATTTCCCAGAATGCCTTTCCACAGCCTCCAAAGAGATAGAATGAACTTGCTGCATTCAGTGGTGAACAGCAGATGACAAAGATGTTTTGTGAGGTTTGACAAGTTTCTATTGACATTTTGATACGTTATTATTGTATATAGAATATCAATAAACATATCCACAAAATCCAGATATATAGACATGCATGAGAAGTGGAATGTGGGAAGTGACGTTAAGTCACTGATAAAAAGGAACAAACGACATGTAAAGGGTTCAGTATCCTGAAATACACATCTTGTACCAAATGACCATGCTCAAAGGCGGCCATCTTATTAATGGTGTGACCTCCCACATCTCTAAGCAAAGCTAAAGGCAATCATACTGTTGCACTCCACAAAAAGTTAGCAGAAGTAGTTTGTGTGAAGAATGAAATAATAATGGTCGAGAGAGAAATTCAGATACGCACACCTCTCACAGTGTAAAGGGGGCGGGATTGACAGATTGTGAGGTTTTAGATTTGACAATCTGACGAGCGCTTCAACAAAAGAAAATTCTGACACCCTTAAACTAAGTAAACTAAGAAACTGCAGTACAAATTATTCCAGAGGAAATATAATTTCTTATCCCGTCAGATTAAAATATTTCATTAAAAAAAAAAAAAAAAAAGCAGAAAATACTTTTTGTTGAGTTTAATAGCGATGCAGTTAGCCACGTTGAAAAGCTAAATGTCTCGACACTCTCATGAACATCACTGACATTTTGGTATTTTGACATGCAGTGCTCTTTTCACTGCGTTGTCCAGGAGACTCGACTAAAGTCAATGTTAAGTGAATAGTAAGGTTAGGTTTGTCTTTACCCCGCTGGCTTATTGACTCGCCTGTCAATACGACTGCAGGGAAAATCCATAAAGCCTGCAGATGTTATCTCAACATCCGTTTTATGGACGTGCGTGTTCACTCATGTGTGTGAGGCTTTAACGGTCAAATGCAATATTTTACGAGAACATTCATAGTGTATATGAAAATACAATTATCTTCAGGACAATGACTTTATGTTATAATTTGTTTTTCCGTGTCATATGAGGACAAGTGCCCTCATGAGGAAATAAAGATGGAAAGTATCAACAAAGGGAGATCTTTGGTGCAACATGATAGCTTAAGACTTGAGTTTAGGGTCATTTTACATTATAAAGCTGTTGTGGGTACATTTTTAGTAAATCAACCCTATCGGCGATTCTGCAAAACCTCAGATTTTAATTTTTATATCTGTGATGCTTGATGACAAATAAACGTTTAAAATAGGGTTAGGATTAGGCATCTGAAACACTGAAGTTAAGGGAAAGATGGTTATGGTTAATAAGGTAAACGTTGATCTCAGATCTATGGTCTACTTTTCTAAAACACAGACTACTTCCTGTGCTGGCACTGAGCATTGGCCTCATGCAGGATCGTCCAATATGCACGTAACTCTTGGTCTACGGTTTAAACGTCCAGCTGCAGCTCTGTTTTGGTCTCCACCAAGAAATATATGCGACTCTTTAGCTGCTAAACACTCTATTTTCACCAGATAGCTGCTAACTTTATATGTCCTCCATTTGGTGCTGGGCAGCTTACGTTGTGTTTTACACTTCTGTAAACAAGGTTGATGAGAGCACAAAGACGGAACTGTGAAATGTGCTGTAAAACCAAAACAATTAGCTAACGAAGGCTAAAAATGTTCCATAGAGCTGTACCAAGGTATCCTCATCCTCAAACGGTTTCTATGATATCTTACGAAAAATTGACTTGTGCGTTTTCCCATGATAGTCCAGCAACACGTGTCAATTTTCTCTCGTTAAATGCATACATTCTTTTAAAAGAAAAAAGGCAACAACACTTTGTTTGTTTTAGGAAATGATCGTCATTTCGGTTAAAATACCTTTGGAAGTGCAATTACTGAAGTACGGAAGTTACGTAACAAATAAATCAACATTTACTTCTCGTTTCACACGAGGAACGAACAACGGTCTCTTTAATTAAAGACCGTTTTTGGTTGGACCCATCTACCAACGCCGTGTGTCTTTACTTCCTGGTTCATGATTACGTGGATATCTATGAATTAAAGTGCATCATTTTCCTTTTTTCTACACAGGTGTGTGATAATCTTCAGGCAACTCATTTTACTAAACTTGATAAAGTGTTAATGTGCAGCTTTACATTGGGGCCCAGTTTTGGTTGAGAGGTCCTCACAAGGATAGTATCACCAGTGTGTGTGTGTTTACAAGTAAAGAGTGTCAGTGCAGATGGAGTGCTTCTGCCTCACCTCACAGCATGCTGCTCATTACCTAATGCTCAGATCCCAACACATATTATTCATCTCTGACAGCTCGCCCGCATTGCATGAAACTAACACACGTAAACACACACACACACATGTAAACACACACATAAATAAATGTGCTGCAAACACATGTACGTTTAAACTAACAGGCTGTCATGAATGCATCCTGCACAGCTGCATAAATGTACTCTATGGACACATATGCTGAATGCAAAAGTGACCTTGCACACCATACTTCAGCATATGCTTCATACACACACACACTGAGAGCATATGAGTAATGAACAACCTTAATAACACCTCCAACTTTTCCTCTTCTTCCCTCTGTTGGCTGTTTAAATTCACATCCCCCTTTAACGTCGCTCTAATCTGATTACCGCTGGGCTAATGGCTCTCCTTCTGCTCTTCCCAGACGCTCTGCCCAGACCTTGGAAAACACACACACACACACACACACACACACACACACACACACACACAAACACACACACACTGCAGCAGAAGAGCTACATCTGCAAAGTATGGCCGAGGGAAAAGAGCTGAGAGAAAGAGGGAGAAGTTGGTGTTTATATGCATATGGGTGAGTGTTTTTTTGGGTGGGTGAGTGGGGGGGGGGGGGGGGGTAGCGGATCAGAAGCCAACTTCACTCCAAAAACCCTCCCCTCACTCTCCCTTTCTCTTCCCTGCAATACCTCCTCCCCCCTCCTCCCCTTGAGTAAATCTATAGGGAGGGAAGGCAGAGACAGGTGCATTTCTCCACAAATTGAGTTAGCCAAGACATGCCACATCCAATTGGACTAAATTGATGTGAGAGTTTGTGATGTCTGCCGTGGGTATTACAGCAAAGGTCAGTGTGCCGAGACAATGACATCAATCTGGTCCACGTGGCCGAGCGGCCCGGGCCCCCGCCAGCCTCCTGATTCAGATGCAAACCTGCAAACACAGCCAGGGGAAGGAGAGGGCGGACGAAAGCTGGTCGCAAACTGGTGGGCATTTTGTGATTGCTTTTGAATGGAAGCTAAACAAGACCTCGACACACCCTGCATGCTGCCTCAGGGTGTTACATGCCGCCGATGGCCAATAAACACTCGACACTTAGACAAAATAAACGATGAGGACTGTTGCCTTAGCAGTTCATTCTTTTAATTGCAAAGCACCCAAAACAGAATCAAATGCCTTCATACTTTATGAAACCACTTGACAGAATATCAATTCCTATCTGTGATGATATTTCAGGAGATATACATTCACAGCTTGGAAAATAAAAGTCCAAAAGAACCATGCATCCAATGTTAACAGGAACACAAATATGTGTACTGCGTATTGGCTAATATTTTATCAACAAATTGAATCATGATGTCGTGTTTATGCAGACATAAAACTAAAAGGTGTTTCCGTGCTGGAATAATAAAACAGCCACGTCAACTGGGTTGTTCAGAATCAGCCACTTGAATTCATGTAAATTGTCATTAAACACAATCTGCAGTGAATTTTAGCCACATGGGGCCACTGTTGTAGTCCACTATTAGATTGTCTAATTTTCCTCTTTCACTTTAATGAAACAAAAAAATAAAGCGATATATATTCACTTTTTTTGCACGAGAGTCACATGAAAAGATTGACAAAACATTCTTGTCTTGAGTTGAAGCTCAGGTATGGAGCTAGCTTAGCTTAGCACAAAGACCAGAAGCAGCTAGCTTAAATCTGTAGCTCACGAGTTAACACATTGTATCTAAAATGTAAAAATGATTGATGATTTGTGGTTTAAGGGGAAGTTACGTTCCGAAACGATTCCTCACATGACTATAACACGTATAAAACGATAAAACCTAACCACTGCTTGGTTTAACAAACAAGATACAGCTTCATTTGAGTTTTACACATGCTGATTGGCTGATTTCTAACCTTTGGAGAGAGCCAGGCCCCTGCTTCCAGTTTTCAAGACTCCGTATGTAACACACAGAAGTGGAACTGATTTCCTCAGCGACCTAAAATATCAAAGTCTATTTTTAACAGAAAACCTCTCCATGTAATGATTGAACCGTCAGTTGTTGTTTGTGGTTATTGCCATTGTGGCCGTTTTGCAGCAGGTTTATGAACCTTTCTGTATTTTTACAACAGGAGGTGCTCTAGGTGCTAACACAGCTAATTTACCAAACAACAATTACCACTAATGCTATTCTACTTCCACTATGTCACATTTTCTCGACTCCGGGATGTTACTCTTATAGAGGCCCACCTACGAGGAACACATATTGCCTATCAATTTCACATCCAACACGTGAGTGGTGGTGGTTGAGGTCCACTTTGCCTCCACTCTCAGGAAATCCAGTAGAAACTTCATCATGCTGTCACCTCTTCCAGGGCCTGCAAACCCAGATTTCAGGGGTATGGCTTTCATCCCACCTCTATTCAGAGAGCCATTTTCTTTGATCACATTAGCTTTATTGCTCCTCTCGCGGTTCACACTCTATATCAGCCCAGGGCTATTGGTTTTCATTCTGTGGCTTCAATCTGGACCTGGACCAGGCTCAGCTAGACCAGCTGGCACTGACGTTAATTCATATAAAAGCCATATGAACAGTCGAGTTCAACTGCTGACTTCACAAGCTCGCTCCATCAATGGGACATTACATTTGACAGAGTGTATTAAAAGGTAAATACGCTGTAAAAAGTCATTTGTGGATGAAAGTAGCTTTTTCTCAAAAGTTCTAAACCAATAAGGAACAAATTGATCCTGAAGTGCTTTTGTGTATTTAGGTTTGTTTGACGTCAAGTTCATTTTTATCAGAAAATGACAAATTTCACAGAAAAAAAACATCTGCGAATCTGCGTCGATTAACGACAACTCGTCATCTGCTCTCTTTGAGAATTTTTCCTGGAGCCCACGAGGAAGGTTCAATTCATCCTCAGTCAGTTGAATCCCAGACCAGAGATTTGTCTGAGAAGCAATTTACTGTCATATGCTGGAGAGTGCTGGCCTGATGCATAAACATCGGTCCTAATATGCCTATTCATCATCAGGCAGCCCGGGGGACTCTGGGTGTGTTCTGATCAAATTTGCACCCGGCGATGATGAGGGGCATGTTGGTTTTGCTACAGAAAAGTGCAGATCCAGCTATTTGTCACGTCAAGCTTCAACAGGGGAGGCAGAGGAGGACAGATACACAGCATAGAAATAGAAGGGATAGAAACACAGACGCAAGTTAAAACTATTGGATGGATTGCTGTAAAATGTAATACAGACAATGAATTCCACTGACTCTTGTGATCCCCCTGACTTCGAAAATTTGTCCAATAGAAAATAACAAATGGTGCATGAATGACCCCACGATTTGCAGTAACACCACCACTCTTGCTTTTCGTCTTTTTACGCCACGTCTGTTCTGACTGAATATGAATATGCTACGCTTTGTGACGTGGTACAAAAAGCGAGAAGGACTACTTACGAACACAGGGCTTTCAGGAGACCGGTGTTAGCCTGAAATGGCTTATCGTGACGTGCGGAACGTCGTTAAAATATCGTGCTTTTTATAAGCCTTCTCATGTGATCGGGTTGAGTTCTGACCACATACTGTGCCTGTAAATACTCAGGTGTACTTTGTGTACAGATGAGGAAGTATTAGCATGCTAACACGCTAAACTGAGATGGTGAACACGGTAAACATTGTACCAGCTAAACATCAGCGTGTAAACATTGTCATTGTGAGCATGATGTTAGCACACAAATGGCTGTAGACTACAATTCAACATTGACATCCGTTTACGCATCGGTTCACGCAGCATTTGGCCCGTTTCTCTGGTTCCTTTGAGCCTCATTCTTGTTTAACAATGTTGAAATCGATTTGTTTGCTGTTTTACAGTGTTGGAGTCTCAGAAATGTGGGAAATTATTCTGTACTTTTACTAGCAAATCCCATAAAAAACAACAACAACAGTCTGTCTTTCCAACTTCCCGAGTTCGTCTCTGGCTCTCAGACTCAATCCCATTGGTTCCTCTGAGAACTTTTAAAGAAACAGGTCACAAATATGTACTTTCAATTTTATTTTAAATGTCTCCACGAGGAACTGTGTTTTTTACTGAATGGTACATCATAAACAGTGAGTTTGTTTGCAAATATTTTCATGAGCACTGGAGAGTATTTACAGCAGGATGATATGTAGAAGATCCACTCAATATAAACTGCGGTGCCCATGTTAAAGGTAATAAAAGAACATGTTTAACAGTGTAACAATGTGGCCCACTAGCACATATTTTCTAACCCATTATAAAACACACCCATTTTGTATACCAACCAATCCCCCCCATCCACATGTATTGATTTCAGCGAGAATACCGAATCTATCTTGTCCAGCTCTGTGGTGCAGCATCATCCTTCAGAGCCCAGAGAGCGGCCTTCTGGGAACAGGAAGTGAATCAGAGCCGGCAGTGGACAGGCCGACTCTGATGGCTCCCATCTGGTTGTTCTTTAAGGCGTCCATCCAATCAAATTAGCTTTGATTGATCAACAGGCGCAGCCATTGGATGGTGGTCCTGGCAATATAAATCACCCGCTGCCATCAATATGGATGGCTTTCCTGAGGAAGAGCAAAAATGACAAAGTGCACATGAAATTCAAGGAAGCTGACTTCCTTGTGGCCAATATACAGTTTACTAATTGAAATTCTCTGTTAGTGAGGAGAGAGATGATGATGTTTGGATCATTGTGTTCAAAGATGGATGTGGTTCACCTTAAAGATAAACACACAGGACTCTACGACTGATACTCTGTCGTATCAAAACTCTTCCATGATTTACTGTCATCACTGGCTGTTGTCGTTTATTTCACAGTATTTATGTTATTATAGCTCTAAATATTAAATGTAGTTGAAACAAGATTGACTTCACTCTCAATCTAAACTGTTTTGTGAAACAAAACACAGCATCAAAAGACAAACAAGCAAACAAAGCTTAAAACATGAAAGAATCTGGAGCGTTAAATGGTCCGAGAAAGGAAGAAAGAACAGAACATCTAATATTTTTTATAGTTCTCTCACATTCATAAGCAAGTATATCCACTATCAGTGGAAACAATCAGTGGAAACGTTCCATGAGTGCACTTTGCAATAGTTGCAAAAGATAAAAAGTCTGTATCCAAATAAAACAGAGGGCACGAAGGATATTTGCAAAGGAAATTAGCCCGTCTCAGAAGGTTATCTAAAATATAAAATAAGAGTTCTGCGTAATCAGTGCAGACCAAAAACTGTCCTGCGAGGGATTTTAGACAATAAAGCACTCTTAAAATGTTCATGGGATTATTGAGGGACAAACAAGGTTGAACAAATGAAAGCCCTAAATGTTGCTCAGCCTATTCTGACATGAATGATTTTTTATTTTCCTGCAGAATTTGGGAGAATCAAGGCACGGAATTGACTGGTTAAGGGCCACCAGCGCAGGTGTTTTCAGTAGCTGTCTGTTGGGTGGATTTGGGATGAACATGACATCACCAAACACTACCAATGATGTGAATGTTGTTCCATCCACAGTAGTTCCAACAAACTAACAGGAAAGTAAAAGCACAGAAGTCAACATAACTGAAAACACCCGTGTGGTTGACTGTGTGGGCTTTAACTTAACTGTTGCAACCCAGCAGTGAGAAGAGTCAATCAAACACAGCTGTAGCGCTTTACAGCCTAAACACCTGTGTAGATAGAGTGGACTATTTAAGAGATGTTTGTCCTCCACTCACACCGATACAAACTGTTGTTATATCATCAAATTATTCATGAAAACACCACAATGTCTCAATTAAGAGTTGATGAATTGTGTTTTTTGAGACAACACTGGGCAGAGTATCCCGTTGTGTGCATGTTATTATGACTCTTTTGAATATATGGAAATAATAATTCATATGAGCTGCCCGATGGTCTATGCAGATGGAGGCTGGGGGGCAAAACACAGAGTCTAATGTACGAGATTTAGTCATAACACATCAAAGGAATATGAGAGGGGGGGGGGGGGGGCGAGACAAATTAGCAGCCTTAGAAATTGATAGCAGGTGTTTACATGTGGTATCTTTTTGCATATTATAATGTCCAAGCAGGGGGGGGGGGGGGGGGTGTAATAAACATTACAATGCGTTGTATAATAATCAATACAATTCACAATGACCTTGACGTTTTATGATGGATTGGGAGACACGGCCTACTGTAATTGCTGCCCACTACTCCCTCCCTTCCTGCCTGCCTTTCACCCCGACGCCTCCGCTCTTACAGGCCAGTCCTCTCTCTTCCCTTCCCTTTATTTTTGACATTAAAAACCGCTCCATCATTCTCCATGCGCCGCCTTGTCGCCTGCCGCTCAGATGACCATTAATCGCTTAATTCCCGTAAACCTACGCGCGCACAAAGGGCCGCTGTCTGCCGCTTAATGCATGTGTGATTAAGCTTTTAGGCCGACCACACGGCATTATTAGCCAGCAGGTCCTTGTATAGAGGGCCAAATGCCTTCAGGGGGCCCGAGGGTGGTGTGGGGGGAGGGGAAGTTAATGACACTGACCCTCACTTCCCCAACAGCTATTCAATTCAACAATAATAACGGGTCACGCAGCTGATTTATGAGGCTGGGGCTAATAATTGTCAATTGCTAATGTGGGGGTGGGGAGGGGGGCAATGCCAGTATGCTAAATAAAATATGCCTTGACCCCACTGGGGGTGAAATGCAAGAGGCCAAAGAAGAAGAAGAAAAAAAATTGACAGATGATGTTTCAGACCCCACCCCCCGCCCCGTCCCCCCTCCCTGCAAAACAAAAAGCATGCTGCAGTTTAACTGCGTCCAAACCACAACGTTGTTCTGGTGTCCGTGAATTAAAGCGTTTAGAGCAACATGCAGGCCAGACTCAGGCCCGCGTGCCCCATCCGTCCGCCAGCCTGCCTGCAATAAATTAATAACAACCAAACAATGTGTCGCGGAGAGGCGGATTCAATTACTACGTTTATTTACAGGCGGAAATCTCATGAAGGCCATTGACCAACGTTAAACAGCGCGGGATGAAACGATGACAAGAGCTCCGATAAGAATTTAATTCCATCTCATTTCAGACGATTTTATGAATCAAATTCTTGAACGCTGGCAAGAGATTTAATGATCACATCTTGGCGAAATCTTATTTCAGAAGCGGTCGATGGCATTTCTCTGCGTTAATGTCGATTTAGAGGTTGGAGTAATTTAGTAATTGATTCCTTGCCTGGCTCTCGCTCGTGCCAAGGCCGCGTTTGAGGGTAATATGTTTCCTAATCTTATCGTCCGGAATAAGATTTTTATGTTAATCCACTGGCTCGGTCTCTTGGTCACTTGGGAAGCGCAGATAAAGGCTCAGAGGGGCCGGAGAGGCCATGCAGAGACGAGCCGTGCTCTGCAGGAGCTGGCTGCAGCATCTGGGAAACAACGAGACGAGTTAATGGGAGACAACAGAGAAACATCACACACAGAAGAAGCCGGATGAGAGTAACATATTTACCCTTTTCCTCGTGTGGAATCCGTACATTTATCATTTATGTTTCCATATGCTAAATAATATTGTTAAGGGTCATACATCTGACCTTAATTTTAATTTCATTGTGATGCTTGGACATTTATAATACACCATAAAGATGCATAACCTCTATTTCCTGCAATAATCAGGATAACATGGCATCAGGTTGGATCATCCTCTCCACCATCATTTGACTCGGAGGCGCATACTGGACTCGGATGTGTGCCAAAGACGAGCTAAAGAAGCATGAGGTGAAAAGACGTAAAAAAAAACCGTCGAATGACAATAACAACCACACGAGCGTGCACGCAGCAGACTGAGAAACTGACGTATTTCGTGGCGCACGTTTCTTTCTTTTTTCTACTGGAGACACAGAGAGAAGACACCAGCTTCTAATTTAATTTTGCCTCTTCTCCAGATGTCACTTTCCATCTGTGCGCTTGGAAACGCGATGCGCTTTTTACGCACCAGCCTGGAACAGCTTTAACTTAGATGTTTGACTTCCCCCCTCTTTGTTGCATATAACTCTTTTGTCGTGGGCAGTTTCAGATCTAACAACTGAGTGAAACAATAAAGACATAAAGTATTACAATTTATTATTGGATATTATAATTGTTTTGGATAATAACGGTCATTTTGTGGAACAGTGAAGTGGTTGTCGGCTCGGGTAGTTTTTATCTCACGGTTTTCTTCCCTGCATTTTGCAGGTGAAGGCTCGCCTTTATCCATCCTGTCAAATTGAGACGTCACACTAAATTGCCACGAGAGCATCCCCAAAATGAATTTTGTATCTGCTCTCGAGCCCCTCCCCTGCAACACGCGGCCTTATTAATAACCGTTTTGATAAGCGTAGGATTTCCTCGGGCGGAGGAGTGAGACGTTGTAGGTGAAATGTGACAGCGGGACCCTCCCATCGCTCTTTATCCTCCTCTGTTTCTTTGCCTTTTTCGGGGGAGTGGATCCATCCAATCCATCCAGAGACAATGGCATTTTGTTCCTCTTTTTGTCCCTCCTGTCGACCCGCATTCCTATATTGCTGAGCAACGATAGTGCGCACTAAATGGAGAGGAGTTGCTCCCATATCCCGCCTATTGTCCGGCACTTGCCAGGGGGATTGAGGGTCTTGCACACATCGCATTTTCCTGATTTATTTAAGTGAAGGCTTATGGTCGGAGCCCTTTATTTGCCACATAATTACGAATTAACTACCGCTTTATTTGAATTGAAGGACCATCATGTTACTGTAAATCACGGTTTGCACGCACTGGTTGGAAACTACGCTGAATACAACCTGCAGCCATCAGGCCCCTCTGCAGGACATACACTGTCTGCACGTTTTGCATCTTGCAAAGACTAATAATAACAAATACATGAACTCAACTCAGACTGCAGAGTTTCGCCTTTTCGGGTTTAATATCCTCACATCAAAGTATCAAGCAGTGTCTCCTCGTCCCACCCGCAACAGCTGAAAGGATTAAAAGATGTTGAAACTATAAAAGAGGAGGCGTTTCAATAGCGGGTGGACTATGGTGCAAGGACTATAGACTGCGAGAATAAAGAGCGGCTTCAGTGAAAGAAACCGATGGCTAAAAGCTATAATTGTATTTGCCTCGGCGAAATATCAGAAAAGACTTCTCGTTTCTTTGAGCGTTATTAGATTAATTCCCAGAGATGGTTTCTTTTCTCGCGGCCAGACGCGTGGAGGGAGGACGGTGAACCATTTGGCTCTTTGGTTTCAATAATCAAATTAACCATTTGGTACAACGTTTGGGTCCCAGCTCGTGCGTAGAAAAGAGAAAATACAAAAAAAAGAAAACATTTACATAATAGGCACCGGGTTGTGTCAAGAAAGAATTCACTTTTTTTTTCTTTCTTTCTCTCTGGCTCTCGTTGATCTCTGAAAAGACAATGTACACACGAAAGAAAAGGGAGAAACACACTGCAACACGTCAGCAATTGTGGAGAAAAATAATTGATGGCGAATGCGAGAGGGTGTATTTTAACAGATAATACCAGAGCTGCACCGTGCAGAAAATGTTAAATTCAGAAATATAACATTTAAATCGATTTTTTCTATTTTCTATTCCAGAAAGAAGTGAATAGTTCATCAAACGGCAGCACGTGTGTCTGCAAGCACTTGAAAACGAGATTTTAAACGAAGATGAAAAGATGATTTGTGCCTCAACACATTTTAAAACTTAATTTTAGACCAGTGACCTCAGACAATGACCTGTGTGGTTTAGATGGCCTCTTATTTATTTATTTATTTATTTATTTATTTTCTCCTTGCCGTCCCAATTTCAACAAATAAATGTGTATTTAATATATTCTCAGCCTTCTTTGATTAAGATGAAGAAATAGGATCAATATTGCGAAGGACAAAATCAAATCAAAAGAAGAAAACAAAAATCTAAAATAATCCGATAATAAAATTGAACAGGTTGTGAGACAAACGTGTATAATATCCAACATGATGATAAAATAGTGATAGAGGCTCATGGAGCATCGCAGACCCACTCAGGATTAGTATAGCGGTACCATAGTGACGTTTCAGTGTACGACCATCAGCACACAGATCAATCACTGAGACACTGGTGAACAAACTCAAACTGATAAATGTAATTGCTGCCCCATAATTTCTGTTGCGCCTTTGTGTTTCGATAATTTGTAAGAAAAAAAAACTCTCAGCTTCAAACGAAACGAGGGCTTGAAGTCGGTCCAATGAAAAAAGAAAGAAAGAAAAAAGAAACACACACGAGTGTGTAAGCGCCATATAAAACGGTTCACCTTATTACACAAACCAAATTAACCACTCAGCCAATATTGTGAGCCTAAGAGGTCCGATGACTGCCTCGCCAGTTCGTTACTTTCATTAGAAAGATGTTATTTGCCAAATAAACGGAATAATGAAAGTAATAAAGACAATTACAAACTCGTTTGAATCATAAAAAAACACACCCGGAAGTTAAGCAGAGATTCTACTGCAGCAGCGCAGAGGAAAAACGGGGTGTTTATTTGTCAGAAAAAGGCTTTATTAAAGCGAAGATGGTTCGTTTATTACGGAGTAATTTGTAATATGTTGAGACAATTACTGATTTTCATTGATTGACTTCAGACTTGATTTAAAAGTATGAATTACTAATTAAAGACACAGAGAAATGTCAGAACTCGTGCAACGTAATGTGATAGAAAGAGAGAAAACAAAACAAAGAGGATGTTGAAGTCTACTCTGTTGTTATGGATGTGATTGATGCACATATACACCGTGGGAAGAAATTCACCTGAAGACGCCTTTTTTTGTAGCCACATTAAAAATAGTGTTTTCCTCTAAAAAGAAAATATGAAAATCGGATGATTTGTTTCATGCCAGATAACTGCTGAAACAAGCAGATGTGATCTGCTTGTTTCAGCAGTTATCTGGCAGTCAGTGAGCTGAAACAAAGCAGAATAATTCGGCCCATATATGGTGCAACAACTGAATTAAAACCAAGGGACTTCACCTCAGTTGCAGATTTTCATTTGTCCAAAAAAAAGGGGAGATTTTGAACAATAAAAAAATTCGTCAAGCCTAAGCGACGAAATCGGCTGCTAAACCCGTGAAAAGGAACATGTTTTTGCAGCCTCCGTGCAGAAGATAAAGAGCCAACAGACGGGCAGGGAGAAGAGGCAGAGGGGGAATACTATGTGAAATCCTGCCCAAGGTATACGCTCGCTTAAAAGGCTTAAAAGCTTGGAGAAAATTGGATCAGGGAGAATCGTCACCCAACTTTCATTATTTCCAAGTGGTGTGATTGAATTAAAGGGCAAGATGGTGGTTGGAGAGGAGTGGGGGTGGATGGGTAGAGGGGTGGTGGGGGCGGCGGCGGCGGTGGAGGGGTGCGTAATGGCGTGGTATTAAATTCTAATTAGAGATGCAGGGGATCAATGATAGGGAGGTTGGACAGCCCGGGCCCCCAGTGCCAGCCCAATAGACTGATGAGTTATTGTCATGTAAAAAAGCGCTAGCAATAAGACCAAACGCTTTGCTATTGTCCAAGCGGAAAGAGCCAAGTTTATTATGAGGACTATATGCTCTAGAGACCTCGGGCTAGGCGGCTCTTAGGGGGCTTTTCATAAAACAGGGCTAGGTTCCTATAAAGGAGGCCAGTTTTGGAGCAGGCGCTGAGCAGTGAACATCTACCCACCGTCCAGCCTCCTTCCAACCAGTTCAAACCAAACAAGTCATCTTTCCCCCCCCCCAACTCAGACCGCGCGTCCTCCTCATTTTTATTTCGATTATTTTTTTTATTTTTTTATTTTTTACTTACTAACCCAATTTTTTTGGGGGGTAGTTTTTGTTTGACTTTTCTTTTTCCGGGAGGTGCAGCTTTCTAACTCCACCGAGCCTTCTCAAATGTATAAAATGGAGTATTCTTACCTAAATTCCTCTGCCTACGAGTCATGTATGGCCGGGATGGACACGACGAGCTTGGCATCGGCCTATGCGGACTTCAGCTCGTGCAGTCAAGCCAGTGGGTTTCAGTACAATCCCATCAGGACCACTTTCGGGGCCACCTCCGGCTGTCCGTCCCTCACGCCGGGGTCTTGCAGCCTGGGGACCCTGCGGGACCACCAGAGCAGCCCGTACGCCGCAGGTAAGCAGCGGCTCCGGAGCCTCAACCCGCCGTAATATAGGACGCCTTGATTGCATTTGAAAATGGAAATGTGTTTAGTATTTACCAAACGAAATTTGCTTACACAAATGAAAGAATTTATCACGTTAGAAGCGATTGCAGGCAAGCGTAATTCGGTTACGGGGTTACACTATCCCAGTCACACCCAAAAACCGCCAACAGAATTATCTTAAGCTGCCAAAATGATAGGCATAATTTATTTACTTTGCGATGAGACATAAAGCTTCGAAAATAATTAGATAACCAAAGACTAAAGCTCATTATTGGCACCGAATTGGCGCTACAGTAGCAGCAAGCGGGGCGGATGGGAGCATTATGACAAGTTTTCAAACTTGAGCCTCAATGTGAGGAGCAACAATTAGTTTAACATCACAATTAACCGCATCACAGGTCAGCGACGTTATCAATTCAGAACGAATTCACAGGAATCAAAGGCATAATACAATTGAAAGCTTTCGCCCAGCGCCCACAACTGGATTTTATACAATATATCGAGTTTGAATTTACCTCTATTTGACAACATCACAATTACACACACTCATATGTCACGCTGCACGGATAAGACCACTGCACGTCTAACGGGTTTCATTTATTTCGTTTACAGTTCCCTACAAACTCTTCACGGATCACGGCGGACTGAACGAGAAGAGGAAGCAGAGGCGCATCCGGACCACGTTCACCAGCGCCCAGCTGAAGGAGCTGGAGCGGGTTTTTGCTGAAACGCACTACCCGGACATCTACACCAGAGAGGAGCTGGCACTCAAAATCGATCTGACGGAAGCCAGAGTGCAGGTACGGACGCCAGCCTGCTCCCATTATACGCGCGATTACGCACGCGTGGATTTATGATGCAAATAAGAAGCCTTTTTAACACATCGCATCTAATTACTTACTTTTAATAGATTTTAGTGAAATAAGATATTTACTTATTACTTTGACAACTGACCTCCAACTGCTGGCACCATACACCTGCATTAATGCACACCATCACAATTGGGGGTTTGTCTTTAGGGACACTTAAGACATGTAAACATCAAAAGGCATTTATAAGACTTAGAGTTCATTCCTCTAGATGTGCGCGTTAGAGCCTTGTTGTCATGTCTAACTTCAAAACTGAGCGAATAACTATACAGCAGTGATGCATTTAGCTTGGTCACAAACCAAGCCTTCACGGTTTAACTTTTGTACTTCGCTCTTTCTCGTTTTTCCAGGTGTGGTTCCAAAACCGTCGCGCCAAGTTTCGCAAACAGGAGCGGGCAGCTGCAGCGGCCGCAGCGGCTGCCAAGAACAATTCCGGAAAGAAGTGCGACCTCAGAGATGAAGACAGCAAAGACAACAAATCGACCGACCCGGACAGCACAGGAGGACCGGGCCCGAACCCCATCCCCACCTCCAACTGCGGAGGACCGAGCCCCACCGGAGGCCAGGTCAACACCACCGGGAACGGACAGGTGGACCAACTGAAGAACTCCGTGTCCACCGGCATGGGAGTGACAGCGGCAAACCAGGGCTGGGCCACCGCCCCGGGGACCATCACCTCCATCCCGGACTCGTTGGGCGGGCCGTTCGCCAGCGTACTGTCGTCTTTGCAAAGACAGAACGGAGCCAAAGCTACATTAGTAAAGACCAGCATGTTCTAATGAAGCTTCACAGCGAAAGGGGGGGAGAAACAGAGAAGCTCCCCCATCCTCCGGAGACCGAAAAGCAATTGCCCACGACAGACTTAAGGACACTAAAAAGCAGTGAAAAAGAAGATGACAACTCTTGTTATTTTATTTTTATGCCTTGCTCCGTTTCTTGTGGTCAGTTGACACATTTGCTGTGAAAATATCCATCTTGACAAGTCATATTGTCTGCTGATAACATCGTTTTGGTTTCACTAAAACGAGTGCAAGTTGGGTGAAACGTTTCCACTCGTTTCATCTGAAAGACTGAAATCCTGAAAAAAAGGCAGAATTAATATCAACAAAATGAGACTTCTGCTGAGATTCTTCACGCGTAAAACCAGAACAAGACAACATCAAAGCAAAAATGTTTAAGAATCAAACGACACATTGAAAGGCTGAATCCTCGATGAAGTGACATGTTAAGATGAACATTTTTTTTGGTCCAGGTTTATGAGCAAACAGACGTCCGCGCGCTGCTTCATGCCATCAGTGCGCAGAGGAGCCTCGTTAAGTCACATCACATGTCAGAGTTCAACAGCTGCTTTGTTTGGTAAAGAGACGTTTAACATCCACGGCTGAGGATGCGCTCACGCGACCTGCTTCTCTGATCTGTGCAGACACAATATGCTGTTTGGACAGAAGCCTCTTTACAGCTTTGTGTGTTTCTTGTTTTTTTGTTTCCAGGGCTGCTGAGAGTTTAGTTTCTTTAAATTATCGATATGAACACAATTATTTCCTCGAGAAAAAAAAGGCACAAACTACTGCAATGTTCACCTCAGACAGGAAATCTGTGTGTTTTGTGTGTCTTTCTACGGCAGTGTTTTTGTGGCTCAAACTGTATAGTGTTAATACGTATTCTTGTCTCCTATAGTTGAACCATAGGCCATACTCCCTCGTAGATCGATCATACAAGTCTTTTTGATGTTTTACAAAATTCCCTCGGAAGAATTTATTTTGGGTAAAAAAAAAGGAGAGGGAATGGATGCAAACATTGTATTTATTTCTATATAATTTGCATGTTGTCTTTTGTCTGATTTTACGATGATTTCTCTTCCATTTTGTGAGCATTATGTAACACGTTGTGTCCAGGATCTGAAAGTTATTTATATGTAGGTAATGAATGCTTATATTTAAGAAGGAAATATTTCTACATGTGCACATAGTTTTCCAGGTGTACCATTGAAATGGTTGTTGATGATAAAAAAAAAAAAATAATAGTCCACGATGCTTTTGTCATGTTTTCTTTGGTGGGGAATGTTATTCGTTATTACATTATCGGTTTACGTAATTCTAACTACACAAACCTGAAACAAGCTTCTTAATAATTACTCGGTCATAAATTAATATAAGTTTCATTTTGGTCATGGTCGTTTGCACAGGCCGGAGATTTCAGCACCACGGACAGCTCCACAATTCACTGTATTCACTAACTTCTCCTAAACGGTGAAAACAATCACCTTTAAATGAACATATTTTCACCCAGTTTAAATGCAAATATCCAAAATGTGTGGGACCGAATTAAAAAACAAAACAAAAAAAACGCTGCATCAATAGAAGAAAATATACATTTTAAAGCTCAACATTGGACTGACCTTTTTAAGGGGAATTTTTGAAGCGTTCCAAAAATCTGTGACCCGTCAGATTTTGTGCACAAATAATGACCGAACACTGACAGCTGTGACTCTTTAGACCGACCTGTAAAACTGTCTGTCACAGCTATTTAAATGTGTGACACTATATCAGTATCTCCACAGTCACAATTTATGAGAACTTCTGACACCAATGGAAATATTATGAATGCATATTTTTGGCAACAAGCTGAAGTTCCTAATCAGTTCACATATTTCGATGTAACACCTGTTCAGGTGCCTTACAACTAAACTCAACACTCAGTCATTTCTACGGAGTCTAACCATATTCTGTCTTTAAAGTAAACTATAGGAAAAATAACAGACAGAATCACAGATTTAATTTACAACATTTTATTTATAAACATACAGTTTGCTATAAATGCCATTGCATTTAAACATCAGATGAATCTATATTTCGGATAGTGTTCAGGTGAATATTACAATAAATACAGAACAGACGTGAAGGCTCCATTCCCCAACCATCCTTTTAAGAAGACCGTCTGAATATAGAGCTCCGTCTCAAAGATCCCGCCATAAGAGACTCGAGATTTATTCATGAACTAAATGAGGATAAAAAATAAAAAAATACACAACCAGAACAGAAGCTTAAAAATACTGTAGATCAGAGAGATGGACCCGGAGGAGAAGCTTGAATATGACGCCGTTCAGGAGGAGGAGGCTGCTAGTTTGCTTTCATACAGCAAATCATTTGGTTTTAGGCTTAAACGTGCATTTTTCTTTTTTAACATCTGCAATACACAACCGAGCTCCTCTCATACAAGTCCAAAAAAAATGAAGCAAGTGATTTCAAATGTCCAGCATGGCGGCACAGGTCTTTAGTTTTCATCCAACCAAATATTGCACAGGTGCAACTGCTGCTGGTACGAGTGTTCATATCACCTCTGCTGTTCAACTAGATGCAACGTTGTGTTTTTGTAATTGTATAAATGAATCCTACCACTGAGCAATTATCAAAATTACCTCAATTAACAGCATACAGAAGTCTATATCTCTCTAGAATAAAACATTGAGAAATAAATCAATGGTATCCCCTGCAGTATATATTTTTAACAAATGTGTTCCTTTGCACTGCTTTTTATCACTGCAAATCACGGAGGGATCGGGGTAAAATGAAGGGTGTTGTTTATGTAAAATCAGCAGTATTTATCAAGTGAAGTAAAGCGTGATGTAAGGGAGAGCTGCAGCCCGTCTGTCTGCAGTTTAAGGGTTCAAATTTGGCCATATCCCTCCCTCCACCCTTAAAAAAGAAAAGAAAAAAGAAATCAAACACCATACAGCTGGTGCGTTTCTTCCTGCATCACCTTGCTTTTCCTAAGGCACATTAAAGTCCTGACTTTCCGAGCCGACCTGCTGTGACCCAAAAGCACAAAAACAGCTCACGAGTCAAGTTATTGCCCTGAAGACGAAACGACATCTTTAACATGTGTGTTTTGCATCAGAAGCTAATTTTGTTCAGGAGCACAGAACAGGAGACATTAGGGGCCACTGTGAGGGCCAAAGGATCAAAGTAGTGGGCTTATAGTGACCTTTACTGCACTTTCTAAATGAAGTTTCTGTATATATTGTTGTTTTAATCTTGTTTTAAAATTAAAGGGTCATATAATTGTTAATATTTTACAGATCCCGTCTGTTTGGAGAAATAAAAAAAATGCAATTTGAGCTGCCTGACCAACATTCAGTTTCCCCACCAGTTTTTGGATTTCTATCCAAATTAAGAAAATCTTTCTTAAATGATAACAATGATTCAGTAACTAATATACTGCATTTACATGATATGGAATTGAATAGTTTTTTCCAATCAGGAAAATGGAATCTGCTTCAACGTAACCAACGACTTGAACACCATCTTTTCTCTTTGTGTGTTCACTCTGACAGTCTAGGACGTCAACATCAGCCTACCTGTGTTTGAAGCCTGGTATTGCCTTTTATTTTCAACATGGCCGCCACCCCAGAACAGTCTCTCTCTCCCTCTCTTGCTGCATGATGGAACAGAGTCTGTGGCGGTACGTGGACCAATCAAATCCAGATTTCACTCACATATCAGATGACATAAAACACGTAGAATATTTATATATATATATTTTTTAAACGTTTGTCTGTCCCCAGATCCCCCGTTTGGCCCCCGTGATGAATCTTCATTGGTTACTGAGCTGCAGAGGACGCAGTGATCCCGACGCGCTGTGAAGGACATGTTGTGCAGATAATCGCTTTAGAACAGGGATGGGGTTTCTTCCGGTGAACCTTGTGCTTGTCTGTTGAGCGTCACAATGTGGTTGGCTGTCCGGCCGCTTGAAAGGAAAAAGAAAGACAGAAAAGGAAACCCACAAGTTTTATGAACCAAAAATTGTTTTCGGGGTTTGTAGAAGGCCAAGGACAATGAAAGAAAAGATCTCTAATAATGACTTGAGTCTTTTGATTGAGTCTCTGATTTGATTTTGTGGTTTTATGATCCCCAAATGATAACAGCTGCTGAGAGGTTATGTAAATGTGAGCTTGAACTTCTGCTCCCGTGCAGACAAGGAGAAAGGGACGGAAAGTTACGGTCATCCTCTCCCAGCTGCTACACGTTCCTCTTCCTCCTGATGCAGCTTCAGATCCACCGAGCCATTGAGCCGAGCTTCACTGTGTCTGATACTTCCTTTGTTAGCGCTGCACCGGGTCGGATGTCTATATTAAAGTACACTCGTCTTATCAGCCACGCAGAGAGGCTGCAATAAACAATGAAACCTTTGAAGTGCACCTTTCATTCTTTGATCATAAAACAGTGTCAGGTTTACTTTGAAAATAAAAAATCAAACAAAGCTTTGTCTGTTTTTCTTTACCTGGTTTATGAGCACCGTATTTACTGCTGGTGCTATGACACCATCACCTTATTGAAATGATTCATCAGTGAAAAGATGAAATATGGCCGACATTACCAAACAATAAGGAACAACAACACCTTACCCTTTTTCATAATATTAGAGAACAATTAAACTTTGTATTTATGAGCATTACGTATCGGGGAAGTTGTCTTTTTATTCCTGATGGTTGTGTTTTTGGATATTCAGACTGGTGGTTGATGTGCCTGGAACTCATTAATGATGTGGATGGATGATTGTAAACATTGTTATAGAGACAGCAGACAGAGAGAAAAGGGGTGAGACAAAAGAGCGAGAGGGCAAAGCCTGGGTGAGCGAACAGAGGGAGGCGGGACTTACAGCGGGAGCGGATGTAGCACTGGTGGCAGTTGAGGAGGCCGTTTCTGATCCGGACGTCCGTGCCCGTAGTCGTGTCGCCTAACTGTCCCTTACACACACCGCACTGCAGAGAGACGGGGGAGTTTCAATCCATAAACATAGTTGTTGTCATAGGTGAATTTTAAGCATAAGGCTATCGTTATTATATAGTTGTTCCTCAACAAAACACGACCTAAACCAACAGTCTGTTGTGTCTTTCGATGCTTTCTGACGTCCCCGTTCTGACTCTGACACTCAGTAACTTCTCACACAGCTGGGCACAGACGACAGCGCGAAATAGTAAATTCGCAGGGGGACTATTTTCAGCTGCGGATTAATATACATTTGGTGCTCTCGTGAGTATTTCTGGCAGCAGGACGGCGTGTGAGGGACTGACTTGAAATAGCGCCGCTCATTGCGATGACGTAAACATGTCAGCCAGTGAAAGAGTGTGGATCACCAATATGTTTGTCGTAGTTTTTGTACAGCAACTGTAGATTTGAACACAATAATTGCTGCACAACACACACCAACACCACTGCTAAGTTACAGTAGCGTTCATACTTGTAATAGGTAATTAAATGAATAAACAAAATAAATTCTGTCACCAACCTTGAAGCAGTGAATGTGGAAGTAAAGACTGAGGGTCTCTATGATCATGGCCGCCCCCTTCCCCAAAGGCTGCCCACAGCTGGAGCACAGCTTCTTCCCACTGACAGACCTGCAGGAGGGAGGGCGAGACAGAAAAGCCTGTGATACCAGAAGCACCTGGAGATGGTGTGAAGTACTGATTACTTAGAACAGTTCGGCTATTTCGACATGAATATGAAAGAAAAGCACAATAAGATGTTCATTTGTCAGTGTTTTGTTGAAACCGATGTAATGAATTGAATCCCACCCAAAAAACAGCAGAACCTCTTGACAGTAAACTACTACTCATCTTGAACTCATCAGATAGCATCCTCTGCAGTGGACTACAGTGAACAAAAATAGATTTATTTAGTAGAAAAAAGTGTGGTGATATCTATATATATCTATACATATCAATATATTCCATTCCTTGCCTACAATGTTTCAGGTCGCTCCTCCTGCTATTCTGTCTGATAGCTTGTTGTTCTTTGCCGTTTATGTTTCAATTGATCAAGGTCCTCGTGTTTAACGTTCACGAGTCTTCTTGTGCCTTCTGTGTGTCATTTGTAATGAAAAATGTATTTCACTGCAGGTGAGCTGGCACATTCAAGTTGTTGTTGTTGTTGTCGTTTAAGTGTAAAACTGAGAAAAAGATGAAATCAAAATAATTAAAAACTCCCGTTTCCTCTCATTGCATTGAAATTCACATTGCATTCAAGGGTCCTTGCTGCAGTGCTACATGTCATGAGACGGGTGGAGAAATGTGGGCAGCAAAGCAGAAAATGACAGTGCAGAAATGAACCCCCCCCCCCGTCCCTCTCCCTCCATGTGGGCTGTTTGCGATGCAGTACCTGTTGGGTGCTGGAGGCAGCGTGTCTGGAGGCGGTGGACATGCTGCGGGGGGTTCTGATGAGCTGCGGCACATGTTATTATCAATGGGACCACTCCTGGAAACGGACAGCAACATGCAACATGATGATGACTCACAGCTACAGCGACTCTATTGGCTGGCAGAAGTCAGACACGAACCAATCCAAAGCCAGAACGAGCTGAGCAAACGACATTACTCACTAATGTTTGAGCAAAACCCAGACCTACCTTATTCTTTTACTGACTCGAATGAATGTTTAGGACACTTTTCTTGTCACAGACTATTGTTTCTTTATGTGGAGGAAGACTATGGGGGGGGAAATACAGCTGCAATATGCCACCTGCTGGTCAAACAGGTTAACTGAAGGCGTTGCTAAAAGATCCACTCTGTTCGTCATGAATACGTATTTACAGCCAGAATGAAATGTGAATACATAGTGTTGCTGTAAACAGTGCTTGGTTGTCTTATACGCCACACTAATCATAAAAGGACATTCTGTGTGGGCTCCTAACTTATAACAGATAAATGGAAAATTGAAAAGGGAGTGAACTCTTGGACTGAAGGCGTCACACACACGCACACACACACACACGCGCGCGCGCGCGCGTGTGTGTGTGCGTGTGTGTGACGCCCACACACACACACACACACACACACACACACACACACACACACACACACACACACACACACACACACACACACACACACACACACACACACACACACACACACACACACACACACACACACACACACACACACACACACACACCTCCTGTCTCCTGCAGGCCGGCTGGGCTTGTTGCTGTCTGCTGAAGGCTCTTCTTGTTTCTTGTCTGGAGTCGAGGTTTTGGTCGACGTGGCAGGGAGTTTCTGGCCGTTCTGCAGACTGTGACCGAGAGTTTCTGCCTGACTGCTGCTCTGACTCACCGAGCTGAGGATCAGAAACAAACCGTGTTGTTCATCGCATCTACACGTTCTCTTTCCATATTTCCTCTGACGTTTTTTAGGACTGATCCCACTGAAATCTACAGTGTGATGCAAATAGGGCTGAGACAAAAGTTGAGACACACAACAATTAAATCAACACAATAAATTGCAAAGTATACTGTTAAACACACTGTTAAACACGTATCTGCAGGTCAACATCAAACTAAAACTTGACAACCGAATTCTAAGTTGTCTACTCGTCTACATATGTTTCTCACACGATTGTAAATAACCGTGTTGTACAAGGACCACATCTAAAGCCATTGCTCAGAATCTCAGCAGGAAATGTCTCCAGTGCAACATTTATCACTTTAAGATTGGTCGCTAACCTTCTGGCTGTTTTCATGCTGTCGTCAGCGGTGCTGATGTCACTGGTCCGGTCGTTTTCTCTGCGTTTCCATTCGACACTCTCTGAGCTCCCCCTCTGTGCCGTCCAATCACAAACAGGGGAACGGTTAGCCGAGCAACCAATCAAAAACAGAACACCGTGCCCACTCAAGTAATTCTATCCAATTGTCACCCAGATTCCTCTCCTGGATCGATACTTAAGTAACGCACGCTTCTAACAAACTATCTAATCAATCAGCCATTCACCGACTGCCTCTCCAGCAGCTCCTGCTTGCGTTCCCAGTCGGCCAGCGAACGGACGACGGTGTCCTGGGGCTCCGAGGTGGAGGACACCTCTCCTCGGCTGGGGGAGGGCAGGGCTGAGGAGCGGGGAGTCAGAGGCGCCACAGTCTCCTCCAGTATCCTACGCTCCTGTTGTGATGGGAGGGCTGGGTCAGGTTCATCAGTCAGAAAGTACACGTTTCTACATTTAACTGGCTTATCTTGTATCACACATCACATGCAGCTTTAAACATGCACCTCCTCGTGGTACTTCCTCTCCTCCTCCGCCACCTCCCTCTGCGCTCTCTCCCACTCCTCCTTCAGCTTCTCCTGCTCGCGCCAGTACTTCTCCTGTCACCATGGCAACAGACACATGACATACAGCACAGAGCCTCAACTGTCTGCAGGTGGATATGTCGGCAGGAAAACAGAGACGATGCGCAGACATATCTGCCATCGAGAGGCTTTTCAAAAAGGCTTCAGTCTGAATCAGTCGATAAAAATTTCTCTTCCAGTGCATTCTCAATTTAATCCGAGAAGGGACTGAGACCTGTACATCCTGCTGCAATAATTGGCAAGACTTATGTAGACTTGTATAAAATGTACATGTGTGAGTCCTTCAGTATGCTCTTTAAATATAAGCCTGGACTGAGAGACATCAATGAATGCAAAGGCAGCTTGCTACAACTCTGTTATGGTAAAATAGCTCAGATCTTATATTTGCTTGTTAGGAATAAAGAGAAAACAAAAGAGACCAGAAGCAGGCACTGCGGACAAAAGGCAAAAGTAGAGCATGCAGAGGTTCCTACACAATTTTCATTTCAAAAGCTGCCTGAAAATTGTTCATAACTTTTCCATTTATGTGTGCTACCATAACAGCAGCTGGGCAACATGAGCGCCAGCACTTCAGGTTATTCCAGACCAGCTAAAACATCATCAGACTCGTTTTTTTTACTCTTCTCATACTTGTGTGGGAACCCCAAATCGAAATATCCAAAATTTAGAGAGAAAGCAACATAAGCAGGACAGATGACAGATCAATGCACGGAGAAAACAGACAATAGAACAGAACCGGGGAGTTAACAAGCACATTGATGCACCAGACAGACATTCATCCATTTCAGCGCATCTCATCTCAAACAGTCAACTGGACAGACGAGAAATCTGTACTCATCACTGCTGGGATTTATTTATCAAGATTACACTGTAGATGAGTACAGTGTGCCATGGATGTCAATGAATCCTTTACATGTTGAAGATATGTGGACCTGAGATGCGCCTCTGATTGGTTGAGGAGAGAGAGGGTGATCTGGGCAGCAGCAACAGCAGCAACCTCTGACGAAGTCCTTTGTCTGTGTATGTGCATGAGATGGAGACAATGAGCAGACAGAACCACTGGAGGTTCTTCCGCTGCACGACACCGCCCTCTAGTGGGCAACGTGTGCATCTTGCGTGGTTGGGCGGTGCCTTTGGGAGGAGGATCGGCTCAATATAAAAACAAACATGGAGGCAAGCTTTGCAAGGAGCAATGAAATGTGGTTAATCCATCTGATCCGTCACAGAGCAGCTTCCTGTGCCACTGCATGATTAACTGGGCTAAAAAGGTTTTCAGTATCTAGTTTGAACATTCATGATGTAACCTAGATGTCTACAAAGACAGAAAAACAAACTTAGCCCAGTTTTAAGTCCACACACCTTTTTATCTCCTTCTAATACTTACTGATGAGACACAATGCCTGTCTCATGCAGAGCTTATTCATCAACAAGTCATCCCAAATAGCTGCATTGTGTGAATGTGCTCATAAAACTGTACATGCTGATTGCCAAACTTCATAGCTGAACTCGGTCAACTAGCTTCACACCTCAACCTATGATTTCTTTCCCTCGGAGTTGTCTGTTATCTCAGTTGTCAAAACACATTCAGAAATTTACAACCCAAAAAAATCCATGCTGTGCCTAATCCTCACGGTGCTGGTGCCTTGCTCCACCCACTAAGCTCCAGAGGGACCTGAACCCCTGACCTTGCAGACTCATGCGCCATGCTTCACCCTTTGAGGTATTCTGTGTACCTGCAGCATGCGCTCCTGCTCTTGCTGCCACCTTTCCTGACGCTTTCGCTCCTCATCCGGGTCCCAAGACCAGCGGTCACCCCGCCTGGCCTGGGGCAACACCGGGACTGACACCTGATAGACCCCAACACAAACACGCACACACACACATCAACAACATGCACAAATACACACAGCACACACATATTCATGCACACTCACCAACAAACCAACCACCATTCTCTCTCACAAACACACACACACTCAATGAACCATGAAGCCAATGAGATTGATATGGCCCCGACATACACACACACACACACACACACAAATGTGTTGACACATCCACCACAGGAAAAGAAGAAGGGAAGGGAGGAGACAGAAATAGTTGGTCTACCACAACAGCACTACTCCAATGCTAGCCAAAGGATTCCTACTAAGGAGAGAGAAGACAGAGAAAGAGAGAGATGAGCTCAAACGAAAACGAAAGCAGTCTCGGCCGTTTTCTACAGCGTCCTCATCTGGCATGCTACATGAACAGCTGTGTGTGTCCTGTGCTGTGTGGTAGAGCCTGGCACTTTAACACAGTGACACCTGATCCTCGAAAATGATGAAAGGTTTAGATGCCAACAGTCTTTTTTAAAATGTTTCTTGGTTTAGGTTATGTTTCTATTTAGATGAAAGTATTTATTTTTCCTTATTCTTACCTGCAGACTATGTTTCCAGCATTTGACTTGTGTTTAATCTCTGTGTTCATGCAGTATGTTAAGCTACACTACTGTAACCCAGGAGATAAGCCAGATGAGAAGCGGTAAACGTTTTCACAATCTGACAGCAAAATATTAAGTCGTCAGATGCTTTTTACTCACGTTTCCACAACGATCCTTCTCCGCCTCTTCTGTAGAGGAAACGTGGCAGGGAACATCAGTTAAAACACAATTAGGCAAACATTTTGGATGCATGTCATGAAAACGAAATGCCTTCAGATGGGACAAATATTTAGGAAAATGACAACACGGCATGTGTTGGTTTGACAGCTGAAGCAGTGAAGATGCTGATGAAAGAAAACAAAGAGAGAGACCGGTCCACCAAGAGCAACATACTGCATCTGGAGTTCACCGATAAGATGTCTTGCTGTTGTTTTGTCTTCATGTTTTGATGTGGAAAGCTGTAAATCTAAACTTTTTAAAGTTACTCTGTGATAGAAGTGATTCAGATGTTGAGGTTAAGAGAGCTCTGGTCAGGATTTATTATTATGCGGTCTATTTGAATCTATTTCTATGTGCACATGTCTGTGTGTTGATCCGCTCTCAGAGTGAATTAAAGAGCGGGCGAGAAAGCAGGCAAACAAGTATTGAAAACATTTAAATTTTGGAATTGTTTATAGACCACCGATCAAACTATTTAGAAGGAATATCGGTCGATCGATGGGAGCACCTTTAGTTGAGGTCGACCCGATGCTGTAGCTTTTGGTGGATAAGATGATAATGTAAACATAAAACTGATCATTCATTAAGTAGGTCATCTGTGAGGATTGTCATAAATTGACATAGGTGACCTACTCCACTGGATCATTTGGAAAAGCATCCTGATCAACATGATGATACCAGATACTGCAACACCGATGAGTTCTACCTGGAGCATGTGTGCACCATTACACTTCAAAACACATTTACAACAGAGCGAGAGCACATCACTGATCATCCACAGCATTCTGGAAATGAGGGACAAACAAGAGATGGGACTGAAGGGGCTGTTGTGCAGCCCTTGAAAAAACGGCAGGGAAACCCTGTGCGTCGAGCAACCGGGGACGGAAACATGAGCTCCGCCGATGAATGAAGGGGTTTACCTGGCGGGACGAAGAACTCCCAGCGTAAGTTAGGGTTGCTGGTGGCCAGCGGAGACCCGATACTGTTTGCAAGCTCTATAGCGAAATAAAAAAATATGCGGGTGGAAGGAAAGGAGGGAAGGAAGGAAGGGAAGGGAGTGATAAGGGATAGACAGATGTCAAAACCAAGAGTTGCATGGACAACAGAGAATTGGAGAAATCAAACTGGGGAAGGCTTTTACTGTTCTGCTCATGTGATACTGTAAATCAATTATAACTGGGAATGACTTAAGTCTTTAAAGAGGTTGTGATTCAGATTTAGGAAAAGTCAAGGTGTTTTCTGCCCCGCTTGAATTTCAAGAAAATCTTAACTTGAGGGCATTAAAGTCAGAATAAAAGCAGGAAAAAAACAACAACGCAGGGCTTTTATAAAACTATCTCGGAAGGTATACTGAACCTCTTTCATGAACGTTATTGTTGGATCTCAGGTCTAATTAGCGTGTATATCCGTCTACACAGAGAAAAGTGAACAGTGTACTTTAGAGTAAATGCCAATTCAAGATCTTTATCTGTTAAGCAGATTCAAATTGTTTCATGCAGGTTGATAATAATCACACATAAGTGAACACCCCTTTAACTCTGATCCGAACATTTGCAGTACAACGAAACAGAAAGAGAGTCGGGCTGAAAGGCAAGAAAGGGGAAAAAGGCCAGCAAGGAGGATATGCTCATCAAAGTCAGAAGCCAAGGAGGTGTATGGAGAAGAAGCTGCTGGCTTGGTATTTGGATGTAAAGAGTTCACCAACCTGCTGTCCTTTCCCTTGGTGGGTGATGTTCAAACGATCCTGGTGCAGCTAAGCTTGGTAGGTTCTCTCTCCTCTGTGCCGAGTCCTGGGGACTGGGAACACTTGCCTGCAGGGAGATTCAAAGATTATCCGTTGGACGTCAGGGTGAATGTTTCTTTGTTGTGTTAGTTTTGGTAGCAGCCTCACCTGTAAAGTTACAGGCTGACTTTGCTGTGTGTTGACTCCTGACTGGACAATGTTGTGTTTGGCTTCTGAAACACACAGACAACAGTTTGATTAAAACTTCTAAAAGCATTTTAAAAAAACTGAAAGTTATTTTCCTTTTACATTTTTTCCTCAAAAGACCTATTTTTTGAGTCTTCCATAACTTCTAGGTCACATTATAACAATCCATGACCTGGATGACACAAGTCTACGATCAACCACAAGGGGTCAGTGTAGCAACATGCTGCTCAGACCTGCAGGAGGTGTTTGTTGAGCCGCAGCGTTGGACTTCTCCTCTGGAGCAGCTGCTGACTGGCTCCCAGTCTCCCCAAAGCTTTCTTCTGGCTTCTGCAGCTCCTATACGCGTCACAGATGGTTTCAAAGATGAATAATAAATCAAACAAGCCTGCGATCAAGAGGCATATGTAGTGCGTGAGGTATATGTATAAAACATTTGATTCCAGTCTTGAAGAGTTCAATAATCACGAGACTGTAAAATGCATTTACAGACAAATAGCGAACGCAGGAGGCGAACATGTGGCACAGTTATCTTTACTGCTATTGAAATTCCTGACCGATGGGAGCGAGGTGGGCCGGCTGGGTGGTGTTGAATGACAGATGACTTCCTGGACGTCCTTAGAAGTCAGTTGTGTGCCACTTTGAGCCTCCTTGGCGTTTGCTGACGCGGGGTTTCCTCCTCTGGTTGAGGTGAGCGGGC
The DNA here is from genome assembly GCF_949748355.1 of Melanostigma gelatinosum. Taxonomy (NCBI): domain Eukaryota; kingdom Metazoa; phylum Chordata; class Actinopteri; order Perciformes; family Zoarcidae; genus Melanostigma; species Melanostigma gelatinosum. The sequence goes on from NC_136638.1 coordinate 25,129,841, forward strand.
TGCGTGTTGGTGAGGGAGCATCTCCAGTGCTGTTGCTGGTTTTGGAAGGCGACGCCTGGAAGCGAGGAGGAGATTCCCTTCCTCGACTCTCAGGCGTAGTGGGAACGTCGTCACTTCCTATGGCGCCGTTGACTCGGAGCAAACCATCCGCCTACATGGGAAGACAACATGCTTAATATTGACTTCATATACACACTGCAGAGTTCTAGAAGATGCGCTGAAAGCATAAAAGGGTCATAAGAAATGTCCAGACAGTACATTCATTCCTGATGAATTTTAATTCAATTTAATTCAGATTCATGTTGTCCTGATTAATTACATATGACCAGTTGAATATTTGGCTGATGGGCTAAATATTCTTTCATTGGATTTTGTCGATATTCTGTTCAATTCCAAAGGATTTGGATTATTTATTTATCAAAAAATGAGTGCATGCGAGTACATTTGGTTCTGTATGAGATTCTTAATGTTTGTAATTCGTCTGAACTTGAAATAGGACTGAGCTGGATGATAAGTTGGTTTAGAGTTTTGAAACATCTGCAGGAAACATCGGCAGAATTTCCGGTACAATAAGGCTACTCCAGCTCAAAATATTTTCAACAGTACACAAAATGATTTAATGACAAACAAAGAAATGAAGACGAACATTCATGCCTACAAACCCAGTGCCCTCATTCGTGGTCATTACCAGCCTCTCATCTCGGTCCGCCATTAGCTATTCATCTCGCTGGCCTCTATGACAAAGAGGCGCTAATGTATGTGTGAGGAGCTCCGAGTGAGCGGTAACTTAAGACACAGTGGTGGAGTTGGGTGAATGCAGGCTCTCAGTCTGCCCCCCCCCCCCCTCCGCCTCCCCGTTCTCATCCCTCTCCTAGCAGCCTGTGTGGGCCCTCTTTGTCTGCCTGGAGCCCACTTCACATTGAGAGGACCCTACTTGTGAACTTCTTAAGTCAATAGGGAACAGAGGGCTCCATTCAAAGCCGGGCTCTGCTCAGAATCCTGACAAGACATTCCAGAAAAGCGCTGTGCTCCATTTGGTCTGGTAATAATCTGCCCCTCCCCTCCCCGCCACACCAAAACACAGGATCTCATTTAGAATATTCCCATTTAGATTCTTTTTATTTTTTTTGAAGAAAAGGAAATGGATCCTGTTGAGAGTACTTTGAGCTAAACTGAAACATTACATGCTTCTTCTGGGAGGGGGAGTCTCGTGTTTTCCTAGAAACCACCCGACTCATCACCATGGCGGTTCTGTGGCATCCTAATGGAAGTGCCAAGAGAGCTGGAGGGGAATTCACCCACCAGCCTGCGAGGACGTCAGCCAACACTGGGAAGTAACCACATGTAAAGCGGTCAAGACAGTCACACTAACCGAATCTCAATCATCACGAGTCCTCGCGAGTAAAGAGTCTAAATAGAGTCAACACGGTGGGCGAGAGGGGAGGTTTAACGGTGACAACCAGACACTTCAAATGTCAACAACCCACATGGCATTAGGATGCTGTAAAGTGTATTCACAGCAGCAATAACCCATTCACGTTTATGGGAAGTTGAGATGATGACAAGCGCTTCTGAGTCAGTCTCACCTTGCTGGGCCATGGTTCACCCGCTGAGGACCGGGGCTGCAAGTAAGGCTTGGGCATCAGCAAAGGCACCGGTTTGGGCGACAGGGTTCGAGTGGACGGCGGCTCGGACGAGCGAGAGCGGATCTGAGGCCGCTGGTGCGGGGGGGAGTCTTTGGGGAACTCCTCGATTCGCGCCTCCAGTGTGGACGTGAACTTCGGAGCCGGGGCGGACTGCTGGCGCAGATACCTCATGGGCCCGTCGGGGTCCACGTCGAAGGGGTCTGGGGTCGTCGGGGAGGCGGACAGGGAGAGAGGGAAGGGAGAGCAGGGAAAGGAGGGATCAGCAGATATGCTGCGGTCCAGGAGATTTGGCAGCTGTAGGCGTTCCAGGACTGTTTCACTGATGGAGAAGCGCTGGGCGTAACGCTGCAGGATGAACGACGCCTCCTCTTGGGTTCTGGCTCTCCGGTACGCGTCCCGCAGGTCATCCTCACGACGCTCCCTGTTGAAGAGAAAGGGAGGTAGAGGAGGGATAACAAAGCAAATCAGCTCTTCCTCTTTTACTTGTTCTCTACGGGAGACCTACTTAAATGAACTCCAGGAGGAGTCGCTGTCACCTTTGTGCTCACTCAGATTAAAGCCTCTTCTCTAAGAAAGGCCTAGTGTCCCATATTGTTTTGTACTTTTCGCTGAATACAAATCAAACATCCTATTTGTGTGCATTTCCCCTACTTTTCCTCCACTATCTCTCTGTAGGTCTTGATGCTTCTTCTCCTCTGGGAGACACAGGGGCCTCCAGTCATCAACTGCTCCATCATCTTCCTCTCCTCCTCCTTCTTGATCAGGTCCTGGGAGATACTCCTCCTCCGGTTTTTCCATCGGGCCAGGTCCTGACACACAAACAGATTGGAAAGAGTTTCAGTTGCAAATGAAACAAGGCAAGAGGGCTTGGCTCTGCCGCGCTGTGAGACCTGAAGCACTGCTGTGGCCCGAGAAAACTGATTTAAGTTGTTTAACTGGGGCACAGCAAAACATTACTTTGGCCTGCAGGCACTCAAATCATTGCACAAAACTGATGAACTCCTGACATAATAGACAAGAAATACAAACTGAGCCGATGAGACAAAGTAATCCCAATCCAGAAGGTACAAAACTATCTTACTCAAACATCAATAAATACACAAACCGAGGGAAATAAGAATAGTCGGACAAAACGGAGAGACTCACATCCTGCCAGTGATCGTCCTCTTCCTTCATCTTGTTGTACTGGTTGTGCATCAGCTCATGACGCACCCGTCTGTGAGGCTGCAACATGGCCTCCTCCTCACCACGCATGTCGATCATACTCGCACTTCTAAGGAGAGGCGGGAGAGAGAGACACACACAGACAGAGAATATGGATCGTGAAAAAGATGTGCCGACATGTCATTTCCAGAGTAGGACATGGTTTAGTTTTTTTAGTGAGCCTGCTCGTGACTCTACACTTTTTTTTCGTGCATTGTAAGGTCAGTACGGTATGTTTGTACGTTGGCGACTTTATGTGTTTATGTCAAACACTAAACTTTGAACCAAACCTTTGTTTTTTTAAACATAGCAATGGCTAATAAGGTGATATCTCACCCAAAATCTGTTTATACTGTAATATAAAAAAACACTTCCAATCCATCATTATTAGGAGAAGAGAATAACCTGTAACCAATGGCTCTGCATAGATAACCACAGAAATAAAAAGTAAGACCACATGAATGGAAAACTGTTCATCTTCAAAGGTAACCTCTTGCTCACCAATCAGAACTAATACGACAATCTAAATAAAACAAAACAAAAAAGTAGTACGTCATTTTTCCTTTTGAATAATCACGTCACACTCCAACATTTGTCTCAACAGGACAAGCCTCACATTATGGTTGTTAAGATGACATTTAATGAGACCTTTGACAACATCAGCTTCAGGTGCAGGCACCTGTGGTTCTGCGTAACAACCCGTGTAGTCACATTGGTTGCACCGGTCTTCATATTTGTTCAGTCAGTCGCGTTAAAGCCTTTTTAGATAACAAACGAGACGGTGAAGTGCAGCCTTTTGGTTAGGAGCATGCAGCTCATCACACACGTAGAACGGGTGAAACAAAGTCACGAGTGCAATAACAGTTGATTTAAGATTCAAAAAAACTGATCGCCAACATACAATATTGGGTGGAACAATGGAAGAGATGACGGACATGTTATTTTATTGTAAAAGTTAGTGGGACGGGTACAACTGCTCCTCTGAATCACAACAAACAAAGCATGCGAGTCAATTCTTAGTTATGAATCAGCTCTCCTGCTTCATGAAAAGCTGCACTTTTTACATCAACAAATGACATCACCATGATGGTTTGTTTTGTAAGGGATGGGGAGTTATAAGGGTCCCTGAAATGGTTGCGTTACGTGAAACATGCAGCTAGTAGAAGCACGGAGCTGATGTCGGAGCAGCACAGTTGAGTTCGTCCTCTCCACAGCCGCCACTGCAGAACTTTGAATACATCTGAGAGGAATGGGTGTAGCATTGTTGAAAACATAGTTTCATGATATTTTAGATGAATGAGCTCCAGGGACATTGTCTGCCAGCACGCGGTCAAACACGCCCACCTTAACAAGTCATTTAACTTATTTACAATCTAAATTTAAGAAATGCAAGTATGAAAAATCTGCTAAATTGAAGACATTTTTGTTTTCCATTTAAAGAACAGTTCTGTACAGAGTTCTCCTAAAATAATATTCTTCCAGGTGAGTTTTAATTTCTCGACGCACTCTAAACACAAGGTTCATGTGCTGGCAAGTGGAAGAAAACATGAATGCATATTTAGAACATGTGCTGAAGTGCTGCACTTCAGCCTCTTGTGGCGAAACGGAGTACTACAACAACAAACACGTTTTTTTTAAGGAACTTAGAAAGATTATACTGACTAATCTTTTTTTTTTCACCTGTTCTTCAGTCATAAACACAAAAAACAACAACTATTTAGATCAGACTTAGAAAATAGAGGTTTTTTTTGTCTCACTTTCCTCTCAGGGCTTACGTCATTAAAAATGATAAAGATATTAAAAACTGGCACAAAATATTTGATCAAACAAAAACATCATCAAAAGATTTAGTTGTTGCCAAAGACTTCAAGAAAGTTCTTTAAATGACTTCAACCGTTGGCAGATTTTCCCACTTGCATCAAGAAAAATCCAATTCGGAGACTCAACGAACGATTGAATGACTTATTGAGAGCTCTTTGTCTTTTCCTGCAGAGCAGCGCTGGGCCAGACAGCTGAGCTCTGAGTGGTAAATGGACGACTTACTGTGGGTCATCTGACACACTATGTGTGCGGCTGAATCTACAGACGGCAGAGAGCATGGAGAGAGCGCACAATCACAGATGAACACGAGGACACTCGACAGAGGAACACGTCATTCACTCACGAGAATATCAAAACACAGTGATGGAATATTTGATATCTGGTGGGGAACATCACAGCTGACAATGTGTTGAGAATGGTTCATTATTATTGTTTTAAACAAGTGTCCCTGCTGGTTTTGCATCCATGTACAGATGTGTAGGTCAGTTTCTGGGTTTACTGCTGATCCTCAAAGCAAGCACAAGGGGGCAGTCTTATCCATAACACAGCCAGAGCAGAACAGAAGACCAGTTTACTGCATCACTGCAAACCAAAACTGCTAGCATGCATAGGATGCAGATGACAACGATCGAAAGACTGCAGCTGACACTTAACTATTGAAAAAGCACATGCATCTTTTATTCGACAGCACAGGAGAAACATCAAGGATGTGGCTCTCTTTCTGTCTGTGACGACTGCTGCAGGTTTGGCCTCAACCTGCGTCTTCACACGGTCTGTTTTAAGGAGCTGCCTCTGTGACGTTCGAGGGGTGTGAGAGACAGTGTGGCCTGTGGTTCCTCGCCACAAGAGAACAAGGAGACTAAATTAAGAGAAGCCTCGCTAAACCAGGACCAGATAGACTGTTTGTTGTAGGAAAATGTCGACTTGCCGTATGTTGTTTGTAGGAAGATGTCAGGCTGTGACAGTGGTACACTGTGGGGTTTGCGCTAAAGCCAGTTTTTTACTGGCATACATTGGAATGGTGGATGTTTGATTGATTGGTAATGGTTTGACCAATTTATTACCAAATAATTCGGGTTCAAATTGGGTCAAATTAAGTGTCTATTGCCACAATTCCCCTAATTGGGTGTACTGAAGAGATCAAAGGATGGCATCTAAGGTTCATGTGTAGTTCATCAAAAACCACATTCTCAAACGCTTCGTCTCCAAATGTCTTAATACGTTTCCATGCATTCTCTTTACAGCAACAGCAGCTTTTTAGAAAGCAATATCAATTTGCATTCATATGAAAAAAAGGTGATGCAATCTTGAGATAGTTAAGTCATCCAGACAGCAGCATTGTGGTCTGAGGTCACATGCTGAGATAAGAGGAGATCCTTTGATTTTAAAGATGAATTGTGTAGTTTTAGTTCATTAAATGTAGTGTAGTTGCTGGAGGGGGCTCACGTTGCTGGAAGACTGCTGTCCAACCAAGAGTTGCCTCTCTGCGGGTCGTCACTCTCACTCAGCGCCCTCCCCTTCCGTCGGCCTGTATCGGCAGAGGGCACAGGAAGGAAGTGGGGCGGGCTCGGGGTGGTGACGTGTTTGGGAGAGGTCAGCGTTTGGCGGGACCGCTTCTCATCTCGCTCTCCATCTGCGACTGACGGGACACCAGCGGCTGCCTTCCTCACAGCCGCCTCCCCCTCCTCCTCCTCCTTCTCCACCTGCTGCTGCTCCGTCACAGGTGGATGTTTCGCGGAGGCGATGACGGGGCTCGTTCCAGCGCTTGCTGCTCGAGTCGTCGAATGGTGGAAGAGTTCCTCTGAGCACGAGCGAGCTGGAGTACTGCAGAAAGCAAAGCAAACTAAAACGTACTGCTGCCTGGTTGTCATCCTACTTCATCAGACAGCATTCCTCTGGAGGAGCCTAAATGGAGCTTTTCTTGACGAGCTAACATGGTTTACAAACCTCATCCGAGCAGACCGGACGTGAAAACAAATAGGAGTCACAAAGCCAAGAGCAAAAATTCGCTGAGTTGTCTGTCATCCAGCTACTTTCCGAAAGGGTTATTATTGGACTATAAATCCCCAGGATGCATTGCAGGGAGAGACAGGCTGTGAAAAGGCCAGGCTCCAGTCCCAGTCTGCTCAGGGTCAGGGAAGGAAGAAAGCCTCATTTCCTTACATCCTGAGGGTGGGTCGCATGTTCACGTTCCCTGGGAGTGTGTTTCTGTGTGAACACCATTCAGTACATGTTTGTGTGTACATGCTGGATATATATGCATGGGTCTGCATTTTGAAGGGTTGGTGTGCAATTTTGTTCCTGGAATTTGCCGGAAAAAGGTCAAGTGATCTTGAAGAAGCTCGTCAACAAAACATTGATGGGAGACTGCAAACAGCGATATGTTGATATTAAACAACTGTTTTTCAAAGATTTAACTCCTGGCAACAATAAAACACTCAAATTCCAGCCTCAGTTCTCTTCTTGAAAAATGCAAACTGATACAAACTAAAGATGCCGATATTAAAGCCTTTTAAAAACATCCTAGAAATCCCCCTCTTCTTTGGAACGCAGCGATACACAAGTCAGATTTCCTTTGAGCATTCTTTTCACTCCCTTGAAATGCTGACAATCCGATCCATGCCATAACATCTGTGCCAGAAAAAGCTGGAAACAGGGGGTGCGACTCTAATAACTCTCCAACAGGACCGTGAATGAAACGACTGCTGGACCAGGAAATAGCAGAAGATGGGGCTGGATTGTGAATCAACAACAGAGACCCAAACAGACTCTTCACGAGACAAACATTGCAATCATAATGGTCTTCCGCACTGTGAGATATAGAACAGCAGCTTCACAGCTCATAATCCTCACCATGTTAATCCGACACAAAGCTGATCATTTGTGGCCCCTGGCTGGCCTGCTGGGTAAAGACCCTGCATTACAACAGTGTGATCTCCATGTTTCATTGAGCCCTGGACCTCTCGCTGACTCACCGTAATGCTGCTCTGGATAAGAATGGCATTGGACACAATGATCTGGTAATGGCAGTGCCAAAGAGGAAAAGGGCTGGATGGAAATACCGGCTGTGAAAATTGAAACTATTGTACAACAAAGAGCCGGTCCTGATGGAAACCGAAATAAGTGGATTACCCATATTAACTGGGAGATTGTTTTTGGACAGATGTGCTGCAGATTTGTGGAACTTTTCAGTATTTTCAGTGGCACAAATACAATTCCATTCATCTAGTATGGTCGTGCAGGCAGGCAGTCAAAATGAGCTGAAATGATCTGCATTGCTAGATGCCTAGTGGCAAGTTGAGTTGTTTTCTTATTTGGGTGAACTGACCCTTCAACACAGCAAATATTCCGCTGCAATAAGAACCTGCAATGCTGACTGAAGACACGATCGAGTCATTTAAATAACTCTCCAACAGATTTAGCGCTGCATACAAATAGATCCAGCAGAAAAGAGACTGTTTTTTCTTATTCCAAGCATTCTTCTTCCGGCCGTTAACAGTGTGGTCGGTGATTCTGGTGTGTTGTGATTGTAGTCTGACTCGCGTGATGTAGACTGAGTCTGCCATTGTCTTTCTCTTCCCTCTATTTGGCTGCATCCTGTGCTTACCACCGCCGAAGAAGATTGTGATTGGTTTAAAGAAATACAATAAAACCAGAGCCCCCCCCCCCCTTACCAGAATGATAGCGAGCGGAGCCAGAACTTTCTTTAGTGCTGACACAGTCACTTTTTATAACTCCAAAACACACCGTTTGTTCTACATTTTCACGATTGTGAGCGTAATCACTTGAGGAAATACATCAGACTTCACTTAGCTGCCCTCTGAAGACACTAAAAGTCTTTTTACAACTTATTTTCCCCAAATGCAGTAACACCAGCCTGTAAACAGACTTTTGTGTATAAAATAGGTGGAGGTGTCAAACAACAAAAACACCACACAACAATATCACCAAATCATCATGACAGAAACCTAAACAAACTATTTTAAATGCTGTAAGGCAATTTATTATCTTTTAGATTTGATTGATTTAGAGGAAATGTGAATCAGAACTGTGTCAAATGGAATTGGGCAGCTGATTTAAGAAAAACATGAATCGAGGTGAAGACCTTTGCTCAGAGGTGACCATCAGGCGAGTGACCGTCTCCGAGCGGGGCTCTGCATGGGGCAGAGGCTCACTGCTCCTCCTCCCGCCTGCCGCATAGATCTTAATGCAAAGTGTGGAAGCAGTCTGCTCCCCTTCCTCGTCGTCCTTTTTAGTCTGGGTCACCGTCTGAATCTGTATTTGGGGTTCGAGGGGCGGGCTGGGAGACTCTCCAGGTGGGTCGTCTAAGCTAGGGACCTCATTTGGACTGTTACGTCGCACATTCACACACACACACAGGAAAAGGATGACGTAATGACATCGGAGCAGAATTAGCAGCAATGACCACAACATGGTGGACATGAGACAGGGAACACACAGATGTGGGGATAAATGAGGTTCACACGCAAGACGTAGAAGGGAGGCAAGAGGGAAAACACCACGACGGACGCAAAGGAAGGAGATGGAGATAAAAAAAAAAGAACAGTAATGCAAAATCATGAATACATGCGGACAACATGTCGTGTAACACGATGGATGAAGTTAACAATGGGGGGAATGAAAGACAGATTCACACAAAATGGGTGTTACACACAGGAACAACTCTCACACACACACACACACACACACACACACACACACACGCACACTGTATACACACCCACTCGCAGCACTTTATGAAAATGTAAACACACTTGGGTAACTGTTCGATTATATCTTCCATCTCCTGCTGCTACAGTTAAATAATGCTACGTCCAAACACTATCCTTCAAAAACTACTTCCAGTTAAATCCTGACACTAGACACACACACACACACACACACACACACACACACACACACTCACACACACACACACACACACACAGACATTTCAACAGATGAAAGCACATTAAGGAATCCACTAAGCCAGCAGAAATGTGAACCTTCTACAGTGAGAGCCATGATAAAACCAGCACTCATGACAAGCCAAACCAACGACTGCCAAAAAGACCATCAGACTTCAATCTGCCTCGTCTATGAAACACATTTCACACTTTCGCTTCAATCAGAGTCAGAGCCAATGAAAACGCACATCTGGCCTCCATCAGCATCTCTCATATGTACATGACTGGGCAGAGAACAATAATAAACTGTTTAAACATGAATCTGTAATTTGCCACGAGTGACATCTTCTCCTGCTAAATTTTTAAACGTTACAGAATTTACAAAGAAAGATGCTGGTTCGTATTAGACATTTTGAACAATAAACAACATATGATTCGTATATCCTTCATGGTCTACTTACAAATGAATCAATTCCATTGTGTCTATCATAATACAATTAATTCACCAAACTTGCAGGAAGGAGACGAGATCATCATTTAGTATTGCAGCACATTTTTTGGACGAACTGCATTTTCAGCTACAAGCACAAAGTAGTTTCAAACCGTAACAAGAATACATTTTAAAAGGTTTTTAAATCCAGCAAATCCATTTCAAGCTAAAACAAGGTCATAGTCCCCAAATGACCGGTTTATTATGCAATCACACCGGGACCTTCACCACCATGTATACTATTAATATTCACAGTGGCTTTAAACAAATACAGAAACAAACCTGGAATATTTAAAGCTCCTATGTAAAATGTCTTATATTAAATATTGTATCTTGTAAAGTGGTTAAATGTTTCATTCGCAGACTTTCATCATTAAATCATAACATTGAGATCAGTTGCTTTACACTTTCGTTGTCGTCAATACTGCGTTTGCTTGATTTAAACCCTAATTCTCAGATTAAAGCTCTGCTTGCGATTCTTCCCTTCTAATTGTAAATAAGAGTCGAAACAGTGAGGCTCACCTGAAAGGTCTGTCTCCGGCTACAGGTGACGTCGCAGTACTCCAACTCTTGCGCGCTCCGTCCTCTTTGTCGTTCCTCTTCTTGCGGAGCGGCGTGGGCACGTAGCCGCTCTGGTTGCTCCTGTTGGGCAGGTACTGGTTGAAGGGCACGGCGGTCCGCGGCTCGCTGACGGACGTCCGCCGCGCCGACATGTCATCCTTACGGACGTCTGGCATCTTCCTGTTGGGGGGGCCGTCGGACTCGGAGTCACTGCCGCGGCCTGTTGAGAAGAGGAGGATGAAGGAGTTCATTCATCTAATATCCTCGCAGGTTCAGCTTTTTGCAGATGTACTGAATTGCACAGTTGACATTCAATATGTTCTGTTTAGAGAATAACACAATTATGATTATTATTCAGGAGATGGTGTCAAGTAAGTACAGCCTCTTTAATGATTTAAATTATATGTGCTTTGCTGTTATTACTGGAAAACATAACTCAAAAAGAAGTGGCATTGAATTCTTGCACTCATAAATCAACCCCAAGCGGGTTGACGGCCGGCTTGTTATGAAACATAAATCATCAGGAAATTTGTATTGTGCAGCTCCTGCAATCTAAATTCTAGCCTACAGTTCGGAAGAATTCACTCCGGATGCCGCAAAGTCTGTCTGGATCCCATCTGAACAACATCGTTAGCTCTTTCATGTCAGCGGCAACACCTGGTGCTGCAGAAGTGCATCGCTCAAGGACGTCTTAAATTCCTCCGCAAGAAGTGTGTGCACAAAAAAAAAGAAAAAAGAAAAGAGTAATCCCATTGATCTACTGTTTCCAGCATACCAGTCATTCCTTCTTCATTTAGTTGTTTTTTTGCTAACCCTAATTCAACATTTGGAAACTGCAGGTAATGGATACCTGCAGCCCTGATTTACCCAAGGCCTCTCAGAATTCCTCTCCAAGATGTTCAGCACATGTGCTACTGGAATTCCCCTCCCTGGATGTGTGATTACTCAATCTATGCCCTCTGAATTTATGACTCAATGTATACGTTTTTACAAGTATAAACCCACAATTTCAACCAGATCTAAAGCGTGAAATCTTCCCCTATTGCTGAACCGATACAAGTGGACGCAGCTGCGGCTCTCAGTGGAAACAAATGTCCCATTTTGCAGTTGTAAAAAAACCCTCCTTTTTCTATCAATAGACTTCATTTTATGTGGTCTAAAAGATTGACAGATCGAGGTCCAAAAGAGGCCTCGCGGTATCTGCACTTCCAACGGAGTGGTTCAATTATGACTCTTCTTAGCTCATCAATTGGAAACACGAGCGACTTTACCATCCGAGCCCATCCATCCTTAAGGAGCAACATGTGTCTTTACGGGGCGATCCGCTCACTCTGCACATCTGGGAACACTGAAGCTCGAGGGAGTGTTTGTCATGGGTCAGTGCCACACGGTACCAGAGCTTCACAGAAACATATTCACGTCAATGACCATCAACATGCAGTACTACCACAAGCAGTGTAAAAGCCACGAGGTCAAGTTAAATATGCGCTACAGTAACTGGGAAGCAGAAACAGAATTACAAATGAAGAGTGAAAGTGATTCCCTTTAACTTTTCCTGTCGTATTAAAGTCAAATAAATGATGACACTTTCTGGGATAGTATTCATGCTTCTTTCCAATTCCTCCCAGAGCATGGAAACATTTTACAGGCTGGATAACTGATACATTACAAAACCTGTGCGATGGGCAATTTCTATCCCTCGGTTTATTGTTTCAAACAGCCTTTGACCAGCTCTGGGTGTTGTCCCACATAGAGATAGAATGAGAGGAGGACAAAGTGTCTCATTTATCAACACTGTGTCCACTCACAAAACCCGGCCCAAACAAAAGAGCATCTGCAATATTGCATTGAGACTGAATTAAAGATTCGTCTCCCTGTCCCCCCAATTACTGTCCGGGTGAAGTCAGTTGACAGAGCTGAACAGCGAACGGCTTTCTTTAAAAGAAGGTCAGGCTGAGTCAACTTTGTGTGCATGTGAATAAATAGACGCTCTTGTTCTGGGTGTACTCAAAGCATTGTTATCCTATTATCACTAGTCCGTGCCTCCTGGGTCTGATCTGCACACCGACAGTATGTTACCTTCAAATACCTCAAATTTGTTGATCTTGGTCTTGACTTACTAACTGACAGATGAGTCCCTTTGTGTCCCCGTAGTAGCAATTTCACATAATGAGGATTTTTTGACATCAATGTATAAAAATGACCTCATGAAACTTTACAACCACAAACTAGAGACCGAGGGCATTCAGAGGATTCTTTGGGTATACCAACAATAAAATGCTCACCAGCCGATCAGCAAAACATGTATTTCTTGCAGAAATCTCCAAATGTCAAAAGGTGATTTGATACCAAATTACATCATGGCTTTTTCTACGGTGTTCCTCGAGGCCTTGGTGTCTGAATGCTGTGTTTGAGGGATTACGGTTATGAATGACAGAGCACGATACTTTGCTTAGGAGCAGCTTGACAATGTGACGACTCAGCTGTGGGTTACGTGTTGGTGGCTTGTGGCCTATTGAGAAGAAAACTCTCTCTCAAACAGCTGCGATGGATTTCTCCGGATTGTTCAACATAATTCAAAAATGTGACCGTTAAATGGCCGTCATTTTGGAGGATTAGATTTGCCACTAACGTAAAGCTAAAATGAGTTCCTGTTATCAAAAACTACAAGGATATTTTCTCTGTTTTAAACAGTAGATACTTAGGTCTGATTATTCCCTCTTGTTTCTGAGAAGCAAACATTAACATCCAGCGAGGTTTTTAGTGAGTTCCTTTGGGATGATGGCCGCGCTCCGTGTTCTCTCACATGCTCTTCAGAGATGAAAGGTGAAGCTTTGTGACGACTTCTGTAATCTTTTATAGGCTGTCATTAAAATTCAAAAAAGGGTCACATTCAAATAAAGCGGAGCAATGAACAGCTTTGAATGACGACATATGGTCGACTTGGCATTTTAAAGTACTTAAATGCAGCCAAACTTTTTTTAACACCATGTTTGACTTCAGCACAAAGAATACAACTTATTGTCAAGTGTCTGCAGTTCATGGGTGTCTAACACTAGGTTTAAGGGTTATGCTACCATTTTGGATGCATTAAATTACATATGCCAACATGTGGTTATCGTAACAAAAACGTACACTTATAAACAAAACAACATATAAAGATTAAAACATGGAATCAGATCTCTCTGTTATGTCTTTTCTGTAGCTTTGTGTGTGTTGACATAGATTGACTGAATCTTAAAAGGAGGTACAACCACCTGAGAATACTGAAACTTGAAGAAAAAACTAGAGAAGAAGGTGAAGAAGTGAGAAATACCAAACTGTAACTCATACATCCTTTATGAAAAGTAGCAGGCTGTGTGAATTAAGATTACCTTCCGGGTGAACAGCGCATGGGCTTGAAATCGAAATACATGTATATATATATATATATAAGGAATCCAAGGAAAACAAATATTTTTCACATTAAATTGTCTAAAAAAAAGGACAAATTATACTAGAAATATAGATTTTTCAATGCGTTGCAAAGAGGAGGTGTCGTGGGCGGTAAGCTCCACAAAGTAAATAAATAATATCGAATCAAAACAACCTACATTTATATTTTAAACATTTATCTGACTCTCTTAAACAGCTACCACTGACGTGGGTTCACTGTCTCACAATGTTCAAACTGCAGCCTAAATTCTCCACACTTTATTCCTCTCAAAAGACAAAAGCAAATTATTATAATTAAAGAAAAAATTCTAATAATTAACATAAAATCAGACCTGTATGCGTGCAGCCTTCTTGCCACTTTTGAACAAATGAATCAAATATCTCTGTTTCTTTATGGTAAAGCACTTTGTAAATCGGTTTTTGAAAGGTGAAGGAATGTGGAGACTCATGCTGAGCATGTCGGCTGTCTATGTAATTCATTGACATTACTATTAATAACATTGTAACAAACTGTATTATTCATAACATGCCCAGAACAAAAACAGCAGCTTCTGTACTGTAACTAAAGTGAAACAATGGCCAAAACTTGGCTTCAAAACAGACATCACACTGAGATCTTTCACTTGAAATAGAATATATTTCAAATACTGGCCGTTGTTCTGTGTAAACAACAGTTTTTATTACAGTGGCACTACGAAGACAATTACCTAATTTATCTATACACTATATCAGAAGTACTGAATTACTTCCCTTCAACAATACAGTTTGTGGTTTGGATAAAATGACACGATGGAAAAACAGATTTAACCTGTTTGACAGATGGTCCAATCACACGATCACACCTTCACAAGCAATACTAACTTGGGTGAGTATGACTGTAAAGTGTGTGAGGAGTAGTCCAGTTCTTACCATCACTGCTGCCGCGGGTGACCAGGACGTCCGGCGACGGGGTCTGTCGTGAGCGTGAGCCGAAGGAGTCCAGGCTGTCGAAGGAGTCCTCGCGGCCGTGGCGCGGCGGGGAGAGAGAGTCGCTGCGCTCGGAGTCCCAGCAGTCGATGTAGCCGCTGTCCCGGATGCTGCGTTTAGGGCTCTCTGCCTCCTCCGCCTCCTGAACATTTAGAAAGACACGCCCACCTTGTATCAAATGCACAAATCAGTGTCACATTTGTGCATACAAAAGAGAAGACGCATAACACGTCTATGCAGCTAATGGAAGGTGGGGAAAGGCCTTTCCTGTCTACCAGAAGACTTCCTGTTCCCGACCCCTGGTTATGTAACTCAGCTGTACTGCCACAGAGATTCTGTCTCACTTACGTCTTTATCTTTCTTTGATGAAGCAGCCGTGACATTCTACAGTAAAGATGTATTGTATTTAGAGCTAAAAGAGTTTGTTCACTCAAATGAGTCTTCTCTGCGTGCCGTCAGAAAATCTTAATTTGAGTGAACGGATCCTTTAACTGATGCATTTATCCTGAGCAACTAACAGGAAGTGAGCAGATGAAAATGCAGCTGGTTCACACATTCACCTGCTTCTTGCATTACAATCATCATTTTTCGAAAGAAAAAGGTCCAGTTTCCATTTCACAAGCATTAGAAGTGAAATGTTAACTGCCAATTTCCTTTTTTTAAACACATGCAACTAAAGTGCTTTCCATGATTTTCAAATCTCATTTCATTATCAATCTGTTTTTTGTTAGTCAGTTAGTCAGTTTAATAGAGCAGAAAAGGGAGACGTCACATTGAGGAATACATCTCATGGGGGTGACATCATCGTTACGAGTGGTTGTTACCGTGTGTCTGTATGCGTGTCTTGACGGCTCGCTAATGCTAACTTCTCTTTGTCCCTTCGGGTCGGTGAAGAGGTGGAACCAGAACTAGATGATTGACACAAGGACCCCGTTCAACCGAGGTCAGCCCTAGACTTCGGGTGGGGGGTGTTATACACTGTCAGATGATTTCTGAGAAGTCTGTGTATATTTTACAAATTATGCACTTATGTGATATTCTGCAAACAGTGAAAGGACAGCCTCTCTGTTCCCCCTTATACCAGCAGCAGTTCGCTGAGAGACTTCTAATCTCCTGATAAATTGTCCCTGTGCTTTAGATTTAGATATTTCTCGGCCTGGTCATCACTAAACAGGACTGGGCAAACCTTTCGCATCTGTGACAGCAGGCCCTCGAACTCTTTCAGGTCCAGCGTGGGACCGTTGTAGGAGGTACAGCCGTTGGCAGCACGACCCAACCAGTAGATGGTGATTAGAACCTAAAAAGGGCAGAAAAAAATAGAATCAGGCAAGACGATGAGATGACGCTTCGTTTGTAAAGAAAACAAAAGTACAATAGTCCTTCTCAGTGCCAAGTGAAAACAATGACAAGATCGTTTATTTTCAATCAGAGCAAGGTTTCACTTGCTTGTCAATATATCCACTATAACTTCATGCACTGATTTATTAAAAATAATAATAAATAAAAGATAATAACATATGCTTCAGATGTCATCATATTCATGGAACACTAACAGAGGGAGAACTGTTTCGGCTTGTTGCGAAAACAACAGAAACGCAGGTCGTCCAGCGACCCTGAATTCAAGTTCCTCCCTTCAGTCAAAAGTCTTCAAAACAAGACCGTCAAGACTAAACATGTCATTCAGGGTACACTGAGCCAATATGTGTCAAGTCTGAGTTAGCCATTCAAAACCAATGCTGTAGCAATGCAGGCCAACGTATGAAACCTTGAAGGAAAGTAAAAAGTGCTCAAAGCACTTTTTAAACACTAGAAATCATTCTCCACTTTGTTCATTTCCGTTTTCTCCCTACAAAAGCAATACCAACTTGTTTTCTGGTTCTTGCAACCGCAGCCTCCTCCAAAGAAGTTACATGTCGGCCTCCTGCACAAACACGACCAGACGGAGCCATTGTTCTGACCCTGAAAGCAGTCACGGGCACTTTTCCTGCTAGAATGCAGCATCCCTTCAGGGGTCACGCTGATTTATATTTGCCTGTTAGCTATCTTAGTGCATAAATCACCAGGTCAATCTCAGCTCCTTTCAACACAGTAACCTTTTAAAATGAGTAGCTGACGGAGGTTGCACACCTGCTTCTTGCTTGTAACTTAACGTCCTGAAGTTTTGCTGAGGAGGTGAAGCTTACAGCATTCAGAGGAACTCCCTTCGGAGTCAGCTTGATGTCTTAAAACGCAGACTGTACAGATTGGCTGGAGCCACAGGGAGATCACACAGAGCTGCACCTTTCGCACTGCTGGCCAAGTCTTCCCAGCTATATTTACTGTGTCCATGTCAACCACTCTGCAGGGACTGCTTTGATAAGAACGCTCAGCATGGCTTAATGTGTTTATTTCAGTGGTACTGTCAGTGTCAACAGCCTCTCTGCCACCGTTCAAACACACTTGGAGGAAGAATAATGGAACTGTCCTGCTGTTTAGAAGAAGCACACACTGTGTGTGGGCCGATTCCTGAGTGGAAATTCATCTTTTTAGCCCCAAGTAGAGAATCGGCCTTACTCGGATACAAATCTACAGCAGGGAGGGATAAATATATTTTAGCCCAAGGACACTTCAAAAGAGTGGACACCAGACCACCGGGGATAACCAGAAGCCTTTTTAAAGGTAGATCTAAACTACTGGTCAAAGTTTTGCAGTTATAGCATTTGTCGTTAAGTGTATTCGAAGCACAGGATGTGTCATCTCGCTTCCTCACAGAGTGCCATTAATCTACAATAGTAGCGCTAAAGCGAGACTGCAACCGCTGTGGTTATGCTTCATTAGCTGCACACTTTAGGACCCGGAGCTGCAGAGTTTATTGCTTCTGTGTCACCAATACAACGCTAATATCTGTGCCAGCCGCCACTGGAAGAGGGTCAGCACCAAATGTCTTTCAGCTGCTTACTAGTACGCTATAAAATCCATATTGATCCCAACTGATCGGGAGAGAATTCCACAACTGTGCCCTGCAGGATTCACACACGCTGCACTAAACCTTCAACAAACAACTGCACCAAAACCGAAACTTGGGCACGAGCACCAGGCATAGTTGAAAGAAAACATTTCAGAAATGTAAACGGCGGCCTGACAGTGGAGTAGTGCACAGCGTCACACGCTTCAGTTTCAGCAGCTGTCTGATCTGGCAGGTGTGGAAAGACCTGTCAAAGAGGTTCCATCGAAAAACAACAACCACCTCTTTGTTTCAAGTGCAAACACAGTTAAGTGATGCAAACACAAGGGAATGAAGAAACCCCCCCAAAAATGCACCAACAATCCAAAAACATGATGTGCACACAAGCGCTTGCATGCACCATGCACACATCTGCAGACCTATAGCGATACAGATGCTCTAAACTAGTCATCGCAACACACACACACACACACACACTTTTTACTTCAACATCCAATCTACCTAACAACATCTTTATCACCAAATCAGCTAATTCTTCTTGGTGCAGTCCCTTCACCTCTCAATATGTGATGTGCTGCAGAGACAGCTGCTATCAAATCCTAGTCCTCAGTCTGCAGGGAACATCCAAAGCAGGTCCCAGCTAAAGCCTTTAGCAGCTGGAAGTTTGTGCTGGAAATGCTGGCTGAGAGTGTGTGTGTAGTCAGCTAAATGAGCTAGCAGGCCCTCTGCAGCTCGACACAGTTGTACTGTACACAGCAGCATCGCAGAGAGAGAGGGGGAGAGAGAGAGGACCTGGTCTGATTGCAGAGTGGGCAGGGCTAGCATTATATGTTTCTTCTTAAAGCAGCATTGATATAAAAAGAGAAGAGGGGGCCGAGGTATATTTGAACAGAAATAGACAACATTTGGACTGTGAAAATGGACAATCAGAAAGGGAGACAGAAGAAGAACTACACCGAGAATTGAAATATGCAGAATGTGAAGAAGTAAACTGGAGAGAAGATGCAGATGAAGTACAGAAAAGGGTATTGGTGTTCACATATTTATGCATTAATGTCAGACTAGAAATCGTAGTTTAAGTAATCATTAAAGTAGATAGTATTCTGGTGGAATAGTACAGAGCTGACTGTGGAGTGAACAGAGCTGGAAGCGACATGACAAACAGCAGAGTGTGACACAAACAGAAACACTGAACCATAAAAACAGTTTACTGCCAAACACACATTTAGCACACAAACAAATGATCCCTCTGTCATCCACAAGCATCACTTACATTCTTGAGCTTCCGGCTGCAGTCGCTTCCCCTGAGAGAAGGAGAAGGAGAGAGAGTGAGACATTGCCTTCTGGCACTTTTGAATGAAATATTTTACATTAAAATAACAGCACACAGCTTTAAAACCAACCACACTCTCACAGATTCGTGCAAAACAACAGCAAAAACGAAACTTTTTGAACAAACAGTGCAGCAGAGAGGACTCTGAAGTGAGTGTAGCCCACGCAGGGAGAACTAGCACACTCTACATTTGCTTTTCAGGGTGCAGTTTGTTGTTGCATTTATTATTATCATTTCCAGCAGTTGTGTTCACTGGCTGCAGTTTGACTTCAGCCATCTAAAATATTAACGACAATATAAAAAGCAAGGGCGCCTCTAGAGCTACCATTTTGCACCAGCAGTCATCATTCACAAAGACAAATGCTTCTTCAACAGAGTCAGAGAAGACAGATGTGGTGGCCACATGGTTTGACTGCCAAGTGATCTCTGGGAGGTGAAGTGCAGAAGCACCACATCAGTGGCCACTCGGCGCCACAGAGGCTGACAAAAAGGAAAGATGTGGATCTTGCGGATCACCAGTTGAAGCTATGAATGGGAAGTGGAATGAAGCGTTTGTAAAATAGCCTCAACACACACTTGTGTTGTGAAACAGACACTTCTAGGCTAAAAGAGGGAGACAAAGCAGCACCAGAGAGAGATGTAAACACACACACACACATCACTGTAGCTATATCTACAGGGAATCCAAGTAAACACCCAAACAAACCACATAATCTTCTTGCCTAATATAAACAAATGCAGAACTATAACAGGTTTAGGTTTCGTTACATGACAGCATAATCCTGCTGTCAGACAAATGCCACAACAACGTCTCATTTACACAATATATGGCAATCATGAACATTTTCTTTTTGTTCATAAGATAGTTTCAACGGTCACAGAGCCCAACTCACTCAACAGATAAGTAAGGGACACCCAGATTGCAGTTTGGTGGGTTTTCCATGACAGTGATGACCCGAGCGAGAGAGAGAGATGGTTGGAGGAGGAGGAGGAGAGGAGCAAGGTGAACGTAGCTGGAGGGAACGATCTGTTAACCCTCCCCTCCTCTTTCTACAGGTTGCTTTCCTTGTAGAAACAAACCTGATTGACAGATTCCACGAGGTATGACATCATATTTAGGGGGCATTTTACTCCCTTTTCTTTTCAGTCTCTATCAGATTCAGCATCCACGATTTTATTCAAACAGTAAAAACACAAATGTCAAAGATGTACAATTTCAAAACTACTGTGTTAAAACTGTAATAATTTTGAATAATATACAAGTGTTATGGTATATCTCACACTCATAATTCACACCTCTTAAAAACTGTAAATATATAATATTTAGTGTGAGTATACAGTCAATAATCAATAACATAAAAATAAGGAAAGCTAATAGGAAAGTCACAGTCAGCAAGGTTTTATCAATAAAAAAGTACAAACCTTTAAAATAGGAAAGGATTTTGAATAAATCATGATGCAAGCTTAACACAACCAGTTGGTTTGTACTTCCACTAATAAACTCTAATCCGAACACGAAAATCCTGAAATGTAAATTTAAAAAAATCAGTCAAGAGACCTGATCCAGAAATATCCCAGGTAGGCTCCATGTTGTGTGATAGGTGGTGAAATTGTTTATCATTATTAATACTTTATTACTTTTATTAATATGATGTATATTTATTATAGATGAAAGTATGACATTTTGCTGACAGTAAAGAGAAGTAGTAACTAAATACTTCTTACGAGCTTGTGCTTTCTTGTCGATTTCTGATTTTCATCCACCAAACGGCAGGAAACTCATTCATGATTTTCTAACATTTTTTGCAGCATTTCAAAACTTTGTATAATATTTGTTAGCCGGCTGAATGGAAGCACAGCTTCTCTCCTCTCGTCTCATCGACTCTGCCAGGAAAAGTCACACTTATCTTGGACCAGCAGAGGACCAGGAGATGTTTCAGGCCTGCGCTCATCATGGATCAGAACCTGTCGGCCTTTACGCCCGCCTGTCCAAAGCAGTTTCCTAGATGAGTAAACACCTGTCCAGAGACTGCTTCCTGTCATGGGTTAGTGTCAAGAAAACAGCATCCTGTACACCAGAGGGTTACACAACAGCTGGAAATAGCACAAAGAGTGCAATGTTTCCTTATCAGTTTGTGCCAACTGTACAGATTGCCCGTATATTGTTTTATATTACTGAAGAGAACAGGAGTAAATGGTCCAGTACTAAAAACACAAGCGCCCCAGTTTACACTGGAGCCGAATGCGTGCAGCAGGGAGATGGTTGCACGCAAGCTCAGAAACAAAGGCTGCATAAACAACAGCGTACTAGAAACACACCTCAGTGCTCAAACAAGTCCTTCTCCTGACAGAACCAATCAAGCAGCTCCTCCTGAGATCAATACACCCCCCCCCCCCTCTAGCAGTACCTTTCTAAACCCTTCCGTGAATGAAACCTTGTTGTTGCCCGAGGACAGCACATGCACCACCCACACTGACACCCCCCCCCCCCCCCCCACACACACACACACACACAGTATATCTTAAGAGCTGCATGCACTTGTTTGTGTTACCAAGCAACAAAGTGGGAGTTGTGGTTCAGAGAGCGAGTGTTGTATTTGGACAGAGACCAGTTGTGTCAAACAGATATGGTATTGTTGCTTCACGACAAAGGCTCGACAAACTTCCACTGACTCGGTGATTCATGGTGGTTGTGAACAGGGAGCTCGTCTGATGCACAGAATGACTGACAGACAGTGACACACAGCCAGTGACACAGACCAGCCATCTATTAAGACACAATTAAAGTGTTCATCATCAACAACACTCGGTTCATCCACTTAGTAAAAACCAAGCCAAGCTCAAGACGGGAAGAGAAGACATTTAACCTCCAGAGCAGCTACTGCTGTGAGCACCCTCTCTCTGTTCTGTGCACTGAAGCACAACAACATCAAACCTTTATTTCACCAGATACAAGATCACTTTGAGTCATCTATTTAACACCTGGTGCAGTCATAACCGTGTTTTATGCTGCCTTCTGGACCAGGTCCGTCTTTAAAGGCAATACAAACAAAAAACACCGTCACACACACACAGAGCACAAAAGTCTAAATATATGAATCAGTCACAAAATGCATAAGGACAGTCTGTTTCACAAATAGATGAGCAACAAAAACAATTGCCTTGAAAAATACTTTTTGACCTTTACACAAGACTTGGTGGACATTTTGCTTTAGAACACAATTAAAAGAAACACACACACACACACACACCTGCTGAGCAGTCAGGTGACACTGAAGCTCTGAGACTTACTTGGCGGTGGGGCGTGTCGACGTGTCCTGCAGGTCTCCAGGGTCAAACAGTTGGGAGCCTTTCAGTCCCAACTCCTCACAGCCGCACAGAAACACACTGAGGTTGTCCTGCACAAAAACAAACGCACAAACACACAGTTTCATCGGGATAAACACGCTGTTGGCAGAGACAGACGGCAACGCGAGGTCAGGTCCATTAACTGCACAAGGTTTGAACTCACCCATGACACACACACACACACACACACACAGTTTCTCTCCGATTCACTTAAAATCATACAGTATCAGAGAAAATAAACTTCTGGCGCGACAGCAAAGAAAATGAAGTCTGGCTCATTAAGAATGGCACACACTGCTAATCTACGCACGCACACACACACACACACACACACGTAAACACACTTCAATACTCTGACTCTTCTACACTTTAAACCCTCAGACATTCCTTTACAGACCTGTGGACAAACGGTCTTAAAAGTCCCAACAAGCCCTCATACTTAGAGTGTAAAATTCAAATGAGTCCACAAACACACAAATACTGGCCAGTGATGTATAAGTACAAGAGATGCCAGGAGTCCTATTTTAGGGATCTGAACAGGATTCATCTCTTTTCCCTATATTAAAAAAAACATGCAAAGACACACACCACCAACACAACATGAAAATCAGGATACCTGCTCGACAGAAACGTGACACCAGCGGGTTTTGCGGCCGGCTTTCGTGCGTCTCCTCTCTCAGACGACTCCAACTTCCACTCACCACCTTTCTGCCTCCTTCAGGTGGCTTCCGTTTTTTAATCCTCCCTCCTTCGCCTGCTTTCCTCGGTCGTTCCTTCTCTCGCTTCTTCCCTAACTTTCACTCTCTCCCCATCCTCTCAGTCGTCCGCCCTCTCTCCCCTCAGACAAACTCTTTGTTGGGTGCAACCTGAGCCGAGCTCTCCTCTCCTGTTCCCAGGTTCTCTCTCTCTTCATTTCTATGCCTCTCTATCCGTAGAGGGACACAGCCAAAGCCCTTCCCTCTTTCTCTCTCTCTCTCTGGGTGTCACCATTTCCTCTCCACCCTGATTGTCTCAAGCACACTCTCTCACTCACACACCAAAACACAAATACAATGCCCATACATCCCTATACAATACGCACACATTTAGACAAAATGCTGTTTTAAATATAGATCCTTTCATGTGCTCGGACTCACACAACTCAAAGAGACTTATTTACATGTACACACCAGCTGGTGCAAGATCACATGCATGTGCTGCAAACACGTAAACAAACATACTTGGAAACACTTGTTCTCACGATCCTTTCACATTCGGAGCAAAACACCAACTCCAAACCCACCCTGCAGCTTCCTGTGTTTTTGGGACAGCGCCATCGCTGCTCTCCTGCTGAGGCAACCCCACCCACCGATACACACATGCGCGCACACACACACACACACGCACACACACACACACCAGGCTCTTTGAGCGAGGACACAGCGATCTCTCCTTTTGACAGTTTTATTCCAGGGAGGACACACCCTACAGTGAGTCTCACACTCACACTGCTCATCAGGGTGACATTTGAGTCCAGTGGCTTTGCATGAATATCAATGTGGGCTCTATTTAAGAATATTTTCTAGGTATTAGAAATGAAATATCACTTGCGGGACAATTAGGGACTCCCTTAGGGTGAGGGGACAGTCTGTAACTGGGACTGCCAAATGTTTTATGACCAGAATTTGACCCAAATAACCCCGCTGGATGAGATTCTGAAGTTAAATTTGTTTCTGATGGACATACAGCAAGTGCTTACCCATTTTGCTCATGAACTACTTGATACAGTAGTAACTTATTTCAAGATCAAAGTTTTTCAAAAACTTGGACACGTGTTCGGAAACTAGGAGAATAAAGTGAAAGACTGAGCCTGTTCAATAACTGTGTGCAAGCTTACTTAATTGCAGCCCCCGGTTTTCCTCCTCTCTTCCCTTTGCTCTCCTCTGAAGAGGAACTCCAATGTGGAGGGAAGAAGATGGAGACCTATACGTTTGGTAAATTGTCCGGATTGTGTTCACATCATGCCGTCTACACCTCACTGAGATCCCAACTCGATGCGAGCCAGTCCACCTCGGCATGTGGTCTGGCTGATCGGATCCCAATGTGATCCGAGGTCTGATCTTGAAGCGTACAGACTTATCAGTGTCCCGGCATTGACAAAACAAAAGTTGCATTGAAAAGACGTGAAGACTTGAAAAGGAGTGTAACCACGGCCTCTTTTCTGTGAAACCAAGACGCCGACAACATGTTGTGCAATCTTTAACCATTGTCACTGTGAAGAGATATTTTCCCTCAGAGCCCGGCCCCTCGTCAGCTATTTGATAAGGAACCACCAAGGAAACCATATTTCCAAGAGCATTCATCAAAAAAGGGAGCGCTTGTTTAGTCTAGTTCAGCAAGAAGCGAGATGGGGATCTGGTGGCGTTGACAACAACAATCTCCGCTATCACAGAGCAACTCGGACTTCAGCCGTAAAACAATGTTGTCTCACAATTTCACACGGTCTGGAATTGAAATGACAAAACACTGCAATAAACAAGCCGACACACAATTAAACAGGCTAATTTAGTAGCAACTGGCATGATGACAACAATGTAGTGGGTGTTGGCGTGTGTGAGCATGTGTGTGTGTGGGTCTTAAGAAGTGCAGCATAACTTGTGATTTACAGGTCACTGCCACAGGAAGCTGGGCGGCTACCGCACAGGAGTGACTGGCAGCTGAATGCGTTTGTAGAAGGATTGGGAGGTAGAGATTGACTCAAAAGAGTCTGGCCAAAAGTTATGGGTGGTGAAATTAACAATAATTTACATATTCACAACAAATCTCAATATGTTCAGAGTTATATATTTTTTTTTAATTAGCATTAGATAAAAGTGTATCAGTATAAATGAGCAGAAAGTAAACCCTGATCTGTCTAAAGGCCACATATTCAAAGTTCCAGTATTACTGACTGTGTGTGTGCGTTTACACTGTAACTACACGTGTAAGAGGGTGCGTTTTTTAACACAACCCTCATTGTAATCAATATCCGACAACCGCGATTAGACCACCAAGGTTTCTCAGGGAAGAGGATCGGTGCTCACGCCCTGATGTTGGACCTTGACAGAATCCAGAGGAAAGCCTCTCAGGATGAGGAAACACAACACTGGAGTGTCAGTAAGATACGCTCCAGATTCATTTTCTCTCCTCCACTCCCACAAATAAGAACAAGAGGAAGAGGAAGGGGAAGGGGAGAGCCCAGCATGATGCACTGTGTGGCCTTAATGTACAGAAATCACCTGCTGCATGTGATGTGAAATTCACTTTTTATAGATTCACCAACACATACTAATGTTACATAATATAGACTAATGTGTATTGTGTTAATGTGCATATATCTATGCATTCTCACTGGCGTTTGACCGGTATATCCTCCAGCATTAGCGAACTGCAGTACATCAGTATCTGTGTATGTCGGTCAAACTGTAACGAGAACTTACAGCACGTCAATGAAAGAGACATGTTTGAGTTATTTTAGAAACAATGCGGTCACAATGTAAAAAAATAAGAAATAAATAGATCCTTATCAATAATGCTTGATTAAGTAATGGGTTTATTTTATAAATAGACATTTAAGCTGTCTATAGTACACACTTGTGTGAATTCATATTATTTTATCATCCTGTCATTTTCAAGTAAAACCCTCTTTACATCCATTTAAGTTGAGAGAAATGGACTTCAGGATGACCGACGGGGCTCTGAGAAGCTCTCACTGCAACCAGGGTAGTTGAATTATCTCAAGACCTTAATGACGCATACAATCCCTCAGATGAATATCAAAACTGAAAATCCCCAAAGCGGGTATGACAAGGTTTTTACATGACAGTCTGAGGTGTTTTTTTTTTAACATGTGCGTCACTGTTGCTCTAAACTTTATGTCTGGAAAACAACACATTTAGAAACCATTCAACGTGCAAGGCGATCGCCGCTGCATGTCTGTTTACACACCGTAAAACATGAGCATACCAGTCGACCCGGAGACGGCTGGGAACAGACGACGCAACAACCGACCCGTTCAGACGAACACTGAGCCACACGGGGCCGAGCTGCCACAGCACTGAGGTAGCTGCTCTAATTACAAAACAGCCAAACCTCCTCAGAGACTCATTTTCCCATTAGCCCCCCAAACAGGAAGGGGAAGGGGGAGTAGCCTGTGTTTTATTACGATGGTCCAGATAACAGCAGAGGCCTTGTTTATGCGTTTCTCACCTCTCTAATCACAGCCGACAGGAAGAGGCTGAGGGCCAGAATTATGAAACTTACCAATAGAGGGTCACATTGTTTAGACTGCAATTAAACCAGCAGGTGTTATATTTTAATATGTTGTCCTCAAACTGCTACTGTAAACATGTTGTCTTCAGTTGATGGTTCATCTGCCCCCTTTGGGCCAGGCAGTAATTGTCATGTAATGCTTTTCGTCCTGCAACTGCATTGCATCTCCTGAGACAGTTGTTTTTTCAGTCACTGTTGTTTGAGATACAATTCCAAACTTGTGAAACTAACGAGCAAACAGTTCAACAATCACACAATCTTAGAAACATCTTCCGCTACATCAAAAAAAATGAATGAATGAGCTTTGATTCATCTTTTGAAAATCAAGATTTGACAATTAAACGCTCAATTAAACAACTTGTGAAAGTCAATCGTTTTCACAGAATAATGCAGCTTTGTAGAACAATGGCACTGCAACCTGATGGATATACGAGAGCGCTTTAAATAAACAGGAACGACATGGCTGTCAGATGAACTGATTAGAGTCCATTAGGCTACAAATACAGGAAAATTAGATGAAAGTGAAGAATGCAGGATAGTAGAACCAGATGAAGAAAAACAAGAACATTACCGAGATGGAGAGAGCACAGAAGCTCGTGGGTTTAACAGCTCTAACAGGATAATCAATTGTTATTAGGGCCCGAGCAACCGGCGTCGGGCCGGCGAGGCCCTATTGATATTGTACCCGTTGGGGTAAACGTACGCATGGTTGGAGGACTTGCCATGCATGAAAACTCACCAGATTTTGGGGACTTGTCAGGCCTGGTGAATATAGCATTCTGAAAAAGAATGCATCTTTCTGTGTTCAGAAATGGCTCTCTAGCGCCCCCTACAAGTCGGACCGGCGACGCCCCTCGGCCAGTATGTCCCATTAACTTGAAATTTGACACACATGTCCACTTGAGCTAGAGCTACAAAAAAGCCCATCAGATCCCTAACCTCCGCCAACTTAGATTTTCTGCCATTTTGATTTTAGTGTAAAACACATTGCTGCGAACTCCTCCTACATGCTTAGTCCCATTACTACCAAATTTTCTGTGGATCATTACTGGATCTACCTCATCAAAATTTATCAAAAGCTGTCCGATACCTCTTAGCGTTTAGAAGATCGGGACCAATAAACTTCGTAGGGGCGTGGCTAAATATCAATACACATAACTTCTCAACCGTTTGTCCGAAAAATTCCAAATTTTGCAGCATATGTGCACATCGCATGCTGTAACATACCCTGAGAATTGTTTTGCATTCAACCACTAGGGGGCGCTACAGCAAACCCGCGAAGTTGTGCTTTGTCATTTTTTGCCGATTTCAGCCTTTGTATTTTAACGAACTCCTCCTAAAGAATTTATGCCATCAACTTCTCCTTTGGTCAGGATGCTCTTAAGACCTTTGTGATTAAAAGTTATCAAAATCTCAAGCTTTCATCGAAGAACCTTGACGTGGCGGCCATTTTGCCTCACTGTTTTTGAAAAAATAAATTCTTATAAGTTGTTATAACTCCAAGGTACATTATCCATTCCGCACAAAACTTCTTATGCATGATGCTACTTCAAGCTTGAACATATTTCAATTGAAAATAATTCAATAACTCATAGCGCCGCCTACTGGCTGAAGGAGGCCGGAGTCCCGCCGGCACCCCGACGCGCACATGGCGAGGGCCCGTTCATCGCTGCTCGCAGCTTTAATTCTAGCAGTGATTGTATGAGGGGATAAAAAGGCCCGTAAAGAATGTGGCTGTGTAATTATCAGACACTTGTAAAAAAACAAGAGAAGGCTCATTGGCAGCCATTGGTGACGCCATGAGATAAGAAAACCCATTTAAGCCCAACACAGACTTTCTGTTCCGTCCTGCTGTGATCCAAACAACTTCTGTCAGTGTCTTTAAGGAAATAGTTCATGTTTAGAAGAAAGAACTCTCAGTATGTTACAGAGTAACCATTTAGTGATCAGTGCCATCGAGCCCTAAATACAAAGTTTTATTTCTGATCATTCATTTCTGTACTGTAACCTGGTGCATACTAAACAAGATCAACAGAATAGCCACGCTGTTTTTACAGAAACGATCTTTGACACAGCAGTCAGGCATGCAATTAAGAGCAAGTTAGGCAGGAAAGAGAGACGGAAGTACGTCTAGCGCGAGTTCCAATCCGCTCGACTTTCAGAGCGCCTCTGTATACGCGCCGGTCCGGGTCCTGAAAGGTTACTTCATCCAGATCAAGGTCTTAGGTCGTCATGAAAGGGCTCCAGTGTATTGCACTGTACTCTACTCTGAGATGCATCAGTGTTCTGGTCGACTGGAACTCACAGGCTCTCTTTTCAAAGCAGGAGGCAAACTTGAGATTCTTAAATAAAACCGTGGACAACAACGTACAGTTTTCATTGAAGGTTTTAGCATCTGGAAGAAATTTCTTCCTGCTGAAGATGGAAAATACATTTATATGTAAGTCGATCAAACTTAATTTGTTTAGTGAGAGAAATGCAATGGAAAGACAGTAAATGATACTGAAACATAAGCTCCTGCAGATATGTAATGTTTTGATATATTTTCTGAGTGTTTTCTTTACAGAGAGGGAGTCCGCAGATGATTTGTTTCACTGCAAAACTGTCTCACTCTACAATAAGTGAGCCGTTAAGAGCTCAGTGTGACACACGGCAGCTGAAACGGAGAACCTTCAGCTGCAGGTACCTGTAATCAACCCCCGATTACACACCTGGTACCGTGTAATGCATGTCACATGATGATTGTAATACTCCTGTGCACTAAGTTTATTCAGTGGAGGTTGTGGGGATATTTATAACCAAGACTAAGAAAAAAAATCTGGAAAACGGACAGAAAATCACACTCCAGAACATAAATAACCTGAACAGACACCAACAATGAAGTTACACGGTGATGTACATTATATGAGGCACCTGGAGCATGACAGCGCTGCTAACCTTTAGGTCACCTTTCTGCTTTGGAAATCTGCACCGGTATCAACGCAATGATCTCAATTTACAAGGCTGTCATGCATTACAGCCCCTATGCAACGATAGGTATGAAGCTATGTACTTTATTATAGGACTACAGCTAGTTTTTAACATTAGACAGCACTGAATAAGACTGTCTGAAAGCATCCCCGGAAAGGGAAAAAATAAATAACTAGGGAGAAAGAGATGCTGACAAAAAGGAAGAGACAGAATAAAGATCCAAGAGGATGAAAGGAAGTTTCTGTGGAAACGCTCTCAGGTTGAGTGAAGGTAGAGGACTCACCAGGCCAGCTATGGGTGTTGGAAGCCTGTTAATTTTCTTCACCAGGCCGGGTTTAATAGAGCTCAGCAACCTAACAAAAGACACACAGGGAGGGAGACATCACCGGTCATGCCTTTAAAATGTGTCTTCATGACAAGTTGTGTTTAATATGTCCAATGATGCGTCGCAAAGTAAGTCCAAACCTGCAGGTGAAAGAGATAAAGAGTGTGTGAATTGGTGAATGTGTCTCTTCAGAGAGAAGAGGGGGGGGGGGGGGGGGGAAAGGGCGATAAACATTTTTGAGGGTCCCACAGAGGCTTCTGGAAGGTTTATACTGACACAGATCCTAAATCAGAGCGGAGAATCGCTGCTTCTCCTTCCACCCTCGGGGAGCTGTTAAATAGTTTTATTGCGGTTCATGTCGCAGTGAACCACCAGGCGAAGAGGTCCGACCTTCTGCTGTCATCTCTCCGTGCACACACAAAGAAGGAAAACGGTTCTTTACAAAGTTACAGTACATTCCTGCAATCTCAGACGGATTGTCAGTCATGAACGAGCCACAGTTTCAGAGTTCCCCGCTCTCTCCGTCTCCGGTTTCATCTTTTGTGTGTGTTTTCATCAGAGGAAGCACTGTAATGATTCTTCCCTGTAGAAGACAGACCCACCCTCGGATACTCTTGCAGTAATTAGATATCAGCGGCCCTGTGATGTTGCTGATGGCATTCCAGCAGGTATTCTGCTACGAGCTGCTGTCATTTACCTTTGTAGTGAACTCTCATCTACTTTGGCTTCAGTGAGAGACTTCCTGCCGTACTGTAGGTTTCCCAGAATAACTTTCAACAACCCCAAGAGACGGGAGTGTTCTCAGTGCTGCATACAATACGTGTGGGTGGGGTGAGTGGGCAATGGCTACAGTGAAGACAATATTTCCACTCTTGTAAGACTGCCTGCAATGACAACAATGCTGCAGTCTGCATTATTTCATTGTTTATTTTCTCCCCAAATTGCAACAAAAAGAGTTGACCGAGTGGATTCCTCCGTTTCTCTTCCTAGATGGAGCGGGACAAAAACGTTTTGGACATTTGGAAATAATGAAATCTAATTGTTTGCCAGTTATCTGCAGGAATACGTGTCCAACTACACGAGAGAGAGAGCGAGCGAGCGAGAGAGAGAGAGAGAGAGATTTTCAAACACAGACACAATCAAAACAAACAGCACAAGCAACATAAATACATCTTATGAGGGACAAACACATTGTGTATCTGGAGAAAAGAGGAAGAGGTTGTGGACTGTTTCAATGTGGAAGTAGTGAGATCAAAACAAGCCTCACGCAGGAAGTCAAACGTGCTCCGTCCTCTGCTGCGTGGACACCGTTTACATGCATTACTTGTGTAGGGTGATGATTCAATCACACAGTCCAAAACACAAGTATATCAAATTTGCAATCATATAAAACTGAAAAAAAGAAGCAAATCTTCACATGCAGCTGGAACTAAAACAAGTTCAGCAAATCTATTGCCAATTAATGTTGTGATTGACTAATCGATTAAACGACTAAATGTTTCAACACTAGTTGGTGATCGTACCTGTGATGGCCCCGACGCCAATATCAATGACCTTTCATATCCAATTCATCTGCCCGATATAGATTTTGTGAACATTATTTCTTAATTGTGCGAATCACACATTTAGAAAACAATATTATGGCCTGATTTCATAGGGCCTGGAGTTACTTCCTCTAGTGCATGATATCCAAGAAATTCCGAAACCAGTTGGGACACTTTTAAATTGGATGTGATGTTTGTATTCACCATAAAGATGGCGTAAACACTGGGGTTGTGCAACTGAACTCGACAGTCAGGAATGTGGAAGAAGCGTCTGTGTGTGTTTTCAGTCTCGCCCAATTACGAGTGTTCAGACGAGAGTTCACGGTGGACGACGACGATTTAACATGACGCCAGTCGCTCTGATCACTGGACCACGCTGGTGTAACAAGTCAGGAAATGTTCTTCCTTTTAATTCTGAAACAAATGAGGTTATTCTATGTTGACCCAAGTGTTTTATTTGCTTAGAACTTCTTGATAAGATGAGGAGGGAAGAGCACCAAACAGTATAAACTATAAACTATACATTTGATAAAAAGAATGCAAGAAGATAATTTGTGAGTGCTCTCTTGATTATGAGTCTGACCCTTGCACTCCTCTCTGGACCGGAGCTTTCTCTGGTGTTGCATCCTTTTTAAAGTCACAGAGGAACGCGATATGATCTCAGTGCCTCAAATCAGAGGCAAATTAAAAGAACCTATATTTCACAGTGGTACGAACGCATCATTTTCTTAAGGAAGAGAACAAAACCAACAAAGATAAAAGCCGAAGAGACAGCTTGTGGACAATTTAATTACGAAACACAGTCAGATAAAAATACAAAAAATAGTCAGAACTTACTCGCATAGCAGTATGCCGTTCTCCAAACCTCCTCTGAAGTCCTTGTCACCAAAGCATCTTCCTGTGACGGCCTACGGCGAGAACAAAGGGAGCGAGTTAGCAAAATATAACAATAACGGGGCTTACGAACAAAAAGCAGAACATCAAATGATCAAGTAAGCCTCTGAATCTGAAGTCTAGACACACAAGCGCCACTTGGAAGGCAAGAAACGAGCCCAACAACCTTTATAAACACTCCTTTCA
Source organism: Melanostigma gelatinosum (assembly GCF_949748355.1). Taxonomy (NCBI): domain Eukaryota; kingdom Metazoa; phylum Chordata; class Actinopteri; order Perciformes; family Zoarcidae; genus Melanostigma; species Melanostigma gelatinosum. The sequence continues at coordinate 25,162,704 of NC_136638.1, forward strand.
CGTCTTTCCTTCGCGGTAAATCCTGAGAACGGTATAGAGAGGTGCACAAAGAGATGCCGGCCGTATATCAAGTCCCTCTCTAGTTAACAGCGCTGAACGCTAACAAGCTTGACATAAGCCGCAATCGTCCCGACCAAATGGCTCTGGCAGGCTAATGTGTTGTGACAGGGGATTTATTGGGTAAGTTACTGAGACCCTCTGAGGAGGAGAAGCAGCCTGTTTGCATATATTTACATGAATACAGTACATCAGCAGGCGTGCATGCTTTGGGACAAATATTGCAACACACGTAAATGCTTCTTATTTGTAATACAAGACATGTAAGTGCCTCAGGGTAGCAAACGTTACGGTTCAGTCACAGCAAAGTTTATAAAACAAACTGAATCTAAATTCATGTTTTCTGCTCCCGGCGTCCAACTTTCAGCTTAAGTTTTGACCTTTCACATTTATTTGTGCGAGTAAAAACAGAACATCTCATTAATGCATTTCACCACATGAAAAACACACAAACATCTCGAGTGCAAACAAACAGCAGCAGTGAAATAATTGTCTCCCACTCCAGAATATCTGCTGTTACGGGACATTTAGCGCCAGGCCTGCTGAAAACCCTTACCCCCCCCCCTTGGACTGCCGTTTGAAAGCCAAAACAATTACAAAATAAAATTTCCTGAGAGTTTCTTTTACATTTATTTGCACAGCTGTGGAAGAAAAGTGTGGAGGAGTTTCTGGGTGTTTCGTTTCTGTGCGCTTCTTGGCTCGTCTGGGATCCTGGATCTGTTACAAAAGAAATGGACTGCTGTGTGTCAGCGAGTAGACCAGCGGTAGGCCTCACTTCTGCTGCTCGGGGGGGGAGAAATAAAAGTGGCACCGATTTTCCCGATATATTGACATTTAGCTATTCACTGCTACTATTCCCTACTGTGCCAGCACTTGTGAACAGGGGTCGGTGTGTGCCTGGTGTTGACAGCACTAAAGTGATGAGTGAGGCCACACAGTACAAACATACGGCTCTCTGATTACAGTTACAGACACAATAGTATTTGTTGAATCAAACATCTAGTGGCACACCCAGACTGCTAAAAGTAAAAGCCTTACCAGCACCTCCAAAGCTCACAAACTAACTAAATGTTATATCTAGTTTGTTAAATCCGTGGGGGGAAACACATTTTGTGGTTTTTAACGGGGCTTTAATGGAGCCCAGCTAGCCGTTAAATCACATCCACAGGTGTAAATGTATAGAAATCCCAGAGTTAGCACATTACAGAAGAGCTTTCCCTGGTTTTGCAGGAGAGTAAGATTTTATGGTCGGATCTGAGTAACGATCCAGTGGCCTACATCATTTTATATCTGCAGCCGAGTCGACGACATTGATTTAGGAGCTCCTCAATAAATGTGTCGCATAAATGTTACTCGCACTCTGGTTGCTAAAGATGGCTAACCTGCTTTGACGCGTAGCGTTCACAGTCCTTTACAGTACAGTCCATGTGGTCAGGTTTAGGTTGCTGCAGGAGTTGAACGTGTGTGTTTTGAGAACAGTCTTGAATAACTAGGTCAGCTCCTCACTAACCATGTCAATGAGTGTGAGTGCATGGGGAGATTACAGTGTCACACGGAGAGATTACAGTGTCACCACCTTCACAGGGATTCAACCTCAACTTGAGGACAGAATTCAGGCAAGAGCAGGAAAAGAGGCGAGGCCACACCAGGACTATTACTATTATTATTAATGTGGAAAATGTCCTCATGCTGATGAATGAGGCTACAGGCGGTATTGTGAAACTGCTCATACTCATGACTTAATAGAAAGAAATGACGAGACTCAAATCTGTGTATGCATTTGAAACATTTTTTTCCATTCAATAAATCCCAACAATAACTTAATGGACCTCTGGTGGGACCCGAAAATCCAGGTGGAAACCGGTGTCTGAAAGGTCAAATAATATTCTGTCCTTAGGGGTTCATGCACATTAACATAAATAACATATTACGTTGTGTCTATGACTAGTAAATAGCAGGGATTCTGTTTTTCACATTATCTTGCTGCTGAGTTTGGCAGCGACTGCAGAGCTGCTGAGGACCTTGATTCATCAACATCTGTTGCTCCCATAAGTGTCATCCAGAGCTGAAGTACCCATGAAACTCCTGACCGACCAGAGGGGGCGCCGAGTTTGAGACAACACACATTTGGGAAACGTAGACGAGAGAATCAGGTCTTTCTCTTACCAAATGACCTATTATTACACTGTAGTGAAATACAGTTTGACCAGATCGTCCAGTACTCACCGTTACGTTACCATCAGGAGGCTGATGGGATGGAGGGCTTTGCTTCATGCTAGAGAGCGTTACCTTCCTGTCTATTAAAACACCTCCTGAGCTACAGCAGGAAGCTCCAGCTCCAGTAGGCCTACCATTGCTATAAAAGACGAGGCGGCGTATTCAGTTCACATGAAAGTAAGCAAGTGTTGTTTATTAGTGGGTTAAGGGCATGTCGTACAGACTCCACCAGAAAAGGAAGTGGCCATTAAACCCTGAACCAGAAACCCCATCAGCATCAGATCTAATAAGGGAACTAGTGAAGTAGTTCCGATAGGAACATTAGGAGAACAACAGTTTAATATGAACCTTATATGACAAATGTGACATTTGTAGGTCAATTGACATTCTGTTTAATGTGCTGCAGCTGAACAGCTTATTAGCCATCTAGTCTACAAACTGATGTGTACAGAGCACTTTTGTTTGCTCATTCAATAAGCTCAGGTGGAGGACAAAACCTGTGTTCATGTTTGCATGTAAAAGGACAGTTTAGCAGGAAAGCTGATGTTGCTTGTTGTTCAACAGGCTGTGGCTCTTGTGTTGTGCAGCAGGCTGCCGTCTGGCTCAGTGCGACCGTCTGCTCTGCCAATGATAGAACGTCGGCTCTACTGTTTCATGCATGATTTGTTTGGCTGACTCAAAAAAAAGTATCTCCATCTATGTTCCGGTAGGTATATTTTTGCAAAACTATGGTGACGCCATTTTGAAACCCAAAAGATATTTCTCCTTTTTTGGTCTATTTCATTAAATCAAAAAGTATAACGAAGAACAAGTGATCTACAGATGATGCTGTGACTGTGAATTAACTTTAAATGAAGTCAAACAAAGAATGCATCCCTAAAATGCTGGAAGCGTCTGGATCTGAGCAGTGTGTTCAAACCACCGCGGGGTCATATGAGGGGATTCAATTATAAAAGACGAATGTGTCGCCTCTGTTGTTGTCAGTGGAACGTCGCCCGCATTGTCTCACAAACAATCGAACGACAACAGTCGGCTTTTCCCCGTCCTTTTCACTTCCTTTCCTTTGCAATCCCTTCATGTCCAAACCAAAGTCATTCTCATTCACGTCCAAAGCGGTCATCACGGTCACTTTAGCATCCGAAAACAAAGCTTTTCTACAGTTTGTTGGTTTAAAAATGCATCGATGAATTAGCAAACTTTGCTTTTGCCAAATTCTGTTTTCCTCTGCGGGAGCAGAAGTGTGTGGATCTTTTTTTCTGCTTTGATGAATTATATAACAGAAAAGCCACTGCAGTTTTAGCATGAAAACTCCCACAAAAGACCTCGCTTTCATCTTCTGAGAGATAAAATATCAATGTGATGACAGGAGACTCCTCCACGGTGAAATCATGTCTGGCATAAGTTACTGAAATGATATCGCCAAGAAAGATACAATGTTTAAAACAGGATACAGATGAAAACCTGTATCAAGTCCTCACAACAGCCAAACCAAGAGCTGTCCTTCAAACAGCGACCAAGTCCCCGACTGTGCATCACTACATGTACGTCTCCCTGTCTGGACTAGCTGACTGCGACCCCTCCACCCTGGGGCCCATTCAATGAAAACAGACCTATTGCATTGCAGCAGTACTCTCAGAGGCCCCGCATTGGACACCTGTCCCGAAGTGAACGACTGATAATTCAAGGTCTGAAACCGGTTGGTTTCCGTGACTTGGAGGAAATAAAACACCACTTACTTCAAGGCCCTGAGGCGAAGTACGATCAGTCTGTTGAAGAGTTGACAGCTGGTAGCTCGAGTGGCTGGTGAACATAAACAGAGACATGTGCTCTCAACCCACACGCCTGCTTCGTATCACAAAGCATTCTCCTTCTCAGGACGTCGTCGTGAGTGCGTTGCATAATCCTGACTGCATCCAGCACTGCGCCCGCTAGTTCAAGAACGCATGTAAACACGTCTTCTGGCCTTCAGCCAGTAATCTTGTTAATTCAACTTGGCAAGAGAGCGTAATCTGTAAATGCTTCTGGTTCACGGTACAAAAAACAACAGTGTGCAATCTGTCACGTTCAGAAAGACACACTTTACGACCTGAGCAAGGGAGGAGAAACAATACTGCCGACGCACGATTGGTCTCGTGTCTTCTTTAAGAAAAGATACAACAATGAAACTTAATTTGTTCAGTAATGCAGAACCTAAAACATGACGAGATGAGACACAGAGTTATTTTATCATCATAATAAAATCTTGTCTTTGGCTGCAGGAGAAAAAAGGATTTAATGGGAAAAAAAATGTGCAAAAGAAAAGCACTCTTATTGAAATGAGTGTGTGTGTGTGTGTGTGTGTGTGTGTGTGTGCGTGTGTGTGTGTGTGTGTGGGGGGGGGGGCTCTGGCTGGAGGTCCCCTTAACTTATAGAGCCCCAACAAGTTCAGCCAAAGGTGAGGAGCAGTATCATCCTGCGGTCAATCATCCAGATCTTTTTATAAGCTGCCACCTCCACAGGGATCCCCCATTGTGACTACGGACTCTGTGCTCAGTGTGTTGGCATGCTGGTGGATGGACTGGGGGGGGGGGGGGGGGGGGGGGGGGTTCTTAAAATAGTCAGATTCACAGCAGCATATCATTACAATAAAAGGACGTTTAGGAGCATTAATAGACAAGCAGAATAATACATATCTAAATACAAAAAGGAAAATTATTAATCGAATATATTGATAATAATACATAATACGAATAAAAAGTACCGAGTTGAGCAGGAGCCGTCTCCCCCCCCGCCCCATAATACTCCCCCATCCTTAACCCTCAACCCCCTCCTCCCAAACCCTCCCCGTTGAATATCATCATTTTTGTAGCTCTACATAAGACATGTGTTCTATCTGTTAGAAACCCTCCCTTTCAGAGGTGCTCAAGGCATCTGGGGCCAATGTCGGCCTGGAAAACTATCTTTTTCCTTGTTGCCAGATTTTAGCATGCATCATATTATAATATTGGATCGTGCTTCTAAATCCTGCATGGCAGATCAGCACAATCAGTCGCAGATCCAACAATTCACCGTGTCAGACTGATCTGGAGACGGTGACGCCAGCAGATACAGCAGAACGTAGCGTAGTAAGAGCCATTCAAACAGTCTCGAGCCAAATATAGGAGAACTCTGGAGATGTTTTATTAACCGACACAAACACAATGACTCCTGGTACCTCATTGGGCCACACACACGAAAAGCATTCACTCACCCACACGCCTGCAAACACGTCAGCGTAGACATTTGATGTCGGCATACGTTTACAGACTACAAACACCCCATTTTTGTTCTTTTTGGCGGGAGTTGAGACAGACCGCTCTGAGGAAGCAGCTGAAGTTTGAGATCAATCGAGTGGAGCTGGAGCCGCTGCCCGGGCCAGAGACAATGAACAAGAGAGTATTATGAAACAGGGATCATCACAGGTAATGCCAGTTAATGGAGTATAATTGGCTTGCTATTATACAGTGGAAATCAGCACTGGAGCGCGGCAGTCCAATCCCAGATTCGGACCAAACGGCTTCTGAGGGGAATATTTTCAGACTGGTTTGATGAAAGCAGACTCTTTAAGCTCAGTCTGTTGTGACAGATGACCACGTTTCATAGACTAAAACCTGTAACAGCTAACATCTTCAGAGACCACCCTGAAGAAAGGGAATAATGACCTCTGTCAGAATAAAAGGACCAGACGTTAATTCAACAAGCATTCAGCTATACGAGGCTATCATATCATTTTCTAAAAGAAAGCCAACGTGAGAGAAATTATATGTGGGGCAGAATGTTCCGCAAGCTTACCGGTCCCATGTGCCAACCACACGCTGCATTATGTTGAATTGTAGTCATGGAGAGCAGAACAAAAGGACCGGAAGACATAAATAAGTGTGCTGTTCAAGTGTGAAGAACAATCACTCTGAGCCAGATCACTGAAGACAGAAATTCCCGGGGCTATGAAACCCAACGTTGTTTGCAGAAACAACATTTAACGAGAACGCTAACAGATAACCAGAATGTTTACACTGTAAACAAGCTTTACAGTACACTGATGTTCATGTTGACACACGAGAGGAGGAATACAGCTCGGCTCCTTATCTCCTCTATATTTTCAGGTAACTAAAACAAACACTTTCTGCTGTTGCTTTCTCGTTTTAGCTTCAGAAAAGCAGAAATGCTTCTCAGGCGCATGGAGGACCCCGAGCGAGTCATCTGGTGAGGAGACCTGACACAACCCTGATGACTCATGTATTGCTCCGACTCAGCAAGACGCACTGGTCTCATCTGATCAAAAGACTGGGAGCTGTTGATATAGCATCTCATTGTTATGGAAGAAAGGCAGTGCTGTTTTTTTTTCTTCTTATTATGAAGGTTTAATATGACACCAAGTTGGTGCAGACAGAAGGATCAAACCCATGACCCTCACGTTACAGGACAGTTTCACCTACAGGCTACACACGACATGAAAAAATAGACTTCATTATAAATGACACAAGCATCCTTTGACACTTCCCTTTATATTAACACCATATAATACTTAGATTTTGATTAAAGCTCATTGTTAAGCGAGTTTGCCTGTAAGCGCTCCACAGTTACTTCTGCAGAAGAGAAGTGGTCCAAAAGACATTTAAATACATCTCGTATCAACAAAGAATTCCCCAGCAAAGTCACTGTAATGAGACAAACATTTGAAATAATAATAAAAGGAATCCCTTGTTAGTTACATGCTTAATTAGAAACCGTGCAATAACAGCGCTCTGGGGAATGCTGATCCGTCAGCCTGCAGGAACACATTTCCCCAGAGTGGAGCTGTTTTCAATGTCGCACCGTGGTCTCTGGAGACGAGCCCACTGCGTCACCTGATGAGCTCTGACTGAATGTCCGTCTGCTGTTTGTCTTCACACTGGAAATCTGGAGACCACCTGGAAGTTCGGCCCATACATTCTCTAAATTCAATGAGTCATCACAGACTTTTATTTTAATGGATGAAAAACGTGTCACTATTTTAGCACATGCAAAGAGCTAATTTAAGAAGAGACTTTGTCTCATGTTGCGTTTGAAACGTACATATCAAAGTGCTGATTGTCAGACCTCATTTAAAAGGTGCCCGATGCATCTTATCGTCATACAGCCCTATGACACCGCTTTCTAGCAGTGTTTGTAATCGTGATTATATCATCTCAAAGTCAGTCTTGTGCTGTTTACATACTGTGTTGTTCTTGTCAGGGCGGCAATTAATGATCTTCAGAAAAATCTAATTTCTTTGTAGACGGAGCCATTTGGAGACATAAAGTCTTAAACCGAAACAAAGTGAGTGGAGTTAGTTTCAAGCTAACATTTGGTGCCAACACAATTAAGCCAACCACTTTCCCAATTTACAGTATAAATGGGCAGGGAAATGAAGATTGTTCTCTTCAGTGATCAGCTCTCAGTCAAAGACAAAACATCAAGATACAAGCTGACCAAATGTGGCATCGTTCAGGTTTTGTTGAAAACGTATACTGTGCATGACTCGAGGCTGCACGATTATGGCCAAAATGAAAATCTTGATTTTAGGGACAAAACTGTTTTATTGCACTTCAACATTTAAATGAACAGAGCACAGCTTTCCCTTCAATGTTGTTCTACATTTCTGCTCATCAGCAAATCGTCATTCACAGTAAATCCCCTTGAAGCAAAATAAAATTGAACCGAAAATCAAATCAACAGAGCTTCACGTTGCGCTCCGTTCCTGCTGATAAACAACTCTTTGCGTCAAAATAAGACATAAAACAAGGTTCTTCTTCTGCTCCCTGACAAAGCAAGTAATATAAAGTAGATTACTCTTTAACTCTGGCCTGCATCTTTTTTTGCAAACTTTTTCAAAGGATGCCGCTTCAGGGTGCGCACACAGCGGCGTGGCAGCTCCCCAAAAGTGGAGCCAAAACATCTTGATCGCCCCCCTGGAGGCTTGCCGTTAGTTTAGGGAGCACTTGATTTGACATGCAGCAGAGTTTTCTGCAAGTGGACCACGGATTGTAAATGTCAATCATGTTCATTGAATGGTGTGAAGCCAAAATCGTGATAGTCGTAAATGTTCAATGAACTGTCCGGCCCTATAATGAGGGCTGACTGCGTCCGTCTCCTCATTGCATTGATCCAAGTTCTCTGGTGTTGATACTGATTCTGTCGGACCAGTGATCAAGATGAAATATAGTTGTCTGCAAGAGTTGTGTCACCTGCTCATGATTACAAGAAAACGTGCAGAGCATGCACAAATCGACACACCGGTCGTATTGAAATAAACCCTCCGTGACAGTAACTCCCAAAGACAAATGAGGGACTTGGAGTGCGAGAAGGTTTTCCTGACATGCTGGATTTTTGCCTCTCACTCCGACAGAGCGACAAATCAAACACTTCCCAAGAGAGAAGGGAGCCGTGTGACACATCGATGTCAACAATGCTTCAATGAGACGTTGAAAAGGGCAAATTACAAACCTGCTTCCTTGCGTCTCGCTCAGTAAGGCAGTGGACCCTAACGAACAAGCTACCGCTAATGTGCTGGTGACACATGTCATCCAAGTATGTTGTGAATCACCTTTAAAAAAGGTCCTGAAGCTGAAGGTGCATTCTTTCTCCTTCCAGCATCAATCAAACCTTAAATACATATTGTCAAGGACAGTTAAACACATGATGTCAATAGGGAACCATGCAAGCAATGCAGGCAAAGAACAATTCCTGCTCTTCAGCAGAGTATATTTTGAGAGATATTTTTTTCGTCCCAGGAAAGTCGTCCATGGAAAGTTACAAGTCAAAACATCCAACTATTGGCTGCATTACCAGCCAACTGCATTCTTAAAAAAGGGAAGTGGGACTTTAACCAACTCAACATATACTGCAGTCGTGGTTCTTGATCGTGGTGCGCTGCAATCGCATGGAGACGAACCCTACAGGAGGAATTAAGAGTTTATATTCATAAGATGCTGCCGAAATCATTCCAATCAATTCAATTCTATTCTGCTTGCTTCCAAACTTGTTTTCTTAAGAGCTTTAACCGTCTGAATTCCGACGCTCGGTCCTCTTCTGTATGCCTCCCGCTCCCCTCGACTCTCCATAAGCCCCTCTGATCAAACAAGTCACATTTCCTGCGACTAAAATGGCCTAGCCCTAAGCTAAACGTCAGTATTCCAGCCAGTCCGTCCCATTTCTACCCTGATTAGATGACGGAACAATGTTTGGGTTGTGGATTAACCCCGCTCCTGGCTTGGTGCGACTCACTTCCACCCCCATTCCCTCCCATGTTTTTCTCCCCCCCATTCTCTTCCAGGCTTGGCGGGGCCTTGAGCCCAAAACGAGGGAAAAGGAAGAAGTATCTGGCACGGTGATGGCTTGGCAGTTTTCAGGGATAAAAGGAGAGTGAAAGGGGGTTGTGCTAAAAAAAGGAAGGCGCAAAGTCTGACAAGGGTCACATGTGAAATAAGGTGCAGGACGAGAGGAAGGTTTTAGCTGCAGGGGGATGCTGACAGTTGTGACTTGTCTGCCAAGTCATTTACCCTCTCGGCATGCGAGTGTGTGTATGACTCACTTTATTCACGGCAACTTAATTCTATGGTGAGTTTCAGTCACTGGTGGGAAATTATCTGTGGCACTCTTTATTTTGGTGTGTTTACATGAAGAGTTTCCAAAATATCAGTATGCAAGAAATTCTAGAGAAAGCTAAACTCATCAGTGTCAGATCTTCTTTACCTTGTTAAAGTTTCCTGTATACAACACATTGGCCACGTTAACACAAAGGGGTGAGGTGTTTGCAGTTAACTAATATCTGTAAATGAGAAATAGTTCCTCCAACAGCTGAGAAAACACAGCATCAAAGGTATATAGATAATATATACATTATAGATGGATTCGTATTCATAACTGAAGAGTGTGATGCAAAATGAGCTGTTCATGCGTTTCTTCCTGTGTATTAAAAGGCCCGGCAGTGTGCTAGATTGAGGAGGCGTTGTGACTATTTCGTATCCTGCACATCTGCATCACAGCTTGGGCCTCTGGAACTTTGGAAACCCTCTGCTCTCTATGCAGTGCAGATCTGCTGAGGAAGGACTGCGGTGGAAGGAAAACTCAGTAACAATGTCCCTTCAGAGCACCAGGGAGACCAGTTGGGTGGGACTGGGACACACAGAGCTTCGATTGTGTCGCCCCACACTGGCTTGAAGAGTTGTGTGTGAGGGGGACTGGACCTTCAAATCCTTCTGCTCGATGCACACTTCGGGGTCTCCTAAACTTCCCTCGGCGGCACAAATGCCACCACTTCAATTTTAGCCATCACTCTGGGAGTGCAGTTACAAATCCCCACTCGACCAACAAAGCTCATCTCATACACAATTTCATTTTAGTGACACTAGACACAGGAAGTGAAAGTGAGAATGAATACATAAAAGAGTACTGCGGAAAGTTTAAGAAGAAAACATGGGGATTTTTCCCATGAAATGTAACAGGCAGATTGAAAACACTGTGTGAACAAGTAAAGCGCCAGTTCAACACTGTCATGCATGGATCATGATGCCCTTCCAACAACTGAGGCCTCCGGGTCCGTCTACGCAGACCAAAAACATCCAGACCGTGGTGGTTTTCCGATTTTACACGATAACCAACCCAAGTAGCTCACAGAAATACCTTTCCATACCACATATCCCATACCGACCAGGATTTTAGTGACAGCCCCCTACAGCTCTGTGAGATCAGAAACAAAGAGCCCCCGTGTTGACACCAGCTCTCTGAGCTAAGCTTCCTAAGCAGCGGGGCTTTTCCAGGGGCCTCCGCTGGTCTCCAATATCCTGCCTGCTACAGTTTCCGTGGGGCCGTGGGCAGCGTCCAGCCTGCAGCCAAACTGGGAGCTACAGTCAGTCAGTCAGTCAGTCAGTCAGTCAGTCAGTCAGTCAGTCAGTCAGTCATCATGATGCCAGTGTTGGATCAGTCAGGTTTAAAAAGACTAATAAAGCCAGCTAATAAACATGTCTACAATATCCAAGTAAATACAAGTTTGTCATGTAATTAGTGGATTTTCATGCAGCCTCAGAATTGCAACATGGTGAAAAACAAAAAATGCTAAAATCACCAATGACCGAGTGTTCACTTCAGGTCAAAACTGAGCTGTGTCATTCAGCTGATTCCCCTTTTCATTGCAGAGTACAGAAATCCCACCAAAGTCAGGGTACAACTTGTGTTCCTGGGAGTTTGATGGGAATAGTATCATCACGAGACCTCCCAATTGCTGCAGGTACCGGATTAGCATCACTGCTGCAATTATTCGAAATGACCGGATGTCCCCAGCTAATAATAATCCCATGGAAACAGGGCTTCAGCTTCGAGCTCATTGAAATTAGTGAAGTGTAGCCCAAGTGTTATTTTCTTGTCCACTGAGCGATATAAGATTTGGCACAATGTGCCTGTGAAGTGCACCATATCACAGTTTCCAGGCAACAGACGTTGAATTTTTAGTAAATACTAGAAGGATGATAAGAAGTAGATTCATCTTCATGCTGCCATTACAAGAGGGGGCGGCCTGTATACCAGCCAAAACACACAAAAAGCTTCTGAACTTTCAATGTGATAAGATTCTGTCCTCCGTAGTGTACATGTTCAGACATGCCCTCCTGTCTTCTCCTTACAAAGCTCCGTCCTAATCAGGAGCTTCACTGACATACTGTGTCGACACCGGAGCACTACGCGGGTCAATCAGCGCGTTTACAACGGCTTCTGCTCTCACAAGTGTGGGACACTCTTTGGCCAGCGGTGTAATCACGCTGAAACATCCACTTGAGACACAAATCAACACTGATTCTATTACAAATTGGTTTCCATCATAACGCCAACACGACAGCCTACTGGCATTCCCAAAATGCAAACGCAGTGGGAAGTTATCTGTGGTTCAATGTGCAGAAATGAATACAAAATAAATGAAGAAATGTTTTGACAATCCACAGACAAATGTGATTCAAATTGATTTAGTTTTCAAACAAATTTTCTAAACTTAAAGACATTTTCAAGTTTTTAACAACATACTATAGAAGCAGACTATAAATGTTGCTTTTTAGCAGTTTGATTAATTGGCGTTAATGCATTTTAGACACTTTAATTTCAGTTCAGGTGAACCAAATCCAAATGTGTTACCTGTATCCTTACATGTACTGTATTTGCAACACACAACCAATACCATGGAGTACAAAGATGAGTTAGCCCTGGATGCTGTTGGATTTATGTTGTCTCTGGAGGAAACTACAGGTGAGCGTGTCAGAAAAAGCTTCAATGACTTTACATTAAATATGATGCCACACTATGGACTCAAATTCTTAAACACGTAAGTGGAAGGGAAACAAATCCCTGTTCCTTGACAGTTTCCCTCTGTCACCCCTGGGAACATGAGTGTTTGTCAGTCCACGTTAGCACTGAGCTCCCCATTAGGAAGAGGAAGCACGGAGCCGGGCTGTTCCTACCCAAACGCTCAGAAATCCTGCCATTGTGCTTCTCCCCAGGGGTTCAGGGATTTTAAGAAGGAATTCCAGGAATGATAAAGTATCTTTCCAAAGAGAACTAAATAACAGACTTCACGGTCAAATTCTTTAGAGGTTGCAGTCGGGGTGAGATAAAGTGGACCACAATGTCACTAGCATTCTCTCAGTCCCCATAAAGCATTGGCACATTCTGTTCTCTATGTAATATTAGTATGAAACAGTTAATTAAGCTTTTGAAAATGTTGATTTTAAATGTTCTACTTCGGCTGCAAATAATTATTTGAAAAGAAGAAGAAAATGCCTCTAATGGTTTCGCAGTTTGTCCAACCAACAGTCCAAAACCTAAAGATATTAATATTATTATACATGGAAGACTAAGAAAACCATTGATGAACCAGTATTATATACATTTGTATTAATGTTGGTTTACAGTAGCACTAGAACAATGTTTCAAGTTGATGGACTAATCGATTGATTGCCTAATCGTCTCAGCTCTACACTGTACAACAATACAGTAAATGTACAGCTTTGACATTCAGGTATTAGTACTTCCATCATATTCATACCTGTGTGTCAATATTGTAGAATCAACGGTTCTGGGATAACTAGAGTAAGGTAAAAGTTAAATGTGATTTATATTATTTGATTTGAAGCAACTATTTGATTTGTTTATTCTGAAATGGGTGCAGGTTGGTTTAAGGTGCATGTACCAGATCCTCCAGGAATTTATCAAAAATCACACCTTTCCAGAGAGAGAACATATTTTCACTGAGAAAAAGAGGTGAGCTGCATGAAGACACACACAAGTGCTGCCAGGTTGCTAACTGACTGAATGAATCCCTGGACCAGATGGAAAAAGTGACTTCAGGGTGGACACTACTCTACTCTCCTCGGGCGACGGGTGAGGTGCAGTGAAGCGGTGCACGAGCAGAAAGGTAGATGAAAAGTAAGTGTGACCGTGATGCGAGTGTCACAAAAGAGCTGATGTCAACCAAAGTCTAAGTGCCCGTTAACAGCTCACATAGCCAGACCTTTCTCCAGAGCGCTGTAACGAGAGCCTTGTAAAAGTCTTGCTCCACACATTATCATTCTGGTAAAGGTGAATAAAGAGAAAAACACTCGGGTTTATTCGCGTTTCTTTAAACCAATCCCAATCATCATGGGACGCACTAAATACAAGAGGCAGTGACAGAAGAGAATGGAGAACGATGCAACCAATGGTGGGTTTATACTCACAGTCTACATCCTGTGAGTGAGTCTACTGAGTGAACACGATGAACCGCTACACAGAACCTGAGGGTTATATTCTGTAATATTCTTACAAAAATGTGAATAAAGCAGGTCCAAAGAACACAGCATTGTGGGATTGTGAGCTAAACCCGAAAAAGCTAAAATCCGTTAACATGTAATACTTCTTCGAAGCCGATTTTAAGAGGAATTTGGTTAAGATCAAGCTCTGATTTCCAGTGTAGGATGACGTAAACCTACACTGTGCTACATAGTAGCCCCTACTTAGTCATATTACTCATAATGCCCACACACACACACACACACACACACACACACACACACACACACACGCCTGTACAATCCGAGATGGACTGATGACTGATCAGGTCGGGAACTAAGGATTAACATTCGTGTAGGAAATAAGCTTTGCAAACTAAGTCGAGGAAGAAAAATGTGTGGAGGTTCATTATTGAAGCTTAGGCTTTGTTCACATTCCATAAGTTGCTTATCCTCGATTTGAATAATGATATCAAAATATCAAATATTATATAATGTGATTATTAAAAATGATTATATCACTGAAAACATTACCAGCATATTGCTTCGTGAGTGCACAATGTGAAAATGACATCAAGTGTGAAGAATGTGTTGGTTTATGCGAGTTCACAGATATGATCTTAATATTCTTAAAACAAGGAAATGTAATAACAGTAGAAGTATTCCATGTTTGTTTAATACTCTGTTAGATTAGATCAACCAGACAAAAACAAAGAGGGTAAAACTTAGTTTCAATCATTCTGTTCACCACTTTGATTGCTTTATCATAGCAACATATCATTTCAATAACAGCTGATAAGAGAAACAATTTGACATCCTTACAGTTATCAATCGGTTACGTCTGCTGGATCCTAGCTGTTGGTTTTGCGATCGTTCAACCCGTCTTGTTCTCAAGATTAGTGAATTCCTAGAAAGCCTTTCAACAACCCCCAGAGAGGGATCAGGACCTTTTTGCTTTCAGCTCTGATCTGATCTACACGTGAAGACGGGAAAAGCAACACCATAGAAAGAGTGACAGACATTAGTACCAGAGATGAGAGAGTAGAAAGGTTTCAGTTCCAAGTCATTTCACTAGTTCATCTTCACACAGGTAGCCGGCCCAGTTATGCCGATAGTGGCTTAGTGTTGAGGACCAAAGGTAAGCTGGATCTGCTGTGTAATGCAGCCCTTTGGGGTGCAGAATTTGGTCCGATTTGGGCTGAGTTCTCAGACTAGTTTAAGGGTCCGGTGCACGTTGGACCAATTCCGGTGGCTAATGTACTGTATCTAGAGTCTGGCACCGAGGCAAGCTGGATTTACTCCAGTTTGCTGAATTTCAATGTAGAACTGAATTTATACATGAAAACAATAACAAAACGTGATGCTAAATTTCCATACTGGGGCCACTAATGTTTGATTCCATCTTCCCCAAATTGATGTACAGTACATCACCAATAACTGCTTCTTTAGTCGTGATAAATTGGAGACTTTAAACTTCCAGAATGCCAACATTACAAGCAACCTATAGCAAGAATTTTAAAAAGGTCACAGTGTCGGGGGAATACATGCAGAGATTTGGCTTGGGAACCAGAAGGTCGCCGGTTAAAATGCCCGTACAGACTTAGTATGGGGTGTGGACTAATGACTGGCCAGTTGGCCTCCTGGGCACTGCTGAGATGCCCTTGAGCACTACCTCGTTTGAATTACCTTTACGTAAATCTCTTTGTGTTGATTGACAAACAAAGCATCTGAAAGAAGATTCATGCATCTCTTTACGGATTTCTAAGTTGGACTCGGGCCACCCAGGGGAGCGGTCATGGTCAACCCCCAAAAGGAGGGCGGTGCAGCTGGCTAGATTAGTCAGGATTAGACTTGATCCTTTGCTACCAGCAACCTGATGATGATTACAGCACTCAAGAGACCGGTACTGTAAGCCAAGTCATTCCATGGTAGGTATTTAGTTGACACTCTTAACTAGAGAGACCTGCAGTAAGTTAACTGTTAAGAGTTCTGGTCTACGACACTCCACCAGGAATACTGAATAAACAGCCACCGTACTGGATCAAATGAATCTGTTGGTGAAGCAGTAGGTGCAGTGGGCTATGTTGCATTCAACATAACACAAAATAGGAAAACAACAACAACAACAACAACAACAAAAGGAGCCCGTTTAGACAGCATAAACAGGACTGAATTTGGCCAGTTGGCTCCTTATCACTGATCTGACATGCTTTCTTGCAGTGTGTATATTAGGTTTGGACTTCAATGAGAATTGCTAAATGCCCTGTCACAGTTAAATTGTGGCCAGCACTTGACAAACAGCCTCCCGGAATTGCAGGAGCTGGCGGTGGTTCAGGCCTGATGGAGCCTGCGGAGACCTCTGCCTGCTGCCGTCGCCACGCACAGGCCGACCGGCTGCAGTCTGGGAGAACAGGACTACTGTACAAGTCAAACATTTGCCATTCAGCGGATGCTTTTATCCTCTTCACTACAGTGGCTGCTTGTGTTTTCAGTGGAAAGCTGAACCCTTGCTGAACCCAGTGCCAGGCTGTAGCCACTGAGCTACAAACAATTGATTCCTGAAAGTTAGTTTAAAAGTGCTTGCCAGACTTGTAGCCAGCCATCAGCATGTGGTTGCCAAAGCTGACAGAAGGGTTGCTATATTTTTACTGTTTGTAAGTGGTGCAATGATGGTTCTGAGTAATTATGTCAATATTGTGGAGGAAAACATTTCTTGTCTCTTTCTTTCCTTCTGTCACAAACAAACAAAAAGCTGCATTACATGTGTTTCACTCATTGACTCAAAAAACAACAAAATCATTAGTCTCGGCTACAAATTGGCAAGAGTAGGTCAATGCCTGTTTAAGATGCATGTTTGTTTGAAAAAGGGCCTCTTGCCTCTTGCTTGGTTCCCAGTGTTGCTGCTCACAACGTGATGGTGGTGTCCATCTCCTCAGATTTTAATCAATGCGTTTTGAGTTTCTACACAGCAGGTGGAGCCATTTTTGGACTGAGTCAAGGTGTTTGTATTCTTCTTTTAATGATCACTCAATTCTTCTTCTGCTCAGCTCACTTGTTATTGCTGCCTGTAGTGTCGTAACACATACACTTCATGCTCACTAGTGACGCCTTTGACAGATGGATAGTTGGAAAAGCTCAAATCTGCTGACAGAGCAAAGGTTTTACTCTCATTCTTATGAAAAGATATCCAATAAATGATGAATCTCGTTAAACTCCACATCACAAACCAAGTTGTGAGAATCTACATTTAGGTCTTGATAGCTTCACATGTTTGAGTTGTATTTATTCCTCTAAGTTAATAGATTTCTCAGCTCACTTTTCAGTCTCAGAAGCTAACTAATGTATCTATAGTGTTATGTAGGTTTCATTCTAATGTTGTGCATAGATGCTAAATTATGGTACGACTTTCAAATCAGAAGAGCAAGCATGAAAAACAAAACGTGAGAAAAAGAAAGAAAGCAGACGCTTATTCTCATGCAAATAACAGCTGATGATTTTAGCTGAATACTAACACTGAAGAGACAGGAAGCAGAAACATGCATCTCATCAATCCACTATTAGATCCTTACATCTTAAACCAAGAGTTATTCTATTTAAATACACTTTTTCCAATAAACTTCTTGAAAGACCACATGAAAGACTTTGTTTTTTTTAAACACACTTATAGCATTATGGAGTAGAATCCTAGACTGCAGTTACAGATGAATCCCCCTCTGAAAAGAGAGAAATACACGAGTGACAGCAGTGCTGCATCATGCAGCTCTCTCCAGACAAATGCCAGTCAGCTGAGAGACAATTGTGTCACTTTCCAGAGTGTGGTGACAGCATGCATTGTTGTTGGGGAGGACGACCAGCTGGGGAGCTCTGTGAGTGTGTGTGTGTGTGTGTGTGTGTGTGTGTGTGTGTGTGTGTGTGTGTGTGTGTGTGTGTGTGTGTTTGAATGGGATGAGGATTAAGGGGCTCAGGAATGTCAGAGTGTGTGTGCATAGAATCATGTGTATGAGACTGTGTGTGACAACGAAAGGCATCCCACTCAGTCCTAAAAGCCTCCATTCATGGCGAACGTGAGTCCTCTGGTTCTCTGCAGTGCAAAAAAAAACACTGAGACTTTTATCTCACATGTAAACAATTGCTTGAAACAGAAAATATCTTATTTAAATAACGGTCTGAAACAAGGCAAGAGCTGAGGTCACCTTCCTGATTAAAAATAGTCACTTTTCATCCTCAAAATGATGATGAATTTAACACAAACACAGATATCACCCAGCTGAACATTGATCAACAATCAAATGTGCATTTCAGGCAAAGATAAAGTAAGAAGCTATAAAATGAAATACATGCACATTGATTCTGACACCCAACAACATAGCAAGGCAACGTTTTGAATGCTAAACTTTAGCCCAGAACTCTGAGGTGTTCGTGTTTGCCTCCAGCTCACACGATGATGTAATCATGACATCGGCAGTAAACGGGTCAATTTGAATCAGTCAGCCTGCCATCCAGTGCAAGGTTGCACTTGCTCCCTCGACAGTCAGAAAGAGTCCAGCTCCCCAGTGCGCCAAACTCAGGAAACTAGGAAACCAGCTCAGCTTGCATGACCCAATTAGAACATATCCCCTGGACGGTGGAGGAACATCGGTCTCTGTCCTATCCATCAAACAGTCCCATATGCCAGCTAAGAAGAGCTCCAAATGCTGCAAGATACAGGACGGAAGTGTGAGTAACACCTGTTGTGTTTTTAGGATTGCTCATGCTCTTTTATCACACATACGCCAGATACATAAGACTGTTGGGCACTGAAGAAGCTCAGCAGATGTGCGATGAGGACAGCACACTATTCACTGAAAGGTCTTTGCTGGAGGACTGAAGAGTCATGCACATTTGAGAAAGATTTCAAATTAGGCTAAGAACTTGAACCTTTAGGTCAAAAGCCCACTAAACAAATCAATAAATCTGAGTTGAATGGGAGGCATGCTCAGCGGCCCACATTGCCTTTGAATAAGGGCAATCAAGAGAGTGATGGCAGATTACAGGACAGAGGAGGCACAGCCTGTAATTATGGAAAAGATCAGAGAATACTTGACGGATGAGATGAGAAAATGTGGAGGAAGTGAAGTATTTTGTGGATTTTAAACGATCAACGAGCAATGGTGGTCATGGTGACTGTACAGAGCAGGTATGGTTATGTTCACCCTGTATCTACTCCACAACACCAGTGTTGAATATTTTAAGAATCACTTGATTCATTTTTAAGCAGACAGGAAGGAGAACACTTCTATGGAGTTGTGTGTTTCAAGGTTTGTGGCTGCTGCCTGATGAAAAGGAGTAAAACTTAAAACATCTTTCATATTAATAGTTCGTTCAAAGGAGCATTATTAAGTGGAAACAACTCCAGGGCTTTTCGGACATGCTGTGGCTTTCGTGATGAAGCAGCACAGACGACATCATAAATTGTAATTCAAGAGTGCCTTGCAGTGGCTTTGATTCTTTTCTTTAAAAGAAATTGTTAACGGCAACGTCTTAATTGAAGCAGCTGCGGTCAGCGCGGAAACCAACAGAACGGAGGTTTCTCCGGCTCATTAGCTTTCATTATTTTCCACTTGAATGTCTCATCATTATAGTGGAAGAAGATCTCATTTTCTTTAGATTCAGGGTGTGCGGAGAGCCCGACCTCGAGCTTGTCAACACCCTGTTGGACGCCAACAAGTACGACCAAAGAAAAAAACGAATTCAGACAAAAAGGCAGATACAAACGGGAAAGGACAGAAAGTTACTGAGAGTGAGGTACACGTAAACATTCATATTGCAATCTTCTGCCTATTCTACTGTTATTATCAGTCTTTTTGGATAAAGGGTTTCTGATCATGCTTGTTAAACGCCTAACCTCCCAGGCCTCACAGTAATGATGTGCCGTCAACATCTGTCGGTTATGTTTGTCTTCAGCGAGAGCATCAGCTGCACTGGCTAGTGTGGTAAATCACAACAATAGTTACCAGCTTCCCTGCAGAGAGTGGCTGTGCAGCCCTGGCACAGAGCCAGCTGTACCTCCTCCACTGTGGTGCTTATTGTGTGTGTGTGTGTGTGTGTGTGTGTGTGTGTGTGCGCGTGTGTGTCGCACTGCAGTTTGAGTGCCAGGCTGCCTTGCTCTCTCTCTCCTCCTTGAAAGCTCCTTTTCTCTTTCAGCGCATGAACACACAGACCTGACAGTTGAACAAGATGAATATGTTCACCTTGTCACAGACAGACTTGGAACATCGGGCACTAACAGACACACACACACACACACACACACACACACACACACACACACACACACACACACACACACACACACACAAAGCCAGAAAGTCAACGGGACGTCCAGACTGAGCAGCTGATATTCTCGGTGCTCTGCTGGATGTTACAGAACTCCATCTTTCTATTGCTACAACTTGTCCAGTTTCGGATCCAGCTGGGCTATAGGCTATCCCAGCATGCATCCTGGACAGGTAGGTATATCATGTATATCACAGGGGGTAACATGTAATTATGTAATATTTGGGGTGGCACTGTGTAAACTCAAATAAATGCATCATGTGACACAAGAATCGGCCAATCCGCGCCAGTTAGCCAGTCGGTCTTAAATCTGTTCTTAAACCCACAGATAAATAAAGGGCTGTTTTAGGAAACCCATCAACTACTCACCCTAACAAAGATGATTTCTTAAAGAATACTGTTGTGTGTGATAAGTTGTCATCAACCTAACTGGATAAAGTTGCTTTCACGTTGCCTCGTGCTCTGCTTTATTTGAATAGATTTGATTGTAAAAATGAAGTACCTGCAGATTTTACTCGATAAGTTGAGCCATTTGAGTTCTCTTTTCCTTCCTGCTTCAAGAGGAGCACCTATCTTATGTGTGTCTAGTTTGGCAGGTATAGCTTTCAAATATCCACTTTGCTGTTATTGGAAGTGAACAGCAGCCAAAAAACCCCACTGCTTCATTTGAAAGCTCCTTGAGATGAAGGACGTTACGCAAGTCGGCTACAGGCAGGACACACATGAACACCAGACGATCAGTGACTCAGCAGTCAAGTTCAGAAAGTATGAAAACAAAACAGAAACTGTGGTCATTATTTGTCTAAATGTCACCGCCGATATGAGACTGGATCTCCAGAACAATATGCAATAACCTTAAGTGGATTCATGTTGCTTCAGTGACATGAATGAACACAAATGTTCAGACGTGCAAACACAGTGGAGAGGGGGGGGGGGGGGCTAATCTCCCATCGTCTTTGGTAATCCACCACATGAACACCTCTCAACCCAAACGTGCGTGTGTTCATAAAGACCCATCTGGACCCAGACTGGCAGACATTTGCTGACAAGTGCATTATTGTTGTTTACTACGTGGGGTTTTTGCTCTCTTAACACACTGTCCAAATCATCCAATCACCCAATGTTGTGTTGCACTTGTTTCAGCTCCAGCTCAGCTGAGCAGAACGTGGACGGTTATGTTGTGACTTGTTCTATCAATAGAGCTGTGGACGCTTTAATGTAGATGTATGACAAGCCACGACAACTGTGGCCAATCAAGCTTATTCAACAAGCATGTGGAGTCCTTCATGCCGTAAAACATCTAAAAAGTATTTTCAGGATCGTGATTAGCAGCATGCTGCTAAACGTAACACTCTCCCCTGAGGGATCCATGAAAGATAGACTTCACATCAGTCTATAGCTTAACATTGCAACCCACCATCTTGTAAACACAATCTTTGCTTACTTTGCTTGTGAAATTTGCATGAATCAGACTCATTATCCAATTTGTCCAAATTGCTTAAAAATGACATTACGTAACCATAAACACACTGACGGCAGATGTCGTACAATGTGCTGTGAATGCAGAGAAACAAAATGAAAGACTTGTTTCTCGGCATGAAATGAAATCATGTTTCAACTTAATTCTCATCCCGGAATAAAACACTAAACTCTGTACTCATCGTTCACGATGCACAAGGAGAAGAGGGGGGGGGTCATGGACCATGGACCTCCAGTTCATCGGAGCACTAAGGTGAGTGAAGGGGACGTCCTCAATCCAGCCTAAACCCTTCACTGACAGACATTTCCTTCTAAAAGCACACTCGTCCTTGGCTTGTAGTCACAGCGGTGCATCTCATGCACTTTGATAATAACTGACGAGACATCCCAGCACTGAACACATCAGTGGACTCGAGAACGACAATGCCCCCAAACTGGGAATGACATCATGGATGAGTTCAGAGGAGACGATAGATCTTTCTAAGCACACGGCGCCAGCTTCCCAAAACAGCCCCGGGCCAAGAACAGAGAGGTGTGCTGTGCTGCAATACATTTCTCAGGTTCTGTTGCCGTCATGGGATCCAACGAGGAAAAAGAGCCTTTACGAGCGCTGATTCAGAACATGAACATTGTATAGTGCTGGTATGAACGTGTCACTCGAGGACATTTTGTCAGACAAACAGCTGTTGATGGATTCGCATCATTACTGTAAGATTGACCGTGTGATCTTTTTGGTCAGGGGTCTGTTTCACTGAACAGGCTATCATGGTGAGAATCAGACCGGAGACAAAGGTTTCCTCATGAGTATCCATCAATAGTGTGTGTGCAGCAAAAAACAACATGTACTTCAAAAAGCACCATTGAGTATCTGATCACGATTGCAAAAACAACGACAAAAGCTCATTAATATTAAGCCAATTAGAACTCCAGTACGTGTCGGCTTTAACAAGCCTCCACTTTAAACACAGGAGTTCAAGCATGTCGATTATCTGGTGCCCGACTTTAAAGTGCCGATTACTAAAACATCAAAACAATTCCATATTTCAAAAGGGTTTGAAAAGCAGAAATTTAAATATTAAATTATTTCTCTCAATGAAAACTACCTTCCGATTGTTCTGTTCCACACAACGTTCAAACAGAAAATCAATCAACCAGATCACAAAACCATGACCTCGTGTTATATTATTGGCACAATATACAACCGCTATTCAAATGACTGGTTTTGCAAAGAAACTTTAAATACATCTTACACAGAACAAAGCATCTGGAAGTGTGGAGATATGACATATTGCCCTCACAATGTGTGAGGATCATCATCATCAGTGTTTAAAACTCTTTGGGTTCTTTGCACCTCTTTGGCCCATTTGCTTGGCTCGGCTCATCGTTTCCTGGCACCTTAACTCAAAGTTTCCGTAGCAAACCGCAGGAGCCGTCATCAAGTCTCAGCCCGTTTGGCACTTTAACCTCATAAACTGCGTCTCATTCCAGACTGATTAGGTTGGTCCCAATTGTACTTATTGCACCGATGCATGGTGATTGATTGAAAGCTGTTTGTTTGGCAACATAGTCTAGTCTAGTGTCTATTGGATGTCTTCCGTTGCCCCTTTTCACAGGACTTACTAGCGGATTTCAGGATGCAAAGAATAAACACACAACCCCTATTTGTGTGTCGACTCCTATATACACATTACAACACTGCACACATACTAAAACCACTCGTACCTCAAGTATCCTGATGAAATACTTTGTGCGGACTGAAACACTGAATGAGGATTAATCCCCTAGTGACATGGATCCGTCTGGTGATTTGTCTGTCGAGTACAATGATATCACTGGACTGATATCAGCCATTGACATGTAGATGATATCACCCTCCCTTTCAGGCTGGTCACAATGGAACTTTCTGTTATTCACAGCCCCCTAAACATGCCAAGACTTGGACAGGAGGAGGTGGGGATCCAGGGTTACAGAGAAAGAGACAAAGCAGAACCAACAGAGAGGAGACGCAGAACTAGTTGAGACAAGCTCTGGAAGACATCTTGACAAGAAAAATGATTTACAAATTCATGACACACGATTAAATCCAGCAAGAAGATCATCGTCTGGCAAATAAACAGCCATTTCCAAAACCAATGAAGCAGTCAGATAACCTCATTGGGTTGCTGTTCATGCACACAGCCTGTGGCTATGTGACACAAATCAATCATCCTCATCAAAGGGGCCAGTCGGGCTCTTGTGAAGATCACAGGAGCTTAAACACCGTCATTAGTGACGAGCTGGTGAGAGGAAGCGGCAGACACAGGAAGTAATGAGTGCAGGTGTGAGCGCTTCTTCAATGCGTTGGCTTTTACAGACGGGGCCCTTTGTTGCCATTTGTCTGAGCTCGGCTCCCATGGTGACACATTTAAGTGGATTTAAATTAAAAGTGGATGACAGGAGAAATGTGACCAACTGTGATTGGTCGGCCATGGCTGCTCCTGTTCTCTGAATGCTGGTAGAGACAGTTAACAGCGAAGAAAACAGGAAGCAAGTTGAAGATGAAGTTATCTTTCCTTTCAGCGACACTAAATGAATCAACATGTTCTCAGGCCATATCCACACTAGGCCGTGTCTCGTTGGATGCAGAGTTCTCAAATAGAACCGATCTCCGTCCACACGGGAGTTTTCAGCATTATTGGAGCATCCACACGGCAGCCTTCGAAGGCGGACAGCACATGACCATTAACGTACACTGGGCATGCGCGTGATGGTGTAAACAGGAAGTGGATTGCTTGCTTAGTTAAAAAAAAAAATATGAGTGGAATAAAGTAGTCTAACAATGAAAGGTTGTATTTGATACTTAAGATCTTCCTCTATAAACTCAAACAGACAGTTCGTGGAAAGTTTTAGAAGTTTTATTTTTCAGACGTAGTTACAGCGCTGCGGGTCTCTCTCTCTCTCTCTCTCTCTCTCTCTCTCACTTCAACTTTACTTTAAAATCAACACTTACGCGGAAACGTTTACTCGATTATGGTCCATAAATGTGGTCAACACACGTCGATCACTCGCTTCCATGTGTTGTTGTCGTGGGGGCTGATGAATGTAACGTTAGCGCCATTGGGGTATTCCTTCATGAGATACGGCATCAGGGGATAAGCTGGGTCACCCAGCAGAAAAAACAGGGACATCATCTTCGCCCTCCATCAATTCTTTAGGGCATTTGCTCCATCTTTTAGGGCACAACATCATGCAACAGGTCCGACTCGCTAGCTTCTAAGCTAATTTTAACATTACCGCCAATGGGGAAATGCTCACCGTGATTAGCATTAGCGAATATAATATATCTTCGTACATATTTTCATGAAGAAATACTTGCAGACTGAGGTCTCTCAAGGCTACCAAACGGAAAAAGTAAAACGAATCAGCGTCGATCACTCGTCTCTCACTAGTTTCCTCTGTGTTGTATGTTTGTAGCTGTAGCTCTGAATAGCATTTATTGCTAACTGTAGCTTCAGACAGCCGCTCCGTGGGGGCTGATCGCCGATGGTCAAGCAGCTCGCTCATCGCTCGAAGAACAGCTCGCCTCCTCCGCATGTAGGCATTAGCAGCATTGTAAAATGACGAATTTAACTCCACAATAGCTGCTACTACAGACAACAAAGCAAGCAAGGCTTGCCATTCGTTATCCATGTTGAAATGAATCGCTGCTGGTCGCCCGGCTGTTTTGTTTTCTTCCGGGTACGGGTCACGTGATAGTGAGTGTGACGAATCAGGGACGGAGACGTCATGGCTGGTAATAACCAATCCAGTAGCGAGCACGGGTGTGGGCTCATTTTTTCTAACAGACATCCGTATCCGACGTCTACACTGAACCAAAACCCCGGGGTTCTCAAATACCTCCAACCTCGGCGGAGTTTTCAGGTTCCTCCGTTAAGGCTGCTCCAAAACGCCGGCGTGGTGTGGCTGCTCAGTGTAAACGTAGCAAAACTGGACTAGTGTGGATATAGCCTCAATCTAGCAAAGCCGTTTCAGAGCAAACCCTTCTGTGAGTGAAAGAACATGAACACGATTACTTCTTTGTGATTGCACGGAAATAGATGCTCGGAAACGATTTGTGATCTAACTTGCAAAGCCAATTACTGTGCAAACCATCCCATCTCTGCTGTGTATCGCAACAGGTGTGAAGAACTTCTTAAGACAACAAATGTCTGACACAGTCCTTTACTATGACGGTGGTGCTATGCTAAGCTACAGGGTGAAATCCTACGCTGAACTGCAGTTTCTACTCCGGATGCAACGGTGACAGGACCACCAGGCCACGTTCACAGAGAGGCATAAACCTGGTTTTCAACAGGACTCTTAAGGGTGTGTGTGTGTGTGGTTAGCAAATCCAGAGCAGAGTTCCAATTATCGTCAACTGCCATAACAAACCAGATTTAAGAGTAACTGCTGTGGGTTATTAAAATCATGCCAAATACACGTAGTTTAAACAGGCCCTAAATTAGCACGATGAAGTAATCAAACGTGCCTTTGCAAAGACCCGTTAATGTTATCTGGTTGTTTTTTTACAGTGTATGTTTCAGTATAAGATGGGCAGCCGTTGTTTAAGAATGGCACACCTGTAGAAGGTCAGAAGATAGAGTTGGGCCTTTGCAATCAAGAATTTAATATTGCACTTATAGATCTTTGACGCAAACAGTTACGATGACAAACTTAAAAAGGAACAAACGAGAGGACAATGATCGAGGATGTATGGCTGAAGAAGTGAACTCAGTCCAGTGGTTTTATTCCCGACGATAAATGACAAATGGGAGACCTGTCGTTATAAGCTCTCACCTCGAGTCCTGACACCATATATGACACAGCATGTGACTAAATGAATTGAATAAGAAGCCGTCAAACATTAACCGCTGCTAATGCCGACTGAAGCTTTGTGTTGTTCCACACATCCAGGATCCAGTAACCTGTCCCTGGTTCCCTGAGGTGACCAGGTGTGGATGGGTAATGAAACCAGTCCCCGCTGGGTTAGGGTGACAAAAGAACCACACAGGAAAGGTATCAGTTCACTGCTGTCTTCTGAGCTCTTGGTCCTGATCTGCCTCAGAGATTCTAGGTCAGTGCTGGCTTTTTAAAGACTTGATATGGGCCTCCAAGGAGTTTGGTGCTGCTAAATAGGTCTGTAATGGCTGCTGACACTCTTCAAGAGGATCTGTCATTTTCAATACTAATCTGAGATATGGTACACTTTGATTAGTTAGAAAAAACTCTTCATATATAGAAATGTTGTAATTGTCTTCTTGGTGGTACAGAGACAGTCAGCCAAGTCACAGCAGTGAGACATGCATTAAATAAAGAACTATACATGATGGGTGGAAACGTTTGGCCAATACAAGTGCAGAGTGGGAGCTATTGACAAAGACATAATGAAACATGCAGGGGTTCAACAGTTCAGTTTAGATGCTGCAACCCACAGCCCCATACTCCTCGTCCACGCCCCTGCTACACTGAACCGTTCACTACGTGCCACAGCGAGCTTCAGATCACTTTGTGAAGCCTTTATGTAAACCTGCAGAGCTGCGACTGCATTCCACCGACGTGCAACAAATAACCGGCCGGTCGCGAGGACAGCTCGCTGCAGGATGACACAGTCAGACGCCATGGAGGGCAGGCAAGTGTCGTGATTGAAAATGCTCCCATACAAAACCTCGTTTGTGTGATTATTGTTCACCAGGCTGGGCTCTCAATGAGGCAAAAAAAAAAAATCCATTCCACATGATGCATTCTTTGTTTTCAGCCAAACACGCACCAGGCCCCACAGCTACTGTACAATGAGCCCCACCAAGAACAACTGAACGCCTGCTGCAACATTCAGGAGGGTCGAGTACAACTATGTGCAGTATCATACATTACTGTAGTAAGGCTCCATCTGTAGAGATCAAGCATGAAGGTTTCTATTTTGAGGGTTTTAATGTAGTTTTCATTGGGATTCAGTCAGAAGTTATAGGAATGTGATATTGCAGAAGACTAAAATACCAATAAATTAAATATATTCACGAAAAATGCAAGGAATATCTTATCAGAAATAAGTCATATAACTGCAGTTTGAGTCACCTTTCAACAGGTGACGAGGCAATAAATTCAAACTGCAGATTATAGGAGAAGGCGCTGCAGATACCGGCTGCAAGACCAGTAATCAGGGCCACGCGACAATACAACAAAACACCTGCGCGAGAAGGGAAGCGAAGTTAAAACAGCATTCATAACTCTGTTAAGTGCTCCGCGTGACTCACCTCTATCCATTCCTGCGCCTCCTGGAACGCGGAGTCAGCGGCCGACTCCTCTGTCACAGGGTGATGCTGATGAGACTGTCCGATGTCTGCAACCGGACTGGCCATTGGCGAAGAAGCTCTGCTCTCCAAGTATTAAAGCTTGTAAAAAAATAATAAAAAGGTGTGAAAAGCAGCTCAGTGCCGCGTTATTCCACCGAAAAATAGACGTGAATTATGTCGGTCGGTTGTGTTGCAGCAGCAGCAGCACCGGCGAGGCGAACGAACCAGTTGCTGCTCCACAGTGTCGCTCCTGTTGGGAGTCTGTAGGCAGAACAACCAGAGTCAAGTCAGCCAGTCACCCATATCGCTTCCGGTTAGACCGTTCAAAATAAAAGCGTAGGAACATACTTTCACAATAGAGGGGGATTCAAATATAACACAATAATATTTCGGGAATTAATGCAGTAACAAGAAACCCTTGCTGTCACACACATTCAAATAATTTCAGCATCTAACGTAACGTCAGGCCATCTAACCAATTGTCATATTCCTTCAAGTTAGTGTATGTTGCTTAAATATAAAGATATCAGTTAACCTACCGCTGGTTTTGAAGACATTTGCAGATTCTTCAAAGACTCATTTATTCAATTGAAATAAAAATGCTTCCACTCGCTACTGTTGCAACTCTCAAAACTAAAGGCCGATGGAAACCGGAAGTGAATGTCTTTTTTTGGCGCTAAAAAAAATGAACAAAACAAGACAGGTGACCGGCAATTGCTTAGGACATTATTAACTCATTGTTCAATAAATAATAAACACTAGAAAATACGATTAATATATTTTACTATTTCTTTGTTTTATAATCTAAAGTAATTTCATCATTCACAAATTGTTGTCAGTGTTATTACTGCTCATTGGCATCCACTCCACCAACCATTTGTTTAGGCTCTTATTTTGGTTGCAAAATCGCCTTACTTCCGGTATTAATCTAGCTGCAGCTGGCTAACTTGATGCATCCGGACCGACAGGACTTGCACACCGCAGTATGATCCGCTCCAATGGCCAGAAATACACAGAGCAGCGCGACGCCACCACCATCCAATGAGGGCAGCAACACACTGGGGATCTCACACCCATTTCAACGATATGGGGCAACTTTGAGAGCATTAAGTTCACTGATTTAGAGCAAAGGCACCAAAAAGGAAAGAGCCGAATCATAACTCCAGTCATTGATCATTATGAGGCAATTAACACAGATACTATTTAGAATTATTATTTTTATATGAATTTTAATCATAACAAATACATCTAATTACATTTTGCAAATAAAAGTTTTACAGGTTTCCCTCGACCAGGCCAATAAACAAAAAGTTGAATTGGCAGACCTAATGAAACAGTGGAAATGGCTAAGGTGGGAAAACTTTTCTAATTAGCCCCATTTATTTAGCCCCATTTATTAAGTCTTAAAGACAGCCCCTAAACCTCATGTTGAATTACAAAATGTCTTGGACGGTGCAGGGAACTTGCACTTGAAGCCCAGGGAACATTTATTTAAAAATATGTAACCTGAAATTAAAAATGGATATCTCCCCTGCTGAAAACATGGTCAATTGTGTTTGCTGAAGTGCACAGCCAAGCCAGATATACTGTTGATTACAATCAAGTGTTTTGCCCCCTGTAGTCTCCTTAAGTCTTTATAAAGACATTTCTGACAGTATTTAATAAAGTATATGCCCTCTGTGGTCAATGAGATTATACAAAACCAGCTTCCATAATAAATCAAGACAATCAGGGATGTTTCGCAAAAGGAGAGGCCACACACAAACAATTTCAACATGTCTTAAGCACAATACAAAATATTAAAAAACATTAGTTTATGAAACTGTATCTGAGGTTTGATGACCACCAGTGGCGGCTGGTGGAACATGTTCTAGGTAGGGCCATCCTAGCAATTTCAGCAAACATCCCAGTAAATTAAGCTATGATGAGTTTCACTGTTAATTTAACATCTCTATTACATGATGCCTCCATGACCAAGTTAAGCAGATGAGACTGAGGCTATGTAGAAGAAAAGATGTTCACTTTGCCGAATATGTAGCTTGACAGAGTTCTCCATGTGTGTCCTGGTGTTCTCATGTTTCCTTACCTCCTCATCCCTCACTCCCTACCCTGGTGTTCTCATGTTTCCTTACCTCCTCATCCCTCACTCCCTTAACTGTCCATGCCGGATCTGTCCCCGTTGTTTTAAAAAGCTAAATACGTTATGACTACAATAACACGTGTATTCACGTTAATGTTTTACTTTGATGTATTCTTATTCTTTCAGCTGAAACCCCAGCGATGTGAAACGGACTTTTGGGCAAATAAATAAAAATATATATAAATATAATTCTAAGCCTTAAGGGAGTTTCCTTCCATAACTTAAAATCACCCACACCAAACATTAAAGTAGCCGGAGACTGTGAGACACGACTCAAGAAGCCGACACACGTCGGTGAATGTGTGATGAGAGAACATTTACACATTTATTTTCTATTTACTCCCAAGTCTGTTTCGCACCACGAAGGCTACAGCTGAAAGAATGGCTCAAATATTGTCATACACGCCATAAGTGTCACAGATCTGCCACTTCTATCTAGTTGTTTCCACCTCTCACTCACCTAATCAGTTCATTCAGTGCACAAATCTGTTAATTTACTATTTCACACAGTCTGAGATTTATTGCCAGCTGTCTTTTTTTTGCATTTGTCAGTTTAAACTGTGTGTTTATGTAATATTCATTAACGGTCCACGTACCGAGCTCTGATTGGTCAGTGTGTATTTGAAGAAAAGGAATTAAATCACACGTTGCTGAGGGAGCAGAAGGGCAGAAAACGGTCAGAAGGCAATTCATTGGTGATATTTTGTCTTCAATAAATAAATGTTGGAAAACAATCACTTGAGTCGTCTCGTTCCATGACCCACAACTGTTACATATGGACCAGATGGAAGGTAACTGAAGATAGGAGTAATGATATGCTATTTTATTAGTTTAAGGGCTTTTATTTGGTTACCCACCAAGTTGCAGCGTAACCGGATGTTCCTCGTAGAACCTGTCTGAATGGTCTTTTATCTGTTCACCTTTTTTTCTGCATGTTTTTCCTCTGACTCATCTCGCGAGTCAAAACCACACCCATTAATGCATTGCTGGTGGAATCCAGGGAACTGCCATTACATGTGAGGAGAACTGAGTCAGCACTATCACACTGGATTAGTATTCAGGGTGGACTTAAGGGAAATACAGCATCGACTGTGCTGTACAATGTTGGGAGTACTCGACATTCTCTGGTAAAAGCTTTGGATGGGAAGTTAACAGGAAAGTGAAACAGTTCAAATTGGATACCATAAAAGTTCAAAGTTCAAAGTTCAAAGTTCACTTTATTGTCAAAGTTTCCACATGTGTTATGCATACAGAAAATTCGAAATGCCGTTTCTCGCAGTCCCACAGTGTAATATAGACATGAACATATAACATATAATAGAATAAAATAGAATAAAGTTAAGAACATAAGGGCCTAGATAAAGGATTAACAAGTAGCAGCAGAGAATAAAAAGTGACTGGTGCTGGATGAGGGAAGGGTGTGTGAGGGGGGTATTTGTTCGTAGCAGCAGAGAATAAAAAATGAAAATAAATAAATAGAAAAAGTGACTGGTGCTGGATGAGGGAAGGGGTGTGAGGGGGAGTAGATGTCCTGGTATGTTCCATTTGAGGCAGTGGGGAAAGGTGGGTGAGGGGGAGGGTAGAGAGGTCAGGGGAGAGATGGCAGGGGGGGAGAGAGGGGGAGCGAGAGGAGAGAGGGAGGGAGAGAGTTCAGCATCCTGACCGCCTGGTGGAAGAAGCTGTTCCTCAGCCGGGTAGAGCTCGAACGGAGACTGCGGAACCTTCTCCCTGAAGGCAGGAGGCTGAAGAGGCTGTTGGAGGGGTGGGTGGGGTCACCCGCAATGCCGAGTGCTTTGCGGGTGAGGCGGGTGTTGTAAATGTCCTGTAGTGTAGGGAGTGAGACTCCGATGATCCTCTGGGCAGAGTTCACAATGCGCTGCAGGCTCTTGCGGTTGGAGGCGGTGCAGCTTCCGAACCACAGCGTGATGCAGCTGCTGAGGATGCTCTCAGTGGCGCCTCGGTAGAATGAGAGCATGATGGGGGGGGGGACCTACAACATAGTCCAGCAGTTATTAGCAGCAACATTGCTCCATGGATATTTCCACAACCCAAAGTAAATCTAGATATATTAGAAAAGAGAAGAGAATGGACTGAGCGGAATGTAAACATCGGATACTTGGTTCAAGATTTACTGAATAAAAGCTATTCTAATTCTATAAATATTATTTCAGATGGATCTAAACACTCAGATAATAATCATGTAGGAGTGGGCATATACATTCCAGAATTCAACAAAGGAATTGTTAAAAGCACTTCAAACAGGTTATCAGTGCACACAGCCGAACTGACCGCAGTCATCATCAGTCTTCAGTGGGTGGAGGAGGTCAAACCAATGAAAGGAGTTTTGTGTTCACATTCTGCAGCTGCAATACAAAGTATACAATCCGGTCAAACAGTACGAGGGGATCTTTTAACTGAAGTGTATACGTCATTACTGAACTCACAACATTTAGGAATAGATGCACATCTCTGTTGGGCACCGGCTCATGTTGGAATAGAGGGAAATGAGGTTGCAGATAAACCTGATAAAAGAGCGTCAAACTAAAATTATATTTTAGAAATTTGTTTTGGGAGGTCAGAAGCAAAATCAGTAATACAGCACGGAATTATTACATCTTGGCAGGAAATTTGGAATAATGACAATAAGGGTAGAAATTACAACAAAATTCAGACGTCAGTCAGAGTGAGAAGTGATGGAAGTAAAAGTAGAAAAGAAGATGTTACTTTCAGATTAAGGTTTGGACATACAGGACTCAATGACACATCATGAAAAAGACAGAGTGGGATACATGTGAGATATGCAACTGTAAAGAAACTGTTGAACATGTGCTGATAGAGTGGAGGAAGTTCAGGGTGGAAAGAGAGACTGAAGAACATAATGGTAGACACAGGAAGGGAGTGGAGCATCAAAGGACTGTTAGAGATAGAGGATAAACAAATTCAGCTTAAAGGGGCTTTATTTAATATTTTGAATGGAACGGGTTCAATATACAGAAGATAACTTCTATATGAAGTTTATTTTTATTTTTATTTTTTAATTTTATTTATAAATAACATTATTATTGTGTTTAAATGATAACTGTCATAAAGTCATGATGTTACACACTCCGGTCCAGTAGGTGGCGCCTTAAACGTTGGTCTGTAGTCCGCCATTAAAGTGAAAGAAGAAGAAGGAGAAGCAGAAGAAGAAGAAGCAGAAGAAGAAGAAAGAGGCGAGGAAGACGAAACGAAGAGGACTCATATCATGGTAGCCTATAAAGCTATTGAAGTAGCTTAGCATGCTACTGGAAACAAACGGACGGGACGGAAGTGACCAACACAGCGCTAGTCAGAGCTTAATGAGAGTAAACGGTGTTTTTAACGGAGTTCCTCTGGAGGGAAACTTTCTGTGGTTTAGTGAAAATGTCTAAACTAGAAATGCTGAGATATTTCGTCAACCAGCGACTAACTGCGGCTGATGAAGAGATATTTGGTATGCTTGAAAGAACGATAGCAGAGTACGAGGAGGAACTCTCTCGTTCAAAAGAGGAGAATAAGCGACAGCGGAAACTTCTGGACGCTGTTTTCAACCCGGAAGTCCGGATACAAAGAGCACGTGGGTTCACTTTATTTATTCTCTCAGTTCTCAAACACTGTTCATGCTCCGGCTGATACCCTTTAATGTAGTTTGGAGTGAGACTCTGTTGCAATGAATCTTTTTCTTCTTCTCCTGATTTCATATTTGCAAACGTGTCGCTTTTCGGCGAAGTAAGCCGTTTTGAATCAAAATATATCAAGTGTAGACCCGTAGAGTTTTTATTTGGGGGGGGGGGTCAACCGGCCAACCAGCGTTTCTTAGATTGGGGTGAGACAAGGAGAAAATGTGATGTTGTTTATCTTCGCAATAAAACATATTTGATAGATTTGCTATTTGATGCGACGTGTAGAGTCTTGGCCAATCAGCGTTAAGATGTCTACACAGTCTTCATTTCCCTCTGTTAAAGTTTAAGTTCCATTACAGTTCAGACTTGCTGGGTTAAGTTGACGTCCACTGCATGCGGAACTTTGTCGACGGTTAGCGCTCATCATTATTGTTGAGAATAAAACTCAGGTGAACAGACTGATGTCGAGGCGTTTAGCTCAATTCAAGCAATAAGGTTTATTTGTAACAGAAGTATTATGTCCAGCAGTTAAACGTGCACGGATCTAGAAAAGTTCACTCTGTAGGAGCGAATGAAAAGCTAAAAGGCGCTTAGACAGAGTGCGCGAGCGGTGAATAGGTTCTTCGGATGGAAGCCTATTGGTTGAATACAAAGTAGGAGGCGGATCTGTTTCTATCTTACAGACAGCCGGTTGGAGCACTGGGCATCTCCGCCCACACTGGCTCACGTCCGGATCCCGCCTTCTCTGGAACGTCAGTGTGTGTGAAATGTTGATGTAACAGCATATTGTTATGTTCGGCCGACGAGATAAGCTAGGCACAAGATATGCAAGGGCGCCTCTTTCTATCTCTAAGATGGAGCAGGCAGTTGAAACTAGTTCTCTGTAAGACTATGTGACATTTAACTGGGGCAAAGGCTATCCTTCAGAGTTCTAGTACTTTCCACTTTGTTCAGGCGAGCGCTAGAGTGCCCCGCCTGGAGTTTTTGACCTTCGTGCACTAGAACTCGCGTATAAGCTGTGTTTAACATTGAATGAATGTATATTTTATTTACGAGGACATTTAGGAGGAAAAAACGTGTTTTAAATACATTAATAAGGCAGGGTATGCTAACTGCAGCCTCTGCTCCAATGAGATGAAGTACAGCAACAAGGGCTCACATGCCCTCTCATCACACTACCAGACACTGTTCACTGTAATGACCACAGCAAGTGTACCTCCGGTCCCAATAGTCTCACCGCAGTTGTTCCCAAAGGCCCTGAAGTAATGAGTGTTAAGGAGCCTGTACGTCATCATTTAAAAAACTCTTATGAGTTTGCAGGCATGCTGATTTGTTCTCTCAGCCTCTAGATGACAGGACATATTTCAACTTAAAGTACAAGTTTGTTCACACCACATGGATTTGGCAGCTTAAAATGGTTCATATGGTCATGGTCACATAAGTTGATTACATTATTGTATTATCTGGTTCTATTGATACTCTGGAAGTGTATGTACAGGAGACTGTTTGCACAATTCTAAAATGTCTTTGTAACACCTGTGTGTGTGTGTGTGTGTGTGTGTGTGTTTACTGTTTTCCTGCAGACGTCCAGCAGCTGTTGTTGGTTAAAGAAGAGGTTCCCTCTGAGCAGCAGGAGTGCAGCTCCAGTCTGGACCAGGAGGACCCAGAGCCCCCACACATTAAAGAAGAACAGGACGACCCAGAGGCCCCACACATTAAAGAGGAACAGGAGTACCCAGAGGCCCCACACATTAAAGAGGAACAGGACGACCCAGAGGCCCCACACATTAAAGAGGAACAGGAGTACCCAGAGCCCCCACACATTAAAGAGCAGGAGGACCCAGAGCCCCCACACATTAAAGAACAGGAGGACCCAGAGCCCCCACACATTAAAGAACAGGACGACCCAGAGGCCCCACACATTAAAGAGGAACAGGAGTACCCAGAGCCCCCACACATTAAAGAGCAGGAGGACCCAGAGCCCCCACACATTAAAGAACAGGAGGACCCAGAGCCCCCACACATTAAAGAACAGGAGGACCCAGAGCCCCCACACATTAAAGAACAGCAGGAGGACCCAGAGCCCCCACACATTAAAGAGGAACAGGAGGACCCAGAGCCCCCACACATTAAAGAACAGCAGGAGGACCCAGAGCCCCCACACATTAAAGAAGAACAGGAGGACCCAGAGCCCCCACACATTAAAGAAGAACAGGAGGACCCAGAGCCCCCACACATTAAAGAGGAACAGGAGGACCCAGAGCCCCCACACATTAAAGAACAGCAGGAGGACCCAGAGCCCCCACACATTAAAGAGGAACAGGAGGACCCAGAGCCCCCACACATTAAAGAAGAACAGGAGGACCCAGAGCCCCCACACATTAAAGAAGAACAGGAGGACCCAGAGCCCCCACACATTAAAGAAGAACAGGAGGAACTCTGCACCAGTCAGGAAGGAGAGCAGCTTCAAGGTCTGGAGGAGGCTGATGTCAAGTTCTCATTCACTCCTGTGAAGAGTGAAGATGAAGATGAGGAAGCTCAGTCCTCACAGCTTCATCAAAGACAAACTGAACAGATGAAAACAGATGCTGATGGAGAAGACTGTAGAGGACCAGAACCAGACAGGAACTTGGATCCAGATAGACATCCAGTACCAGATACTGATGAAAAGACTGGATACTCTTTTGACAGTGGTGATTGGAAGAAGACCAGAGAACCTCAGTCAGGTTTAAACTATTTGAAACCTGATGAAGTCAGTGATTCAAGATGTAGTGCTGGTGAGGAACTCTTTAGCTGCTCTGAGTGTGAGAAAACATTTGGCAAGAGGGGAGCTCTGAATAGACACATGAGAACCCACACAGGAGAAAAACCTTTCAGCTGCTCAGTCTGTAAGAAATCATTTACGCAGGGTTCACATTTACAGAGACACATGACAACCCACACAGGAGAAAAACCTTTCAGCTGCTCAGTCTGTAAGAAATCATTTAACGATTGTTCAACTTTACAAACACACATGAGAACCCACACAGGAGAAAAACCTTTCAGCTGCTCAGTATGTAAGAAATCATTTAGCCGTCGTTCATCTTTAAAATCACACATGAGAATCCACACAGGAGAAAAACCTTTCAGCTGCTCAGTCTGTAAGAAATCATTTAACGATTATTCAACTTTACGGAGACACAAGAGAACCCACACAGGAGAAAAACCTTTCAGCTGCTCAGTCTGTAAGAAATCATATCACTGTCGTTCAACTTTACAAACACACATGAGAACCCACACAGGAGAAAAACCTTTCAGCTGCTCAGTCTGTAAGAAATCATTTAACCGGGTTGCAAATTTAAAAACACACATGACAACCCACACAGGAGAAAAACCTCTCAGCTGCTCAGTCTGTAAGAAATCATTTAACTATCGGTCACGTTTACAAACACACATGAGAACCCACACGGGAGAAAAACCTTTCAGCTGCTCAGTCTGTAAGAAATCATTTCACTGTCGTTCAACTTCACAGAAACACATGAGAACCCACACAGGAGAAAAACCTTTCAGCTGCTCAGTTTGCGGTAATAGATTTGTGCGCAACAGAGAACTAAAGGCACACATGAATACCCACACAGGAAACGATCCCCTTTAGCTGTTCTGGTTGCAGTAAAGTTTCGTTCGTGATAAAAGCTTTCAGCACGAGTCACTGCTGAAGTTACGCATGATTAACCGCGGTTCAACTCCACTGATTTCAATATTTCAATACAAAAAGTTATGCACTGAATGAGCGCCAACTGTACAGTTTGAAATAGTTTTGATTGTATTGATTGATTTGATGGTAATGTAAGTTTAAGACGATGGTTTTACCTGCATCTGTGCACAGTATATTGTATTTAAATGATTTCATCAATAAAATTATAAATGTTTGTTTCACTGGTTCATACCGTTTTACATCGCACACTTTGTTCGTCAGGATTAAATCCATCAGTGACTGGAGTGTGACTCAATAGTTCTTTATCTTACTTGGCAGTTCGCACTCTTTGCTGCTGCCATTACTGGTATAAAATTGTCATCTTGTCTGACACAAACTCATAAAAAGGTCCTTAGAAAAAGCGATCTACACATTCTTTGACCAACAGCATCCTGATCTCGATCTATAGTTGCTTCCAGTTGATTAACAGGCCGACACATTCCTGAATGTGTTCACAACTTGTCGATACTTTTTTAGATTGCCGGTGGCTTTTCTTGATCGTACCGTCATCTTATCCTAATCATTGTGCTCCCCAGGCCTCTTGTTCATGTGTATGAGCACTTATAACAGCTCAACTTCAGGGAACCATGAAACAGGCCCCACCTTTGACTTTATCACACAGCGCCAACACAATATATCGGGATTGGTGCAGCAGCAAAGGGGTTGGACCTGATCACACCTGGCCCTCATTCCTTTGCTTCCATTTTCTGTGAAGCACTCTTTAACATTTTGTGTTACATCATGCTGTTTGGAAAATAGTAAAAATAGTGCGGAATGAAAGAAATCTAGAGAGATTAAAACAATAAATAAAATGTCAGTGAATCAAAAGACATCAAGCTAAGTGATGCAGATCAATCAAAGAAAAACAACTCGCTTTTTCACGAGGGAAAAGACAATAGCTCAATCATAGAGTTGGAAATATGTCTAATAGTAAATACACATTTTATGTCACTCTCACATGGAGCCATCTAAAAAATACATATTACAGGGAGGAACGGAGACAGAGCTCCACTATGACTCCGTCCTCCTCAGTGAACTCATAGAA
The DNA here is from genome assembly GCF_949748355.1 of Melanostigma gelatinosum. Lineage (NCBI taxonomy): Eukaryota > Metazoa > Chordata > Actinopteri > Perciformes > Zoarcidae > Melanostigma > Melanostigma gelatinosum. The sequence goes on from NC_136638.1 coordinate 25,201,425, forward strand.
GGGAACCTCCAGCTTTAGGAGCAGCTCCCTTTCTTGTCCTTCCTGAAGCATCGTAGTGGGAGCCATGGCACGGACAGTAGTAGCCTCCGAAGTCTCCGGCGTTGGCGATGGGCACACAACCCAGATGGGTGCACACACCGAGGACGGTGACCCAGCGGGGGTTAATCACTCTATCCTTGTCATGCTGGGGGTCACGGGGCTCCTCTGCTGCGATTTCCTTCTCTGTGCGGTGATGGACAAACGGGGGCTTTCCTCTCCACTTGAAGGTCATGTTATGATTGCATAAGAAAAATCACTGTCACACTATGTATGTATTAAATGTATAAATCTGATCCACAGTATGTGCCATCGACTTGATGATGTCATGAAGCTGTGTTGTGAGTTATCTGCCAATCAGCAAATCCAGACCACAGTGAAAAGCTCAGGGAAGGGAGCAGCAGCAGCAGTGGGCAGCCTGGCCTTCGCTGGAGGGTTAGTCGGGGGACCTCTTGGTATCACTGTCGGTAAGTGGGAATAAATGCATGCAACAGTTTCTCCCACTGGTGTGTGTTTGTGTGTGCGATCACAATTCCACAAGTTTGAAAGCCTCTTACCCTGTAGGCGGTGCTGTCGGAGGCTTTCTGGGCTGCTGGTTGACCGGTGGACAGTTCAAACCGCTGCCTCAGATCATAATGGAGCTCAGTCCTCAGCAGCAGCAGCAGCTTTATGGTGGTCTTCTGGCCGTGCTGGGAGACATTCAGTGGACAGATTTGGCTCAGCTAACTGCTCTAGTGATGGGCAACGCCACCCTGAAGCAGCAGCTGGCGGCGACCCTTCTCGGGTACATCTCCAAGGAGCTCCAGGCGCAGGTGCACTATGTGGATTCGTGTCTGTGCCACCAATATGCACTTATCCAGGTCCTGCAGACACAGACTGTGTCCACAGGCCTGGCGATATTCTCACATCTGCTGACCTCTTGTGGAATAATGCAGCAGTTCTGTAGAGTAGGAGGAGGAGCTTCAGGCAGGCATGTGCGTTCATTTGTAATGATTCACTCGCCACTCCTCTCTCCTGTTCCTCAGGCTTCGATTTCCTGGATACCAAAAACAGTTTAGTGGATTTCTTTCATGTAATCTTTGTGCCACAATATCTCTGTTCAGGAGACAATCATGGTCCGTTTTTCAGGAGCTGACGGTTTCCTTTAATGAAGCTGCTCACCTTCTTGACTTCCAGGAGTGACGGTCCCATCTGTGTTTGACTGGTAACACTCTCAACCTGGACGGACACCAGAGCAGTGCGGTAAGTATTACAGCTCTACTGCAAATACGTCATCACTTGTCTCAGGAAATACAAAAAAAACATCTTTATTAGAATTTTTCATTTTCTTTGTTAAAAATTTTCCAGAATCCACATTTTTCCAATGTTTGAATTATTATACAACTTTAACACAATGTTATTGTACATTCAGTCTTTTTTTAAATGTGTTCCAAGCTATGAATCAAAGATAGTGCATCTATTAAAGATGAATAATTCGTTTTGCAAAAAAAGTGAACTTAACATTATGTATATGTGTCCCTTAATCTTTGCAGACAGGATTTATCTTTCTGCTTTTTAGCTTTTTGAACAGTTCCACTTGGTTTATTGTCTTCAGGGCTGGTACAATGATATATATTTATGGAACCACAATGACAATCATTTTAATATGCAAAGGTTATGCAGTCAGTTAATTGACTGTTAAATGCCCACCATACCACATCACTTTAAGAGTTTACTCTTTGAGACCCAACAGAATCCTGGTGTGGTGTATTCACTGTATTGAGAGTTGATTGTTGGACTCTCAAAAGATGGTTGAGCGCTTTGTTCCAAGAGCAGATGTATTCAGTGAAAGCACTTCCTGCGGTATTTGATTGTAAGATAAACATGCAGGCATTCTGCCTCCTGTGACTTCTATTTGTTCTGCATTGTAATGAGTTAAGAGCTGAAACACTATATCAGGCTCCTGCCAACAGAAATACCATAATGTGTCTGCAGGGGGTGCCAGAGCTCAGTTATTTTGTACTGGTTGCCAGTTAAAAAGACTTAATTAATATATTGTTTCATGCACTAATGATATTTATTATTCCTGTTAAGTGATGTGTAATGTTGAATCTTGACAATTCTGTACCACCAATAATGGTAATAACGACGAGTCAAAATATGGAGAAACACATACACTGTATGTCACAGTGTTTCCTGCAGTCATAATGTCCCTACAATGCTATTTCAGACTGAAGAAGAATCAAGTGTGACACAGTGAACATTACAACACAGAGAACCTTCTCTTTTGTCTTTAGGTTATCTTTTTAACCAAAATAGAATCTTAAAATACTTCGTCATTTGTGTCAAACGGCTGCTAATGGCTGCCTGAAAAGACAAATCAGAGCTGGGATTAATTCAAAACCGGAACGGAGAAGCAGAAATCAGAACTAGAAATGTGACACTTTTCTTGAATCTCATTTCTCGTCCTCACAGTCACACTCCTGACTCTCCTCTCTACACCTGCAGGTTTTCACGGGTCTTCCTGTCTCCTTCACAGCCTATAAAATGTGGCTCGTGGTCGCTTCTGTCCCGCTGCTCCCCGCCATCATCATGGCGTCCGCTCGTTATGGTGTCAAAGTTGCCTCGCTGTGCCATCGAGCTCTGGCCTGGACGCTGAGGCTGCTGCGAGGGAGAGTGTGCGTGAGGAGCACCCACGCCTTTGTGTTCTCCGGATGCACCCACGGCAAAGCCGACAGCGTCCTGGAGACCTTCGACCTGTACGCCGACACACACTCGTCCCTCTGCATCAGCCCACAGACCGGTCAGTATGCAGAAGCACTTTAGTGCATTCAGTTACAAGGAACTGTCTTCATGAAATCAGGGAAGAGGATTTTATGTGAAAATCTCACTTTACGTGAAATGAACACCGTGGTTTTTGTATTTCACTCACTTAATTCTCTTTGAATAATATTTTACATCTAACTGCGTATCTATCAGCCATAAGTTCCTCACATCATATTAACAAGACACCACTTAAGTTTTTACTACAACTGTATTTGACCTATTTGATTGAAAATATTAGCTTTGTGTTTGGAAATCCATGTCCACAGTGTAACGAACATTCTCTACGTTGACATAAAAGACTGAGTGTCAGATCAATGATCAGTCACAGATATGTCATGTCAAGGAATCAGCATCACCTGTGGTCTCTCCCAGGTGAAGCACTGGATGAAGCGGTGAGGCGCGTCCGTCCCTCCCGGGTGTTGGAGCTCGGGATGCACTGTGGCTACAGTTCTGTCCGCATGCTGCGTCTGCTGCCCTCTGCTGGCAGACTGGTCACAGTGGAGCTGGACCCACTCACAGCTGAGCTAGGGGAGGAAATCATACTGGTGGCTGGCTTCAAACACTCCCAGGTACGCCCAGGGAAGGCTGCACTTACATAGAAGATACATGAGCAAGCATTCTATTTCCTTGAAAGGAAAGCTACATTCAACAGAAGGATTCTAACCCCTCTTCAGTTCCAGGTGTTGACATCCAGCTCAGCGGAGGCCATCCCGTCTTTGCATTCATTTCTTCAGCTCAATCAAGGGACCAGCGAGGGGCTCAATCTGGTGCTGATGGACCATGACCCCGAGCAGTACCTCCCAGACCTGCTGGCTCTGGAGAAAGAGCAGCTCCTCTGCCCCTCTGGCTGCTCCGTCCTCCTGATCTACCGGAACCAAAGAGACGGAGATCGCAGAGAAGTCCTGGGTCACATCGGAGCGAGGCCCGACCGCTACAGCGTCAAGTCAGAGCTTCAGTGTGTGACGGAGATCTTCTACCAAAGGAAAAGCACAAGTTGAGAAGTGAGAACAAAGTCTAAAGATGTCGGTGTGTGCTTTCAGGTTTTGCTGAATAAATTATGTTCAACAAAACTGTTTTTTCCTTCCATAAATTGTTCAGTGATATGTATGTATTACAACATAAAGCTGTATTCATTCTCTATATTTCTCATAATTTAAAATATCAGATTTACAGCCAAAAAGGAAAGCTTAATATTACTACGTATGTTTCATTTTTTTCGGTTGCCTCATCATATATGGCCCCCAAAGGACAAAGTAGATCAGATGATCCTTTTAGTTCCACAGCGGGGACATTTTCAGTGTTACAGCAGCAATAACAAGAAACCTCAATAATAAAACAACAATATGTTGTAAATAAGTAAACCGTTAAAAGCTAAATACAATAATAAGTAAGACTGAACCACTCAATACACATTATTGCATATGAGGTATTGATATTGCAGAGTGCACACACACACACCCACACCCACACACACACACACACACAGAAAATACTTCGTCCTTTTCTTTGTAATATTCACAAACAACAAAGCTGCTCACACAATCAGCTCTCCTCACAACAAAGGAAACAAAGAAGACATGACTAGATGTAGAGCACAGAGACACCACTTGATGGCGATCTCTGCTTTTTAAAGGAAGAGGAACTCAGGCCTTGATTTAACAAAACACGCCTTTAAAGGGAGATGCCACCCATTTTAAAAGCGTACATGTTATCCCTGCAGGACACATCAGTTGTAAACTCTCAGGAAACGACACCTTTGAATATGTGACGTCAACACATATCTGATTCATTCCTGACGAGGACGATGATCCACATCAGACTTGTTTTGATGCACCCTCCCTCTGGTGCATGTTGAGATGTTTATTTGTCAGACCCCAATGTCAATGTTTACAATTCAAAACAAAACATCATTCAACAAATTGCTCCCAGTGGTTTTATTCCCCCTCTTTCTGTTTTTCTAACAGCATGCGGTGGAAGATGCGGAGCTGCAGCATGCTCATCACTGTTGTCCTGTGGGTAGAACTCAGATGGAGTGTCATGAAAGTGCCTCTAATGACACTGCCGAGCCTTTCAAAGCAGCAGGAAGGCCATTACGTGGTTTAGAGACAATTTAGTGCAGCATTTAAATGAATAATATTGGTGCAAAAACACAATTTAATTAAATGCAATATTTCTAAGAGCCCAAGGGGTGGGTTTCGACTCGAGGTGATAATTGTTACACAACAGCGCAATGAAAGTAAAATGATAGAAACTTAGAGAGCTCGCTGCAGTTAAAGAGACACAGGTAGAAAGAGGAGAGTCAGGGGACCTGGTGTAAATTGTCAGCTACTATGAATTAGGGATGGAGATGAGGTAAGACATGGTCAGAGATGAGGGCCAGTTAAACTGTTCACTGTGAACGTCTCCACGGAGGAACACGGGTAATGGAGCTGGGTGAGTTTGACGAGCTGCATGAATACTTTATAATCTCGTGCGTGGATCATGATTCGCACACAGCAGGAGAAGCGGCGATTCTATTTGCTGAACATAGAAAATGAAACAGGAAAGTGTTGCTGTCTGCTCCCCAGCCGGTAATACGACTTCCGTTATTGAGATCTGCAGAAGCATAAACAACCAACTGATTAGTATACGCCGTCTCATCATCAGCCTCAGAATGTAACAGCTTTAATTCCAAATTAGGACGCGTAACATTTGGCGTAAAGGTGACGCCCACGCTGAGGAAGTGATTTCCTGCATGAAAGTCAAAGTACTGAATATTATTCGCGCTAATTAGCAATCTGGAGCATTTTGCTTCGAAAATAGCAGCATTCAGGATGGGTTCAGTTTTTTCATTCACTAAAAGGAGTTTTGCAATTTGGGTTTTGTAATGAAAGAACTCGTGTCTTGATGACAACAAAGATTCAAGACTTTGGATTTTTCTGGCACAGCTTGTTGTCTCTGTCAATATTTACTCCAAGTTTCTGAATCAGCATATGCATACACCAGTTTTGAATTATGCATTGATATTCCCATGTAATAAAGAAAAACAACATGGTCCAAATTTCACTCAACTTTTCTTTCTTTTTCCCCGAATCCAATTTGCACAAGTGAAAATAAAAGCAGTAACACTTTTTGGTTTGCATGATTTACACTCATCCCTTGCCCATCGATCCCCCACCATCGATCCCCCACATATGTTTATGTGCATCTATATATCTGTTTAGAAGTTTGTATTTGGTTTACCTCTCATGTTATTTCTCATGCTCACTGGTGGTCTCAAGGTGGGTGGTTGGGGGCAAAACTGTCCTCTAGGGCCCCTTACCTAGATAAAACGTGACGAAGTGCCCTCTACGTTGCCTTTCCAGTGGAGAAAACATGACGTGTCCTCTACGTTGCCTTTCCAGTGGAGAAAACATGACGTGTCCTCTACGTTGCCCTTCCAGTGGAGAAAACGTGAGGAAATGCTCTCTAATTTGCTGTTCCAGTGGAGAAAACATGATGAAGTGCCCTCTATGTTGCCTTTCCAGTGGAGAAAACATGATGACGTGCCCTCTACGTTGCCTTTCCAGTGGAGAAAACATGATGAAGTGCCCTCTATGTTGCCTTTCCAGTGGAGAAAACATGATGACGTGCCCTCTACGTTGCCTTTCCAGTGGAGAAAACATGATGAAGTGTCCTCTACGTTGCCTTTCCAGTGGAGAAAACATGATGAAGTGTCCTCTACGTTGCCTTTCCAGTGGAGAAAACATGATGAAGTGCCCTCTACGTTACCCTTCCAGTGGAGAAAACGTGAGGAAGTGCCCTCTACGTTGCCCTTCCAGTGGAGAAAACGTGAGGAAGTGCCCTCTACGTTGCCCTTCCAGTGGAGAAAACGTGAGGAAGTGCCCTCTACGTTACCCTTCCAGTGGAGAAAACGTGAGGAAGTGCCCTCTACGTTGCCCTTCCAGTGGAGAAAACGTGAGGAAGTGCCCTCTTGGGTGGCCTTAAAATGAAGAAAACATGATGCCATAGGCTGCCACACATGCTAACATGCATGCTGGTGCCCCACTGCGTGCAGCTGGTGGTTTTTGAAAATTATTTTCCACCCCTGCCCCTCAGACAGCCTGAGATTGCCACTGCTCACATGTTGATGTTTACATATTTGTCTGTATTTGCCTTCAACAAAGCGCAACACACTAAGAGATGAATTTTGGATACTGGCAGGCATTTCGGAGACACTATCAGAATTACAATAATTCTAGCAGTATGCAGCATGTCCCAAAATAGCCAGTGTGTGGATGTAATTACACAAAGTAGACCAACCGTAATGATTGCTCTGCAGCTTCCACTGCCCTCTCCGCCGAGAGAGTCTCCCAACTTCCCACAACACAAGTGTCAGAGCCAGGACGTGGTCAATTTCTCAGCTGTCAGAGATGATTTAACATTTCCTTGCGCTCTTTTCAGAGTACCACCAGTGTACACAGTGATGTACAATCAAGTGTAAACACCATGCTCTATGACCACCCCCACCTTCGCCCCTTCCTCCAATTTCCCTAAAAATTCCAATTTTAATGGGTTAAATTTCTGGGTTCCTCCTTCATCAAGCTTTGAACTGCTCTCTGTGCTACGGAGGCTGGAGAGCTGATGTAAACACAGCTTTCAATTATAAATCAAACTCTAAAAAGAGCGACGCTCCGCTGCCCTCGGGCCCTCTGCACAAAGGCCCGGCCTTCATACCCAAACACCCGGCATTGCACTGCTGGGAATGTGGCCTGCTATTCACCACGATACATTCACAACGGAGTCAGAAACCTCTTCAGTGGCTGTGAGCGTCAAAGTTATGCAGAAAATGTTGTGCTATGTTTTGTGCATGTGCTGGCTGTTCTACCGTCTATGGCTCTAAATCCTTAGATGATGTTTGACAGTATGAGCAGTTTTGCTGGATTTTGGTCACATGTATATTTGTGCGAGTTTACACAATTTCATCAAATTTAAGAACAAAATAATAACCTCCCCACCCTTCTGGTTATCGGAGTCAAGTCCCGGAAACGATGCTGATGAGAACGGTGAGAGTGAAGCAGAACGGTAAAGTTGTTCGTTGAAAGACACTGAAACGCGCCGTAATGCGAGAGTGGAGCTGTCAGGTAATCATAAGAAACATTTGAACAACCAGCTGGTGCTGTCATCTTGTAGAGACAGTTTGAGGGGATACACTTCATAAAGTCACTTAACCCAACGACAACTGACATGTGAAGCTCCTTTACCCAGTCACAGTTGAAAAAGTGTGAAATAAACATATTTTTATTATTGTTTTATAATCAGTGGAAACAAAAGCTATCTGTGAGGAGCTCGACTGTGTCACAACATGTTAGTCTGAGTTGCCGACTGAATGCAACTGAATTGCCTCGACTGCACCGCTACAATCTCTAATTAGTTGTGAAAATGTGGTGGTTGGGAAAGTTTTTATCAGCGTGTTTAATTGCAGCATAAACAACCTTTTTTTTTTTTTTTTTTTTACTGCAAAGTCATTTTAAATTCTCACCACGCGTCTTCTCAGCCAGTGAAGGAACAAAGCCTTCCCCTCTGCGTCTGGTTCATCAACTGGAGTGGGTTGAGTCAAAGGAGAAAGGAGACACTTGATGGCCTCTCCAGAGACCAAGGGACTTCTATATCTGGTACACTGTGATAGGTTGTGATTACACCCCCCCCCCCCCACCACCACCACCACCACCACCTTTTTCAGGAGTGAGGACGCAGCTTTATTTTTAAACTGTCTGTAGAGTTGTTTATAAGAGCGCTATAGGCTTGTATGAGACCTGAGTCTGTGAATCTACATTGATTTATATTTAATCCATACTTCTATATAGATCTCTCTCTCTCTACACCTCCATATATATGTACATATGTACTGTATACATATATATATATGTATATATATATATATATAGATATACACATACTGTATATGTATAGCCAGGATTTATTTTTAAATTATTTTACTCAATACGCCCCTTTTGTCCTGTCCCTCCAACTTCCTTTCATTCATACTTTTACCCAGTCAAAATGATCAATGCTATTGACGCTACACTGTTTACATTCTCTCTGTTTCTAACTGTGCTAATATGGTACTGCCAAAAGATTATTTGTAAAACTTAACACAACTTAATTTTAATCAATAAAAAGTATAAAGATTGTTTACAAACTGTTTCCCTGTGAGAAGCATCACTTAAACACACACTTGATAAAGGAAGCTTCAGTTAAGCCGTGGACACATTCAGGAGGTCAGCTCCTTTACTTCTTATCATTCTGATGAGTGTCAGCTGTTGAAAAATGAAACTACAGCTTCTCTCTGTTAATCTGTGGAGGGATCTGACAATGTGAAGTGACTCTACCACCGCCTCTGACCCAGACTTCAACCTGCAACACACACATATGCATTCACACACACTCACCCTCCCTGTGGAGAGAGGGAAGATGGAGAGAAAATAGACCTCCCACCACGCGGTGTCTTAAGAGGGCTGAAGCCTCTCACTCTGCTCCAGGTTGAAGAGGCCTCCTACGCTTCAGATTTTTTTTGTTATGGGGAGAAGCAAGACATGCTGTCCATGTCTCATACTCCAGACGTTAAGAGCACTTGCGGGGTGCCGAGGGAAAATTTGACAAGCACAACAACTGTCCTCACACATTTTCATTACGATATGAAATGGTGACAACATGGCTCCATTATAAATACGAATAGCCGATATCTTGTTCTTATTTAACTACTTTCATGCACTTTAAAACTGTAGACTATAAATAAACCCTAATATATTTAGTTATTGACACATTTTAAAAATGTAACATTATTTAGATTTTGTTTTATTTCAGAAAAGTATTTCTATTCCATTTCATACTTCAAAATGTAAGATGCTAAAGCATTTTCATGTCATGAATTTGAAAAAGTGAATTGTTTGCAGTCATTGGCATCACGGTATTTGGTATGAAGCTAGCAACATGCCGAGCATGTGATTGCCCTGCTTGATTCGTTTGCTATAGCTATCTTAAACGTCAGCTTGCTCAACACCTAGCTACTGTTATTATCCAGAGAGTTGCATAATTGTACGGTTTAATTGCCGATAATCTAAACCGCGATAGCATGTTAGAAGCTAAAATCCAGCTAAATGCAAGCTAAAAGCTAACGCTAGCTACTTGTTAACTGATAACACAGGGACATTGCTAATTCAGACAAAATGCAAATTTAATTTTGGAGGCGGCATATTTGCATACAGATATTAGTTGTACTGTAAGATAAGTTATTACAGCATAATGTGACGAAAAGGCAAAGGGATTGTGCTCAGCCACTGGGCCCATATAGGAGAGAGATGCAGGACAGATAGAGAGGGTCGATGAGGGAAGCGGAGGGGGAACGAGTGCAATTACTTCAATAAACGTACATCGACAGGACATCTTATTATCATTGACCTGTTATGTATTATTCGAGCATTTGCTTGGCCCACCAGATTCGAAAAATAGATTGGGTGACTGTGTGTGTGTGTGTGTGTGTGTGCGCCTGTGAATGCATGTAGCCAAATGTTCATTCTCTTGTTCAGTATGGATTGGACTCAACTGTTTTATTCATGGTTCAATTGTGTTTCTGCATCATCAACCTTTGAAAGCCCACTGAGGGCGTATCGATTTCAGCACAAAATACACACAAAAAGGTGAGCCTGAGAAATGTGACTGCATTGATCTGTAAGTTGCCAGGAAAATAAGACATGAATGGCCACTGGAAAGTTCTCACAGGTGAGCAGAGGAGAGGATTATTCGATTGAAATGCACAGTGCGTATTCGCCGTCACGTTTATATCCCCTCTTTAAGTGAGCATATTATTCCAAGGTGATCGGTGAAATCAAAGTTGATTTAATATTCATTACATTCAATTTGAGACTTCAGTGCTGTTGCTGTTGACAGCCAGCAAATACAAATTGGTGTTGAAGTTGTTTGTCTTCTGATACGGCAATTTATAACATAAATGATATTTACAACTGGAATCGGGAACCTTGTATCACGTGGCAGAAGAAGAAAAAACAAAACTGGCCACAAATGCTCAACAACGTGACTCCAATCATACTGTCCTTATGCTAGACATGCTAAAAACGCGTAGAGTAATAACTTTAACACGCTGATGTTTAGCAGGTATGATGTTTACCATGTTAACTATTTTAGTTTAGCATGTTAGCATGCAGACATTAGCAAATGAACACCAAACACTAAGTAAAAGCTGATGTGTATGTATGCGTTTTGGTAGTATTTGATCAAATACGTATTGGACACATTCCACCTGCTGAGGGCGATAGAGAAAAACGTAAGGGATCAACAAAGTTATTCAAATTAATCCTCTGGGGACCATGAATGTTTGTATCCAATGTCCTGGCAGTCCAGCAAGGAGTTAAGACATTTCACTCAAAATCCCAAATGTCTACCTCGTGGTGTTGAAAGATAAAACAATCAAGGAATCACTAAAGTCGGGAGGATTCAACTTCGAGGGACCATGAACATCTGTGCAAGATTAAACATCAATTCCTCGAAATGTTGTTGAGATATTTGAGTCTGGACCCCAGTGATCACCGGACATTGTCATCCCTAGAGCTGCATTGCTAAGAACCTGTGTGTGTGTTGGTGGAAATAGTCACTTTGTATAAAGCGTCTGGTGTTTGTAGGTTATAACAACCTTAAAGTGTGTTCTCAGTTTAAAAACAAACAATGGAACTAGATTGAGTTTCTACCAAATTACCATATTAAAGCAATGTGAATTCCTCTGGATGTTGCAAAGTTGATCTAAATATACCGTATTTAATAAGATAATACCCTCACACACCCCTCACACGCTCCACCCTGCCCCCACAAGAACAGGTCTTGTAATGACTTTATTTCAAAAGTAATTCCAACACACCGCCATGGGTGGAGTAGAAACTGTTATGAAGCCACTGAGTTTATTTCCCATGAGTCCATTACTGCCGAGAGTAGCCGTAGATATACTGAGCCTCGAAGCAGAATAAGCATCATGTGATTCATGAATGGTTTTTTTATGATAGTTAGGATAGTCACAGCATTATATGAAATTTAAATTATATTCTTTAATATCTGACCAACACACTTGAATTGAGGCCATCTTGACGAACCCCGAATGGCATAAATTCACTTCCTCGCTGTTGTTCTTTCCCGCTATTTGCTGCGGTATTGCCTGTGATTTCTGTAGAGATCCTCCTGCACGCAGCCCCTAATGACTGCTGTGGATGTCTAATCTGATGCATCGCCATGGTTTCTTTCATCTTGTTTGAGAATGGAGGACAAGTGCGCCTCAATCTCCCCCGTGTCGACCCTCGTTTTGTAAGCCCACATGAGAAGAGGAGGCAGTGTGGCTGTCTTCCAAATGGACTTTTCATTTGGACACATTATGGGTTTGGGTCACAGCAGCAGCACAGCTGATCACATCTCAATCAATGGAGCCATTGCAGACCTGGAGCAAGGTCCATTTAGGAGCCGTTTTCTTTGTTACTGATGTGAATCAAGGTGTGTCTCAGTGTGTGTGCTCGTGTTGGAGTATGAGCCAGGGTGTGATCTGATGCATCAAGTACGTTACTGTGAAATGTGAGTTGATTATTACAGAAGGTCATGAAGATGACACCGATAAATTTCTCAAATTCATCTCAACATAACATGTATGGCTGCTCAAGCTCATCAAATGAAAAGCTTCCTTGTGTGAACTACCTACAATCATAGTCTTACAGCCTGAACTAGTGTGTTGTTACTGGTTCCAAAAATGTCAAATCATTCCTGAAAGTGGACTGAAGTAAATCTCACCAAAAGGTCCATTTAGTCTCAATTACATCGCACCATCTCTATCAGCAGGTGTTTGCTCTGTAGAACTGTAGATGTTAGTATTGCCACTTTAAGTCCATATCAGCGTAAGAGCTGAAGTTCAAAGTTCATCATTGACCTCAAACAGCAGTTGAGAAAACAATCTCACCACACGGTCCATTTCTTCGCTGGTCTGCAGCTTTAAATTGCACCTGCTGTACTTTCACAAATGCTCTGCAGTCTGATTTGCACTTAGTGTGTGTGCTCATGCAATGTTGTATTTTGTTCTTTAGGGTTCAGAGTCCAATGAAAAGTAGAGCATGAAAACAACATCCAACGTTTAATGGGAAAAGGCTTCGTTTAATTGCATCCTGCTAATGTGGCTGCTGTTGAGTCATTATGCTTTGTTAGCTTTTCAAGCACAAGTAACTGCTGGTTATTATCAGATATCAAAATCCAGGTGCATATACCATAAGACCGTAATATTGTGCTGTATTCCCAGTTGCACGGCGGTGTTTGGTACAATGATATTAGATTTCTTCTCGCTATCTCTCTCGCCCCCCATTTCATGGCCATTATCCTCTGTAAGCGAGCTGAGACAAACAACTCTTCAATAAAAAGATGTTTTTTCCTCCACAGATTTATTATACTTCTTTGTATATGATGTGAACGTGGCACTGGGACATTAGGTGGTTAGAGGCGGTAAATCAGACACTGATTTAATCTGTCTGGGCCAGAGTTTTTCCATTTTTACTTGAGTGCAAAACTGACCTGATTTGGGTGATTTTCCTGACAGGTCTGTATATCACGGTGGGTGTAACTGCACTGTGGCACATTTCACGCCATTAAAGCTATCTGTGGGTCTATTATACTTCAAAGGTACACTATCCTTGATATGAGCCCCATGTGACTGGGGAGCATCACATTGTGCTGGCTCTTTACAGGAGAGTGGCAACGCGGTCAGTGCTGCTGGGAGGTAGAAGGTCACCGTGCTGCAGTGTCTCAGGGTCCCCTTTAATCAGGTAGATGTGGAAATCAAAATAAATCTTTTAATGAATCAATGCACTTTTACCTCAATTATTATTATGAGTAGATGTTAGTAGATTAGTCGACATTTCAAATTGTGAATATGGCATCAGCAGCTGAATTTATTGTGAATTAGAGGTGCCTCCTAGGGTCCTTTATCAGTTCATCTATGTATCTTTTTCACGACAGTGAATAAGGTTAAATACAAAATCAACTAATGGAAAGATCAATTCAGCAGTTGGCTTTTGGTTGCCAAAATATGACAATATGGTTAGTCACCTTGTATTTGTACTGATTAAGATACTATGCAGTTTATTAATGAAATGGTGACTTAAAAAAAAAAAGAAGCTCTATTACAGTCACTGAACACAATTCTTTGAAGTTTATGTTGTATCTGAGGATTTAAGTTGTGTTATTAGTTAACATGTCCACCATCAGTTCCTGGTAAACCAAATACAGTGCAGCTTCTGGTATTTTCTTCAGAAATCCCTCAAAATGAATCCAGCAAATCACCGGTTGCTTGTTTGGTTTTCTGGACCTTTTGTGCAGATTCCCACCAAAGATCCATCGGCCCTTCAGCACCAAGTCTTGGCTCGTGGGTCCCTCGAGTGACATCATCATTAGCTCGTCCATTATCTCTACTTCCAGAGATGACCACCAGTCTGTCATGAGTCTGGGAGATCCAACTCCACATCATGTGGCTCCGAATGCATAATATATCCAATCAAATATCACTAATGCTGAACATAACGATAAAAAACGTTTTTTTTAATAATACCCTAGTTGGAAAATATAATTCATTGAAATTGAAGCTCATTCAGATGCATTAAATATAAACGTTAACGTATATTAACACATTTTAAGGAGATGGTGTTGAAATGGGAGTAACAACTATCTGAAACGGTGAAACTACAAATATTGAAATATACATATATTCAATTTGAGACGCACGTTTTCTGTCCGTCTGTCCCTGTTTTGACATGTTAGGAAGTAGCTGCCACTGACCAAAGGCCCGTAATTGGTGACCAATTTCTTCAAATAGTTGCCAATGGCAACCTGGCAACCCTTACTGTCGAGCCTTTCAAGGTTTCAGAGTAAAACTCTGTTAAACTCACTTCACACCACATGACGAGACTCTGAAGAGCATTTGTTTCTGAAAAGCCACGATTAGAATTGAAGGAGAGCCTTTTCATCGTGTAATGTCACAGAGCACTTTGGGTTTCAATGTTTGAATGGTGAAGATCGTCACCTGTAATTTTAACATGCGAGTTCAGGCTCAGTGTTGGGCAGGTGAAGCTCAACGAGAACTTAAACCAAATCTTTGCTTATCTTTATTAAAGGTACTTTATGTGCTCAGGTCTAAGTCTAGAATGACTCTTGTTTTCTAAAACTAGTAACGGTCATGAACAATCAAGCTGCAGGGCAGCAAGAGAGAACAACAAGAGATGAGTTTCAACACCCAGACAAATAGAATTTAATTTCCTATATCAACAACAGATCACGACTATCTCTGTGTAAACGGAGAGTCTTCAGCTCTAAGCAGCGGCGTGTTTCAGCTCATTGTTTTCTGTTTTGGTTCACTCTCACCGCTCTCTCAGCGTCACTTTCGGGCACAGTTAGTCGTTAAACATCTTGTCTTGGTAATTCCACTGGTGCTCGTTTGTTTGGCTCTAAAATTCTCATTTGTGACCTGCAAAGAGATGAACAAAGCTGAAAATACAAATTTCTGTAAATCCAGCCACATCAATCAGTTGCTGTTGCGGCCTTGTTTTTTAATTTAAGCTGGTAAAACATTTGTGTTTTTACAATAAACACGCGGCAGAGTATCTCTACATGAAGCAGGTTACAGTTGCTTTGTTTCTGAGTTCACCCTTTACTGATACAAACTGATATTTTAACATAAGTTGTCATTGGAAGTACAATGTTTTCCTGCACTGGCTGCTTCTAAGCTTTCACCTCACCCGTATGCAAAGTCCTTTTCCAGCTTGTGTTGGAGAGCAGCTACATGAGTCCAATCAAATGCTCGTTTAGTATTCACAAAGCATTTGGAATCACACTGCATCCTGTCGTCACAAGTAGAATACGGGGCTCGGCTTTGTTTTTCACATTGTTCGCATTGCATGCGCATTATCATATGTTACGTAGATATTCTTGTCAAGTGCAGACACCATAATAATCTGCGGACGTTCGAGAAGACAGACGCTGCTATAATTAGACCAATCTGCATGCACGCTGTGTTTTGGTTCTTGGATTCGCGATGCAAATTGGATCCCACAAAGCCGTACGAGTCACCTGACGAACCTCTTAATGCAAGCTTTGATTGCGTTTCACTTGTCACAAAAAGTGATTTGAAAGCCCCTCTCTCTGCATTAAATCACCATAATGAAGCAAGACAAAAATGCCATGGCCATTAGCACATGGATTACAATATTTAATCTGCTGAAGCTCATTAAATCGAGGCTCATGTGCTGGAGAGAGATTATTCAGAGGAGAAATTGTCGTGCTTCTTTTAATATTGGACTGAACGTCTGTTGTTTATATGGTAAGATGGGATGTGACTGTACAGTAACATACAGTATCTGTGCTCACTGCAATGCGCTTTATATGGTGTGTATTATTCTACTATATCTACTGCTGCTGGAAGTAATGGTAGTCGTAGTTTTCCCATCATTGTTCTGCTTCCTACTCTCACTATGAATCATTTCTGTCATATGCATTGAATGTGTTGCACTCTGTTATGTTGTTCATTCTGTACACATGACATCGATCGCACTTCTGTCCATCCTGGGAGAGAGATCCCTCCTCTGATGCTCTCCCTAAAAGTTTCTTCCTTTTTTTCTGAAGAATTTGAAGATCTGTTCTTTCAATAAAACGGACTGATTCGATGTCAGATTTAAGATCAATTAAATCTGTGACAAAGTGCAGATGTATATAATGACTAATTTAAATGTGATGTTCCGTTAAAAAGGAATGGGGTTTTTTTTTGGAGAAATTAGCAAATTAGCTTTCTTTCCAAGAGTTGGGGAATTTATTTAAGCTGGATTCTGGATTCTTGTCGTCACTGTGAGGTTTCGGACCTCCTACAAGAGACTCCAGGAGGTTTGTTTGTACGGATTAAACAACCAAGACATAACGTGTTACTGAGTGAACCATAGATGTGCTAGCTGTCGCCCCCTGGTTCCAATCTTTATGCAAAGCTCAGCTAAGTCTCAGGAACAAAGCAAAAAAACTTTATTTCCCAAACCGTCTAACTACGCCTTCAAGACATCCATCAAGAGGGAGAGTGATTTATCTAAGATGACAAAACATACAAATAATGACTTGAGTGCAATTGTACTTGAATCTTTGTTGTTTCAAAGCTTGTTTATTTGTAATCGTGCAGCAGAAACCTCAAAAAGTGAAATACAAAAAAAAGTAAAGTTAACTTTTTCAACGTGGATATTTTGGACCACAGACACCATCTGTAGGTGTGTTTGCTCCCTAAATTAAGACACCTAACAAGGACAGAAGCTGAACCTCAGCTGTACAGCGTCTGAGAGCTTACTTGCTTTTTTCCGATTACTTTTCTGTAAAGTTTTCAGTCCCTGTGCCGCAGCTGCAAATATCCAGCAGTAACAACAGCTGACCTTGCGGGTGCCTCTTGACAGTGCTCTGTGTTTGTCTCTGTTATTCCATAAATACGAGATAAGGGCCATGGCAGATCCCATGTGTAGCTGTGTGGTTAATTGAGAGCTAGCATCAGTGACCCCGGTGTCTGGCCAAGCCCTCCACGCCACCGCCTATCACTCATGCTGGGTAATTGGTAGCAATGCAGCCGCAGAGAGCTAAAAACTGAAAAGCTGTGACTGACAGAGTTTTGTTCAAGAGTCTCTTTCGGACAAAGGATATGTTTGCTTCTAGAGGATGTTTCATTAAGAAAGCTAGAGAGGGATGCAGGTTAGTGCTATCGGTATTTTTTCCTGATTTCCCTACATGTGCAAAGCGGCAGCTGGAAGCAAGACCAAAGACCAAAATCTTGCTAATGACAAGAAAATCCCAATTATCATTAATTGTGACAATCATTGTAAAGCTTTCAAACCGAGTAGGAATATATGAGTCGTTTACTTAAATTATAAGTGCATCATTTCTAGATGTTTCACTGTTTCAGACAATTATTACTCCCATTATATTACTACCCAACACCATCTCCTAACAATATGTTAATATACAAGTAATTGGCATTTGCAATTAAATCTTTTCAGCATGCAGTCTGGATCACATTTGTATCAACACAACGGGGAAACGTTCATATTTAATACATCTGAATGAGCTTCAATGTCAACAAATTATATTTTCCATCGGCAATATTATAAAAAAAAAATTTTTTTTATGATTATGTTCAGGCAACTTGAAGCACTTAAAGTTCGGGAACTTGGTTAAATTGTGGACTTGGTTAAACATAGAAAAACGACGACATGAGCGATTTTTAAATATTTAAACCTCAGTCTTTGCTCCAACTTCCCAAACATCTTAGCAGCCGAAACCTAACAACACATGTTGTGCAGGTAGCGAAGACCGCTGGGAAAAACAATGTTGCCAATAAACGTAATCCATGCAGCAATTATATTTCCTCCGACATGTACTTGGCAAAGGAAAACCTCATTCTATAAATGTATTTTATTGGACACAAGTTGGCTATTTGGAATCAAATCAACATGCAAAACTGCCAAAAAGAGATCTGAATAGAGTTTCAAAACAGCAATACATAATGACACAACAAGCAAACACTGCATTCAAACGCTTGTGAATTTAATTTGAAAAATGTAAACATCCCTCCCCATCATGATCCAGCCCCTCTGCGCTCCCTAGCATCCCATCAATCAACAGTTAATATCTTCCTTTAGATCTCCACTTTCCTTTGAGTTCAGTCACTTTTTTTTTTTTTTACATTCAATTAGCATGACCCTCAAAAGAATACACCCTCCGCTGTGAGTGCGCTCACTTCCATCCTTTCTGAATGCCATTTCCACCCTGAGAGAGGTGACACAATGAGCAGCCCCAGGTATTTTTTTCACCACTCCTGAACCGGGGGGGTTGGCGAAGGGTGTTTGTGTATGTGTGTGTGTGTGTGTGTGTGTGTGTGTGGGGGGGGGGGGGGGGGGGTTGGGGTTCAGTATCCCCAGGGGAGGGCAGCACAAATCCGAGGGAACAAAAAGGCATCCATATTTGGCAGGGCTTTTGTCTCCGCTGACAGCTGAGCTGAGTGTACCGAGGGGGGCCCGCAACAATGAATTGGATTAAATGTGAAAGTAAGAAAGCATGGCTCCTCAAAGGCCAGCATGTGTGTGTGTGTGGGGGGGGAGGTATGCTAATGTTTACAGTTTCAACACTGAAGCGGAGCAACAATGCTTTTTTCATTTTTTATAATTAAGTTGCAATTAGCGAAATAAGAAAATAATTCCCCTATTTCTGTGCTTGTTAAAAGAGCGCTCTGGAAAAATGATTGCTTGCTAAATGCTGCCAGCGCTCGCCTTGTTGTCTCTCGTGTAGGAACATGTCAGAAGGCCAAAATAAATTCCCTCCTCAATGAGAAAAGAAGAGCCCGGCGCAGCAGTAAATCATATATATGAAGTGTGTAAACCCCGCTCACACACACAGCCACTAAGCTGATTAAAACACCTGATACCAAACAGTTCGCAGTGCACGCTACAGAGCTAATCTAATCCATGCTCATTCTATATTCCATTACTCTACGCTCTTCCAACATGACCTTAAACCTCCGTGGATTCCTTTTATTGCTGCACTTTAACGTATAAATCTCCCGACGAGAGAACAGCGGTGACTTTGATTTGCATTTTATTGCGCTTTAGATTTGCGCTGGGATAATGATGAGACGTGGGGGCAGCGTTAATGCTCTCAATGTTGACCACCGCGGTTCACCCTCTTTGTCTTCGCCGCGTTGTCTCTACCAGATCTGCCGCGTGTAATTACTTTCAGATACCCGTGGCTCGGTAAAGGACGAGGCAGTGTGACCTCGGAAAGAACACAGCGATATGAATAAATGAATTTCTGTCCAAATGTTTGGCAGAAAGGAAATCTCTTCACACATTCACGTGTTCCTGATGTGCAGAGCTGAACAGACACTATACGGAGTAAACCCCTGAATGTGGTCCTTGAGTTTAAGTCCAGCATTGGGCCAAATTCCCACTAGATCGGCTGTTTCACCTTCAGTTTTAGGGGAGTCACGACGCCCATGAATTGGCAGAATGATCAATGATCTGACTGTTGGACAAACGAATGGTAAGAAAAATTCTGCCGGGCTGTCTTGAGTTTCATCTGTTCCGTGATCTGATTTCCCACCAGGCTGCTGTCAGAAGGATCCATTATAAACCTTGTCTTAATACTACTTTAGTCTTGACGGTGCTGCAACAGAAATACAACTGAACTGACTATTTCTTCTCTGCGTCTATGGACCAGTAGTCTTCTTTCTTATTTTTGCTTTCCACTTAAAGTAGTATTGCAAAAAGCCTCTCTTTTTTGTAAACATTTCTTTTCATAAAACATATCGTAGTTTTGTCAACAATACACACACACACAGGTTATTATCAGAATTGTGATGTGTCTACCTTAGTAGTAGTAGGCCTAGAAGTCATTTATTTCAATCATTATTAACAAACATAATGCACATAAACAAATAAAATAACATTGAATTAAAGGGAAGCCAAGAAGGGTAAGGCAAACAAGACAAAAACATCACCATGAAACTTCCCCATTGATTACTTACTTCAAGACAATCATTTTTCTATCGCACAACTTTTCTGAAATGTTATGTTTAAACATGCAAATGATGCATTATCTAATCAAGTATGTGCTAATTTGCATACATTTCCCAGACAGACATCTGAACATTATGGTTATCAGAAGACTAGAGTCAAAGGTTTTTACAGAGGGAATGTTTGGATATCTGTCATAATCCAAAATCAGAAAATACCGTCAACAGACATAGATTAATCCATTTCCCCAATGTTTATGTTGTATAAATCATCTTATGAATGATGGATGAACAAACCCCTCTGTAGAAACCTTCAGAGAGACGAATGAAACAGTTTGGTATAAGTTGAAGTGGAGATTTCTGGCTCAGAGTCTAAACTAATTTAGAGACAACGGCCTTAAACATATGTATCGTAAAATTATATTTTGAATACGCCACAGGTGAATAGGTTACGTTTTGTAATACATGTTTTCTGAAATGTTATGTGAATCTAAAGCTAACATTTGGTGAATTTAGGAGACATTTAAAGATGCAAATAGACAAAGTCCATTAAAAGAAATAACTAAATGTTGTTTTCTTTCCTTGGCATCAAACACTCACACTTGAAATGTGAACTGTTTGAAGTTGACAGTTTCATCCGTCATACAATCATACAGCACATGTGGTCAGCCTGAAATCACATCAGTCCCATGAAGTTTTCAGAGACAAAAAGAGGATCAAACCGTCCTCAAGAACTCAAAACACACATGCTGCATAATCCAACTGCTCTGCTCTCTGCTTTGTATGCTCTCCATGTTTTAAACAGTCAGTTAGCTTTGATAGATTTATACGACATGTTTCCTTTTCTTACTGTGCATGTTTCACATGATTGACAGCAAGTGAGCAATAACTTAATGCAGCAGTCATATGCAAACACTCAACTCAGTTATAATAAAATAAAAATATAACAGGAACTTTGACCAAACTGAATTACAGCCTAATGTTTCCTGTGATGAATCATCTCGCTGTGTGGAAGTTTTTTTTTCATGTTGCACAAGAATGAATGGCAGCTAACAGCCTCGTCTGAAGGGAGGAAACAACTATGTGGAGTTACAACACAGATGACTGGCACAAACCTACAGAGAAACACTCATATCTGCTTCGCGCTATCCATCATTATGTCAGTCAAGCGTTGCGTATTTTAAAGTGAACACAAATATTGAATTCGATGTTTGTCTCACAGCGGAAAGCGAGCTTAACTACTCGGAAAGCCTTGAGCACATTGGCACCGAGTCATTCAGTACAAGAGAGACACAAAGAACACATCTGGCCCAACAATATAACAACA
Organism: Melanostigma gelatinosum; assembly: GCF_949748355.1. Taxonomy (NCBI): domain Eukaryota; kingdom Metazoa; phylum Chordata; class Actinopteri; order Perciformes; family Zoarcidae; genus Melanostigma; species Melanostigma gelatinosum. Next base: position 25,223,168 of record NC_136638.1, read on the forward strand.
CAACACTTAGAATAAGGATGTTTGAGCATAAAACAACCGGTGATCAACCGTTTAGATTGAACTGAACTCTTTGTTTAGCTGCTGCTTCTCAGCTGGTTTCAGTTACGCATTCACTGTAAAAGCTAGCTGTTAGCTGCCCGAGGCTAAAGGGTTGCGAATTCAACATTACGTTCTCTGGTTGCCAAGTAGTTCACTTCACAGGGCAGACAAACCAGAGCAAACGAGCTCAGTTCAAACTGAAACGGAACGTTAAACGTCAGTCGTCAGTGCATTTTTATTTCAGTAGCGTAACATTTCCACAGTAGCAGCAACTGTTATCCGTGTTGTTTATTCAATTCTATTTATTTTTGCATCGCCCAAAATCACAAATCTGCCATGTCTGCATTGGAGACGTGTTCCTTATGGAGGAATTTTGTCGAGGAAAGTTCCCATAACCAACATGTCCGAAACAGGGAGCAGGAAGTAGCACGACAGCAGCTGAAGTAACGTTCTTACTGTGACTCCGGTCAGACCCGGCATTAACATAAGTCCTGGGTGATCCGATCACAAGTGGACGCCTCTAAGAATGTCAGTTCACACCTGGCAATAGAATGCGTCTCGAGTGAGCACTTGCGATCGGAGAACACAGCCCGGCTCTATACATGCAAATAAACGCTTCCTGTGCCTAGTTCCCGGAAATTAAAAGAAGAAGAAATTCAAAAACAAGATGTTTCACACACTCATAATATATCTTGGCTTTCTGAAATGTTCACAGAGACACAGCCAGCGTAAGCTAGTGTGTTGAGCAGTGATGCAGCGTGTATGTCTAAGGCTTTTATTGTGAAAGTTAAGAACTGAAAGAGTGAAGCTGGAATGCACTGTCCTTGCCATCTTGTTTCAGACTGCAGGGCCTCTGTGTTATATATTTATTAACTTCATGAGTATCGGCGCAACTCATAACCCTCGGCTACAACAGTTTACGTGGTTTGAGAACCAACTGGAGACGACATGTATATGTTCGCTCATTCAGCTTCCTTGTTGCTGCAACAACACCTTTGTTCAGGGTTTGTTATCTTTCTCAGGGTCCTGATCACTTTTGTTGTCTCATACCGTTTCTCCAGTCTCTTCCTTTGGTGCACAGAATTGTCCGAACCAGAATTACACCCCCCGATAGATAACGCGCTGACGTCTTTAGCTATATTCTTATCATCCTCACGACGACTGTGACTTAAATCCTGCAGAGCAAAAACACTCATTGGATCTGTTTTTGACAGAAAACACTTTTTTTTTCCAGGTTCAGTCGGGGTAATACCAGAAATTGCACACTCAAGGCCTTCCTTGACACGGTTAAACTACACTGGAATTGCATGCTATTGGCCTGAGGCTGTAACGCTCTTGAGAGCCCAGAGGGGAGCATCTCTCCTGTGTGGATTTTAAAGGTCACGGCAGTTTCTCTCCCTCTCTCTCTCTCTTTCTTTCTCCCCCCCCCCCCCCCTCGCCACTGAGAAAAGAACACAAGCTGATGGCCTATTGAGAATATTGTTTTCCATCTCTGGGCCCCTATAGCGCATTTCCAACGCTGCCCTTGGAAATGCGTTTGAAAGGCAGCTCACAGCATGGCACAACACACAACACGCTGTTGTTGATGCCCTCGGTGCCTCTCAATATGCAGACCATAGATAATAATGGCATTCACTGCACAGTTGGTACCGACTTCCCTCGCCCATCTTTTGAATGGGTACACTGCCTCATGCTGTGCTTTGTGTTGTGCTCTCTTGGTAAACAATGAGAGCTGCATTCACGGCGAAGGAAACGCCGATAAAACTTAAGACACCAGCAACCCCGGCGGAGGATGAGCCCGCGTTGTTGTTTTTTTTAAAGCAATATCATCATGTGTTCTTCAACAGGCGGTGGAACAGGGACACAGTTGGAGAAGATTGAAGTTGTCCCGCCACAGATAACAAGCTGCGCTCACCGCTTATTGTCTTGCAGCAGAGCAAACAAGATATATTCTTCACAGTTTGCAGAGTCAGGTGAACTGATCAGGGGGCTAAGCCAAGCAGGTGGTGTGACGTTTGGGAAATACTGCTGCACTGTGGTGAAATCTGCTCGCATGGTTCTCTTTATTTTCATTCATCCAAATCAAATAAGCAGCAAGCTGAATAAGCAGAGAGTAAAAACGGTTTAATACGTTGAGATTTATCGTTGATGCGAGTCGTGCTTCGTATTCGTGGTTCCAAATGGTGAATAATTTGATTGTTTCATGAACTAAATCTGTAGCTTTGTGTCTTTTTTGTAATTAATTATACCTGAGCAGTGGAGGGTGATACAATATATTGAGACGATACAAATGTGTCTACTGTCAGTTTCTTGATTTATCTGCTTTGCAATTTACAGGGTATGATAAAAAAATATATACATTCCCATCCGTTTATTTCATCCCTCAACAGTTTCTTGCTTGATTTCCAAAATAATCACGACAATATTGACTCTGAAGACAAGTACACAGTTTGTGTGCTGTGTGAACCCAAAAGTCAACGTCGACTTGTGTTAATTTAACTTAAGTCAGTTCACAAACCTCCATTTTATCAACAAGTTCAAAACTGCCACCAAAACTAAGAAATGACATTTCCCTTGAAACGCACTTGGAAATGTAGTTTAGTTGTCTGGGAACATGATGTTGTAGCAGACTGGGTTGATAGCCCAGAGTTGTTAATTCTCATACCAGCACCTCTAAAGATCCCTAATAATACAATAATACTAAGTTTTATTACAATTATCATTTATCTGTGAGCTTCAGAGGTGCTGCTGGTATGTTTTGCAGCTCTGGAGAAAAGCCGGCTAACTCTTTTCCTCTATAGCTTCCTGTCTTTATGCTAATATACATCAAGCTAATGGACACCCAGCTAATGGACACCCAGCTCAGGCTCCACACAGCATCCATGCACAGATACGCGAGTGAGTGGTACTCGGTCTTCTCATCCAACTCTTAACAAAAGTACCAATATCGTGTCTTTCCTAGAAAACTACTCCTTTAATAAACATTACACATATTATGGTCAGCACAACTTCGTTTAATGAAATATCACTAGCATAAAGGCTTTCTCAAGAACCAGGTGTTATGTTTTCTAGGGAACAAGTCTTACACTTATCCTTGAGCAGTGGTTTGCTGCACCGACTCCGACTAATACACACTGCCAGTGGGAATATGAATAATTTATACGTGTGCATGATAAGGCAAGGCAAGTTTATTTGTATAGCACATTTCAACAACAAGGTAATTCAAAGTGCGTCACATAAAACCATTAAAAGCATCAAAACATAAGGCAAAAGAAAAGGAGATTTAAAAACAATTAAGAACATTCATTAAAACATTAAAAAACAGTGCAAGAAATAAAATGCAGTAGTAAAATGCAGAAATGCAGGAAATTGATTAATATATTATTGAATGTGGTTCAATTAAAGGCAGCAGCAAACAGTAAAGTCTTCAATCTTGATTTAAATGAGCTGAGGGTCTCAGCAGACTTGCAGCTTTCTGGGACTTTGTTCCCAGAAAGCTGCATAAATGTAATAAATGTAATAAATGCTGACCGTGTCCAACGGCACAGTCCTGAAAAGTACTTAATGTAGATGTATGAGATGGAAACATGTTTAGTTAGTGCACAGTGCATTTGTGAATAATTAATCAGAAGAACCGTACAACAATGTCATATTTTAATTGTTAAAAAAAAGCATGAGCTGTTCATGCACCAGTTCTAGCTCAGACTCAGGAGCAGTAACGCTCGTTTCTAAATGCATGAACAAACACTTATCACATGTCCTCATATATGTTTACAACTACCACTTTTAGTGCGGCACAAAGAATTTATATTGTGCTTCGAGATTCTAAATGGGGGAGTTAAGAATGTGTTACCCAAAGGGAGTGTTGGAAATGGCACTTACGCCACAGCTATTATGTTGCTGTGGCTTTGTGCTGAATGTGAGGCGAAAGATATATCCACAGTGTTTTACATTCTAGCTGTTGTTCAACCAGGCAGGTTGACTAAGCACGGTCTTATTTGCTGCAGCAGCAGCTGCCTGGAGGAATCGCTCCGCTGGGATCGAGGGATAAACGCACACACGCATACACATGGCTACTTGAGCACTTTGATGGTACTTGTTGAGGGAAAGCAAGTCTGTTTGTTTAAAGTTCCACTCGGCAAGACACGCATCTTAGAAAGCCTCAACTTTCTGAATGTGAAAGAAGTGCTGAATAGAGATGAGCATCATACCTAGGGCAGGGTATCAGTGCTCAACACCTCGACTAAAATAACCCAGTACCATGTAGTCTCGAAACGTCAAACGATACCTGCAATCAATCCTTTTTGTGCCCAGATCAAGAAAACTAATTGTATTATAATATAGTATTTGTATTGTGTATGGTTTTGCTTGCAGCCCAAAGAAAAATTGATTGATTTCTTGCAAAATTTTACCATACAGTCGGGATTGCCTGCATGCCAACGCCTCTCAACACAGATGACTGAGCCGGCGACGAGTAGCAAACAGTGAATGGTGCTAACAACAAACAGTGCTAACAGTAAAAACAGCGCAACAGTGCTAACTGAGGGGGACAAGATGGTGGGCACACACACACACATACACGATAGGTATACATTGGTATCAGTAACACTTTGAGGGTACTGGTATTGCTGACATCATTTTTTGAAACGAAACCCAGCCCTAATAAAACCCCAATAAAGCGCGTGTATATGACTATTTGCTCGAGAGTCCGTTTTGGTTTTGGGTCTGTGCAACACTGAAATACAAATGGTTTGCAGAGTAAGCTGTATTCTAAAGGGCTGCACAGATGAACAAAGATTAAATAAAGTGTAATAAAGTGCAGTTACACTTTCAAATAAAAACCAAGGACAGAATTAAATTACATTTGTGCGTTGCGGTAAAATATGCTGATGAGAGAACATCTACACATTTATGAATCTTGCAGAGCTACAGGGTAAACAGTGAAACAGTGACTGACAAAAGCTAAATCGCTGCTGCCTAAATCTGTTGACTGCAGTTTCATTTAAACATTTGTCACATGCATGTTGGACCCCGAAGGGCAGTGTTTCAAATTACAACAGTCAGTCCGTTAATTGCCAAAAATGCCACACAAGCTTTGGGATCTAGATGTTCCATTTTATTATTAATGAGCCAGAGAGTGCAGTTTGACATTTATATTGGGCCTGCAGATGCAAATGAGTCTCAAATAAGAGAAAAATGAAACACATGCACCAGTAATCTGATTTGTAGTGTAAGACGACTGCTGGTTTGTAGAAGCACGCAGTCTTTGTACAGTTTTGTGTTGCTTAATGCTGCACACATTGTTTCATAATCTAATAAGAAGATGTAATTGTTTCTTTCAACCTGAAGAGTTACAGAAAAACACAGTTTCACTTCTGACAATGTCAGCTGATTTATTTTAGGAAAAAGTCCTGAGACAGTAGAAGGGACTTTGGAAAACACTGATCCACCCTTTCTCTGATAATGTAACAAACAGCTCATCAATTAATCAAGAAAATGATTGTCAGATTCGTCAACGATGAAAATAATCGTTGGTTGTTACTCTTATCCCAACAAACGGACGTATGTGACATGAATGTAACTCCTCCACATCTGACTCAATAAAACACATCTTTGTTGATTATCTCTGCACATTGCTCACATTATTTATACTTTATACTGTGAACTTTTCAACATTTCTTTCACATTCCATCCTCTTCATTTCAAACACGGTGCAGCTGTTTTCATAAAAAAATCCTCCTACTACTATGTTTGTTGTTATGCACCGAATTCCAAGGCACATTCCTTGTATGTGAAAACCTACTGGTCAATAAACCTTTAAATCTTCATCGCTAACTTTGCTGCATAAATCCTCAACAGTAATACTCATGACTTCAAAACACATTTCTGACACGATTAATAGCCGTTTTTCTTTTTCTTTTCAACAGTGGACAGACCACTCGTCTGAGTTTCCCCCAAATTCAGACATCAATAGACATCCTAATCCTCTCGGACTCAAACAGAGTCCTGAACGGATCGCGCCTGTGTGCAGGTAATGTCCAAAATGATGAAATACAGCACAGACGCGGGGCTTAAAAGGTCGTTTCTAATGCAGTCTCTAATGGGCTTTCCATATGTTGTTAGCTCCTGCCACCTGACTTCCATCAGGCCAGCTAAGTGGGGGAGAAGCCGGCCTCTTCCATAAACATCTGCCATTAGAGTTCAGGCTGCAGAGGGAGGGATTTAAGTCTTGCAGCGTTCCTGACAAGATAACTTGTAAAAGCTTGGCTGAGGGTCAAAGGTAGCAGGTATCAGATGAGGTGTATTCCCCCAGTGAACTGTCCTGTAAAGACATATAAATCACTTGGACAGTTGCTGCCGCCTATTTGTATCCGTCCGTCTCTCGGCCTTTACTGCTTTTTTTTCCCCCTGTTGCGAGCCTGAGATATCCACAGAGATAATTCCTCCACTGTAACTCCCTGAACTTTGCAGCTTACTGAGGAGAGGAAATGAGGACATGGGAGCTGCTGAAATGGGGACACTAATAAAGCACCAAGACTTTAGACCTACAATATAGTGGAGATCGATTATGCTATTGACATCTGGCACGATAGGGAACTTCACATGTTGGAGCGGCACTAACAAGATGCAACTGTCCAAATCATGCTTTCTCCGCTCCTTATGCAACTCCTCGTCAGCTATGGAAAGATTGTAACCAAGAAAGAATGGAGAAAAAAAAAGCATTTTCATAAAGTGCTGAAGACATTCAATACTTTCTTTATTCTCTGCCGATCTGCAATAACATTACAACCATTAATATAACTCATTAACCCAGCTTTTAGCTTTGTGTGCACCTATTTCATGGCTTAAAAATGTAGAACTTTATGAAGATATTTAACTACATGGATTTGAATAGGACAATACTAAAATTATGTAAAAAAGATTGCTGTGCTTCAAACGCAACATAATGACTTCCTTCAAGCTTCAATCATTTGCTCGTTTGATTTTGGATATAAACTAATGAGCCCCAACTGCAAGATAAAAGCCACCAGGAGCTCTGGAAAGATGGAGCCCTCAAGTTCAAATTCATTCTACGTTTCTCCCCCTCCTCTGCATGTGTATACTACTTTCTGTTAAAACATGATTTCCTTTATCTTAATTAAAAACACAACTGACGCATGCTGTAATATGGTTGGCAGTATCATATTTTATTCCGCTGGACGGGCTTTCCCTCAACACCAGATGCCCATTGGTGTCCGACTGAGAAATGAGATTAAGACGGCAATATTCGTGGTCGTAATGTCACGTTACACAGGTCATTAAGCCAGCAGGATAACGAATGGTTAGTCGAGGGCCGCATTTGATCCCCCCCTCAGCTCCATTGTTGAGGTAAATTTGTGTCAACACAATGGCAATAAGCCGCCCCATGTCAAGTCAGCCATTCAAAAACAGGATTTAAAGTCAATTGTGTTCCAGCACGCTTGATGTATGTGAGGGAATTCGGTTCAGATGTTCCCAATGACTCCCCGTGGTGAGTGCATGTGGGCACTTATTGATTTCATGCCCGCCATTCTATGTATTTCCATAAAAGCTTTTAATGGTGGGATCTTTTACCGCTGCTGATGCTTTGATTGTAATATCGATTTGTTTTGAGTGTTCGATAAGCACACAAAGAGCAGCTTCACTTTTATTAACTCCAGAACATACAAGTGATTTTTCAGCCCTGCTTTTCAGTTCACGTGCATTCACCAAAACAACAGTGTGTTTACATTTCTGGCCAGTGGGAAATTGGGGGAAAGGTGAGTTATTTCAGGGGATTCGATGGTTGTTATTGTCAGTGTGTTTTTTCCTGGCGTCCAGTTTAGATTTTTTTCAGCTGGCCTGGTCATTCAACCTGGTTACAAACACATCTATTCTTCCATACGGGTTCAATTAGGAGTGGTGAACCAATGTGATGCTGAAGACAAACTAAGAAACATAATCTGATATGCTTTCTCAAAAATCATTTCCCTGCAGATCCCAAAGGATATGGACTTAAAACAGCTCATGGGACAGAACATAAGAGATGATGAAAAGAAAGAATTTCCAAACAAATTACAGCTGCCGATATTTTGTATTCAGATTACTGTAATCCCCTTTACATAGAATCTGTTACTCCTTTACCATTCACCTCTTTCTCTGGGAGCAATTAAAAGCAAACTCTCGAAGCTCGAGTCCAACAGGAAGCATTAGCAGACTTATGACTTCAAAGGCTGAGCTCAAATATACCACAGTGAGATGCGCTTTCAGCCATGGCTCCTTCACAACAGACGGGCTTTCTTCTCTTCTTCTCCATTATGCACAGTATCAGTCAGGTCTTTTGTGTTATCAAAGAACATGCGGGGGAAACAACATTTTAATTCCAAAGAGAATCAACAGCTGAGAGCAATGCTGAACAGTGCATACAAAAGGAGCGAAGTCAGTCATTGGACCGAGAGCAGTTTCATGAGCATTTGATTTGCTCACAGAACCCCCGGCAGTGTTTCCTCATACAAGGGGGCGATATGTAATTCGGACAGGCCATGGGTGAGAGCCCCCCCACAAGTCATGGCTTGTACATTTTTATAACCCTGTACACATTTGTTTCTCGCCCTTATTTCTTTTCTTTAATGCTCATAAATGATAATTCTGCAGACACACAATATTTTGCATTGATGGCTTTGGTCTGTACATGCCTCTTGTAATTGACCGTTTGTGAAGCCCCGCCCCCTGCTGCCACTCCATCAAGCTGTCATAGCTACTATGGAGCCCACACTGTCACTAACCACTCACTGAATAAACATGATCACATTTTTGGAAAAACAGAAAAGCCGATTTCAGAGTCTCCAATATGTTTTTGAAGATCCAGGATGTTAAACTGATTCAGCAGCAAAAACAGGTTAAAAAGATAAAAGATAGAAGCTAAAGCCTACAGATCACAGTGTAAAAGTGAACCACCACATCACCTGGAGATCGAGACAGACGACGATGAAATTTAGGAACACTGTTCCTGTATAGATGGGTTGGTCCTTATTCAACGGTACAGTCATTAAAAAGCAGCATGTATTTACATTCGGTTCACCTTCAGCAGCTAGTGTAGCATAGAATTACTAACGCTAGTTAATAACGTGCTAACGTACTCTGCTTATTTTAGCTCCACAGGTTTTTACGTAGAAACGTAATGTTTTAGAAACATGTATATCTCCTAAGCTCTCCGGGCAACGAGTATCATAAGAACAACATTTAACCATGACTAGCTCCAAATCCACACACACACACACACACACACACACACACACACACACACACACACACACACACACACACACACACACACACACACACACACACACACACACACACACACACACACACACACACACACACACACACACACACACACACACAGCGTAGCATGTCTTCTAATCCTAACTTCAAGCAAAGTGAAAGAAGGATAAGAAATGACCAGCAGCCTCATGCTGGTACATTTGGCTGAACTGCTCGACTCTACCAGCATGTTTGGCAGGAGGCCAGCTTTCCTCATAGTATTTTCATCTGTCCGCATGCTAAAAATCACCTGTGGCTGAATAGGTAAGAAAAGAGAAAGTCGTCTTTGTGTTTAGGCAGTCCACAGTGGCCATGGATGAAAAATATCCTTTTCCTGCTCTGATCTTCTGCCACAGATTGCAGTTTCCCAAAGTGGATAAATGTGCCATTTCCTTGACTGTGCAGGCCGCCTCACTGCATGCTTACACAGCACTTGAGACATGCTACCACTGATTAGGCTAGATGTCTGCCCCCCCCCAACCCCCCAACATGGTCTCTGCTTCCCAAAAGTCAGCTGTGCCTGGATCATCCATTTGTCTTTGTGTAATGAAATCCACAAGCTGCAGCACCCCATCGCAGGAGCTATTGAACTTATACTTATTGAATATACTTTTTAGCTTAACTTTCTCACACTTAGAGAAGGAAATTGATTGCTGTTTGCCCCACTGACTCGTAGTCCCTTCCTAGAGGTTGTAAACTGCACATATGCAGATACTATGGGACAGACATTATAGCCTTTGCCGTCCCATCTCTCTCAGCCCTCACTAACGATACTCTGTGAGCTTGGACAGTTATTTACCATCACCACATTTTGACCCATTATGACCATGGACTGCAAGAAGTTGACGAAGTTACTGTGACGTCACCCATTGGTTTGTGGACTGCCGTTTTGAAGTCTCAAGTGTGGCATTTTAGCTGTCGCCATCTTGGTTTTTGGAACCAGAAGTGACACAAGAGGGTGGAGTGAAGTACAACCAAAGGCTAAATAAGAAACTTTTAGGCAACCAAAATGTTAAAATGAACTTCCATGAAGTGAAAGGCTTAAAGTTATAAGACAAAAACACAGACAACTCCCAGAACCGAACAAAGCCAAGGTAGAGACCTGTCAATCACAAAGCAGCCACGCCCCAAAGTACAACTTGATTTATGGTCTATTTGACTTGAAATGGACCATCATTTACTAAATGAACATCATGATGTATTGAAGAAGACTTGAAACTAGCGATTGAGACTATAAACCATGTTTCCAATGTTTACCAAGGTAATAAATCAAGAGAGAAGTAGAGTCATTTTCTCATAGACTTCAATTCAACCAGAGACAAATAATGCAGCTTAAAGGCACTTCAGCATTGGCTTCACTTTTCAGAACTGGAGGTGGCCACCTGATTATGACAGTGAGCTCATGTCAGCTAGACCGCCTCCTTTCTATCGTGCAGGACAGGAGCTGCCGATCACTCAGCAAAAGTTGTAATAACATGAAGTAAAAGAAGACCGATGTCTAACCTTAGCAAGCTAGGCTAACTAGCTTCCACCATATATGTATGTACAGTATGAGCTTCCACATTGCGAGTGGAACACAAACTTAACAGCCCAATCCCAAATGTTGTCGTAATGAGACAAACATTGCATTTCTACAGACAGATCATTGTTTCAAAAACAGAAACCAATGCTCAATAGCTGCATTATCATTATGGTTTATATATCTTTACCAGAAAGTGATGAGGATTCAAATTGACTTTAGATTTATTTTCCTCAGTTCTGCGTTTTGTTGAAAGTATCATTAAAGTCAGGGCGACCTGACCCTCCCCTCTTCTTATTAATGATCCGTATGCCCGTGAGGAACAGTTTACATAAGTAATATCCCTGATTAGATGATAACAATGATGATTGTAATGGACTGTCTTCACTTCGCTAATTATTTTGTGCCATTAATATACAACAGTGAGCTCTCACAATCAGCAGCGAGAGCCAGCCAGAACCAACTAATTGGATTTGTAAAATCCATCGATGCTGATATTATACTGCAGAGGCACAAAAGATTGGATTCACTTCACCAACTCAGACACATTGCTCTCAACACAAACAAGATGATGTAATGCCGAGGATTAACACAGTAATATCGTGCAGCTTAATCCACACCAAGAGTACATCAGGAAACAAATGGAAGCGGGAGCATGCAGTGGCAGTGGTAATATAGTTTCTAGTTCACTAAGCTGTAGTGGATTTCTGTGTTTAACGAATGCACCATGAACCACCAACCTCTACCTCCTCCTCCCAGCACGAAGACCCCTCTTCGGAACACGAGTGTGCAAGAACATGATGAATGGCACCGTAGTGTATAAGTGGCATCATTTCACCACCTGCATGAGCAGAAAACAAGCTTAGCCCGGCACTTTGAAAATTAGCTTCAGTATGAGGAGGATGCCGGTCCAGCTTATGGCGCTTCTGTAATTCCATTAATTGACACCAAGTGTGTGTATTTTCTCTGATGGCAGAGGAGGCCGTGCTTGTTGCACAATCGTGATGAATGCAAAGGGTGCAAATGGTCAAGAGGTGTTTATTTCATGGGCCCCTGCCCCACTGACAGCCTTTTCATATCTGGACATGATATAGAGCTCTGACCTGGGGACATTACACTTCTGGAGTGCAAAGATAGCTCTTCCTTTTGAAATCCAGCAGACCAGCAAATGCAGGCGCCGTAAAGCAGCTAACCCCTCTTGTCTTGTGTTTCAGTTCAGAAAGAAAAGGGCCTGTAGGTAAAGTGTCATCAAAAGAGTCAGAGATTACTGCGGTGCAAATAGGTCAAGCTTTCCTGACAGAAGTGGGAGTGTTAGGAATCCATATCTCATCCTTAGCCTCCTGCATACCAAGGTGATTTATTTGACATCACACGGAGCCTGCAGCACCAAAAAAAAAGGAGTTCATTGAAGGGAAAAAGGGATGCTTTGATTTCAAAAGTTGGAGGCTTTGATGAAGATACTTCCACATTTTTGGCCTGAGCGTAGATGTCAGTCTGTCTGTTGGTCGGTGCACCACTTTGGTCCGGACTGAAATATCTCAACAATTATTATATGCGTTGTCATGAAATTTGGTACAGATATTAAAGGTTCCAAGAACATGGAGCCTACTGACTTTGGTGACTCACTGATTTTTCCTCTTTACTTTACTTAATACTTAAGTTCATGTAGAAACAAACGACATCCCCACCAGACTTTTGTTTTTAGTGCTAAGTAGTAAAACAATGTGAGCATGCTAACATGCTAAACTAAGCTGGTGAACAGAGAAAACTTTATACTTGGTTAACATGTTGATATTAGCATTTAGCTCAGTACAGCCACTACTCTTAGTCTTGTTAAAGAAACAAAACAAAGAAAAAGAATCCAACAAATATTCCTGGAATTACAAATATATTAATGGAGGTAACCCGACGGTCTATTTTCTGTTTAATCCTCATAGTCACGAGACTATATGTGATTATTCCCTGATCATTTTAAATCACCAGCTGGTGATTGCACCATGAACTCCAGTGAAATAACAAAACATGAAAACTTTTTTTTTTTTTTTTGCAACCCATCCCTCCACTCCCAGTACAATTGTAATCCAATCTCCATTTCAGCATGGAAATGAGAAATAACAAGATTAGGAAACAATTTATATGAATGGCCTCATGTTCACTCACTGTTTACGCTTTCTCAGGAAGAAGAGGAGACTGTGGTCTCCATGGAAACTGTGGCTGGCCAATGGTGGGTGCTTCCTGCCCGACCGTATGACGTGCTGCCTGTTGAGACGGCCATTGAAGTTGGCAGTCGGAGTGTCTCCCCATAATTTTCATTGCAGAAAGAAAAAGAAAGTGGGAACCAGGAAAAGTGCATTAGCAGATGATTTCTGCACATGCTGAAGCTGTTTGCTTCTTGGTTTTTACTCTCGTCAGGTTTCAGTTAGTTTGTTTAGACACCAAATACACCCAGAGCTATATTTAAATATGTAGCTGCTGTCATGGCCATTGCTAACAACAGCAACTTCAAGCTGAAATTATGGTTGAAATGTTTGGCTTTATGATTTTAAAAGTGCTGTGCTTACGAAATTGTATCTGCATTAATATACCCCGCCCCCCCCTTAAAAAAAGCGTATACATCTGTTTTTTAAACGGATACCTCCCTGGTTTTATTATCTGTAAAGCATTTTGTAACTGCCTTTTGAAAAGTGCTACGCAAATAAAGTTGATTATCTCATGTAACAGGCAGATACAGCTGAGCCCTCAGGAAAATGTGCTGCTCCCTGTTCTGGGCGATGTGAGCAGTGGCCTTGAAACTACCTGTCGACATTGATCAGTCACGCGGCGGGCTTTCTCTGAGATGGGACTTGCAGTTATTAGAGCAAGAGGCCATTAGATGGAGAAGCCTGTCGTCCGCTGCCTCCGACGGCCGAGGTAAGCCCTGAGGAAAACTGCCTCCCCCCCCCCCCCCCCCCGGGCAGCCCTCGCAATCACTCGAATTTCAAGTCAGCAAGGTGGTGTGATGTATTGGCTCTCACCAGTGTGCTCTCCAGACGAAATTGTTTGGCTGTTGAGTGCCATAGCTGTGTAAATTAGGACATCAAACCATACTGTAGATGCAGGTTCTTTTTTAAGGGGGCAATAAGTAAGGTTTTTACTGCTCCACGGCAAAAAATAACATCAATATCTGTGGTTTGATGATCAATACAAATGCCCCAAAAATGACTTCTCTCACTGCAGATACTATCTGGCTCTCAGAAAACCGACCTGTACTGTTTTTAAAACCTTCCTGTTCACATTTTCAGACGCTGAAGAGAAGACGTTAAATTACATTTTTGAGCCACACTCGTTCTCAAGCTAAAAACAAGTCAAATCCTACGGCGGGCTTATTATTACTCTATTTGTCACGGTGACATATTGCCTTTTCACTCGACGTCTATATTTGATTTCAGCTCATAATTAGCTTTCCCCTCTCTGCTGTGAAAATATGACTTCATAATGTGCATCAATTACATACCGTAATAGCTCAAGGGTATGCAAGGGGCTGTGGGCTGTTGAAGACCGTCTTGTCTTGGAGTGGAAACCTTCTGCTGGTGTGTTTAGGAAGAGGATATGATAGAAGTTATGTATCACAAAATGCCCATTACGTATCATGATTTTCAAGATTTTAGGGGACAGATCACCCTTCAAGAGAGCCTACTCACACTATTCAGTGCTGGAGTGCTGAATTTTGTTAGTTTCAATCATCATTGATATTAATCTTGTGATATTATCTCTGAGACGTAATGCAACTTTGCTGTCTAAATCACAATTTTCTTTTTCATTCCTTTCATTCAGATTTAGATGTTAATCTTTCAGTTGTATACAGAGAACAGACAAAGAAGATCTCTCAGAAATGAAGAATATACAACTAATTTGTTTCGGCAGTTACGTTCAGCAGGCTTTTTATCGTGTCATGTTCTTGTACATGGAGGAGGTCAGGGTGCATGATGGATGTACTAAATGCAGGACTTTGACGCAGGTGACTGGAGTTTGCATCCTGAAACCTGGGGTGTGGTACGATTTTGGCAACAGAAGCTTGTTTGGGTTGAAGATGAGGGAAAGATTGTGGTTTAGTGTAATCATACTGTAGCTGCTGAGAGTGGATTTCAGAGAAAACATAATACGCTGTCAGTGAACATTTTGCTGATGGTTGCAGTAATGTACAGTAATTAATAGCATTTCCATTCTGTGGTGATTACGAATGTAATCCAGGCGGTATTAACGTTTCTTTCTAAATGTGTTTGCATTTACAGACCAGTAGTCTGTCAACGTGGCATTTATCAGAGGTACATTTACTGCCGTCCAGTGGTTTGTTGAGCAAAGCAAACATAATGTACTTTATATGCAAGTTAAATACAATGGATCCTAGTCTGATCAGGAAACCTACATTTCACTACCACTGTAAATGTCAATGAGCCATTAAATGCATTTATATATGTGTATTAACGACTCTTTCCCCAATTTAGAAATGTTCTTTTTGCCTGAAAGACATCCTCTAAATCACAATTTAGAAGTCTTTTGCATTGAATTCAGGGCACTAACGAGGTCATTTTTGGACTTTGATATTTCATGTTTGCACAGACAAAACTGAATTAGAGACCTGCTTGTTTTCCCAGTGTTTTCTTTGCTCATCTGTCAATAGAAGTCAAGGTATTCAGAGGTATTCGAAATATTTCTTAATGGCTCTGCAGAAAGGCGGCACCCAGCAGTCGCTGCCTGCTCACTCTTACGCTTTGTCAGTATTTCTCTAAACCTCTATTCACACGACCCATCCAGCCGCCGTCTTTAGGAATCCCCCCCCCCCCCCCCCCCCCCCTTGTCCTATAGACCCACACAGCAGGTAATATCTCTCTGGGGCTGCCAACGCCGATGTCTTTCACACCAACAGCCCCATCAGGCGACATCAGAAAGCAGCCCAGGGTGTGTTCATCCATTTGCCCTCCACTGTGGTCCTGCCCCATCAGGACTCCGGTGCCCCCCTAAGACTTGGGAACCCATTTAATCAATGGCAGAGATTACAGTAGTCACGACCAGCTGGCGCCTGCTCGACACCGTCGTCTTCGGTGTCCATGCAGGGGCCTGTTACACTGCAGCAACCCTCCCCTCCCTCCCCCCCGCTACGAGGGGGCAAAGACCCCCAATGGGCCGCACTCAAACACACATCGCCTTATGATTGACGGCTTAACTGTTGTTGCGTGGTTTACCCTCACAAAGCCGCCTTCCAGTGCATTGTAAAAGCAACTTGTGTTTACCCTCTCATGGTGATTTGTATGTGCTTCTGCGGGTTGAAATATTTGCGACGAGTTTGTGTTTTCCTGCAGCGACACGATCAAGGTTTTGCACACATACAATTGGTGATTAGAGTCTGCCTCCACTTCTGTCGGTTTGATATTTTCTCTGGCTGGCACCCTGTTGATACTTCCCAGCATGCACGAAATAACATTCTGAAAGAGACATCTTTATATCTCATGTGGTATTTTTCCAGCAGCAGAGAGTCTTAAAATATTCACGGTCATATTGGGTAAACCTTGGGTTTCAAGGTTGCCAAGGAAGTGTTGATAGAATTTGTTTCCCTCAGCAGCTGCTCTCCTGAACCCGGAGCGCGATACAACATCTCTGCTGGACACCATCACTGTGAGTGGCTTGTTCATGTTCATGCAGAAATAAATAAATAAATCACACTTATTCCTTTTTGGTGAAATCCTGATCAGAACCATTGATTGAGGCTGATTGGGGATCTGTTGATATTGTATTAAAGAAAGTTCACTTTATTGCTGTAAGTTTACTATTTAAAGGACTACCGGTACGACACAAAATGACCGATTTTACATCAATTACTCACCGTGTGTCACCTTGAATTCTTGAAGGAAACTTTGCTTATTCTCTCATGCCGTCCCGGAGAACTGAGCATCTGAAAACAGAGTAAATCCTCGATGAGGGAAATGGGGTCCAGGTTTAACGACAGCAAACTATATCAAAACATCAGCAGTATAATCCAAGTCTCCTTTAACCAGCCTTATGCTCACTACTTCCCAATCACACGCATCTTCACCAACATGATACGATTTAAAACACTTCCGTCTCACGCGTGCGCTGCAGGTCCAGTTGAGTCCGGACGTGTAGCGCCAAACATGTTCTCAACTAACTTTGATTGATCAAGACTTTTCTCCATTTTTTGATTCTTCGTTCACTGTGGAGGTATGTTAGAAAAACTAGTTTTCTTCAAGGATTCAAGGCAACAGATGGTGAATAATTGATATACAAATGGTCATGTTGTAGGTGAAGTAGGTTTAAGTTATCCTGTAGTTAAAGTTTGGGACTGAAATTGTCTTGAGCTTGGTTTTGTATACTTTTAATATACTTTAATATAAATACTTACAATTTATTGGACCAAAAAGTACTGATTCTAACTTTGATAACTTTTGTTGATCAGTGAAATAGTTTTGAATAAAACTAAGAATGTCATAATCAGTTTTTTTTCAGATTCTTAGTTTCATATCCTGAATGACTTTCCTCCTAAAATGAAGTTGGACGACTCATCTAACGAGCTCTCGAGAGGGAGTTTTCTGGTGGAGGAAACAAGCAGCGGGGTGAAAGCGTGCCTTGTCTAAGCAGTCAGGTATGAGCCGGTCGGTTTCATGAATGGGCATGTTATAGCCTCAGCCAGGTGAAGGTACAATCCACGCGCTGTTACCGGGGAGTTTGCTTTGGCGCTGAGGTTGCAGAGGAGCGACCGACTCAAAGGAATCATACAGATCACGTTGGCGGCTGTACCGGCTCTTCACTCTGCTGCTTTCACCCCCAAACATGATGATAAAGAGCAGCAACTCCGGCCATGCTTTGAATTTTTATGGGACGTTTTTGTATTTTCTTTGGCAGAGGAACAGAAGGCACAAGAGAGGGTTGTTTGGTGGAGCTGGTTGAGTTTGCTCTGCGATTCCTGGCATGTCAGTTATTTTGTTTAATTTGAGTTATGCTGATTAGACCTTGTATGTTCGGTGTGTACGGCAGGTGACCCGTCATCGTAGATGAAGATTGACAGCAACACAGTGATAATTTGATTAAACGCATACATGAATATGCACCAAAGGATAAACAGTTATAAAGGCTTTGAGACTAGACTGAACACGACTCGATATTCTACAGACCTCATTTCTGCAAGATTTCATACTCCAAATTTCACTGTCTTGGGAAATTCTAGTTTACCACAACTTAGTCGTTAGTTCTGGCCATCGTTCTTATCGGCAATAACAACATTGTATTCCATTGTACAAAGTTACATGCTGAGATCTGGGAACATCGCCTTTGTTCACGTATCAAAATGGAAGCAGAATCAGAAAACACGAGCATCAAAACTGTTATGAACATCCATAATAGTTTACAGACCAACATCTTGGTTCAACTTTCACCATATTTACTGTAGTTTTCTAGTGATATGAGGGAATATTACTGATATATCCAAGATTCGGAGCATTCCTTCTGCATCTAAACGCCTCTCATTGTGGTGACGGCTCACATCTAACCGTGCGAACAACAAGCGCTGGTAGAACTACTGTTCACCCGACAGGTTACATGATGACATCATAGGTCTGGACGCCATTATCGTCTGTAACCTTCGGAGGAGAACGGTGGCCGTGAGCTCACATGCACCCAAAGGCCCGTGTGGCCGGCCGACTATGTCAATAACAACACACAGAGAGAGAGAGACTTCAATCTCTGCTCAGGTAGACATTACTCCACTATATCTTCACATAGAAAATAGATGTTTGCTGCTATATCAATGCTCTGAATGCTGCTTTAAGAACCACATTTAGTGATTTCGATGATCTGGCTTAAATTACATCTCAGATCATCAGACGTCCAACTTCCTGGCAAAGATGTCATTATGTTTTCAGATTGCTGCATTTAACTACACGAGTACAAAAATATAAATAAAAAATAAGACCTGACTTTTAATGAACCAGAAGAAGCCTTTGCTATGTCTGATCTTTACAGACGACAGTCATCTTCTAAATTGGCGAAAATCCCAGTTTGGTGTTAAAATGTATAGAATTGTACATAAATGTCACATTGTGTTCCGTCTTTGTGCCCGACACATAAAGCATCACTACCAGAGGAACTGGAGACTGCAGACCCCTGTGTACAAGAACTAAGAAACTGTAGTTGCTATCAGAAATATTTCATAGAGAAAATTGCTTTCAGTCATAAATACATCATGTAAACGGAGGCGACTGGAACCGAGCCAGACCTCCTGTAACAGAGCAACACGATATGCATCACCTCGTAAAAGGCACCAATTAACCGGGCCCTCGTATATCAGTTCCTGGTCACTTACAAAGTCATTGCCTTCCTTCCTGCCCTCATTATCATCACATACAGTCAGCACCCACAAGAGTTCACTTCACAGTAGTCGAGGGGAAGGGGATGTATTGTTTTTTTTTGGTTTCTTTTTTATCAGTGAGGGGTTTCCTCCTGTGTTCTCCAGGGGCCCCAGGGGCAGAGAATGGGGCTGTAGCTTTCCACATGTCCCAGTGTGACATCTCCATTGTGCTGGGAGAAAACGCTCATGCGGCGCGAAGCAGACGGCATTCTGAAGTGTATGAATTTTGACAGCGAGACATATATCAAAAGCGCCTACTCTGCATATCACAACGTCCAACCCACCAGGTCCACTGGTTAGAAACAATGAGGCGGAAAGTAACAGGCTCCTCTAGGAGTGTTTGTGATTTCCACTGACTTATGGGGTCAGACAGTATTTGTGTCAAAGGTTACTGAGGCCTCGTGTTTTTCATATTACGGCTTTGGATGCTCTTCAGTGTTTCTATAAAACAGCACAAACACAAGAACCGTACTCAGAAATGTCAGGTGAAGAACCCTAAACTACAATAAATATCTCATATTGCATTTGCATATAAATGCACAACCTCGTATATCCATGCATTTCCTATTTAATGCTTTTCTGAACTGAATTATTAGGTGGAATATGGAATCATGGACACTTTCTCGAATTACATGGCCAAGTGATGCAACATCAAAAAAGCTGCTGGAAAATAAATGCATTTTTGTTTTTTTCCTAGCTGGCAGCGTGACTGTATAAGAACTGTCATCTCAGTCTGTTACTTCACCACATTGGTCCAAACTGTAATGTATTTAATGACCTGACATTCAATTTTGTGCAGACATTCGATGTTCTCAGAGGATGAATCCTAACAGCTTTGGTGATCCCTGATGTGCCACCAGCAGTGGACTGATATTCGCATCATGTTCATCTGAATTTTGTGTTCAGCGCTAATTATCAAATGTTAACATGCTACCACACATGGTAGACACACTAAACAGCATGTTGGCATTGTATTTGTGACCATGTTAGCAATCAAAAGCACGACTATCTCTTAAATACAGCCCCACAGAACCACTAGCATGTCTTTAAACTCTCTGTCTTGATTCCTCCTACATTGAAGTATGTTTATCATTACAGGCAGAGCAGCATTAAACACTTTAAATCATGCACACAATCTGACAGAAGTCTCCTTTACCCGTTATGGAAATATGGGGCAGAAAACATCTCCCACGTACGCTTTGCCAAGAAGCAAACGCAACATCTCGTTTAAACACATTGGAAATCTGGCTGGCAGAGTGGAGTTCTGCTGAAGCGGTGGTCCGGTGGCAAACAGGAAAGTGAAGCAGCTCAGATCGAGACAAACAGTGCTGCTGTGTTTTTATAGCCTATATCTCCACACAGCAAATGCCGCTTTGCGCCACATCAGCCCCCTACATTATTTACACCTCGTTTTTATTAGAGCAGTCTTGACATGTGTGCAGGGTGATCGATGCGGGGGCTTTTTCTTTTTCATACTCGCCCTGTCGGGTAGCTAAAGTGGGCCATGCTTGGGTCTTTCAAAAAAAATTCAAAAAGGGTAAATATAACGAGGTTTGTACTGCCTTTGTTTAGATTTTTGTCAACAGGAAGGTTTTTGGAGATTCAAGCTAATTGTTTGGGGGGAATGAGTTTGTTTCAACACCCAGAGGAGCTTGTGTTTGATGTCACCGAGGCAAAGACCAAATGTAAATATACCTCTCAAATGGGTGACCCGAGAGTCAACACGGATCCAATTATTTCTTCATTTTAATCACATACAAACTAAAACCCGAAGCTGTTATTCATCCATGACCACAGTATCTAATTTGCAGTGGGGGTAAAAGGTTATTTCAACAATTCTGAGTGTCTTTACGTGGCAAATACATGGAATTAACAGCAATTTCTTTCATGGAAAAACATCTACAACTGCACATTGGCACAATCATGATTCAAGCACCATGCTGCTCAGATCAAGAGGTGATATGCACTACTCAGTATGCAGTGCTGGCTTTTTGTTACCATCATGATTGACACGTCCATACAGTACAAATGTAGAGTGGAATTCTGAAAAGCTCACATCAATAATACATATTTATATTAGCTGCGGTTGAAATGCTATCCAAAGAGATCTGACCTTGCCTCAGCTGGGGAGCAAAACTAAATTATCAGTAACCTATTCAGACTTCCCTTGGCAAATAAGGGGGAATAATACATACTATGAAGCGCTGAAGATGCACTTTTCAAGCCGTTAAAACCAGGGGGACATCCACATTGGTGAAATGTCAAAGCCTGAAGCCACAGGAGATACATTCCTAGATTTGTAAAGGGATTTTCTTTGAAGCAGATGCTGGTGAATATTAATGTCCAGAGGAACTGCGGTGATCTGGCTTTGTGCGGCTCAAAGTGGTCACGACAGCGACGGAGAGCGGCCGCACAGGTTGTGCTATTTAAATGAATAACAGGAATAACCTTACAATTTATCTTAAAATGACTCCTTCCTTCACCTACGGTCAGATTTACTTCACTGCACTGAATGTATTATCCATTTCCCTTTCAGCGCTGCTTTGGTCTCCACCAACGCAAGAGGAAAAACATGTCTTTGGCTTTTGTCGGACTGAGTTCACGAGCTCATAACTTTAGCTGAAGCCACTGCAACCCAGTCGGCAGAACAGATGGTGGCATTGTACGTTTGTGCAAACCACAGGATACGTGGAATCAATACTCATTGTAGATCATGACTTGCTCCGACCGCATGCATTAATGTCACACCTTCAACGTATCCGTGGTTTGCACAAACATACAATTCATAGTGTTTTTTCACTGAACTGTGCAACCGAAACAACGATCTATTTCCCTTTCAGATTAAAAGCTACTGTACGTAGAGCTGCAGATTTGGGAGTTATAATTCTGTTGGTTCTTCACTGTGAATAACCTCTTTCACTTCAGACAGTCATTTCATCCTTTGTTGATGTCAAAACACTGATTTGTGGAGGTTTCAGTGGGTCAAAAACATTGTGAAAAGTAATGTTTTCAAACTTAAGTGTACATAATTCAAAAGACTACATACTAAGACTTATACTACATGACCAAGAATTCATCAGATTGCATTACTGAGTTTGTACCTTAAATTGAATGTAATAATTTCAAACCAGACAAAAGTTGCTTGCACGTGAATGGGTATGAAACGTCTTTGACACATCTTTTGTTCGTTTATCTATATTCAAAGTTAACTTCATTAAGCCTCCACTTCTTTGCTGTGGAATGTAGTTCGACGTTGTGTGGACCCTCTGGTAGATTAAGAGTTACTCGACTTCTTCTTCATGTACAGTAGGAGCGGCGTGATGAAAGTGAAGGCTCACTGTGATGGGTGGCTGAATATGACTCCCTCGCCTCTATCACTTCAATCCGATGTATTATGTTCTGCCTCCATCACTTTCACAGGAAGCCACAGTCACGCTGCAGCAAGGATGAAGTCATGACTCCATTTCATTTTCAATCTCTTTTGATTCGGTATTTTCCTCTGATGGTGGAAGCTCAGCAGAGTTTCCACATTAGAACACAGTCTCCTAACAATGAGTTATTCACCAATGTTCAGACACTATTCTTGAACTTGATGCATATCATAACATGAACGTGTTAGAACTGGAGGATGGGGGTGCATGTAGAGCGTGAAATGGCTTTAGAGGAATACGTTCTTTAAGCAGCCCATCCTCTTAGCACCATGTCTCCTGGTTTTTATTTAAAACAACATAAGGATGCAATGTACACTGGTTAATTACTAAACAGTATATGCAGCTAACGCATTAATATTACGAATGAATATGTATCCATATGCAGTGAAAAGATGATCTATGCATGGATTGAGTCATGAATACAGTAATAATTATCACATTATGCAATGTGATACAAAACCGTTATCATTCAGATAAAGTATGTTGCTCATAAAGTATTAGAGCTGCTGTAGTTTTCTGCCTTTTAGCACATTTATACACGCTGTTGATGAATTGTCACAATACAGAGATAATTTAATTTCAGACTTTTTGCCAGCCTTTGTGAAAGGCAGCGTCAATAAAATAACTTTGTTCTTGCAGCTTTGTCTCCTGATTAACTCTGCTTTGTTTGAACAAATCCGTCTCACTTCCACTGAAGCACATTAACAGGCTGGACAAACAACAAAGTTATGCTTTGTCTTCCAGTTGTGTGGACTGGATGGCTGTCTTTTCCAACAGCAGGAGGTAATAATGGAGCAGTATCCTCCCAAGTAGGCAGTAAAGGGAAGAATAATTTGTGTAACACACACACACACACACACACACACACGCACACACACACAGAGGAGGAGAGAGTTCCGTCTCTGCTCAGTTAGACATTACTCCACTATATCTTAGCGAATAGTTTGCTGCTATATTAATTCTTTGTGGGTTATTATGAGCAGCAACAGCCACCATGACCGAATAGAGGAAGCAAAGCGTGCCACCTACAGCGCCACCGACTTCATCAACATCATCAGTCTCATACTGTTTGACTGACGAGTGATCTCTCATTAGAATCAAAGCAAAAAACCACAGCAATAAACACTCATCATAAACTCATCAACGCTGAACATCTGAAGGTTTATCAGTTCAATGCAAATAAGATTAGAACTAATGAGAAGTGAACAGAACGCTTCATATGAATAATGCACTTTTAAATGGAGGGGGCATGGTAATTAATTCAGCAGTGGTAGACAAAGGTATTTGAAAGTCAAAGCCTGGCAGACATACTGCAACACAAGGCCATTTTGTTTATTTATTTTTTTCATGACTTTTGCAATAAGACCTTGAGAGCCTCTACTCATCAGTGGGGCACTGCTGCAGAGAAAGAAATAATGATTAAGAAGAGGCCGGGCTGACATGAGGCCGGTATACTGCTGCGTGCCTGAGCTAATAGCAGGAGAACGCACAGAGAAAAGAGACTGGGATAAGAATTGCAGTGATTTCTTTTCGGGGGGAATTGCCGGAGAACCCCATTTGATGTAATTGCCTCCATATGTGGAGGGGCTCTTGAGATAGTTCTTCCCCCTCCATCAGATACCAGTGTCTTTCTGTTGAGCACAGAGACTCAGAGCCTCCTGCCTCTCCGAGCCCGTCACGCTGCCGTGGATAATAATGCTACCATGTGGACCTGGTTCAGGAAAAACACTTCCATATGTTGTGTGCGCATGCTTTCCTTTCAACATTTATGAATGAATAGGCTTCAATCACTCCGAAGTTCATGCAGCGGCGGTGACGGGCTCATGTTTGGAATTTAACAATGAAATCCATTCGCTCTTTCGCAGTGTGTTTGTTTGTGGTTTTGCCGAAGACCTTTCTTTAGGATATAGGATAGTGTTTTCCTTTGAATATGTGGTCGCACTGTGACCTGGTTTTGATTGTTTACCGCAGGGAATGTAAAGGCGTGCACATGGAAACGCCGGAGGAAACAGTTACTTCAAACATGATGATTTAACAAGTTCTCCTGCATTTCTGTATGTCTTGCCGTCTCTGCATGTGTGAAACTTTGTGTTTCTTTCCTTTATTTTGTCATTTGTCATCAATAATACACATTGTCATCAGTATTATCTAAATGAGCTGTAAAAACTACACATAAGGCATAAAATGTAGGCACATATTTCAGTATTAACACCACAAATTAAAACGACAACAAAATGCGTTGGAAGTAATTGCCTTTCTAAATGTGACGTATCAGCGTTTTCTGATCTGATGGAGCAGTTCGATTTAGGCACAAAAACAACAACGAAGGTTGACTGTTGGTAGGAAATAGGAAGCAAACTGGGGCCTTGTGTTTCTCAAGCCATACATCCGCACCAACCTCCACCTCGCTAAGAAACGGCTGTGGCTGTCTAATAACAAGTTAGTTCCACCTTTTGCTCTTGAATTAAAGATGCATAAGTCACAGGGCTGCCTGTGTCAGTTACACATTAATAAAACAGTGTGTCACTTTTGGTAATTTGGACAAACGAGTAATGCTGCTGTTTTTCTCGGGAGTGATGCGTCAGCAGGATATTATAACATAAATATTAAAAAAGGACCTTGTAAAGAAAGCTGACAAATTATCTCTGGCGAAGACGAACGTCTTTATAAACAACATTAATTTCACCTGTCATAAACATTATTACAGTAACAAGCGGTGAAGGACTTTGCACTTTAGTTTTCACTTTGCTACTTTTTGCAAAGACATTTTTAGTTTCGGTTTTAAATCCAATATAATCCAATTACAACGACCTAAAACTACGGATGGAACTAAATACTTGAAAAAATGTGAACCAGGTACATGAAAGCAGGGAAGACACAAAAGACAACCGATATTGCACATCACATGCAGTACAACAGTCAGATTTCAAACGGACTTTATAGACCTGATAGATACCGGTTTTATTTAACAATCCAAGGTTTAAAAGTCTCTTCTTCCCGTGTTGTAGATCTCAAAGAAGAATCCATAAAGGATCAGTTCATTTAAATATAAAAAGCGGACCCTAACAATTGAACTTGAACCACATCAGTTGGAGGAAATCATTGACTTCCTGTCTGACTAACCTTTGCTCTCGTGGCTGGACGTTGCTCTGCAGAGTCGTGCTGAACCTCTTGAGGGCAGTGCACACAGTGAGCTCTGCAGGGGCCTCAGCCGCCACAAGCAGGCTTGCCAGTATTCTCCAATTGACATTTCCCATCATGCTCTCACAGCCTGCGTCAGTATTCACAACCTGAGAGGAGGAGGCCACGAGGGAGAGGAGGAAAGTGAGAGAGAAGACGGCACTGTACAGGAATACAGCGAGGCTTTGAGCCGAGCTCGGTCATTCAACTCCCTATCTGTGCTTTCCTTATTCAGCGACTGCCCTTATCTTTTGGCTGAAGTTTCTAGTATTTCCGTGAATACAAAACATTGCATCTGAAAGACTGCTCATTGTGTTCAACACAGAAATGGGAGTAGAGGCTTGAGGGTTACCAAAAGGCGGCGAAAGATAGACAGGAAGACACACAAGGAGAAATGGATTGAGACTGAAAGACGGAGATGTGGTCTGAATGCACAAGCACCGTCTCGGTCCAGGCCGGCCCCGCGGCCCAAGGTCTCAGGAAGTGATTAACCCTCCACAGATACCACAGGATGATGTGTACATGCACGTGTGCACATGTATGTGTGTGGGAGTCGGGTGTGGGCAGCCAATCTCTAAGCCCTTCTCCTGAGGCTCTCCCTAAAAGTGGGGTCATCACCCCTTGATCTTGAAATTGAATTCTGATGATTCTGGTTTTCCCCGTGTAAATCCTCTTCCCCCAGGGCTCCTTCACCCACACACCGTGCATCAAGACCTCCACTGCGGCTTCTATCCTCTTCGCGGTTTCGTCGGAAATTTACTGGACACTTTTTAGTTGGCCGATACGTAGAAAGTTTTGTAAATGATTTGTTTGTACTGAAAATCTGAAAGAAGATCCAAATTCTTTGATTATCCCGTCATGTAAATCGCTCCTCACAGCCTGTGATCCTCACCAGACACACAACCCAGCAGCCAGTCAAACAACTCCTTTGCAAATTTCTGGTGAAATTGTTATGTTGTGCACAAAAGCTCAACGTCAATCTCATTTAAACTCAAAGGTGATTTAATCACTTCCGAGGAGAGTACGACCTCCAATTCCAGCTCCTAATTTAGATTCCGGTTTTGGATTCGAACCAGCAGCAGTGAATTTTCAGGTGCTTTGCAGACAAAGCAAGACATTCGCTGGCTGTCATTCTCTTCTGGGGCCGGGCAGGGCAGATGCTTGTTGGGTAAATCTGCCAGACGAGGGAACCCGGCCAGTGAAGCGAGTGAAGAAATGCGTACATCAGTTTGGTGCTCACCACAGGCCCAAACACACCGGATGCCAAGCGTGAAGTACCACACGCCACGATGAACACAACAGCAGATGCAGCTCAAGTGTTTGCTCCAAGCTGCTGCCGCAAGCGTAGTTTGACCTGTACTGAAAAGCATTGATGGACAGAGGAGCGGAGGCAGTTTTCTCACAAATAAACTAAAAGAAATGCATTCGTTTCAGAACAAACCCTTTCTGATGAAATGATCTCCATACTGTATCTATACTCATTTTCAAATCAGTTTTGCAGGAAGTATATTGTTGCCTGGATTCATTTTATATTAAAATAACAAGTACACTTGTATATTGAACGTGTGTGCTAATACTGCACTCAATATCTAAACAGGTACTTTCACCAACCTGAACCTTGCATTTATAAATTTGCTTGCCACTATGGTGCAGCATATTGTTACCTCATTAAGTTGATATTGCCATATAGATATTAGCCAACAGTTGCTTATTTACGTCTCAAGCAGACATAGAGCGACATTAGCGTTTGTTTGGAGTCGTGTTTCTGGCGATCTTACACATGTAAATCCAATATTCACTCTAGTTAAAGCTCTGTGTTGGCCCTCATCAACAACAACTGGCTCTTTAGTTGCTAACTTTGTCAATCTGCTGTTTGATGTGAGTTTTAGAGCTTTTTTTTTTGTTGCTAATTAATTAATGTTTTGTCTAGAAACGAGGTTCATGAGAGCAATGAGGCTGAAGCAAAACAGTAAAACTGTGGGCAGTAAAAACCAAAACAAAGAGCTGAAAGACACTGAAATGCTCCATAGAGCTGAATTGAACTACAGCGCCGGTTTACAAAAGAGTGGGCTTGTCACTACGACCCCTTTCAGATCACACACAGTTAAAAAAACAAGTTGAGGAAAGGACCTGGAGAGCTTTATATGTCCCTGTGATTGTGTTATAAAAGCAGTAAGTTTGACCCGGCGACACTTTGTTACGTCTTTTTGGAGTAATTGTCAAGAACACAACTTTTCTTTGTTTAATCTTGCCAAAGTCTGCCGCTGCTCTCTGGGAGCTCTTTCAACTTGAACTTTAAAGCTGAAGGGACTGGCTGTTTTGTTTTTTTAAAGACATTCAGCTCTGCTCCCGATACTCAATATTCCCTCTTGGATTTACTCGAGTCGTGGAAGAGCACACAAGCACAGGCAGTCAGGTTTTGACGCCAGAGCTCACATCATTATACCGCCGCGCTTAAAAAGGCGAGCCACAGGCTTAACAAGAGATTTTTACTTCACCTTTGCCATTTAGCATGTCAATGAACCGCTCAGTAACTCTCCTCTCTATGCAGCTCCTCTCCTCATTACCCTCTTTGGCGGCGGTGCTCTTCAGCTCTCTCTCTTTTCTATCTCCTGATCTTTCTCTCCTTCCCCCCTCCCTCCCCTCGCTCTTTCTCTCGCCACCATTTCACTCTCAAATGACTGCACCTGAAGTCAACTGGAAAGCAGAAGGTCTGTCCACGTACTCGGCCCACTATAGGGCTCCATCTGCAGAGTTAGTAGCGCTTCGCTCTTCCCCCCGCAGGCTTGGTAACCTCGGGGCTATAAGGCTCAGCCCCATTCTTTTCCAACCTGGGTAAAGTATGCTCACTGTCAGCACTTTCTCCTGCAGCCTGGCACTCTGTTTATTTTTGCAAGACACAGAGCTGAATAGACTTTAATAAATACCGTGGCCTGAGAGTCAAGGAGCCATCTGAGCTTGTCACAACTTGTATCTTAGCTGGTGCACCAGTTCAGACCTGCGATTGGGTGTTCACTTAACGGATGACCGAGTGCACCGCTCTCTCACCGGGGCCCTTTGGAAATTGCTCCGATGGGGACACTGCTGAGGGGGGGGGGGGGGGGGGGGTCACCTCTGCAAGTATTTACAGAGCCTCCCTCACATGTGCACAAACACATTGCACATTCAGACCTCTGCAGAGTTCAGATGGAGAATCCAACAGAGCTCAGTGCCGTTTGAGAGGACGCGGAACAGAAATCAATCAGCAATGGAGCTGTAATTTGTTGGAAGTCTTCCATGCAATACTGAAAATCCATTTGCTGAGGACGTTATGATTCCAAATATAGCTAGGTCACATCCTGCTGTGGTTTGAATGGATTAACACCTGTAGAGGACAAAAGAAAAGAACGGAAAATACTGTGGCACTTTGAAACAGTAAAGTTGTTTCTGGAGAACAATAAACTATTTGCACACCAGGTAAAAGATGGATACCACTGTCACGCCTGCAGCCGGTTAGCTTAGCTTAGCACAGACTTGAAATAGCTTGCCTGGCTCGGTCCAACGGTAACACAACTCATGGTTCAGATCGTATCACGGTTTTGAGTCACGGATCAGACCATCAGATAAAAAGGGAGCAAATATAACTTTTAGAGATGCTTCGATTGTGATTTTTTGGATCACAGATCTACTGCGGTGCGTTACACCACTACCAGCACCTCAAAAGTTCACGAATTAACAAATTAAATCTCATTTGTTATCTTGACACATTGCTACCCCTAAATTGGGGATTAAAGGTTGTCATTTTACCCCTTCAATCCAAAAACAGCTAATTGTGCTAAACCAAACTAACTGTCTGTAAGAAATGGAATATATATATATATAATGCGCCTGTTACAGTCGATCATCTATCCGTCAACATCTCAATGTCTAGATCTTGATGGTCACAGGTTTTTTAGTCGTTTTATTCACATTATGCAAGTGTTATAATTGATGTTTCGTACTTTCTATTATATTATGGCAGCGGCAACTTTGGAGAAATTATGTTTTTTTCAGTCATTTCTTGCCTTCTGAAAATCAATGTTAACCGAGTGCACCTCATTCTGTTCAGTGGTCGTGCGTCTTTATTATTCATTGCAAACTATTGGATTGACAAGAGCAGCATTAAAGTGATTTTTCTTGCGACAACTGAAGTTTCATAAAAGTACAAAGACAAAAGCAAAGTTATGCACATAATATAAAAGTGCACAATGGGAGATGTTTCAGAAGGCGCAGACCTGAAATGAATGAAAGTGCAGCTAAACGCCTTCTATGAAACAGCATCGAGTAAAGAGGATACGGCCATTTAGTTTCGCACTGGATTGGCTCATCATTTCAAGTCCAGCTCTGTTGCTTCTATTGACTTCTCCTTTTCTTGCCAGTGGGTTTCAGGGTTTAGCTCGGAGTTGCTGAAAATTCCACAGTGGTTTCATCCGGTGTTAATCTTTAGAGATTTGCATTTGTGTCCAGAGACACCTTTGATCTTTCAAAAGACTTTGATTGGATGTGTGAATGAGGGGGCCACTTTCCCATCATGCAGCCACTGGATTAAAGGAGGGGAGGAGGGGGGGGGGGGGGGGTATTTATCATTTTGGAAGTTGTTTTCAGGTCAGTGCAGGCTTTCAGAAGCAATCAGACAAACACATTTCAGTGGCGCAGAGACAGAGGAAGGAGGCGGGCGTCCGGGTACGATTTCAAACTCGGTGAACCTATGACGACAACGCTCTCTGTTTCAGCGGTTTGTCTCTGTGGTTGGATGAATGAAAGTCAGAGAGGGTTGAGACGGGCAGGGGTAGGGGGAAAACCCCGACACTGTGGGTTATTTTAGACCGTTATAACCACAATTTATTATTTAAAGGAGAGATATTGTACTCATGTCCAGGTTTAACCTTTTATTTTAGGGTTTTTAATGCAACATGTTCAAAACAAGAAACTTGTCTTCACCCTTTTGTCTGAAACGCTGCGTTTTAGCGAGTTTCAATGGACCCGCGTCGCGAGGCAACGGCTCGGGTCCATGCTTACTTCCTGTCAGCTGATGACATTCACATGCAACCGGAAATAAACCGGGACACATTTCAAATGTTTACGTGCAGAAATCCTGACAAATCGTTTCAAGGCACAGTCTCTCCGTGGATTGATCGTTTCAATACTTTCACAGGGGCTTCTGTGTCGGAATGGGCCGATGTCAAAATCGTCACAAATTCAAGGAACGGAAAGAGACTTTTGTTTATGAGCAAATTGCGAACCTGTCAATTGCGAATTGTCAGCAATCGACATTGCGTTAAAGACCAGAGTTAAGTTTAGGCAAAAAAAACAACAACACTTTTGTTTTGTAAAAACATCATGGTTGGGCTTAAAATAACTACAAACTGCAACCTGAAATGAACTGTGACACATTCAGAACGTTAACGTGCAGAAATCCTGGAGGCTTGTTTTGAAGGCACAGTTTCTGAATTCGCTGTGGATTCAGCGTTTCAAGCTTTCACAGTATTCATGTAGCAATAAGGCTTGCTTTATAATAAAATGACAATCTCACTTTTTTTACAACATGGGACCTTTACATCAAAGTCTAAATGCTGAACATGCACAGTGAAGCTCTCTCAAAAAGATATTTTTGACTTTGGCCAGCATGGATTTTCACCCTCGGTGGTGTGAAAGCCATCCTTGAGAGCAATCATGAACAGCAGATCCTCTTTGCTGACTCAAATCCATCGGGCTTCACCGTGACAGCTGGTCTCTGCTCCCCCCTCCGTCCATGCTTCACCTTTCAGGAGAAATCAGAGCTCGTAAACATCGTCTCAGTGATGCCTGAAACAAGTTTCCATGCCACATTAATGTGTGCAGCAGCGAGAGCGAGTCTCTCGTCGAACAGCTGCCACCCCTGTCTGCCTGGCAGCAGCGCCGGGTTAGATTTGCCATTAATTTGTCGCACCTGACAGCCGACTCTGCTGGGTACCCTCCGTCTACACCACTTTGCTGTTTTGTGCCTGGGAGGGACATATTCTTGCCCTTGTGAGAATAAGCCTGAAACATGGTTAGGGAAGAGAATGGTACAAAATAGGAGCCCCGGGCTGCCACATTTCATGCGTATCTAGGCCAGGCCGTATGATTTGGTAGAAAGTTAGAACTCCGGCATAGAAGTCCACGGGGTAAACCGGCTGTACCACCTACGAACGTAAGTGGGACGGCAGACATCACCACCTTTGCCAAGTCCAAGGAGCATTGAAGTGAAGTCAAGAAAAGGCCAGTGAATCAACTCATTCTCAAGACTAAAATAACCATTAATCACAGAGGCCGACAGTGCCAACGTACCAAGACTAATATATGGGGATACAGCATGTTTCTCTGGATTATTATTATTATATCTGGAGGACGAAGCATTTACATATTCACACAGCAGACGTTCTGGCTCCTCCAGAGGAAACGTGTTACTTGACAGTGATGCTTTGCTGTTGCTTGGTGAGTTCCTTCGTGTCTGTTTTTAGTGCGTCTGTTAAACCACTTTCACACGAGCCCTGGACATATTTAGACATTACGCAATGGATGCATGTGAGAACGCAAATGTCTAAATCCGTGTGAAACTAACTTTACCCTGCCAGCTCGCCAAGAAAAAAGTGCGTTTAATGTCCGATTGAGCCAACGTGTGAATAGAACCGGTTTGTCTGGTGAATTCACAGCAAGCGAGTGTTCGTCTCGATGATATTTCCATGCGATTTGCGAGCAAATGGAAGAATACGATCCAACAAACACCGATCTTTGACCCAGGAGACCGCCATTTGGTTATTTTAACCCAAACAACTATCTGTTCCGAACATTAACTGAGAAGAGAGAATATGGCTGTTCTTTTCTGTGTTTGTATAATCGTGGCATGTAACAAAGCTGCTTATTTATTCTCATATTACTTAAAAAAGGCTAAGGCAGAGCAAGTGTGACTGCAAACAGAAAAAAAAGCCCTTTGAGGTGCGTAGTTCTTGGGGGAGCTCCGAAAACACCTGGAGTTAGTGAGCACTAAAAGGAAATAGGAGGCCCAGTTTGATCTGCGGGAGTTTCACGGTGTCTGACATGTTTTGTTGTCACAGAGGACGTAAATCACGGATCAGTGAAAGACAGCTTTACTGCAGAATCATCATGATGTGACTCATAAACAGAATGATGAATCAGCTGCACTTGAAAACAGACATTATGTTTTCATGGAAAACATGTTTTACTTTCACGAGAGAGGAGGCTTCATGGAAAAGGAAGGCATTTCTTATCGTCAAACACAGGTGTTGGAAAATGTGGGTTGTTTTACAATCAGGATGGTTGCGTTATACGCTGGCCAATATGGTTTTGAAATATGTATGAATTGTTAGAGGAAAGGGTCCAAAGTGACTTTAAATAACATGTTTTGTCTGATCAACAATCAAATACTCAAAGATTTTTAGTTTACAATGCAGATAAAAGAAGTCAATCCTACATTTGAGAGGCTTGAACTAATGTGTGACACTTCAATAATGACGAATGAGCAGAAAAAAGTAATTTCCCTTCATTTCAGCTCTACAATGACTTATCATTGTTTTAGGTTGATAAACCCAGTTCTTATTCTTTGAAATGGCCATCACACCGACATAAGCTGATTTCATCTTGACTGATTTGTGTTTATTGAATCAATTGGATGTCTTTTACTGTGTTTGCAGAGTCTTTATTCTGTTGTATGAAACTGTGCAAGCTGTCACTTCTTTCCCAAAACTCTATTTATCAGAAAATATCAAACAAACAACAAAAGACACAACGTAGCAGTCATTACTCACCATCTCGTCTCATTAAACAGATAAGGTGCAACACTATGATGTCTGCTGACTATCAAATGTCACTGTACAGTGCTTCTCCTGTATATTGTGTCATTTATCTTTATGTACACAGACGTCAGTAAGGTGGAGAGGCAGCGTGCGTCGCAAATTTTTCAAATGTTGGAGATCTCATTTCGAAGTGCATCTCATGTTTTGTAAAGGGCAATTAAATTGAGTCTGACTCTGATGCATCGTGCAACTTCAGGCCAATCTGTTACCTTGACATAGGCAATGATGCACTGTGGCATATATCATTACCTGGAATGACATGAATCATATTTCAATGTTCATTTCCTCGGGCTTAGCCTTTTCTCAGCTCGTTGACATTAAGACCCGTCTCAGGCCGCTGCGAGAGGGCGGAGACAAACAGGGAGGCAGGGAGGAAGAGACACAACTTGAAGACGTTATGAAGAAAAATCATCCAGCAGCCCATGTTCTTCAGTAATGGACGGGCGTATTTTGTTATTGATGAGGTTGACATTCGCCTCAGTAATGGAGCCAGTGGTGAGTTTGCAGAAGTTGAAAGCGGCGCGTGAGCGCTCGCAACTGAGAGTGTTGAGCGATTAGAATCAATGGTGTTGCCCCATCGAGCGGAGCACTTACTGTGACCCAACCCCTTCTGATGTATGCATGGCCATAAGCTGTCTTGTCATGATGCAAAGAAAAATCCACAAGCAAACATTACTGCAGCGGAAGCACGACCACACCGTCCCCCCCCCACCCACTCGGCTCGAGAATGGACAATAACATTTGACAAAGAGCTGCAATAAATGAGCTGTGAAGGCCGGGCCTCTCACCTGTCAACATGTGACACTTAAAACAGTAATTTGTTCCCCTCGGGGGCTGTACTTCTCAAGGTATTGAATTTCCCTCTGGAGCCCAGATTATTCAACTATCACCTGTAGATGGAAAGCAATACCTTTAAAAAAGACAGCTTAATGTCAAGGCAGAAACTGCACTTTTGGAGCTCGAGCTGGTGAAAGCAAATGAAGACACAAATTAGGCTCTCTGTGCTTTCTGTATACGCGAGGCCCTTACATGCGAGGATCTGTCAGAGTGTAATAAAGAACCAGCACCAGATATCCAGCAAATAACATTTCATAGCTGTCATCGTCGCATGGCTCATAATGCCTTAATCTTTTATGCATATTTTCCCTTAAAACATCATGACGTCTGTGAAACAGGCCCTCCTTTGTCGTCGGCGAATGTCAACATCCCCGTTATCCCATCAGTTCCCTCTGCCTGAAACCTTAAACCGCCAAACACCTGTTCTTTTGTGTGAGCTGGTATTTTACAGGAGGGTTTTTCTTGACATGCGGGGGGGGGGGGGGGCTCTCCCCCTCACTCGCTCTCACTCAGCCCCTCAGCATTCATCTCACTACCCCCCCTTTCTCTCTCTCTCTCTTCCCTTTTACATGTCGTCACCCATTCTCTCCCCCCTCTCTTACACTGCCCAGTTTCCTTTCACTCGCTATTGTCATCTCTCGCTCTCTCCCATTCTGTCTCCTCAGCTCCATTTACCAAATCTCCCCTCTTCCCTTCCCATCTCTTCATCTCTTTGAGACCCTTCTCTTCCCTTTCAGTACCCTCTACTCATTTTCCTCCCCTCATTTCCTGTATTCTCACTTTTACTAATGACTCTCAGACTGATACTTGACTCAGTACTCTGTCTATTTCTCTGAAGCTTCATCGCCTTCCTCTTCGTTGTAGTACCCTCTTCTCTTTACTTTGCCTTTTTTCAACCTCTCTTCCACTAAAATCACCTCATTTAACTCCCTTCTTTGTTACGGTCTCCCTCTTCTACCCCTTAATCTGGGAAAAACATTTCTCTTTGGACCTGATTACATAATGAAGCAGGAAAGAGCGCTTCCCAAACGTGAACACACTCTTAACAAAAGTATCTTTACCCTTAAAGAACATTAAAAATACATATTCTGTATCACTGCGTGCACTAACTCATGGGCGAGAGGCTTGTGACAGCGCTAGATGTAAACATTGATGACGTCCTCGAGCTGTAACGCTAGCTACGCTAGCTAGCTCAGTGGTGCTCAGTGGTGCTAGGTGAGCTAGCAGTATAGAGTTCACATCCAGTCTTCCTTCTGTGGTCGGGGTCAGGAAACAAAAGATTGTGGTTTCTGTTGAACGTAAACAAACACTTCATGTCTCAAGACCACAATCTTACCCTGGACTTTAACTGTGTGCTGTGAGGGGAACTCTACACATTATGGCGCATTCATCTTTGTATAGCTACGAATGCTGGATGAGAACAGCTTTGTTTATCACATTTGTAGGCACCAATGCTTTTGTTAGTCGTGCCATTGCTCGATAAAAACAGGTCTACACCACTAGAGATGGACAGTGAGCTGTTGGTCGAGCTGCAGACAGACTTCTTCTGGAAACCTCGCAGCATGGCATGATTAAACAGCACCTTTAACCTCGCTCACTCGCACCGTGCCAACATTAGTGGTCATGGCTGCTCATAGTTCAGCCCGCCCCTACCCATATAGTAAAAACACTAATAGAGTACCTCTGAATCTCTTTATCTCGTCAGCTTATTTCCCTCTTTCTTCGGATTCGAACATCACCTTTCTTTGTTTCCTTTCTTTCCCTTTCCAGCAATATGCCGATCGTCTCTTTGCTCCTGGTGCCTCTCTCTGGCTCTCACACTTCACTACTCTTGTCTTTCTCCTACTCTCCAACATCTCTTCTATCCCTTAGTTGTATGGAAGATGAGGTAAAAGGAAGAAAGAAAAAAAAGAAATCCTCTCACAACTCCCTCATGTCCTTTCCTTTTTGAAAGCTAGCCTTTGTGGAGCTGCCGGGAGCAGCTCCAGTGTCTCCAACCGCAGCCAGGGCTCTTTTCATCGGGAGAGGTTTGAAATCTAACTGACCCTATTCATGCACTGCCAGGCCTTCGCTTGTACTCATGCTACATAATACGCCGCGATGCAGCGGCTGGGGAATGTGAGTTATTCAGTGAAGGGGGGAGACAACAGTAGAAGAGCACAGAGGGAGTTTGGATCAAATCAGGAGGTCATTTCAAATGCTGCATTTTACAAGTAGCACTCTTTAAGATTTCCTTGAGGAAGTGTCATTACTTTGAGGTCATTCAGTAACTACAATATGGCAGTCTCAAGTTTTCAGTTGGACTGGATTTTTAAAGTGGCACTTTTAAGTTATTTTTTCCTTTTCATGCTGGCTACAATTTTGCTCAGTAGTCATGCTGTTGTCTTTCTTGCACTGCACTTCCCAGAGATCCGCTGTCAGTCAAACAGCGTGTCCGACAGCGGGCTGTCTCTCTCTTTGCTTTCTCTGCTTTTGAGAAAAATGAATTTGCTGGCGATGAGTCTTTTCTGCATTGTTGAGACATGACAGTTACAACAGCTCACGCCACTTATTCTGTTGATTATCTTGCGATCCAAACGAATATTGGAAAGCTTCTCATGGAAATATGAAAAAAAACCAACATCCAGAGCACTCCCTGATCCGAGGAAGAAAACCATCCTTTCTTTACTCCTCAATTTTCCCTGTGGTTTCCAGTTTTATGGCAGTATGAGCTGATGCTTTGCTGGCAGATAGACCAGTGCAAAGCTGATGGTAATGACACGGAAAAGGCAGGGTTCGTCAAAAATAATGAGTAGCATGGGTTGTGCCAATTCCACCCATCGCAGCTATAAATATCATGAATCCCATCCCATTTCAACAGAACTTTGAAACATAAAAAATTAAATCTTGATCACTTGTTAACCAAGTTCTCTACATATAATGTTCCCATAGTATCTTTATCCGATAGGGTTTCATACATTGAGCTCATCCAGATGTAAACTGTGGGTATGAGCTTGCCATTGGCCGTGAACCGCATGCGGCATTCTCCTCCCCTTGAACTATCTATTTTGTAAGGCACCGCGTTTCTTTCCCCTTCTATACCACAGTGTCAGATCGATCAGTCACAGAGAGAAGAAAAACAAACATTGATCATGAAAATGTGGCCGATTATTACGCCAGATAACAGAAAAATGTCTTTCTCCTTCGGAATAAAAAAAACAAAACAGTTCCATTGATCTGTGTGGCAATAAAAGGTACTTGAACTCCTGATCACAGTAGCACCAAAGAGTTGAAAGCGATTATGCATTAATAATAAACAATCATTCTGAGGTTACAACACAGCAACAACTTTCTTCTATCTAAAACTCAGAGACAATGTGGCATTTAAAAACACACTGAATAGATCCCTGTGGCATCTTCAATAGATTCACACTTATAAGAGAAAGCTTGTCCACTTATCCATCCACCACCTTGGTGGAAACATGGAAGGCTTGAGACAGAATCAATACTACTTCCATTCATGTTTGTTTCAGTTTTAGTCTTAGCAGCTTACACAGATTTACACCTTGATGAAACTTCCCTTGAGAAATAAGCCGCTACTTCATATGATGACATACTCACACTCCCCAAACACTTTTAAAATTGCCACCAGGACACAAATAACAAGTAGTGAAAGTAGATCCTGGTAACTTTACATTTTGTGGAAAAACTGTATTTGGAAATGGGACAAGAATGATCACAGGAGCGATGCCCTTATGAACTGTGGCCCTGTTGGGATTGATCTAAGGGACAGAGCTCAAATCAATCAATCCGACTGATTCACAGCCGTGATAATATAATAACCAAAAGCCAGCCAGCTGGGTATAAAACATGTTAGACGGTTGACTGATGTAACACACACTTACCAACCAGGGGTTCTGTACCTTTCTCTGAGAAACTTTAAAGTGATGTTCAATTCAGGGCGGTTTCAACTCCGCTGGCGATAGGTTTTCATGGAGGACAAGTCCAAACATTGGTACAAACATCTCACACTACTCCTTCTCCTACTTCCTTTCGAGCTTTGATCGACATAAAAATTAATCCGCAAGAATTTTGATAATCAATCTTTTCAGATTTAAATTTTCTTTGATTCCAGATTCTCTAGTGTGAGAACAATTGAGTGAATATTGTTGGGGTTTGGACTGTTGATTAGACAAAACAAGACACCTGAAGATGCCACCTTAGACTCTGGGAATGTTTCACGATTTCATGACATTTTATGGACCAAATAATGACGCAATTAATCATAAATAATGAAAATATTCGTAAGTTGCTGCCCTACTGTATTTTTTAAAACAGCTATCATTTTGTCAACTATACTTTGTTCCTCAAAAGAGATATTTTGAGTCATGCAATAGCTGCTGCAGAGATCAAACCTGTGATGTTTTCGTCACTCGACTGGTCGCTCACACCACGAGGCCACTCTGAGTACATGTGCAAAATGTGCTCGTGTCAATACAGACAAGCCTAATGGTCTGTGTGTTTAGACTCTTCAATGGGACGACACTGGGGCTTTGGCGGGTTATAATGGGAACACCAGTGTGTGAAATATGTTATGCAAAGGAAGCAGGCGAGTGATGCAGCAAAGGACCACCGTTTGGCACTAAGTCGAGAGAGTCAGCAATAAAGAGAGGACTAAAGTCAACAAGCCGCTGACGGTCAGTGTTGGCCGCCGCAAGCAAGAGGCGCCTTCCAAAGTTGGCCGAGTGAGCGCTCAGACGCAACTCAGTCAGCAAGCTAGAGGAATTGTTTGGTGCTTCCCTTGTCGTTTACAAATACAATAAACTGCAGTATTTTTTAATAGTAGCTACGGTGCAATGCTGCAGGTAATGTCCTCTGCCCTCAAAATTAATGAACTTCGGATCTTCTACATTTCATCTAAGAGTTAACATGAAGAATAAACTTGGATAACTGACGGAGCATTTTTAGCTGAATTTACAAAGTGTTTGTTGATTCATAATAAGAATTCTAGATATATTCACGGACTAGAAAAGGCTTATCTTGAGAGCACTTCCTCTGTAAAACGTATCCTCAAAATCATTTTGTGTTGTAGGAAGAAAAAACGTGAACTTCATCATCTGTGAATCGATAATGGTCTCCAAAATCATTTCAGGTAAAATAATATGACATCTCATTTTTTATTATTTGCCTTTTGCATCTGCCCTGTCCTCAACATCCGACCCTGATGACCTGTAACGAGTAGCAGGTGGGAGGGAAGGAATGTATTATAGGATATTTAACTTTAGTATATATTTTCATAGCCTGGAAAGAAATACATCATAGAAAAAACTAACTAAATCTGCCGATCTTAATATTTAAATGTGGGGAAAAAAAGTAACCGCTGTCATGTTGAGTGTGAGTTCTGTGGTGGAGCTTTTATGTGAAGTGTTAATCTCAGAGCCCATTCATTTGCTGGCATCAGTTCATTTTCCACAGACAAATGTCAAAAGAAGTCATTGCTTCTGACAGTTTAAATATTAACAGCAAGTGGTGTGGAAATCGCAAATTATGAATAAAACATAACGTGTCGTGTTTGACAATTCCATCAGTGCCAATAAAACCGGGGGCGTGCTGGGCTGTTGCCAATCATCACACTGACGGCATTAATTGAAATGGCAACATAATTAAAAATCCAATTAATCATGCAACCGTAATGGACAGAAAAATGCAAAAACTGCGGATTGACCTTCAAAATGGAATTTGTTCTTTGCTCGTACATAAAAAAAATATATTTATATATTTTTGGCCTTTCAAATTAATTGGAGAGATACTTTATTTGTGCCCCGAGACAAACATGCAAACAATAATTTGGGGTTGGATGGTTTGTGATAGACCAGACGATTTAATTAAGAACAGTCATTTAAGAACTAGGCTGTCAGATACTGTATGTGATTTAATGCAGGTGACTGCAAAAGAGCAAAAGGACAATCATTGGCAGCAACTTGAGCAAATGCTAAAGATAGCCACAACTAACAAGCCCAATTTGCCATTAATTGCGTTTTGCATATC
The DNA here is from genome assembly GCF_949748355.1 of Melanostigma gelatinosum. Lineage (NCBI taxonomy): Eukaryota > Metazoa > Chordata > Actinopteri > Perciformes > Zoarcidae > Melanostigma > Melanostigma gelatinosum. Next base: position 25,263,776 of record NC_136638.1, read on the forward strand.
TAATATGCCATGTCTAGTTCTTTGAATGTCAAAACATCCCCCTTTTCTACTTCTCTCGTTCAAGCATTTTTTTATTTATTTGAAATATACACAAACAGACAGCATTAATTACCTTTAGTAATAAGATTGCCAAAGAGCCATGATAAATACACATATTTAGAAGAACGAGAGTAATGTTAAGAAAATAAAGCAATACCAGCAGATCATCACAGTGTCCCAGCAACGCTCCCATGACCTCACCTTCATCATGGACTCTAGTTAACATGCATTAACAATGATTCCATCCACTTTTAATATCTGGAGGGGATGTACTTTTCCATAATCTGAGGATCATTTGGGCAGCCTCGACAACCCCTCCATTAATCACTGCAAAGTCATGTTAAAACAGCCCCCCTTTTTCGAAATAATTGCTCCACGTAATTACATGTTGCATCATTGGAAAGCTGCACCCATCTCTCAGGAAGCATGCAAACCTCTATGCCTTTCAAAAACAAATAAAAAGATGAGCTTTTCGTCCCCCCACCAGCAAGAACGCTGGTATCGTGTCGATCCATTCGATCGATCACTAGACGTGTGGGAATAAGTCTAATCCCCCCCCCCCCATCGACCTCTGGGCCCTGTCCTGATCCCGACTACTGGGCCACTGACACACAAACCATTTGAGCTCGACACACAAACCATTTGAGCTCAGCACACATCCCAGGACAAAAAAAAATCCAAAAAATCATCCGGACACATTCAGCTACAATGGTGTCACGCTCGGATTGGCTCTGTGAGCACTGTCATGGCCTTTTGAGCACGAAGAGGGGCTTTGGGTGGCAAGGGCTGTGAAATAACAGAGAGGGGGGGGGGGGGTGAAAACACTGCGGTGTGTCGACCGTCTAAAACGTACCAGTGTGCTGTATGCGATAAGCAGCTGCGATCAACAATAATGCTAATCAAAACTACAATGACGGGACGATATTTGTCATCACTTGGATCTATGGATCTTGACACCGATTTGTGTGCCTTGCTGCTTGGTGATTGCTCCATTGTCTACTTCCTTCTGCAGATAGGAGACAAAGACAATTGTCGAACCTGGAGGCTAAATCGTTGTTGCGCGTCTGCTGAACTCAAGAATCATCCCCTTTATGTCAAAAAAGCAGACCGCTCCCCTTCTTTTTCCAGGAGACACTTCAGAAAAGCAAACAATCGGGTCCAGGAATAGCAGCGGTATTGTTGCGTCCCCACGTTTCTCATAAGGGCCCTCCACTCCTCCTGCCCTCCTCCCAGTTTCAATCCAAACCTGAATGAGGCCCGAACAAAGAGGAGCCGTCAGTGGTCTGCTAGATGTGGTGGATTAAGCTGAGAAATGAAGACCTGTCGCAGACTTCAGCCAAATAGACTCCCTGTCTCTAAGCGGCAGTGGCAAGGAGCCACATGTCTTTCACGACGGCCTTTTAATGAGCTCTAATTAAATTTCCGTGGGCTCAGCATTTGTCCAGGGGTAAGCGTTGGATCGCTGGCCACCTACGACCAGAATAAGAAGAAAAGGGAGCGATAAAGTCCCAAAGGATAACCTACTCTCTTTTGTATATTGCAAACCACTGGTGCACAAGTACCTCCATCCTATCTATGATTATATAAACTACACAAGACAACGAGTCCAGTTTACAACCTTATATGTGAGACTGTAATGCTTATTGTAGCGAAATATCTGCACATGGTATTTCACTCTGAGGAACAAATGTCAACATGCGAGTGAAAACTTCAGGGGTTCACCAAATTCATCCTCTGGGAACAATGAATGTCTGCACCAAAATTTGCGCCAATCCATCTAGTTTATGTAGCAATATTCATCCCCCAAGATTCATCCAGTGGGTACTAGGAGTATCCGTACAAAATTGCATGGCAATCCATTCTATAGCCGTTGAGATTTTACTCGAAAAAACTAAAATGTCAACCTTAAGGTGGCCCAAGAGGGATCGCCAAAGTAATTAGTGTAGCATTCACTGTCCAGCCAGCATGCATTTCTGTGCATAATGTCATGGCAATTCATTGCTGAGATTTTTATGTCTGGACCAATTAGCTGACACATTGCCATCCCTCAGGCTACGCCACTGCAGTAGCTAAAAACCATAAGCATAAACCAAAATCTCACTTCAAACATTCAGGAAAACAATGCATGCATTTCTTGTTTTTTCTTAAAAGACGAGTTACAATTTGTGCTTGTAAACTCTATAGGAACAAGAGATAGATGTCATCGGAAACAAGAAGTGCATCCCTCGCAGATAAACGGGTGAAAGTTGTTTTATTCCATCAAAAAATGAGATGAAAGCAAGTACGGGGTGTCAACGTGTCAGAAAAGTGTGTTCTCAGCCTGCAGTATGACGATTTCATCACCAGCAGTTATAGAGTGCTGCAGGAATGATTCCTAAAACCTGGAAATGAGTCAGCATTTTTGCAATGCTAAGAAGTGGCAAAAGGTTTTTAGTGGCTAAAAAAACGACATCACTTGAACACTAGTCCTCCTTTAGCTTAGTGGTGTAGTTTGTTTATAGCCGAATGTTGGCTTTTTACTTCTGGTTATTATATTTAGGCTTTACAAATCACAGAAGTGGTTTAATAATTTGTGAAGATTATCTTGCTGAACAAAAGGTGTAAGTATCCTAAACCAGTTAACCAGAGTTAACCAGAGCGATGCTAACTTCTGGGTTGGCCTACAGAAATATGTTGTCCCCTGTCTGCGGCTAATGTGTTGCTAATACAACATTCTTAGTGACTTAATTTACGGTTCAGCTAACTTGTGAATTTCACTGTGCTACACACTGATGATACTTACTTGTTGGTATGATGGACGGCATAGCTCATTGAACAGCTGGTCACAGTCTCACTGTCCAACTCCTGTTTTTAACAGTTTAGCTCGCTGCACAACTGTGCATCTACTCGCACGATAAAGTCAGTGTGATGTAAATTCTGAGTTGATAATGAATGAGTTTGCTGTGAGCTACACTTGGACTTTATTCCAGAGAGAAAAAACACCTCCGGTCAATGTGCGGTCGCTTTTCAAACTCAATTTAGTTCAGCGTTAGCACTCAAATTAAGGCGTGAAACTGGAAACTAGTGTGCTTAGGCATGCGTGTTGTTTCTCCTAAAGTCATTTTGTACCCTGGGACGGATCAAGTTGTCCATCAAGTAGGCTACTTGCAGAATAACGGAAAAACAAACAGCCAGCTTTGATGCATTTTCCTGCTCATTCTCTGTCATGTTAATACTCTTCCTCCCACTGTATCGTGGGAGCAAGAGTATCTGCATTACAGTAAAAGTGGAAGGCCGTATAAAAAAGCCTCGCTCTGCAGCTCCCGATTCATCATCTTTGTGTCACATTGCTGTGCACGATCCGTGTGAACACCTTCCAGCAAGTGTGATTCCTTCCACCTGGCTGTGTTTCATTCATGGGTGCGTCTCTGTGCACCATTAAGCAGCAGAGGTCCCTCCGCTCCGGGAGGATGCGTCGCGTGCGGTACACTTACAAAGGAGGCGATCACGTACTCCGTGGTCTCAAAAACTGCTGGATTTCAAACTGCTGGAAGAGCTGCATTTTATGTAGCCTTTAGAAGAGTGAACAGTACTATACCAGATATGTAATTCGGACTAAATTAAGACTAATATACAACCAGAGTTCTGCTTCAGCAGCGGGACACAAACCAACACGATCATTAGGACTGAACAGCATTAAAAGTGTGTTTGCAGATAGCAGATCGGTTAACCTCAACAGGGACCGGCTTTATAGCTAACAGCCAAACTGGAATGGCAACGAGAGCACGCTGGTCAAGATATAAGAAGATTAAAATAGCAATGACCACTTACTTTACATTTATGTCCCTGGAAGATACCCACCTCATGTTATATGAGCTAGTTTGGCTAGAACTGCCATGTAAGGTAGCTCAACCTATTTCCATTGGTATTTCTAAAAGATTATTATGTTTGTCACATACCTACATATTACATCAATAAGCTGTATGTTCATGGAGCATAATTAATCAACCATTCCTGTCCAGATATTAATGGAGGACAAACTGTCTGTCTTCCGAGGGGAAAACATACAAAAGGTTGTACGACGTCTTCTGGGTCTCTGGAGGAAACTTTCTGAAGTTTGAGGAAATGACTTGAACGTCATCGTACAGTCATATCATATCTCAACTTTGGTTTGTAGACTACTGCACTGCTTAAATGAAAAGCCTGCATTACATCTTTGTGGCATGTAGTGACTTTAGTGATGCTTGAACGTCTTGATCAATATGCATTATGGCAAGAGCAGAATCCACTTATTGACCCATAAAAGTCAGGATATGTCGCTCTCTGGTCGCTCTTTTTTTTAAATTGGTAATTTATCAAGTTTTTGACTATAGTCATATTTAAATACACACCTTTAATACCTGCCAGTAATTGGCAGCTAAACATAATTCTCCATGTCAAAGTGTAATTGCAGAGCATTTTTTTGCAATGTGCCAAAAGATTGCCTTCTCCTTCTTTTGCATATTACCTTTTCCACAGAGCTGCAATCTAAAAACTACTTACCCACACAAAAAAAGTTCTCTTGGTCCAGCTATGGAGGTAAGTCAGCCAATGAGATTATTTCTGCTTGAGCAGCTGAGGAATGTTCCTAATTCTGAATCCCACCAAATAAGCATTTGGCTGGGATGATGTGGCTATAACTGCCTTTTCCGATGAATCTCTCTCTCTTAAGTGCTCACATATGGGAGTCATATTTCTGTTAATGCTTTGCCATTGAAACTTGTTTTGATTCCCTCAGTTGATAAGTGGAGGAGGGAGAGAGACGAGGCACACAGGAGAGAGAGAGAGAGAGACAAAGAGAGGCACAAAGAGAAAAAGACGCCTGCACAACCGAAGATCTGTCTCATGACTGAAACATGCTGGGGGATAAAATATGCCCACACTGCAGGGATTCTTTCCCAGTGAAACTTGCAGCTTCAGCAGCGGGAGAGGCACGCATCAATGGAGTATTGTTTCAGTGTGTTGTGATCATATTGCGCTGCCTCATCGTCGGCGTCGAGCGGCAGTGATCACACGGAGGAATTATGGAAAAAGTGGTAAAACAATACCTTTGCATCTCAGAAGCAGCATAGTGACAGGACATAATGAACCACTGTGATATGCCACGGAGTGAGTAAACTCAGCAGGTAACTCCTCTCACAGGGACAGACTTTAGTATCGGAATTATATAAAACCTGTGACTTATGCATACTGGTGAGGACCTTGCCGCATGTCCGATACTCCCCTTGTTTCCTATTCAATCTCTGCTGTCATCAGACATCATGTTACCACAGATATCTAAATATCCTGCCCACGAAACCAAAAATAGGAAATACCAATATTCTCAACAGTATCGTACATCGACGTTTCAGATGTACAGATGGGTAACAGATTGAACTCAACCATGAGCCTGGCATTGATTCTCCAAGTCTGTGGGATGACCACTGTTCTTCCCTCATTCAGTGTTTTGACGATGGTGAGGAAGAGGGCCGCTAGAGTCACATTACACTTTCACGGCTGTCTGCCACAAACACTAAACAGCAGGATACAGCTACATGGCCAGCACCACCAAGAGACCCAATTTGAGCTTCTGAACATTTGAGCATCATCATCATTTCACATTTATCTCCAGGTTAAATCCACATTGTGAGGCAAAAGTAAAGGTGATGGTCAGAACAAACGGGGCCTTTTTAGTCACCATGCAAACAACACAGATCATCAACATCACTAGGACTTCATGTTCAGCAATCAAAAAAAAAAGAAAATCATGTTTTTTCTTATGTTTCAATCATGATTGTACCTTGAACTGCTTGGCCATGACTTGTCACATTTACACTGTTTTATGCGAGTGAGGTTGGTGGCTTTACTGTATCTGTAACAGGCTGGGAAAGTAAGTCAGAGGGTCCACTGCTGCTGTTGCCAACACTCGACAAAAACTGGAATGCAGTGAAGGTCAGATTCCATGAGAGAAGTGTTATACAACCCGGGGCGGGTGGGAGGGCACAGAGGAGGGCTTTCACTCGCTTGCCTTGCTGACTTCAGATGCACCACAAATTCCTCGGGGGTATTTATCTGTAGCCAGGTGATTTCCAGGCCCGACCGTACTCTGATTGAGCCACGAGGGGAGAGGAAGGCGAGGTAGGGAAGAGAAAGTTAGACAGAAGAGAGGGTCGGAAAGAAAAGAGTGTCTCTGAACCCAGGTAGCCGTTAGTGTTTGCTTAGTTGTTTCCAGGTGAGTTACAGGTTGGGCCAACCTCAAACTGAGTCAAGTGTATCTGGACTCAGGCGATCGAATGAGGAGAAGGAAAGGAAAGGAAGCAAGGGAGATGGAAAGGAATTAAAGGAAAGGAATACATAGAGGTTGGCATTTATTTGTGTCCAGGTAATTTATAGGTTTTGCGGTCTTCATATTAAATTGGAAAGGGAAAAGATTTCGAATGTAATTTCTTAGTTGTACCAGCATCAGGTTGAGCCATGAAGAGGAGAGGAAAGGAAGTAAGGGAGAGAGTAGGAGAAGAATAGAGGAGAGGAAGGTTAGGTTTCATCTTTATCAAGGGGATTTCCAGGTTTAGCCATCTTCTGACTGAGCCGGCACGTGCAGGGAAGGAGAGGATGTAGGAAGAAGAAGGTGAGAAAAGGAAATCTGCTCCCAGGTGATCCTTGTTATGTACAATGAAGAAAAAGAAAGGAAAGATAATAGTTCACCTATATCCAGATCATACGCCTATTGTCAGGAAGGGAGATGAGTTTGTGAGTGTATCTGTATCCAGGTGAGGAAGCAAATCCAGAGGAAAGAAGAGAAAGATGAAAGCAATGAAAGGAAAGCATTTATCAGCACCGAGATGATCCACGGTTTGAAAAAAAGAGGACGGAGAAAGGAATGACAGAAAAGAATTAGCCTTCAGTGTATCTGTATATATACGTACTATATAAAGGTGATTTACAGGCGAGACCATCCTGAGACTGAACCAAGAAGGAAAGGAAAGCTTTGTTGCACGGTTTGTCATCCACAGATTAAACTAGGAAAGGAAAGGGAGTGGACATTTTTGCGCAATATATAGTATATGCCCAATAAACCAGAATGCCTTTTAACTCAATCATGCCCCATCAACCTCCACTCAACCCCCACCACATACATCCTCTCCCTCATACACACACACACACACACACACACACACCCTATATCACACATTTCAGCCAGTGTCCTTCTGACAGAGGATACAATGCTATCTCTGGTGCCTAATCCACAGCAGCATGGGGATACTGGAAGGCTCAGGACACAAATTGAACATTTCAACACGGTGTGCAGGAGTGCAAGGCCCAGACTTTCCCTATCAGAAATCTAAATGACGCATCATTTTTGTGCCAATTCCAGTGCAGGTGGGGGAAATGGAACATGGGATTGTGGGAGACATCTATTTTATGTTCTAAACCCTTCAATAAAACCCTCACTTCTCACCACCACCACCACCACGGTGATAACAAAGGGCGTTCTCCATTTGTGGAGCCGACTGTGCCTTCAGGTTGATGCATTGAGACATTAGCATTTAGATAACCCCTCTGAATATAGGATGTGAGGGAATTGAAAAGAAGAACAAAATAAATACTGTGAATGATCAGAAGTTACATTTTGAATTAACACAGGTTTGTCTTTTTTCCTTCAAGGTCAGAAAAGGGCCGGCAACAACAAGTGAAGCATTCGGTTTGTTTCGTGCTCCTTTCAGACTTCGGAGGCACAAAAGTGAGAAGGGAAAAGAAAAGGAGGGATGTTTTTATGGTGGCTCCGGCTCAAATGACTGATGTAGTGAATTCAATTTCACTTTAATCAAATCACAGTCATAAGTTCCTCCTTTTGACAGATATAACATCCAGTCGAAGCACTTTCATAAAACGAAAAACATAAGTAATTATAAAAGTTTAAAAAACATGGTAATTTAATTATTTTTCCATAAGTTCCCATTTCCCCCCCAAAATTACTTTTATATAGAAAGTTAGAATTACAGTAGTAGTAGGAATGTGCTTTGCTGGTCATCGGATTTGTTTTAAAGGAACATTTTTGTTACAGTTGAAGGATTTACAAATCATTATTTTTCATTTTAATGTCAAAATAATTTGTGAAACAGCACAGGGATAGGCTACATTTATTTAAATAAATGATTCTAAAAGGTATATTGTTCCCTGATGGTCCTGTTCCCCATAGTATCCGTTGACTTTGTCCAATTCAAGTTGGTCATTTATAGTAATCGACCGTGGAAAAAGTGAGATAGAAAGTCATCCGGCTAGATGACAATTTTGTCCAGTACATATTCATTCATAAGCACCAAAATGTCTGTAAAACCTAGTTAACATTCAAACCAATTGGCACAGTAATCTCACGGGCCTCTGAGTTCTGCCCTGATTCATCACTCATGATTCTTTCCCTGTGCTCATATATTATTTTCACATCCTGGCATTTGATTTGATTTGAGTCGCCAATCAGGGTGTGATGAAAATGGCTGGAACCTCAGAGATCAATCTGGGCTTTATCTTCACGCTGATAAAGACTAAAATAGCATCTTAGAGGGGAAATTCCACCCACGTTGGCTTTCAGGTTGTTCTCTAGAAGAAGACTCAAGGTATCTTTAAAGCTTTTGTTTTTACTTCACGAGTCAGTGAAAATAACACAAAAAACGGCAGGTCCCTGCAGTTCTGTCCAAGTGAATCAAAACCAAATTTTGGTGGAATTCTTTTGATCTCACTGTGCGTTTTCGTCTCTCAAACGAAATTCACAATTCATCCGAGATGCGGAGAGAAAAGGGTGCTGCGGGGAGACCCCGAGGCAATCAGTATTCCAGTCACCTGCTGTACAACATAAAGAGCAAGCTGTGGACAAAGACACCCCAACACACAGCCCACCAATGCATATGGAGCGACACACACACACACACACACACACAATCAACCGCACCCACGCTTTCAAAAAGCTTCATTGAAATAGATTGCAGCCTCTCCGGCAAGCTGCACCTACAGCAGGTTTCTTGGCTCCAGCAGCCAGAGGGGTGAAGGAGGAGGTGGGGTGGTAGGGTTGGTGGTGGTGTGGGAGGGGGGGGGGGCAGAGAGCTAGCAACAGATGATTAAAGCCTGCCAAAAGGTTAGGAGACGTGACAACACGGCTGCAAGTCAATCAGCAGGGCGCAATATGATCACCTTTTCCCCAGATCCCAGGTAATGGAGAGGAGATGAGGGGGGGGGGGGGGGGGGGGGGGAGAGATATGCACAACACGATCAACTTTCAACATCCCTTTGAAGTCCAACATTCACTCCCCCAAGAACAAAAAAAGAAAACGAGGGCATTTTCACTGGACAGCGCTGGTGATTAAACGGTATTAGAGGGTTTTCCCCCCTCGGGCATTTGAACAACAACAGGTCAAATCAAGCATTTGCAATGAGTAAACCTGCCCGAGTAAAAACGCCAGGGCTTTCCAAGGCCTGTAGCGATGGCAGGTGGTAGTTAACATTTCAAAGTGTAAGCCCTCCCAAATTCCGATGATAATACATAAAAAAAAGAGAACAGGACGGGAAACAAAAAGGAAGAGCGCACAGAGACAAAGGCTTCACCTGAATGGAAGGTAGTGTTGTGGTGACGGAGGGAGGGGAAGGAGGAGGGAGGGACGAAGAAGAATTTCTGAGCTGTCACATGCTACGTTAGGGTGCAAAGACAGCTCACTGCGTTATCGCAAGGGCATTTCGTCATTGACGCATCCACCGCTGCTGGATTTATAGTCGAGGGCCAGCGATTACCATTGATAATTGATGGCCTGTAGGTGTGCGTCTGTGCAAATGGGACGGCGAATATGTGGGTGAGCGCATGTATGCGTGCGCTCATGTTCATGCATGTATATTCACTGTATGTCAGTGTGGCAGCCTCCCCCCTCAGTAACAACACCCACCCTCCCCCATCCCTGCCCGTCAGTGGTGTGGGCCTCTGATTGGGGGCCCTGGGCTCAGTCGCCACGGAAACTGCACCAAAGCAAACAAAGGGGTGGAACGGAGCCGAGGGAATACGGTGACACAAAGGGGCTACCTATAGCACAGTGGAAGATTTCAGGAGAGGCTGGCACAAAGCCGAGCCGCCGCTGAACGGCAAAGCCGAAGTAAACGTCGCTTGTTGTCAATGCTCTGAGCTCAAACCGGCGGGTTCGGCCGCTGTGCACAAGCCTGGAGACTTCACATTAATCCCCCCACCCCCACCCTGTCTTTCTCTCTTCCCCGCTCTGGAATTGCTTCATTAACATATGCAAATAACAACGTTGTAGACGTGATTAGTCAAATTGCACAAATTTTTCTGTGATTTTCCATGCAGCGCGAAAGATGGAGCCGGTCCAAAGTCATTTCAATTCATCCTCTGCTTATCGCCGTGCATTTTGTCAATCAAACTGCAGCGGCTGACTGTAAACCGATAAAGCTTTGATACCGCTTTAATTCCCACTGATGGAAAGCAGCATTAGAAGATGAGTTCACACCAGCCATGACAATAACAACAAAACAATACGGTTATTAAGATTAGCTATTGTCAATAAACATTAAACCGATTATGGCAAATTAAACTCCAGAAGCCTAGATTCATGTAAAATACATTAATAAGGCTAAGATGAAGGTTTTAAATATTTTCCTCATATTTCCTCGACCAAAGCAGTGTCGTGCTAGCCGATGAGAACAGGGGGGCATACAGGAAGTCATTGTGCTAAAGCAGGGGATTACATTTTGTTTGAGGCCTGTGGTTGGTCCTGTCCACTGAGACTCATTAAGAATGGCCTTGACATTAAGGGCCCGCTCTCTTTCAACCTGTTTGCGGCCGTGATGCTGAGATCAAACGCAGTGCTATAGGTGAGGGCACTCTCAATGGCCTAAAGCTGGTCATTCATCCTTTTTAAAGACAGGAAATCAGGCTAAATGGAGGCCCGACTCCTCCCTCTGCCTGCTAAAGAGGCTTCAGAAGCTGCGGAGTTTTTGCAGTAAAGAATTTCAAGTGGACATGGGCCTTTGAGGGGGAGTGCAGAACCAATAAAACCCAGGATTACTTGTCAAAGAAACACACCTGCATTTCATACATTTTCAGGACTTTTTTTCTCTCCTCCTAATCACCGCGGGCAGGCTGAAATGAAATGCCTCTTTTCCAGGAGAAACCCCAAACAATGTTGTTTTTGGAATCTTTTTTTTCCACATGTTTTTACTTGTCCAGTATGCATTTTCCAGTGTTTGTGCTTGTGTGGTTGAAATACCACAGATGGAATAAAGGCCTTTTGTGTGACTGAGCTGACATTGCAACCTAGAAGTCAGAGCGATGTGGTTTTTCATTTTGTGCTTCTATTCTTCCCTGAACATGAAGGAACTTTTACTTATTACATATAAAACAGGGCTACCAGTGTTTTACAGCTACATTGTGCTGCTATTAGTTACATGAACGGGTCGGTTTAATGTACAGGGAATACAGCGGAATTTGTCCAATGTGTGCAGTCGCTCCCACTGCAGATGTTTAGAGGCTAAAGTCGCTGATTGTCCATCTTTATGTCAGTTTAACTCTCTTTAAATGTGACCCCTGTCATGCCACAGATTTGAAGGTGCATTCAGACAGAACGCTGAGTAACATCTATTGGAAAGTGAAAGCACACAGAAATATGCGATCACGAGTCACAGAAAGATTTGGAGTTCCTGGTTAGTTTTGAGATCAGCTGTCACACGTCAAACACACAAGCCATTGCGGTGGCTACGAGCTCCAGCTAGTGCTGTCAGTGCTGTACACTGGCTGGTTGAGACAAACATTCCAGAAGACTGACTGCAAAAACCCTCCAGCTGTCAAATTCGTGTTCATAAAGCAAGACGGAAATTTGCTTCCCACTCAATCGGAATGCTCCTTTGGAGGAAATCAGTGCCGTCCTCCTAGTTTATAACTTGGCACGCCAGATGGTTTGGATTTCAGGCCAGGAAGAGATTTAATGAAGGGGCATGGTTGGCTTCATCTTAAAATTAAAAACGATGTAGGATACCTGGCTAATACTCTGTCAGTTCTGGAGGTACAACCTGACACAGTATCAGTTACCAGTATCTGGCCTCAGGCATTAAGAGGAGCTGCACAGCCCTCATCGCTCTGTCACCCTCACTCGCTCCCGCTATCTCACTCTCTTCTTCTTCTTCCCTCCACCTCCTCTCTCTCTCTGTCTGAGACAGATGTGTGATTGATACCCGTGGTGCCGGGTGATGTGCCGTTTCTAAATTTAGCCTCGCTCACTTGGGGACTTCTCACAGCAACAGGTAAATTGGACGCAGAAGCCGGAGTCCATCTGCACTATAAATAGGCAATGATAAATTATTTTTCCGTTGCAGCCATAGATATGAATGATGTAGATATTCATGGGGCTAAAGTGAGTGCTTGTACTTGTGTGCAAATAAGATACGCAAGGTGTTTTCTTCTCCTGTGACAATGTTTTTGACCAAAGTGAAGCATTCCACCTTTAATCACAGGGACATAAAGTGATACCTTCTTTTTTTACACCCAACTATCGAAAAATATAATTTTCCTTTTTGAGAATTGACAATTTTTTGGTTGACGTTTCAGAGCCAGAGGGAAACTGGGTCATTTGAATCATTTGAATCTCATAAAGTAACCAGGCAAGGAATCTACCGGCTACATGTAGGTCAGAGTCCATCTTGGCTCCCGTGTGGTTTCTGACCGCGGCTCTCCCTCGACTGTCAACTCGTGATTAATCTGCTAATGTCTGCATGCAAATCCTCCAAATAGGCCTCCTCGGTGTGACTGTACGACTAATGGGTGTCAGCGGAGACCGTTTTGCCGTGTCATGCATATGTATGAGCCTGTATATTTAGCAGCCAAGTTGCTTTTGATCACCGTGTGGAGAATGAGTGGGCTGAGATGAATGGTGGGCCAAAGCTGGGGCACATTAGCAGCTGACCACCTGCATTTCATTCCAAACAGAAATAACAGATGGGCAAAAACAGACTGCAAGCACCCCGTTACCACGATGTAGATTAGGGATGCAGACAGTGGAATGATTCATTAAGACACTCAAACAGGGTGCAGTATGACAAGAAAATGGTAATTTACAGTATTTCACGATAGTTTAAATTTATCGCTGCCTCTGGGGGATTTTAGATCTTTAAACTGTGTCCATGTGCCTGTAAGAATGCAAAATTAAATACACTTAAAAAGGCCTTCATGAATGCAGTAGCGCTGGTTTTGTATACGTATGGTGTTAAATCGGCACTATTTTACTACGATGCCGCTGTTCTTCACTTAAAAACAACCACATCAATTGTTTGCCGCCTCAAAAAGCCACATGTTCATGTTTACCCGACAAGGACCGAGTCATGTGAATTATGAGTGTTGTCTGTTCGGGGCAAAGGTGGAAGTAGCATGACATTGTTTTAGAGGCTCAAAGCCCCCATAGAGAGGTCAAGGGGGCGGGGGGGGGGGGGGGGTGTCTACAAAAGCATGTGACACGGAAGAACTCTGTTTGATTCCCCCCTTTCTTTGAAATGTCAACAGGTTTTTGTTGTAGCCAAACCAACGAAGATTCCTTCCCCGGAACCGATTATTCCTTCTTAGCATAATAGAGTGAAACCTTACCCCTACATTGACCAAATACATGAATCACTGTTGATATGGTCCTAATTATTAAGGAGGGCACTGGAAAACAATGCCCTCAACTAAACTTGGCAAAAGGGTGTTTAAAAAAACACTCATATATCTACATAGGGAGTGGGCCTTCTTCATGGAGTCCGCCATGTTCCTACAGTAGCCCAGAACGGACAAACAAACACTGGCTCTAGAGAGACATTTGTGTTTCGTTCTCCTACAAGCTTGGCACACACACAAGTTTCAGTTAGTTGCATTCTGCAACCTCACCGCTAGATGGCACTACATCCGATACACACTGGCTCTCTAATAGTTGATTTCTGTCTTTTCTTTACTGTTCAAGAGAAATTGGGAAAGACGTGCCACAGCCAGCCAGACACAAACTGCAGACACAAGGCTGCAAAATATCAGATATTGATGTCAAACTGTTCAGATAACTGAGGCAGTTTTCAAGAATTGAAATTTGAAATGTCTGTAGTGAGCTTGATGGATGCACCTTGCCTCAATTCAGTATAAAACAGTTCAGAACATTCACGTCTCGCAATAAGATTATTTGTTATATTTCATAGGAAGGAAAGGCAAGTTGTTTGTGTATCACCTTTTAAAAAAGCAATTCAAAAGACCTAAAAGGCAATGAGAAAAGGTATTGTAAAAAGACTGCATAGATGAATAACAATTGAAGGAGTAACATAATAGAAGCTGAAAATAATGCGATAAGCTAAAATCAAATAAAACAGATAAAAGGAGATAGTGAAATGTCTTAAGCCCCGTTTTAAAATAACTGAGACTTGTTTTCTGGGAGCTTGTACAGATATGTGGTGCATATCATTGGTACATAGCATGGAAGTGGGACGCACTGTTGGTTTTATCAGTGCAGCATTAACTCTGATCAAAACGGCAACGCACAAGGGGCAGCTTTTTACAGCAGCACCTGCCCACCGTTGAGCTTTTCCCTTCAGTTTCTTGAATATAATTTGTTGTTGTTGTACTTTTTTTTTTTTTTTTATATATATATATATATATATATATATATATATATATATATATATATATATATTCAGACTCATCAAGCTATTCTTTTGAACATTTTGTACAGAAAGATGTGAGTATTTTTGGTGTGATAGCCATTTTGGAGTAGAGGCAGTGAAGGTAATCCAGCACGAGAGAACCGAATCATTTTCAACATGAAAGCATCCACACATTCATTCACGTAGAAATTAAAATCCGGCACATATTCACCATGCTGCTTTGCAAGTCTCCAAACACAAATAAGCTTGAGTGTTTCTGGGGACGCTGGGACACATCTGGTGCTGCCGTGTGCCAGGTCTGGTATTTAGCAGACTGTACCAATGAAGAAATCTTTCGATTAGAACTAGGAAATTGCTTCTGTCAAGACCACTCAACAAGGGGGAAGATAGCTTTTGCTTGAATTGGGACTCAATTTGACAAAAAAAGAGAGGAGTAATCTAATGTGGCATCTTGATAACATGTCTCATGGAAACGAAAGAAAGGATATGTCCTGGTGCCAGAGGACTTTGTATTTCTTTGTGCCGAGTAGAAAATGCTCCTATTGCGTTAAATGTGTTAAAAGCTTTTGTAGCGTCACTGTTCTGGATCACACAAAGCACGATCGCCACTAGCCACGGATGATTCTGATTCACAAATTAAAATCAACGCTTGCTCAGCTGCACCGGTTTGAGGAAAAAACAAATCTTGTTTGAGCGGATGTAGGCAGCACAAGCTCCAATTAGGCTCTCTAGATGTTTAATAAGCACAATCCATGTCCAGAATGAAATCTGCCACATAGGGGCTTCAAACTGAGTGAAGGCACTGTAACTCACTCTGTTGTTTACCTTTACCTTATGGAGAGAGAGAGAGAGAGAAAAAAAATCCTTTGTAAGGGACTCAGGCATTCCTTTGGTAACCATTTTAATGGCCAATGCCTCCTGGTCAAGAGGTGGTCGCTGAATGGACTAATTCTGCAGGATTAGCCCTCTGTGGTGGTGATCCAGCCAGCCAAACAAATGTGACCTTAGGGTGGAGAATCTGTGAATCTATAGGAGGGGGCAGCTCGGTCAAAGGATTAGCGGGAATCAACCATTCAGGCATACTCCGTTTTCAGATTCTTTTTCTTGACTTTGAAAGACTTGTTTAACAAAAATTACATCGCAGAAGGGGGTAACTGGTGGCAACACAAGCGAAAATACCAGCTAAATGAGAAGAGGGGGAATTCAAGGTAAGGTAAGTCTATAGGCAGGAGAGCTCAGCAAACTCATAACATCCACAGTTTGTGCTCCGGGGATGTGCTTTCAGTCTCAAGGGGCCTAAGAGAAGAGTGCTGGGAGGACAAAACCACAGAGAGGTGGACATGCTAGAGCTGGAATACACAAAACACAGGTTTCACATGTGTCAGGTGACCTTTTGTTCTCAACTGGGCTCAGTTCTGCAGGACTGCACAGCCAAATAAACAGTAAATGTTCCAGAGGATGGCCTGGTCTGTGGGCTTAAGTAGCATCTGACAGACGACACTCGAGGAAAGACAACATAGCTGCATCATTTCCTGCTCTTTGTCACTAGGCAAGGCAAGTTTATTTGTATAGCACATTTCAACAACAAGGTAATTCAAAGTGCTTCACATAAAACCATTAAAAGCATCAAAACATAAGGCAAAAGAAAAGGAGATTTAAAAACAATTTAAAAACAGTAAGAAATAAAATGCAGTAGTAAAATGCAGAAATGCAGGAAATTTATGAATATATTAATTGAACGTGGTTCAATTAAAGGCAGCAGCAAACAGAAAAGTCTTCAATCTTGATTTAAATGAGCTGAGGGTCTCAGCAGACCTGCAGCTTTCTTGGACTTTGTTCCAGATATGTGGAGCAGAAAAACTGAACGCTGCTTCTCCATGTTTAGTTCTGACTCTGGGAACAGAAAGTAGACCGGTCCCAGACGACCTGAGGGGTCGGGATGGTTCATAAGGTAGCAGCAGATCAGAGATGTATTTTGGCCCTAAACCATTCAGTGCTTTGTAAACCAACAGCAGGATTTTAAAGTCAATTCTTTGTTGGACAGGAAGCCAGTGCAAAGACCTCAGAACTGGAGTGATGTGGTCCACCCTCCTGGTCTTAGTGAGCAAAATATTTGCAGGTGAGTATTTGGGCATTTTCACTTTTAATGTATATTTGTCACTCCCACAGTGTGCAAAGGCCTTAACACAACATGATGGTGATTCATCCTGTGTCCAGTTCACAAAAGACTTAGACATTCCCCTGAAAAAATCATCTAGCAAACAGGAAGTGGTAGCTTTTGTGAAGCATTGTACTTTTTTTAATTTATTTTTTATAGTAACTAAAATGCAAACACTTTTTTAGGTGCTGGAGTGGAAATGATGGGGGTAGGGGGTGAATGATTGGAGGGAATGAAACTACATTGATTTTGACATCTCTGCCTGGTGCATGAGTGCACATTGTATTTTCCTTCTGCAAGGTTCTGTACAGCTGAACAGTGCACACTGATTTCCCCGAGCAGCGTGCATGGGAAGAAAAAAAGTGTTTAAATGTAAACAAACCAATCAACCAATCAATAAGCACAGCGGGCCCCGAGGTGCTGCTGAGCGACTAATAAACAGAACAACAATGAGGGAGCTGAACAGAAAAGAGCACCTCTGTCAGAACATCAAACGTTTTTAACAGACGATCCACAGGAAGTCATCACAGAGCTGCTCTGACTGTTTGATGGACAAGTGCAGTCAAGACTCCAAGAATTTGGCAAGCAATTCTGAGAAAAATGTACAACATATAAGAAAAACGTCTTATTTCTGGAATCATAGAAATACTTTGTGTCGTCTTTGGGGAAGATTTGAACAGAACCTAGAATTAGCGAGGTATCACTTCATCATGTTATCCTGTTAGACATTTGTGTGAAATTGTCACGATTAGCAAATACATTCTTGAGTTTTGGCCAAAAATTTGTTTTGTGAGGGAAACAGTGACCATGACCTTTGACCACCAAGTAGTAATCAGTTTATCCTCGAGTCAAGGTGCTCCTGAGATATCACGAGAATGGACCGGACAGGCGAATGTAGAGATGGACAACCCCAAAACATAACGCCTCCGGCTACAGGTGTCACCGGCGAGGAGCCATTAAAATAGTTGGCAGGGTAAAGAAAAGGCTGGTTTGTGAAGAATGTATAATGGAAGAAGATGTGAAACCAGAAGTGTGTGTAGTAGCCTTTACTGACAGATTTGTCTTGAATAAATAATCAGAAACAAACACTGCAATTACACCTCGAGCTCAAGAGAGAAGAACAAACATAAAGTGCTTTTAGATGGCCATGTGTTGGCACCATTGCTCTCTAACAGCACCATACTGTGCCATAATGATATTTAATTTAAAATGTGTGAAGTCGTTTTTTTTTAAGTAGACATTCTGCTCCAAAACAATCACATGACTAATCACAATGGAAACCATGGTGTAGTAATGAAGTAAACACTGAACACTTTCATTGCAAGAATGAACTACTGTAGACGACGAACCACAGGTTGTGGTGCCAAGTGAAGGAATAATGTAATAAATCCACAAACTGACGACTGGTATCATTTGGATCATTATTCTTTAGAAGGATGATATCCCTGCTCCATATTTTAGTATCCACTTCACATTAATTATTGCTGTGTAACCACAGGGATGCATTTGATTTAACATCAGTAGCTTCAGTCTCGGTGTCTGCTTAACCCTCTCTATCCCCCTCACTCGTCATGAACCACGGGGGCCGTTAACATTATCGGCTTTATGACACGACGGGTAAAGATCACCGGGATTCCTCAGGTTTAAGTCCTCTGACCATATTCTAATGCCCTCTCTATTAAAAAACATTCATGACGGCGATGACTGAAATGAACTTAACAAGTCTGTCGTCGCTGCAGCTTTGTCAGCATCAGTTGAGCCAATCGAATGTGAAATGGCTTGCTGGGTGACGAAACCCCCGACGGTGAGCTTTGAGGCTGAGGGATTTGGTCCGGGTGGACAGGTGGTTCCACTGGAGAGGCAGGAGCTCGGCACAGAGCCTTTGAAATCTTCTCAACTGGAAAATGTGGTGGCTTTTAGGACGACAAGAGGTCTACGCTACAAATCAAGTCATTTGATCTAGTGCAGGGTCTTAACATCTCACCGCTTGGAGAATAAATAATGTTAATAAAGTGCTTTGCAGTAAAAAAACAAAAATAAAACAAGATAAAATAATTTCAACAATTACAAAAAATACAATCAGTTAAGAAGAAGCCATACGATAAAAAGTAGAGCAGTATTATACATTGTGCAACACAATGAAATCAATTCTCTTGTTTCTCCATTAATCATCTCCATAAATGATACTATGTCTTTTATGTCACCTTAAAGTAGGTCAAAATACACTGAGGCAGATGACGTCATCATAGATGTAATGCTTGTTCTTATACTTGTGTAAAATAATCACGAAACCAGTCACAAAGTGACACAGTTTGCAGTGAACTCTTTAAATCTGCTCTCAATCCCTTTGGCTTTGTTTGGCCCATGAGGTCCCTTTGTTAGAAAGTAGAAAGTTAATTTCAATCAAATCAACGAAACAGATTTCAAATGAAAGGTTTTCAGCTTAAAAATATTGCAAACTTATAAAATAAAGAGTACTAATAATAGGTGGAGATTTAGGCTTCAAGATTCATGGTTTCACTCAATGTTGCTTATTCTGTTTTATGTGTAATGGCCCTGCAGTCATGCAGAACACAGTAATCAATTGAACCTATTAAGAAGAGTAAACAGGTACGAAACCTAATCAAGGCACATTAATATCGAAAGCTTTCCTCCATGTGTGTTCTTCTCTGCTCCTTTTGGTGCTACATATACTTCTTTTGATGCCGTCTTGTTTCTGTTCTGAGTGTTTCCAACGGGAGCGTTTTAGAGAAACACCAGAAATAATGTGTATGAACTCTTCAAAATGAATAACAGCCACAGGGATGCAGCCACAGTGTCTTAAAAGAAAGTTTTTAAGAGTGACGAGTGAAATATGAACAGACATAAGAGCTGCTTTTGCTG
Source organism: Melanostigma gelatinosum (assembly GCF_949748355.1). Lineage (NCBI taxonomy): Eukaryota > Metazoa > Chordata > Actinopteri > Perciformes > Zoarcidae > Melanostigma > Melanostigma gelatinosum. The sequence continues at coordinate 25,283,514 of NC_136638.1, forward strand.
CCCATAGCATGTTGATGACAGATGCAGGCCCAAACCAAACAAGAGCAAACTATGGTTTGGAAACTTAAAACACTTGGTTAAAGCTGCGGTAGGGAGAATACTTTTTGGGGAGGAACTCTATTAAAACCTTTCAGCATATTGTAATTCAATATGGCCCGGGAGAAAAATAGATCTTAGGCTTTTAGAAAATCTAGCCTGTGAAGGGAGACTTTGGCCAATCACAGGTCATTTCAGAGAGAGAGGCGTTCCTATTGGCTGTTCTGCAAATACAAACGCACGTCCCTTCAGTGAAAACCTGAATCAATGGCAGATCAATTCCCGTAGAAAAAGTTGCTATTCAAGCATTGGTAACAACGGCCGACACTGCAGAGCAACCAAAAGAAGAGAAAGACGGACTTCTCAAAAAGAGAGTCCGAGAACATCGGCAAACGTTTCTAAGAGGAAAATGTTGACAATAGTTTTGCTTTCTGTTACCTGTAGCCAAACGCTCATGGCGGAGGGTACGCTGAACTCGGAGGGGCTTATAGGAGAGAGAGGAGGGAACTGCATTTTCAAATTCTGATGGTTCTTTTGCTCTTTCCAGGAACCTGCCTACCTTGGGGTACCACTTCAGTTATAATATGCTGAAAGGCTTTTTTCAGAATTGTTGCCTGCCCCAGCTTTAAAGGTGTGGGAAAGCAGGTCTGTGACAGGGTGCACACTCCAGTCTTGGATCAATCCGGTCTGAATGTCAGATCGCCAGCCAAGCATCCACACCCATGCTACAATATTTCCCCTCACGACCTCTTGCAAAGGACTATACGGATTTAGTACCAAGGATGCCGCTGGCATGCCTATAATACAATGTAGGGATGGAGTATTTGAAATTCAATCATTGGTTGAAATTTTTGTTTTTGCCTAAATTTAAACCACTCAAAACAATAATTGTGGGAGCAGGTTAAATACATATCTGTTATGATACAGAAAATGAACAATAACACTGGTAAATAGACATGTTTCACTTCATTTTGTCGTTAAATCCGACCTCAAACAGGATTGGACCCGTTTCTCTTCTCTATCAACGCAATATGTGAATAAAATAGATTTGAGCCACCTGTAGAAACATGCCTCTGGCTGCTCCAGTGAGTGAAGCGTCCAGTTATCTGACGTTCACTCCTTCATGACAGCTGACAGGTGAGAGGAGAATATGTGGGGGTGAGATATCTTCCCGAGGGAATGCTAGAGAAACTGACCTCCAAGTTTCACTCGGATCAGTGAACACGGATATTATCTACCCCCACACGCACAGACACACACTTCCAACAGTTATGTGTTCATGGGCCCACACCTAACACACACACACACACACACACACACACACACATTACGCTCTCACACACACAAATCAATCCTCTCGCCAGTGCACAGTAATGTCGTTGACGTTAATGAGGAAGGGGACACGCTCATGAAGGCAGCTGACGATGCCAGTCATGGATCACACTGGTAGTCCGCGTAACATCCGTCATATCAGTGAATGAGTCATAGATTCACTTGGATGTGAGGTTGTGTTTTTCATGTGTTTTTCATGTGGAGTACTCCCTGATTCAAGCCAAAGGAAAGCAAATAGAAACAGAAACTCAATCACGTATCTCAAATCGTTTTTCCATCTACTTTAAGGTACATTTTCAGGTAACTTCTCAGCAATAGTCACATATTTTAAACAGTTGCTTTCAAGTAAAAACCTTGTGGATCAAATATTTAATTTAGATTTTCTGAAGCAGCCTCGTTTTAATTTTTTTGCCCCACTTTGCTGAACTTTTCTAATTTCATTAAGGAAGACGCTAACCCTCACATGAAAAACCACACATCTTAATCTCATGCAACGGTTGTGTGTGTCACGCATCAAAGGCAAGATACACCACATGGCCAAAAGTATGTGGACAGTTAATCATCACATCCTTAAAAGCAGAGTTACTCCAAAAGAAGACGGCAGTATATCGGCAGTTTCAAGCTTTCAGTTTTACTGTCAAACCTGCAACACCAGTATCAGGTAGAATCAGCAGCCAATGAGTACCAGGTGCATCAATAAGATGATCTTGTCAGAGGCAAACACCAAAAATTCAGGACACAAATTCAGGACATCCAGGACTCTCAACATCTTAACTTCTAAACTCCATCATCTTTTAAAACCTGGCTGCAGGGATTTGTTCCCATTCAGCCACAAACGCATTACTGAGTTCCAACACTGATGTTGGATGATGTGTCCAGACTCACAGCATGGCGTTCAATGCTTCCCAAAGGTGTTGGATGGGGGGGTTGAGCTCAGGGCTCTGTGCATAGTCAAGTTCTGCAAAGGTGGCAGCACATGAAAATATGTTGAATGTGTAGCCAGAAGACTTCCCTTCAGTGGAACAAAGAGCCCCGGCCAAGAGTAAATAAAGGGGGTGGGGACAGGGAGTCCACGTTCTCGTGTAAATCAGGTTACTCTATCATGATGAGAAGACATCCAATTTGGCGGATAAGTGGTGAATAGCTTGATTCACGATAACCGAGAGGGTCTCACCACAACTAAAAAGAAAGGAAAATATGAAAAAACATACATTTATATGGGAGGAGAAAGAAAAATGTTAACTGGAAAAGAGTCATATTTGAATTGCTGGCTTTGGTTTCCAGCTCACTGGCAGCCTTAAATATCATTTACGATCCTCCAGCAAATTGCAAATCTGAAATCTTTCCTTTCTATAACTAAATATTAATAGTCTCTATTACACGAAAATTACTTTCATCTCCGACTCACATGGAGGGATTCGATTTTAATCAACGCATTAAATATGGCTTTGTTTCCCCCCCGCAGATGGGAGAAGATGGCAGGCAGTCAATTAGTATCATGCTCTGTTTGCAGTCGCACAGTGAAGCCTGAGACAGTCTGTGTAATCACAGAGGCTGTAAGAGCACACACAAAGACAAAAGGGAAATGAGAGCATGAGGCAACATAATGATGAGCTTCTGTCAAGGATCAACGCTTGAAAAGAAACGTTTGAAAAGATATTTTTTGAACTAAATTCTCAACCAGAAAATGCATTAATGGAGGGTTTGTGTTCTCCAACTCACGCGACTCAAGATTTAAAGTATCTGATGCTCAATCTGCAGTCCCAGCTACTCCAACATATTCATGTCTGTTGTACTTTTGACTTCCATTGTGACGCTGGTTGCTGAGAAGCATCCACAGCTCTTCCTAATATCAGTGGCCAAAACGTGTTGACATCACTTGACTTTTTAAGGGAAACTCACTTTGAAGCAGACATTAAAACTCCAACACATACATGTAAATACGTAAATGTGTCAAATACATACAGCTAATCACGGCCCAAAATGCAGCTTAAATATAAAAATGAATGAATGGAAAATCAAAAGATTTTCTTAAATAATGAGTTTGATTGACTGTGATGCACCTGTGGCCCACTATGTTACACTTTTTTTTACATTTAAAATCATGTTAAATCATTAAAAGTTCAATCAAGAGATTACATCTTTTTTCTTGAACGGCATTGTATTTATGTGTGTTTATGTCACAGAAAGCTTCAAGTCATTGGGAGCATTTAATTGTCCCTCAGTGTAACATGTTACAAGGAAAGTTCGGTCAAATAAATGCTCAATTAAAAAGTACAGTCGTACCCGTCTATTAGTCAGCAAGCTGTCCAGCTGATCTGACCCTGACAGAATGTGATCACTTGCTCCAGCATACACCTTCACTAAACCAGAGTGGATCCAAGGGAGAAGAACAAAGGCTGATTAGCTTGATTATCTCTCTGCCGGTTGGTCCGCTGGGTGGATTAATCCTGAACCAAAGAGTCTTGCATTGTGTTGTTTTCATGCTCCGAGGCTCAACGTGTCATTTTTATCCTTTATCCTGCTGTTTCGGCAAAACACTTTTGTAGGGAGAGGCCAAGTCGTGACCAGCCGGTGCCCAGGAAACGTGACTTTGGGGTGAAGTAAGTCGCCTGATTTTGGCCGTTAGCCTTTTGTGTTTTCTCATCGGTTAACATCCAGCTAGCTGTGAGGTTAGTTGGGGTCGAAAGGAATGAAACATTAAACACATGTACCAAACAGCGTATCGCAACACGTTTTAAATAGTTTTCAGTTAACTTTGTCGATGAGATGTTCAGATGAGATACATCCTACTTGTATGATGGTCTCCACATGTTGTTCAACCCACTCCTCGGAAGTCAACTCCCATTGCTGTTTTTGGCCAACGCTGCATTTCACTGATCAAGCTCTAATTGTTTTGAGGGAACAGATGTTTGAGGTTAAACGTACATTCTGGGACTTGTACACAGCTCAAATTTGCACAATCGCTCTCATAGTCAAGACATTAACAAGGTTTACTCTTCAGGTTCTTGGCTTCATTCAGATCGGTGTGGTTTGCCTGCAGCCTTGACCACGAACTGCATTACATACTTTTGTCTTTGATGCCCTTCCTTCGTTGGCTAGGCTGAATTGGAAAAAACATAACTATTTGACCCAAATACCAGAGCGTCTGGCTGTGATTCTTGCCTCTGCGTCACCGTAACCTTTCCGATGTGTATTTTACAAACTGAACAGGGAGTCGGTGTCACTGTGAACCTGCTGCTCTTTAATCTCACTGCTTGGAAAAAACGACTCTCAATCTTCCGTCTCCCACAGAACCGCAGCTCGTTCCTCGTGAACTTCTGAACCTCGTTCAGCTGTTAAAGTCCCGGGACTGGAGCAACGTAAACGGCATGAAGCACGCTGCTACAACTCGTAACCAGCACAGCCCTCAGTACTGCGGCTCCTGCTGGGCTCAATGACGGGTCAGATATTTCCTCTGCTGCAGCTCGTGTTCCAGTCAAATTGGACTTTTCTCCTGATGGCATTTATTAGCAAAGCTGAATTAAATAAAGACACGTCACTCTTGTGATGTACAAAGCGTGCTGTCAACACCTAATGTACTTGTACGTCTAGATATGAATGCTCACATTATTAAATGTTTCATTTTTACAAAGACATTTGAATTCCATTCATTCAGATTTCCGGCAGCCCACTCTTCCTTTAACGTTAATTATGACTAAAGGCACTTGGCTCTCCACAGGCCTACACCTGACCTTGCTTTAGTCTTGAGGTGTGTCATACATGAACCCACAGCTCTGGTGCACCAGCTCTGACTTTTATCTGACTTTGCAAACGGCATCACTGAGGTGAAATCTGACTATATTCTCAAGAATAGCATGCAAATTAGATCTTGTCAAAATAACAGATGGGATCGTCCGTGATAATAAATCACTCGAGATGCGAGCAGAGCTTTTCTAAAACACTTACTGCATTTGTGAGAAAATGTCTTTTCTCTTGCCTTTGTCTTTTTCTTCCATACAGATCGTATCAACATAAAGCGGAAAGGTATCAACATAAAGCGGAAAGGAGCTTGGCCATCTGCTGATCTGTCCGTCCGACATGTGGTCAACTGCGCCGAGTCCGGAGTCACGGAGGGGACCATGGCGGGGTGGCAGTACGCCCACAAACACGGCATCCCTGATGAGAGAGAAGTGCAGAACTACACTTTATGGAAAGGCGACTACGGTGCCATGAGTGGACGGGACAACATGATGGGAGAAATCCAAGGAAAATTTCAACTTTTATATATTTTTTAACTGTTTAGCAGGGAGTTGTGTGAATGCTGCTTTTGCTTTTTCCCCTATTGAGTTTGGGGATGGTTAATAACTTAAAATTCTCTTCCAGCAGTGGCCATGAATGCCAAATCACTTTCCTCTCTCCTCAAATCACATCCATTTAATCCCTCTTTCCTCCGCTGTGGACTCGTAGCCACAGAGACACTTGACGCGTTCACGGGGGGTCTGTACTCTGAATACGTTCAGTCACCTGACATCAACCACATTGTATCAGTAGCAGGCTGGGCGATAGAAAATGGCACCGAATACTGGATTGTGCGCAACTCCTGGGGAGAGCCATGGGTGAGTCGTCGCAGAGTAATGTAAGAAGCCACAGTTCTTGATTCAGTTGCTTTTAAATTTGGCATTTAACAAGTGAATGTCGGAATGAAATGCAGTGGCTGCCCTCGGTTTAATGTCAGTGACCTTTTGTGAGTTTGTTTTTTTCCCTCCATTAGGGTGAGAGGCTGGCTCAAGATTGTGACAAGCGCCTACAAAGCAGGAAGTGGAAGCAAGTAGCAAGTACAATCTTGCTTGAAGATTGCATGTATGGCAATGTGATTGGACCTTCAACCTACCTGATGTCAACGACCATTTCACTGGACATTAATCTGGATAACATGTCATTATTTTTACATATAATCTTGTCTGGAACTAAGATGTCAGTGCTGACTCTGCTTATAACCTCGCTGTGTTGTCTGTGGGACAAAGCAGTTCAACGAACTGAAGTTGTCAGGGTCTGTGATTGTTCAGGCTTATTTTCTCTCGAGCCGTTTAGTATCGAGCTTCAATGTGAAGGTACAGAATGTAAAATCAAAGACGCTGTCCCATCTCTAGTAAGGGTCAACGTTTCCACATTGAGTGAACATCTAGTGATTCAAACTTTGAGAAGATGCAACTGTTATCACAAGCGGAGTATTCCTCACGAGAAACTAAAATGCTGGTGTGTGTCTGGAAACAAAACACAAAAACGAGACAAAGGACGCTCAATGTTTGCAGCAAACTGGATATCATTAGAAAGGGAGAGACTTACGGTGTGCTACACCTGAGGCCAATGCCCCACAAACCTGCATGTAGAAGTATAGCTGCCCTCTGCACACGGAAAGTCACTCGGCTTCTGGTATTCGCTAAAAAGTTGTGAAATAACTTGAGCTCTCCAGGGGGAAATGTGCACAAATTTGCTCTGGAGGTACTTCACTTGTGCCGATTCAGCAATACGTGTTTTCTTCTGCAGTTCCGAGGCAAATGCCAACGCTTCATTTGCTTGTGCCAAGATGTGCATGCAGACTAATACCAGGTGAAGTTGTGAGGGAGTGTGCGTACAAAGAATGGAAAGGCCGTCGAGCTCCGTTTCCAGAGACTGTTAATGAAAGATGTACAGCAGCCCTCCTGTCATTACCTCGAAACGTCGGGTCGCAGGTCGAGGCCGCTCGCTGCCAAAAGCTGAATGACATTTATTTGTTCTACATCTCTGAGCTTGATCAACAGACCCACCGCCCTTATTATTGACTGAGATGCTTTATTAGTTTCATTTCTGTCATGCTCCTGGAGTAACATCCAGTTTAATCACCAGTTATCTACAGCGGCACACATAACCGTACAATGGCATCCTCCGTGTTTATGTGCAATTACAAAGAGCCCATTCTCGTGCTGTTCAGCTGGGGAACAAAAGAAAACGGAGCACTTAGATATTTGGTTCAGGGGACGTAACAATAATAAAAATGCATGAACACAAGCTGCTGTGCTTTGCTGCCGATATGGAAATGCTTCCCATTAAGTGCAGTTTCCATTCAGCATCTCAGGGGAGGACAAAGGATAATCAAACCTTGTGCTGCGGTGCTGTTAACTTCAAGCCTCCAAAACCACGGCAAACCTTAAGCCTATAAAGCTGCGGCGTGTCCAAGTAGAGGCCCACTGTGCAAACAAATATTGAACATGATTTGGTTGCTCGATATGCGATCAAGCCCCCCCCCCCCGCCCTCGAGCAATCGTTCACGTGGAATCAAATTTGCACACTGATTAAATTTCCTGCATGTTTCCTCATTTGCATAATCACAAACAGAGCTCTAATGGTTGTGAATAAAAACACATGGTAATCTTTGGGTCCGAGGCTCAAACAGAAAGAGCCGTCTTTCCAGTGTAACAAAAGCAAAAATGGGAATGAAAAAAGCAGGATGCAAATGAACACGAGACATTTTCATACTGAGGGATTCAGCATTCATCTTCATTACGATAATCGACACGGCAAAATGGATTTTTCAGCAATTCCTGCAAACCCATTATGTGTTGTTTCGTGATCAATATGTCGCTCTGTAAACACGCAGATGGAGCGGGTGGTTGTTTTATGAAAAAAAAGGAGTCTTACTGAGGCCCAGTTGTGGTGCCGAGGCCTGGATTATCAGCTTAAATAGAGTTGAAGGGAATATCTATTTCCAAAGTATCTTTGAGCAAGGCATTGATTTGATTTATCCATAGCAGCTGCCTCTAGCAGCAGTGTAGGAATACGCACAAAGCTTCCCCATGTGTGTGCGCGCTTTTGTGTAATCCTTCCCGATGCATTCACCCTCTCCAAGGCCACTGCCGAAACTCGCCTCATGAAAAAAGCAACAGAGAATGGAAGGATCACCAGACAGCCACAGAAACACATTTCACAGAAAGAGTGTGTTCTCTGATTTAGCCTAAGAGGTTACAGACACCGTGTTAATGATTCAAAACATGCCCAAATGATAGGTTTAAATAATTACTAGCAGTATGAGCAGATGCAATAAGGGTGGGTGGGGGGGGGGAAGGGATCAGATGTCTTCATGCATTTCACAATACCATCGATCATTCATTTATCACGTCAAATATGAATTGAGCAGAGTTTTTTCCGGCAAAACACAAGGAATGGATCACAGCACGGAATGTGTTGATTATAAATCATAATGCATGAAGCAGATTAGCTCTACGGGATGGTATAACTCACAGTATCATACCCCTAACTTCAGCAAAAGGCACGTCTGGGCTGATTTGCATTGCATAATACGTCTTGAGCAACAAAAAACACACATTTGACATGCAAGTCTCAGATTGCTCATGAGCCCACGCAGGAAATATGATTTGGTCATTAAGAACAAAGTGTCTTCCTCAGCCAGCCACCACTTTTCCTGATGATCTGCATTTTTTTTCCTCCTGTCAAGCTAAAAAGAAAAAAACTAAAAAAAACACACTTGCACAACAATCACTTAGTCAGTGTGATTCCTAAATCGATGAACAGGCCACAGCCACCACGCTGATGTTATGCCTCATTCCACTGCTAATCTCACTTCCTTGTCCAATATACTCGCTCAACCTCGAGGCGGCCGCGGAATTAGCTGGAGTTAATGGATGAGTATTAATCCCTCTTAGTCACAACAAAATTAAGAAATAATACGGCCATGAATACTTCAGCGGCACTGCAGCAACACGGGGAATCTGCTCGCACAATCTGCCCTGGCGTGCAAAAAAGGAATTGGCGATTACATACATTATTAATGCTTCGTCATAAAATTCACATTTTTTTTTGCGCCAGCCGAATGGGGCCTCCGGAGGGAAAATCCAATGAGCAGTCTATTTCAAACTAACTTGCAGAGAGCAGAGAGAAATGGCCTCTAAAACACCGCAGCTCATTGGACCGTGCCTTTTTTTGTTCTGCTTTTATCACGGTGTTTCCTAAGGTAGTGCATTCTTATTAGATCCCTTCAAAATAGATGTGGGCCTTCCGAGTCAGTAAGTTCTCGCAGCCTCCCCCTGGAAGTTGTAATTAGAACACCAGTCACTCGTGTTATCATTGTTTCAAGAGGGCGGCTTCCACATTCCTGAGCTGCCCACTTCATCACAGGGTCGGAGGCCTGCAGCGAGCGGACCGCTCACGACAGCTGGATCGCTTCCATCACTGACGGAGAGCCAATGTGCTCGAATTGGATCTGAATGGATCATTGAAGAGATCAAAATTGTCAATGTATAGACAGGTACTTTAAAATGAAAAGAAAAGTCGCAAGAGCAGCAGATTATACTCATCCCTCTACATGCAATGAGCTTTCCAGATATGTGCATACAACAAGAAGAAACAAGAGCCCTAACATTCTATACAGCCATACTGGAGCTCCATGAACATTGTTCTATGAATGGTTATTCTACGCTGTTGTTATTGATGTTCAAGGCAACAACTCGGTGCTTTCCAGTAAAGCTGAAGGCAACATGGTCCATTTCGTCAAAGTAACCAACAGTACAAGATTGTTTCTTTAAAACCTCTTGACAACCCCAACAGATGTGTCTGTTTACAATGTGGAAACGCCAACAGTCTCTCCAGATGTGGCTCTCAGACCTAAATGATTGAATGAAGCAGTTGTTTTGGGGGGTGGAAAGGACTTGAGTGCCAAATATCACTCTATTTCTCAGCTTTTCATAAAAGTGAAAAAAGGACTCCAAACTAAAAAAAACATCTTTCATCTATAATGATAATTGTGATGATTCCTGAATCTACCTACCTACGATTTCAGATATAATTACATAGCGAGTGTTTTTATTCACTTCTTTATCATCTCATACAATTGTAAGGCTGCCAATCAGGCACACCGCTCTCTTAACAGCTTTCTAGGGAACTACTTTTGAGCAAGGATACAGTACCTTGACCAGAGTGTTCTGTGGATCCAACCAGATTAATGGGCATGCCGCTGTTGTGATTTTTTAGCTCCGTTAGCGCCACAGATACCAGGTAAGGTAGAAGAGGTAAGGGAGAAGAGTGAACTGTCCCTTTAACAACACTACACACGTTGTGTTTTATATGAGTTGTACAGATTCCTCATTAGACCTCCACACATTCTCATGTGTACTTGATTCAGTTTACGAGTCCTAGTTTCATTGATCCGTGCGGCTCGGTCGTGTGCTCCTTGTTGCCTCTGTGGAATCAGAATATACTAACGACATCTGGCTGCTGGGACATCATGGGTGACTTTCATCTTCCAGCCAGTGGCCATCATTACTGTAGGTTTTGTTTGGCAGTCTCATTCATTCAGGGGGAGGCGAGACGTGGGAGGGAGGGGTGTCTTAGTTTGAATGAACTGACCTGTAATTGCACTATGCTGCCCCCTGTTGAAGAGCAGCTCTGCATGTTGTGTTTACATCAGGACTGTGTGGACTGATGTGGTGTTTTGTCTGGATTTTATGAGCTTTTACTACCCGGACTGACAATGCATCACAATTGAGCAGCGGTTCATTACACCAAGATGTCCTTAAGAGTTGTTTACTCCTATTGAGTTTACAACTCTGGAGGAAAACAGACTGCTTATACATAATGTACATATGTTCTACATGCAAGAAACAGCCTACAGTTATATTTAATTACCCATCATAATCTGCTGGTTTGAATAGACAATACTATTGATCCGTAAAGCTCTTCAGCGTGAGGAAACACTCGTGTGTGGTTTATAGGTTCGCCTCATACTGGTTCCATTTCAACATTAATCGGATGCACCAGCACAGACCGTTTTCTCCCCGGACACAGAGAGAGGATGGCCGCTGCTGCGTGGAACAAAGGGCCTCTGCTGCTGGCACACAACGGGTTAAGGTGTGCGAACGCCCGAGTTGGCTGACTGTATTCAAGCGCAATGATTAACGATATTGATTCACGAAACATGCGGCATTGCAACGTATTAGCACCAAGAGGGAACAAAGCGCAGAGCTATCCTCTAATTGATTGGTGCTCGCGCTGACGTAACGTAATTAAGACAGTAATTAAGTAATTAAGACAGTAAGAGGGAAATTATTTCTCTGCTCCCAAATCATTAACTATTAACAACGTTTATTGAATGGAAACGCCAGAATCTCCAAAAACGCCAGAATGATGATTGATGTCGAAAAGAAGGAAAAAGTGCCCGGCTGTCTAAACGTTGCCGTTGAAGAGAGGGAGCCTGCTTTCAACCTGATCACAAACTTGGTTTTTGAAGGGAGAGCGCCCCGCCCTCCTGCTCCTTATAACCAGAAAGCCTGTTTGCAGGACGCACAAACACAACAGCAACACTGGAGACCACGTCGCCGTGCACGAACCGTTCCTGGAGAAGAACTCTGGCTACAAAGACTTTACGGATTACTCTGGTTGCTTCACCCTCATGACCGCGAGCGAACGACCAGAAGCGGCCATGGATTTTCTCAATCACAACTATTTGAATGCGCGCAGCCCCTACGACTATACCTTTAATTTCTGGAACGACTATCTCGGGCTGACCACGTTGGTCACGAAGAATAATAAGCTCAGCATCCCCCAGAACCCAAACTCCATCACCGAGTCCCTTAAAGCGACCCTGGGCTTGGACGATTCCCCGCCGTGTCCGTGCGTAATCGCGGGCGGCGTTGGGGAGAGCGGTCACCTGGACTGCTGCTGCCCGTCCGGGAGCCCCCCGCCGGCTTCCATCCTGGACTTGAAAGAGCGTTTCTCGATACTGAGCCCCTTCCAGAACCAGCTCGGCGTGCAGCTGCCGGAGCGAGAGGTGGGCTTCGGCGGGAGCTTCGCCGGGTTCGATCTGTTCGGCATGGAGAGGAAGATGCGCAAACCCGCCTCCAGGAGCAAGCAGGAGCCCAAAATCTGCGTCTTCTGCCGAAATAACGGGGCACCCGAGGAGGTGTACGGCTCTCACGTCCTGAAGACTCCGGACGGCAGGGTCGTGTGCCCGATTCTGAGGGCTTACACCTGCCCCCTGTGCAGTGCCAACGGGGACAACGCACACACGATAAAATACTGTCCACTGTCAAAAGACCAGCCATCCCAGCGACCATTAAAGGGAGGGAGGGCTGTGGGTGGTAAGAGGATGAAAATATTCTGAACAGACATGACTATAAAGTCAATTGAATTGCACTGAACCATTTCCAGATGATTTCGGCTTTAGCCTTTATCCCAGTTTCATAAACATATTGATTTTATCCTTTTTTTCTCTCTCTCTCTCTAAGATCTCTTATATTTTTATAGTTATTTTATCGACATAGAACGATTTTATGCTTTATACATTGGATTTATTTTTCTTGCTAGTTTATAGTCATTTGAGTGTGTGCATATACAAACATGTATCAATAGTCACAAAGTGTGAAAACATTTGAAGAGAAGTATTTTGGTCATGTAGGGAAACACTGACATTGGCAAAAAGGGGACGAATGTCATATTTCCACCAAGTATTTTTGTACGGTGAGCGAAACTCGCTGCGATTTTCTTTCTCGTCTTAGAAAACCAAAGTTATGTTTGCCATTAAAGAAGCTCAAGAATGTGTCATTGATGAGTGCTTGTGTGCGTCTGACTGACCGAGGAACTATTTGGTCCCATCTGCCTGCCTAAAAAAAAAAAACTCCACAACATATTTTCCAACCTGCTCAAAAAGTTGACATTCAATCTGCGAGGCAGGAAGGAAAAAAGAAAAGAAAAAAAGAAGAGACAATGTGGTCTCTGTTTAGGACTCATGTTCTCTGGGGGACATTATAATCAATTGTTGCCAAGCCAAACTTTTACTCCAATGCTATGTGATGAAAACATCATCTGACTTAACAAGCAGTCAGAAATGAGAGCTACTAGCCTGCGTTTCTGTATGTTTACGTTCCCAAATAAGTGCGACACACTGGATTTCCTTTTCTCCGTCAGGTCTCTTTCTTCACAGCGGTTTCTTTTTTGGTGGTTTGTTTTGATTTGCCCAACATCTTCACCGGACAGTCTCATGCCTGCTCTGAGAGTCTTTTCACTCTGAGCGTGGGGTGAAAAAGAGCAAATTGAATGTTAGCAAACAACAACAACAACAACAACATGTTGTCCCCGTTATTTCTTTTCCTGAATAATCTCAAAAAAAAGATGCAAAAATGTTGTGAATGTATGATTGAAAGTGTCACTTGCAGGACTGCACATTTCTGACAGTTTTGTTTACCAAAGGAATACAATTGCATTGAAGAAAGAAGAGAGATTTGCTGTATTGTATATAAAGTGATGTTTATTCAGTATTTTAACATTACAAGTGACTTCAGAGGGCGCTACCTCAACAGGATTTTGTACTTACATGTAAAATGTCAACAGCAGTTTATTGATATAGTGCTGCCATTTATAATAAGGGTTTTGATAGTATTTTTGATCTTTGTATAACATAATTGTATTTTCATTTTGTCGCATTTAACATGACGGAAGTGAATTTCCAAGAAGCTATAAGCATTGCTCGCCAAAAGGTGATTGTCTGTAAATAACGATTATACCCATACTTTTTAAAGTTTAGTTGGTCAATGTTACATTGTGTGCCAGAGAGTGGATATTGAAACAGGCGGAAACAATTTGCCACTTTTAACAGAGGATTTTTTTGATTAAATGAATAATAGAAAAAGAAAACACTGTTGAACTTTGTTATTTATATTTTGCCACGATTTCCTGTATGCTGCTGTGCAGAATAACAACATATGAATCCACTAGAGAAATAAAAACCTATCAAATATTTGGAGCTATGTGGTCGTGTTCTTCAGTTGGTTAAACGGAGTGGGTATATAAACCCCTTTTGCATTCTTTTGGTGTGCAGGCATCTAGAATTACCGGTTTACTGACTGACTTGGTGATTTGCAGATGGACTGATTGAGTCAAGCAGGGAAGTCGACTGAAAAACACACTTCCAGGAACACCCCTGCTTGCCCTAATTGGCCTGCGAACTGACTGCCTCACTGACTGGATGTGGATCGTGTTAGCGTTTGAGCCCCTCGTGCATAAAACAACCTTTTTGCTTTTTGGACAAACCAAAACTGATCTGCTGCTCTGGTATCTCAAAGATTTGTCTCCGGAGGACAAACACAGTGCGGCGGTTGTTTAGGGAGGTCTGCCCGCACAAGAATGTCTTGGCTTAGGCCTCGCCGTTGAAACGGATCATGTTTGCACTGAAGTGGGTTGAATAGCTGGCCCTCCCGGCCTTCTCCGCCTGCCATCTGTGGAATGGCTGCTGCAGCCTTTAAAAGGGGCTCAAAGCAGGCAGAGAGCTTTGCTGCTGCTTCTTGTCTGGGTTTTTTTTCCAGAAAGAGCTGAACACAGTTGTGCAGCTGTGAGTGCTCGGTTTCTTAGAAATGCGCCATCAATGAGGGAACAATAAATAAAACCATGATGAGCTCATGAATGGTTTCACTGTCTTGCGGCCCGACTCGCCAGCAAAACAACCTCAGACCTTGATAATAGCTGCTGACGCTGAGCATGCACTACAAAAACCCATCAAGAAGAGTGTACATACATTAGCCCGAGGCAACCAGCTGGTGTCATCCACACCTTGGTTGTTCCCCCCCCCTTTCCTCCCTGTTCCCTCCTCCTCTGCCTTCATGCATCTCCCCAGCTGAGGCTGCGCCATTAAAAATGGATGACTACTAAGTGCAACAGGGATTTATCTCTGTGAGAACTGTGGTGAAAAAGCCTGGTGGGCTCGCATTTCAGGCAAACACAGTACGCTAACAGGTCTTATTCCCTCTACGCCGCCTCCATTAGCCGCTCCGCAGACAGGGCCATTATAATCTACTTAGGTGCACCATTCATGAGATATGCATCTCCCATGATCATATAATATGTGGCTGTTTTTAATGCAATATACTTGTACTTCTACATTTATAATATATTTGTGTGCACGACAAATCTCCCCACAGAGAAACAAATGAGGTTTGTTTCAGATGTGAGGCAGCAAAGTTCTGCCATGTCCTAAATGTTCTTTACCAGAGATGGGAGACGATTGAGAAATGAAATGGCAGCATTATCGGTCAGGTGTTGTATTAGTTATCACCCAGAATGAGGCAATGGGATCCCCTCTGGCAGGTGATTAAGATTCAGCTCATATAATGAATACAAACAACAGGGATTTGGGCAATTATTTACTATTTTACAAAACATATAAATAATGTCACCAGACTCCATTGACAGAAACCTTTTTACCGTAAAACACACTATTCAAACTCATCAAAATGATCTCTGAGAGTCTTTCCACTCTTCCAACAGTTTCAAAGAGAGACTGAATAAGTAGCAGATATATATTTTAAAAAAAGAAAAGAAGTAACCAAGGTAACATTTTCACGGTTTACTAACCCTGCTTTCCGCTGCTTTCATGGTGTCAAAAGAGACTCACCAGAAAAAAAACAAAAAACAGATGCTGACAATGGGAAGAGTCCAGATCCTATTTTTAGTGAGTTTTCTTGTGTTTAAAAAAACCTGCAACAAATACTGGTGGAAAAAAGGGTATCCTTTACCGTTTATTGACATTTAAGGGTAGATTGCTCTCATTTCTCAGACGATGAAATGCACCCTTCATCTATGTGTTTTCTTATTGTCCACTGTATTGCCATCCTGACATGACAAAATGAAACCCTGGCCCACTTTAATAGAACCCCTCTTCTTCATCGACCCATGTAATAATGTTAAAAGGCAAATAATAAGATATGAATCTGGAGAATTAATCCACATGGTCCAATCAGATCTCAGAAAACACTGTTCCAGCCATCATAGCCTCTATGCTGGCTGCAGATTTAAAATGACTCTTGAATTACTTAATTGCTTCTTAATGATGCAGACTGAGAAACTGCATCAAAATACAATAGATCACATCTGTCTGTGGTGTAATGGAGCTGAAACATTAAAACCAAATCCGTCTGGTTCTGCAGGACAAAGCAGATACTGAAACGGTTCTGCTAAACGACCTCATGGCCCATTTGCATAGAATCCCTCTCTTTGACTGACCCCTCGTGACTACAGTGCAGACGGCTGATGATAAGTTACAGATCTGCAGAATTCATTTATGGGTCCCATCATTTCCCAGCATACACTTGTAATGAGGATGCTCCTGTCGCCTAGCAACTCCTGGGAATAAAATTGGACAGCAGCTGAGCATGAAAGTCATTCCATAGAGCGAGCTAAAGAGGATACCATCTCCGGCCTTCACATTACATGGCTTATTGGTGCCGGTTTGATTTTAAAATTAGAATAAGGGGGGGGGGGGGGGGGGGGGGGGAGAAAACCCCTGAAAAGGTTTTTGGCATCGATGTCCTTTCAAACACACTAGCACCCCCTGTGGGGATGAAAGGCATTACAAAAACATGAATACCTGTTTTGTGACACTTCTGATATCCGGTGTTATTCAAAGCCGCCGATGTGGAAGGCATCATAATGGCGAGTACGGTGTTATTGAACTCTGTCAACGACGCTGCGCTGACCATTCGCAGCGCTCCGAGATAACAACTCCGTCCCTCTGAGGGCAGATTGCAGCTTTGATGCCGTAATTGAAATTTCACAAAGGATTTATCTGAAAGCAAAAAGCGTTGCCGTTTAAGTGAGCCAGACAGGTTATTAAGTTTCTTTCACAGCATGATCGGCTTATTTCTCAGTGGCTGTTTCGCTGGTGCAGATGTACTGTCAGTTGAGATAATCCTCCAAGTCACCGGTGCGTATCCGCAGAAGATCTGCACCGCATCAAGTCATCTCAACATTGATTCTGTGGGTGCGTTTTCTTTAAAATGTTGTTCTGCCTTAGAAATACTTGCATGTCTGGCTTCAGTCATTTCCTGCTGTGGACATTCTCAGCTTATCCACTAGCATTGGCATTTTATTAGACAGTCAACAATAAATATAAAACAAGACAGCAAGGGTATGGGTTTCCGTTTGTGCCTCGTGGTACAAATACTTTCTAGAATCAGGAATTTAATTTCCTGTCGACGTCGTCTTGAACAATCTGCGTCTTTCTGCAGACTGCAAGGATGAATCAGACATCGTGTAATGTTTTACGAACAGGCCTTTTCAAATTGACAACCGTTCTAAACGGGCCCCTTTGCATTTCCTCTCATGTTTGTTAATGCAGCAGCCAACAGGAAGTCAACTGGGACCAAAGCGGTTGCCCCAGCAACAGAAGATCTCAATGTAAAGATGCTCGTTGCCGCTCGTTCCCTGCTCTGTAACGTGTTACACCGCAACAGAACAGCGCTGTGCCCGCGTGACAGTCAGCTTGTTCCAGTGTTACGTTTAGTAAGTAATGGACCACAGAGGCCTTTGGTTCGGGTCCCCACATGTGTTGGTACTAGCTCTGTACTTCTAATATACAGTAGTGTAACCATGATGTCGGAGCAGAAACTAAATCTACTGCTTTTCATGTTGAGCAGAGTAACGGGAGGTTTTCTAAAAAGGTACCCAACGTTTGTACTGTGGACCATTTGCAACAGGGCTACAGAAGAAGGCCTGACCAGAAGAAACCGGTATTTAATGGCACTATGAGAGAAAACTCCACCAACATGTCCGTGTTCACATTTGTGAATAACCGTTTTGACTGTTGCTGGACATGGTGAGCTTTTAAAAGCCACTTAACATAACAGGAGATACGACCCAACCGGTCAGTAAACTTGCTCACCTAAACAAGAGCATTTAGTTCGATATCAGAGATCATTTTTAAAAGTATTGTTTTTGAGTCAGGCCTTCAAAAACATAATGTCCCGTTTTGTTTTTCATGAGCTTTCACTTGTTTGCACGAACAAAACAAAAGAGAGGTTATAGAGCAGGGCTCTCAAACTCATTTTCACTCCGGGCCACATCAGCATCACGGTCGCCCACAAAGGGTCGGTTGTAAATGTAACTACTCGAAACATATTGTTAAATAACTCTGCATTCACAGTTTAAAGTAGTCTTCAATGTACTCACAATACATTTCCATGTTAAATGTACAGTAACCAGCCAAAGAGCTGCTTCTAACTGTTTAAGTATCTCATAATTTTGACTTTCTATTTCATAATTTTGACTTTCAATCTCAATTTTGACTTTCTATCTCATAACTTCGACATTCTTCATAATTTCGACTATGAGGATATTTTTATGACTTTTATCTCATCGCTGTATGAAATGCTGGCGCTTGCGTGATTGCGGTGTTTGTCGTCAACCGCTCAAACCAGAAAATATGTTTGAACATTGGGTTTGATGGTGAAAAGGCTCCAAAACAACGATCAGCATTCACAATTACATTTCAGAGGGAAAGTGTTTTCTCCTGGGTTGCAGTCGCAGTTTTAAACACGTGATTCACGCTGTAGATCGAAATAAAACACAAAATTAAACTACTTGGTTCGGTTTAGTAAAACATCATCAAAAACAAATCTACATGAAACAAACACTTTGTCAATCACGCTTCCCTCGAAACTTAATTGACAATGCAGTCAGGCTGCCAAAACACCATAGGACACAAAAACACGTATTGAATCTTTGGGAAACTATTCTCTCTTTTGCTACATGAAGTAGTTCCCCTTGCCGTTACCGTCTGGATCATGTAGTGCTATACTGGACATTAGTGGGGTAATAGTGTTCTGTTATTTTTGATAGAAAGTAGAAATTGACATTTTTAAGAGCAGCTTAACTTCAGATGTTCCTGCACAGTAGATCAGATGAGCGTCAAAGGTAAACATGTACGATTTAAGCGTCTCTCGTTCTATCAACACTCGGCTTTGTTGCCGTTTGTACGACTGTCTCATGGCACCCGGCTTTGTCACTTATTGCTCCCATCATTTCCCACAATACACTTGTGCAATGAGGATATTCCTGTCGCCTAGCAACTCCTGGAGATAAAAATTGGACGGCAGCCAAGCATGAAAGTCATTCCGTAGAGCGAAGCAGAGAGGATACCATCTTTAGCGCTCACTCCATGGCCTGCTGGTGATTTGGAGCCAGTCATGTGCACACACGGATTTTTGAAAAAAAAAAAAACGTACGGAAATATGCACGACCAAATTATGTGTATACTACCATTTGTCTAGATAACAATAAACAACATATTTACTGTAAAGATAATCAACAAAAAGCTGTTAAAACAAAATGATCCGTTTTTATCTCACTGTTCCATCACATGGAACAGTCTCAGGGGAGAGGAACCGAGCCATGATACAGTCACTCAGTCAGTCCATACACAGTATCTACCAAATCTGGTTGAATAGCGAGTGTACCGAGGTGAACACTACTCCAAACTGAAACCATTTATTAAGCAAACCGTGTTCTCTCCTGCTTCATACGCGCCTCGTATCGTTTCCTCTTCGTAACAACTTATCCAAAAACCTTTATCTCCAAGCTGTCTGTGGTTTATTCACAACAGAGAAGTGACAACATTAAGTGTATCAGTGTACAAATGAAAAAATGAAAATCACCATTGTCTGAAAATGAGTTCGAGCAGCAACGTACAGCTGCAAACACATTACATCAATTGTCGGTAGAGAAAAATCGACAAAAAAAACAGATGAATAATGAAAAATGTGGGAAGTTTATTCATCAGTATGCGAATTGGTACCTAGTCGTTAAATTGATATTTGACTGAACAAACAGCATCATTTATAACAGCGTTATATTGGTTTTCATATACTAACTGCAAAAATGTATACAATCAGTGTACCGTGTACAATAGTGTGTAAGGAAGTACAGCATGAACATCAGCATATAGCACATATTGTTATGAGCAGTATGGAATTGGGAGAAATCTAATTCCATAATCTTTTTGAGCACATCGGGGTCGGTGAACTCCTGGAATTACTTTGACCCGAGCGCGTCTCTAATCAGGCAGAGTGACTCATCAGTGACTCACCAGTGTTACTGCTGTGTGCATCACGTTTTGTTTTCATTCACGTCTACTTAATCCTAGTGGACAAAATGTTCATTCACAATGGCCCAGGGTTGTTCTTGTGATCGTGTTGCTACATTGATCACCGTCCAAGTGGTAAATTGATTTGTGTTCCATCTCTTCTTACTTAATAATGCAGAGGATTAACACTGCCAGAGGGTGGTCTATTCCGCACACTTGAGATTGTTTCTGGGTAACACCGATGAAAATGTAACTGCAGGTTTCAGGGAATAATGAACAGCAGCTCGGCTAATGGTTTGACCAAACTTTAAACCAAAACGCCACCCGGCTGCTTTATTTCCACGCAACGTGTGGCTCACTCATGCTTGGAAGGAGAGCTACAATATGTCAGCACCACCAAAGTATCGTGATACATGAAACCAAAGGACACTGTTGTGAGTCACTGTGGCTTTCCAGGAATAAGAGAAACAGTTGGTTTTTTTGATGGATGAACTCATCTTTAGGCTTGCAAACTTGTTAATAAACCAAATTTTTGCAGATTGTTCATTTACAGAGGAGAAACGAGGTGCATTTCTTAGTAATCTGTGTAATCTGTATCTGTCCCTGGTTTTAAACAAAGATCAACCACAGCTGTTGGTTTGGCAAAGCAAGCTGAGACTGTCGAGCCGAGACATGAACGACGCACAAACGAAAGCCAGTACAACTCAAACATCACCCACGAGACGGGGACGTCTCTGGAAATGAAAAATATGTTCAAATTTGATTTAGGTAAAAAACGTAGATGGGCATATGTGCCTTCATTTGTTCCCAGAAACACACAACAGGTGCTGCTAAGAAGCGACTCATTCGCCGCAGGGATCACAGCAACAGCTCGGCCCGACCATCCAGCCGGTTCGT
The DNA here is from genome assembly GCF_949748355.1 of Melanostigma gelatinosum. Classification (NCBI taxonomy): domain Eukaryota; kingdom Metazoa; phylum Chordata; class Actinopteri; order Perciformes; family Zoarcidae; genus Melanostigma; species Melanostigma gelatinosum. Next base: position 25,304,659 of record NC_136638.1, read on the forward strand.
AGCTCTGTACAGTTCGTGTGTTTTTTTGTCAGTGGGAAAATTCCAGCGCTGCACCGGGTCCCATGTGGTTGTGGTTTGGGCGAGAGGCACAGTAATGCGTTTGTGACGCAAGAGGGAGGAAATTGCAGAAGCTTCCTGCACAACTGTGCTTTTGTACCACTTCCAGGTGGATACAGGGCCCGTCTTTATGCAAACAAGACCTCGTGCAGGAAGATGGTGCAACAGCACAACCCCAAGGCCGGACGAGGTACTTCATCTGGGAGGATTTAATAACCTCAAGACATTTATCACGGTAAGATTTAACATGCACACTAATACAGTATATGTAGCAACAAAAGTGATGATTGAGGAGGAATATTCATTTGTTTTCTCTGGGGATTTTTATGGTTTACATGTCCCACATTTTGATGTAATGGGTCATGTAGTGGTCTGGTCTCGGTCATGACTGTCTCGGTTTAGGGGGTCTTGATTATAATACTGGTCCACAGTCTCTTTTCCTCTACATGACTAATGATCAATGATGGCAGCCACTGACCCGTCACCAGATACTTGAAATACTCTCTACAAACGTACACCACCACAATAATAGAAGATATGAGTACAAATCCTACACACAGTGGCTTCAAATCAATTCATTTCTTTAATGCATTTTACTGCTGTGACATACTTTTACATTGTATCACTTTTGGATTTGTGCATATTTTCCCAACCAACCTTTACATAAGAAAAATATATACTGCATATAAGTAACTCAGTGAATTCTTCGCCTGATTCTGAGAGTTTAGGCTTTCAAAGCACAATCTCTATCACGCAGACGAGTCGTGATGCTGAAATCGAACCGGCTGCAGAGAACACGCAGCTCAAACTACCTGAAGGAAAACCGTCTCATCAGAAATCTTGTGATGGAGATCATTTTTCTTCAGAGGCGGGAAACGTCATACACGTCACAGACATTTCACACATTATCAGAGGCCGATTATGTGAATTATTGAAATTTGAATTTGTAGTCAGATTAGTGAGTTAATAGTTTTTAAATCAAGATGAGGGTGAGGATTATATTTACCAAGTCCTCCATTGTGTCATGTGTCCAAATCAAAACCAGCTTGCAAAAAAAAAAAGTGTGGGAAACGTTTTGTTAACATCCAATTATAATGCCGTGCAAAAACAGTCTCCTGTTTGGAGTATAGTTCCCCGATGGGAAACAAATGTCAAACCATGGAAATGTTAATATCATGCAGTCTCCAACCAGCTGCAAGAAAACATAAACAAACTGCAGCAACATTCCTCTTCACTTCAGTTCAGGGGGGAGTTTTGGTCAGAAATAATAGCCGTTCACAATCTGCCCTGATATACTTTAGTCTAAAGTATGTTTTATTCTTTATAATTGACATGCAACATTCCCCGTCTGCTGCAGTAGATTACTCCTCGTTACAGAAACCTGACCGGCCTCTCTATGCACGTCACGGGATCTTTACTTTCACAGTGAACTGCACTTCTAATGTAAATTACAAATTCAGCTCTTATAACCAGAGGCGGAAGAAGTACTCATTATTGGATTATTTATTGATGTATTAATGTGCAGCTGGTAAAGCAGGAGCTCATTTTAATTACTTAATATGCTGCTGGGTAGTTTAACTGTTACTTCATAATGTATTAGTTGATAAATGTATCGGAGTAAAAAATGGAAAAACTCATGTAAAGTAAAAGTAACCGTTGTACCTCAGGACAGTACTTGAGTAAATATACTTTGGCATTATGATGAAGTGTTTTTCTCAAATGTTTTCTTCAGAAGAACATCTGTTGCAGTGAAAGTGAGAATGTAGAGAATCTAGACCGTGACTGACCCGCCAGATTAGTAACCACCTTGATTTGATGATCAAGCATAAATATTATGTCATAAAGTTCAGTTTCTGAGGAGCTGTGCTGTGTCTTTTAAGGAGAGGCAAGGAACGTGTTTAACCTCTAGCACCATCTGGTGTTTGATTGTTGATAGGTTAATGTATTTTATTGACAGAAGAAGAAAAAGTACATGTATGAGTGAAACCTTTCAGACAATGGATTGCGTGTTCTCCCTTGTAGTCCAGAGTCTAAAAGTACACTGGACATGTACAGCTGTAATACAAAGACATGCACCCTGCAGATCCCCCTCTTATTCAATGTCAGTGAGATGAGAAATCCTAATTCGGAGTAGAGACAGATGATGGCTACCAAAACAACGTTGCAGGTGTAAATCCCCGGACTGGCTGGATAAATGTGGACGGACGAGTGAGGTTTTCCTTCTCCTTCAACAAAAACACCAACAAAGGGCGGCTGAGCAAGCTACTGAAGTCCCAACCGCCCCGGGGTGTGAATGTTATCAATTAAAACCAGTGTCAGCGGTTGTTTGAAATAAAAACAGCTGTCTGGAACACACACACACACACACGCGAGGAAGGAAATCTGATTATTTGGTTTCACAGACAAAATTGTGACATCTGAGAGCAGCAGGCCAATAGCTTCACATTCAAGATGTGTGTGAGAGAAAGTGAGTGTGTGTGTGTGTGTGTTCTGTACTTAAAACTAAAAAAAACACGGCCTACTCAAGATCACAGAGTGACTCACACAATATTGACAGCATCTTGTTACTGCTTCCATTACACCACTGACAGGAAACAAGGATTTTCCACTGGCAGAGGAACATTTAGATTTGTCTTTTGTATTCATAATAATAATAATAATAATAATAATAATAATGTTAATCTACTGTTGTACTGTGCTACATGTAAATGTTTTCCAATAACAGCTTCCAAACACCAAAAGCACAAAGAAAACCCATCTACGTCACTGACGGCTCATCAACATGCCTCTTTCTGCTTTAATTACTTCTGATGTGATCAGCCATTTCATGCCATTCCACCAGGGTTGAAAAGAGAAAGACATTCAAGTAAAAGTACTGTTGCTTTTTGTTTCCTCAAAATGTAGTTCGATCAAAGTATAAAGCAGGTAAGTGGCCTACTAGGACCTAGATGTTACCGATAAAGAGGAAGTGAGGGTGGCGGGAAGGTTAACAACAATTATAGGCCTGTGAGGATGATGATAGTACAATAACATGGCAACCTATACACATCACACCCCTGAGCCCTGATGTCCAAATACACAGTGTGTTCCTTTTCTATTGCATGTTGAGGCTGCTTCCTGTCAGCTTAGAACATTCACATCCACTGCAACAGGAAACACACTGGGACACACATGTGACAAATACAACAAATACAAGAGCTATGAACACCACCGTGGATAAGCAAAAATAAAACATCCAAGGCAGACATTTAATCATTCACAAACAAACACATTGAAGCACAAACAGAGCTGCATGCACACGACGTTCCCAAGCAGCACCTTCCTCCTAACCGGCTGTGTTGACTCACCTGACTGAATGGCGTTGTGTGACTCTTGTGGTTCCAGAAGTCCTCCTCGGTCTGCTCCAGGTTCAACTTCTCAACGCATAATATCACCAGTCCACTCGGCCTCTCTGTGCCAGGATAACCAGTCCACTCGGCCTCTCTGTGCCAGTATAACCAGTCCACTCGGCCTCTCTGTGCCAGTATAACCAGTCCACTCGGCCTCTCTGTGCCAGGATAACCAGTCCACTCGGCCTCTCTGTGCCAGGATAACCAGTCCACTCGGCCTCTCTGTGCCAGGATAACCAGTCCACTCGGCCTCTCTGTGCCAGGATAACCAGTCCACTCGGCCTCTCTGTGCCAGTATAACCAGTCCACTCGGCCTCTCTGTGCCAGTATAACCAGTCCACTCGGCCTCTCTGTGCCAGGATAACCAGTCCACTCGGCCTCTCTGTGCCAGTATAACCAGTCCACTCGGCCTCTCTGTGCCAGGATAACCAGTCCACTCGGCCTCTCTGTGCCAGTATAACCAGTCCACTCGGCCTCTCTGTGCCAGTATAACCAGTCCACTCGGCCTCTCTGTGCCAGGATAACCAGTCCACTCGGCTTCTCCGTCCCAGTGAGCTCCTGGAAGTTTTCAAAACACCTTGAGCAGAAAGTGTCACACACCGCAGAGCGTCCAAACACACCAGGCAGAAGCATTTTAGCATTTTAGCATTTTAGCATGCTTGTCCCACCTGGCACACACCTGTTGTTGACGCAAAATCAGGGGTGAGTTTGATTTGGGTCACTTAGCTGCTGGCCGGGTGGTGCACTGAATCACTGCTTTATTATAATAAGACGAAATGACTCAAAACAAGACCAAGAAAACAGAAAGTACTGCCTTTGTTAAAGTCACATGTGTATAATGCAATTCATTACTTCTGCTCACGCGGTGGGATGGCAGGTGGGATATCTCATCTGGATTTATTTTTTTGTTGTGAGGAAGAATCAGAGCAAACTGTAATCCCACTGGCTGCCACAAGGTGTCAGTCTTCTACAACCTACAAGAGAGGAGCTGCGCATCTCACACTCATGCACTCAAGTTATCGGCCTGATCCTCACTGCTGCACACTGGATGTTGAGGGGTTCAAAGCAGAATAACTGTCATTACATTTCACCATTGCTTTCTAGAAACAGTAACGTAGGCTAAATGCACACTTATGAACATTTTCAAAAAGGAAATATAAATGTTTTCAACACAAGTGTAACTGTAACAGAATAAGAACAAACGGATTAATCCTTAATGGCACAGGTTCAGAGTGACCATGTTCATATTCAGAGATGATGAAACCAGTCTGAAGTGAATTGTTGTTGTCTTGTCAGAAAAACAAAATTAAAAATATAAATCAACAACAACACTAACCAACAATTTACACCTTGGAATGATCCTGATAGCTAACAGTAACTTCCTGCAAGATGTAACTATAATAAACCCAAATGTTATCTTTAAACATTTGGCTGGATTAGGTCATCATATTTTCGCATCTGATGTTCATCATTTTTGTCGACAAGCCTCATTCAGGTATTTAAATGTTCAAGGTGAGGCACTGTTGATTTTACATATAACTTTGATGTGTGAGCTCATGGTCTATGGTCTCTTATAATGTTTCTTCAACCATAACCCCCATACACAAAAAAAATATCTTCATAAACAACAATAAAAACTCCAACTCCAGTTCTCAAAGAAAGGTTATTCTACTCGTGCTTGTGCAGCTTTTTGTTATTATTTCCTTGTAATCTAATCATTTTCAGTGAGATATGATGTGTTGAGATTGCCTTTACTATTCAAACACTTTCCCTCATAGATTGATCAACATTTCAACTTTATCACATATAAACCGACTGCAGTGAATAACCGAACTTTGTGTATTAATATATTGCTCTGGAAATCAGTGACGGTGTAAACCTTTTATCCGAATTTAGTTTTCATTTAGGTTCTGAAATGAAATGTGGATACCAATGGTGAGTCCGATTCACATTGAAGAGATTTGATTTCAATGCAGGTGAAATTAAACTGGACAAAAGCACACAAGCGCACAGTGACATCAAACCAGATGCAGTTTCTTCAACACATTTAATTTCATCGTCCATATCTGTGTCTGGATTTTTGCTTCTAAAGCTTCTCACTTTTGTTGGACTGAAGCCTCGGGCCAAACCAACTGTTCCCGTCTGCTTTATTCCTCCTTTAACTCGCCAGTTAACTCACCACAGCCAGCAGGATCCATGGCATTTATAAAGGAATTTAACCATTCACACCCTCTAAAAACTCCACCTACCTCTAAATAACAGCTCAGTTTTTTTATAACCCCCCCCCCCCCACACACACACACACCCTTCAATGAATGTGAATGCAATATGTTCGCAGCCTGGCCAGGGGTGGGGATTGACTTGTTTCCAAACACTTAATTCAATTTGTCATCGCCATTCAGGGAGGCTCAAGTGGTCTAATTTGTGTTAATGAGGGGTAATAAAGTCATAGCCCCCTATATTACTGCCAGGGGGGGCGTAAGAGAGAGAGAGAGAGAGAGAGTGTGTGTGTGTTAAGGGTGTGTGTGTGTGTACGTGTAGGGATGGGGGTTGTAGGTATTGACTTGCCTGGCTGTTCTCCCTCCTGCGTGCCGTCCATCAGGACACCGCACACCCCTCCTTTCTCTCTATTGTACCCCTAATTAGATAGCCTTTGTTGGGCTAATGCTGCCGCCATCTGGTCGGCCGTCCGGGGGTGTCGGCCTTAGGGGGGGGGGGGGGATCCAGAAGGAAGGGTCTCTGTGGTGGAGGAGGCCCTTCTCCTCCCATCCTCCTCTCTGCCCTCCCCTCAGTCAATACCTCTGGCCAGGACCATCTTTCCCCCCTTTGGCTGACACCACAAGGACCCTTTCACACTTGAAGGAATTAGTGAAAGATTGATGTCCCACTCTCCCTCTGTCAGTGTGAGAGGGCATAGCAACACAGCGGTGAGACTTTCTCCCAGCGGCCGACATATTGTGTTCCACCCATCCAGACTGCATGAGTGCAGCTAGACTATCAGTCTGGAAGGTTATGAGTTGAATATTTGAGCTGTTTGGTAGTAAAAAACAACAGCCAAAAGTAGAAGGTAGCGGTCACAATGTGCATCTGGGCGTTGAAATAAAGTGAATTGTCAGGTGTTTTTTTAAAAAGGCATCATGTGTTGTCTGGCTTTTCTCCACATGTAGCATCTGATAAACTGAAAGCACCACGGTGGCTCACTTCAGAGCATCACGGTTGTGTTCTCAAACATGAGAAGACACTCATGGACACTTCGGTCATTTTAGATTAGCCACAGCTCTTGAATCAGAGCTCCTAACTGAGTCGGATGAGTCGAATATGAGGATGAATTTCCCCCCACAATGATCAATAGAGTGAAACTTAACATCAGCCTGTTTCTGTCACGGCGTACACCAGCCTACCCTACTGCACACCAGGGCACACATCAAGCAAAAACCACCACGCAAACACTGGAACAACTGCTCTTATTGGCCTGTTTGTTGTTGCAGAAGGAGTTCACTGTTGTGCACTGTCCTCTATTGCTGAGCAGTTGAATATGTGGTTAATGGGAAAAGTGGAGATGAAAAAGTGTCTGAACAGTTCTATTCCAAACACACAAATGAACACATGCCCAAACATCTTCCACCTCCTCCTTCACGGCTCTGATTATGACCCTCTTTGCATGATATGTTATGGTCCTTTTGCACTGTGGCACATTTAAAAAAAATCATACTTTTTACACCGTTGACGTAGAAACCGAGGGGAACGATGACACAGAACTGCCCGTAGTTTGACTGACAGTCTCCGCTGTGCTAAACAGATTAATATGAACTCCACAGTCACACAACGAGGACACTTTCTCAGTGACACCCGACTTGCGTTGTCAATCAGTGTGTTTGTTTTGCTAATAATGTTTGTGTTGGGGGCCGTGCACGTGCGAACGCGTGCGTTTGTGTTTGTGTGTGCGAGGGCGTGATGGAGGGGGTTGTTAAGATTCAGTCGCTGATGTCTTGAGTCGTCCTGCCTCTCTCTCTTTCAAGCGGACAGCACAACCCTTACATGACCCTGAGCAGTTGGCTGACTGTGCCTCCTTCACGCCTCTTTCATCCCACCCAGAACAACATCGTCCATCTGCCCCCCCCCCCCCAAATAAAAGAATCTGGAGATTTCTTTAATCTGGGTTTGTTGCAATATTATTGTCTGCCAAAAGTATTAAAGCTGAGAGTTTGTTTGACACCATCAGTGATTCCACTTATAGCCAGCGTATGACATTTTTTAAGTTTCTTGACTTCATTTAAATGATGCATTTGAAGTTGTTGGTCTGCTTTATGAAAGCAGGAGCAGTGATAGCTTCTGCATCAACAGAAACAGCGAAAGTCATTATCAACACAAAATCCAAAGAAGACATCACAGTGCTGCTCAAACCGGTTGACGAGTGAAAGGAAAAGTGGAACATTTTAATTTTGAGGATCATCACTGTTTGGGAATGTAAAAAAAAGAAGAAGAGCAAACAACAAAATGTTTGTCAAATATGCCAGCTTGTCATCTAACATCTGTCTGTACTGTCTATCATCAGCATTTATTGTACCGAACGGAAGATTTTGCAGTTTTCATTTGCAAAAGTCAGTGTCATCTCACTGTGAACATAACTTTACATAACTTAAGAAAAAAAAAACATTGAAAAAGAAAAGCTGCCAGCTACTTTTATACATGAATGTTATTTTCATACATAAATTCCACCTCCTTGAATACAGACAGAATTACATGATGAAGACAATACATAACTCTGCATCTTCACATTATAAAGCAACCTTCTTGCACAGTATATGCACAGAAAGCAGCACATTCCAAACATGCTTTGCAGACTCCGAGCTCCATTCCAGCCATTTTTTTCACGCCTTGTTGAAGTTCACAAAACCCAGCAACAGCGAGCAGCTTTCAAATGTATTATTCTAGCTGTGAAAGTTTTTCTTGGAATTTCAAACTGTGAAGAACTTCAGAGCGGCTCAGGCCTAAAATTCTCTAATCCTGAAAGTCAAACTTCATTAAAGCATTCGATTTATCTTCTCTGGTCTTTTTTTCTTTTTCAGCCACATGTTGAGCGCACCCTTCGTGTAATGGTCTTATTAAGAGGGAGTTGGTCTCCAAGCAAACTGGTCCTCGTCTCCGTTAGCAAAATTAGGCTTGAATGAAATCAGACACGATTAGGGAACTTATTAGTTCTTGTCATGTTCTTGTGGGTAATACAATAAACACGGCCCTCAAATAATCACAACCATCAGGGCTGCAATCATACTAACAATGGAATTCCCCACATTACAGTGTCTTGGCTCAGCCTGACTCTGTGTTATTGTAGGTGTCTTTAAAGGCCACACCCTTTGTTCCAAAGGTGTTCAGCAAGACATCCGACTGTAAAAACATTTGCATAGCCTCTGTAGAAACAGCATCTTTACACATAAACACAATGTCACTCGAGAGCAAAAAGCTAAGTAATAAGTGTCAACTATAAATGATACTGTAAGGAGATGAACTCATATATTGCAGCAGTGAAGGAAGCATTCAGGTGTTTGACTGAAATGTACCAATACTGTATTCGTTGGCACACTTTCTGTCTGTTGTAAAAGCAGCCGAGATGTTAGAAAATGTTTAAATCCGACACAGAAGGGCTTCAAGTACTGAGAGTAAATGTACTGCCCTTTTCAGAGTACAACTACAGATAAACTATATTATAGGATTCTAATTAGAAATATATATTAATGTGCAACATTTCAGTGGAGACATCTGTATCTTCTTGTCTTCTGGTAAATACTTCATGAGTCATAACAATACCCATCACATGTTCAAAAAATAAGAATAGACTTCTTTAATATACTTCGCTTGTTTGACCAGTAGTGCAAATCCCAAAAGTATTCAATTTACAATGACATATAAAAATACTGTCTGGTACTTTTATCTGTAAAAAGGCATCATGCTTTATTAAGAGATCATGTATTTGTTTGTGTAAAATCCTAATCTGCAAAGTAGTTATCATCCTAACATAGTAATTGTGAAGTATATGATTTGAAGAAAGAAAAGCCAAAATGTCTCTCTTTCTAAAATGTACTATGTATAAAGTACTTGAGTGCTCCTTTTTACAATAAATAAAAAACACACTTAATCTGTGGGCCAAACCCTTTAATGGTACAGTTACATGTGGCACAGTTACCGAGAATCAGAACAAAACAGCCTACAAGCCTCCTATTACACCCCACGGTGGCGTAAACCACCACGTCCCCAGACAAACGAGGGCCTCAGAAAGACTCTTCACCCTTGAGCTGACACACACACACACACACACACACACACACACACACACACACACACACACACACACACACACCTCCGCACACAGACACTCTATCTCCAGGCCTTTACGCTCCTGCGACGCTTGCAGGGTTCAAATAAACGTTGCTGCTGAACCATATTGTGCCCTCCCTCCTCTCTCCATATCCTTTATTCACAGGCGCGTAATTGGTAGTCAATTTGAGCTCCCCCTTTGCCTATTGTGGGCACATTTTGCTCTGACAGAGTGCGGAAGATTAATGGCTCCGAGCAGCCGAGGGAGGCTCGCCTCAGCAAGCATGAGCGCCCTAAATTCATTACACCAATTTCCCCCTGTCCTGCGCTCCCTTACTCGCACCCACAAGAGAGAGAGAGAGAGAGAAAAAAAGGGGGGAGAATGAAAAGGAATAAAAGCAAAATAGTCAGATGGTGGTGGTGACAGAAGGAACGAAAGAGGTGAAGAAACAAAGGATTAAAGAGAAGGCTGCGCGTTAGTGGTGTTTCTGAGCTCGCGCATGCAGTCTGACGCTGATGTTTTTCTGGAGCAGAATGGCGTCTGTGTAAATCTCCGTCTGCGTTGACCGCTGGAGTAGTTACAGGGACTGACAAGGGACCCACATCAGGAACGCACTTCAATAAACTCTTTTCTGGATCCCTCTCTTTCACCTTCTATACCTCGAACACACAAGCACGTACACGGAAACTGCAATCCAAAAGTGTACAACATTTTCAAAAGACGACTGGATTCAAGCGTGAACACCTTCACCAGAGCATCGCAGCAAGCTTTGATTATAGGAACATGTATTATAACAAGCTTTGGAAATTCATTTGAAGAAGAATATTTTGGCTCTGATTTCACCAAAACATGGCAGCAGCTATGAACTATACCACGAATATCATCGAACTGTTCATAGCAACGCTTCAACATAGCTGCCCGTATCAACACCTCGTCAACGTCAATACGTCTGCTGGGACGTGAGGAACCAGGTCTCTAGTTGTGCCAAGCATCCAGGGCGCATTTAGATCTGGCTGGCCATGGGTCTGTTGGCAACGAGGCCTGGCTGGCTCGGATGAGCAGGAAACACCTTGAACTTGGATATGATAAGGGTGACCTGTCCCCATTTACTTGGGCCGACCCATAATTGTGATGATTTATTTCTCCTGTCAAAGCCAAAGGGAATGCCCCCAGCCTCCCCTCTGCCTCTCGTCTCCTTGGTTTTTCCCCTTTCTTTCTTTCTTTCTCTCTCTGGCACACATTCCCCCTGTTGTTGTCTCATGGCTGCGGTGTTCGCTCTCTGGTTTGACAAATATAAATGTTTGACTTTGCATATGTGACATGTATCTCTCTGTGAGTGGGAGCTTGTAAAGGCTCCAGTATGCCCGGCCGCGTGTGTGCAGCTTTCTGGCCTCGACAACCTTTCAACATGGCCGTGTGTTTGACTGTCAGATGCTCCGTGCCCCCGGCGATGGCACCACGCCCCCCCTCCCCGGAAAAAAGGACTCGCACAGACCGCTTGAAGAAGATCAGTCTTTCGCTGGAGCCGAGTCCATTGTCTTGAAGTGACAGGCCTCATGGACGGTGCCGTGAGGGACGCCACCGGGAGCCCGGCTAGGCCCGACTCCTGTAGCTCCACAATGAACCTGTCTGTCACACGTGGCCCCCCCCCCACTCTCCTGCCACGCACCACAGCGAAGAACGTCCCGCCCCCAAATGTTAATGACACTTCCTGTATGTTGTTGGGACCACTGTGGAAATGTTACAGAAGGCTCTCATGTGGGACCTGCTTGCCAGGAGGCGACAATAGCTGAGAATATTCTGAGCATTTTCCAAAATGAACAATTTTTTTTTCTAAGGAACTGATTGCATACTGGGACATAGATTATAGTAAACTGTCTAGACATTAAATGGGGACTGACCATTGTTCCTAAGGTCCATTATTCCAAAAATGATTCTGAAAAATGTTCCCGTTAGCTCGAAAACACAGGCCCATGCTCCGAAGGTCCATTGCTCCTAAAATACCCTCCGTAACAAAAAAAGAAGCACACGGCTAATTCTTCTGCAGAATGACATCATCTGACCTTCACAATTTGTTTTTTTTGCACATGGGAGAAGAAAGCCTTTCGGGCTTTCTGCCAGAAATCTACTTCGGTTTCGGCAACAGAACTACTGTCCAATGATGTCATCCTGCACAATAATTAGCCATGTGCTTCCGTGCTGTACGCCAAAACAACCAGACACGAGAACAGTTTCTTCCTGCGAGCTGTCACTCTGCATGAACACCTAAATCAGTCATACTCTGTCGATAACCATCCAACACCTTATTCACTGCTGCATTAGAGATCATAATTTTACAGGCTTTTTATGTATATCATCTGTCACTGTAAAATGACATCCCACATGCTGTATATACAGTATAAATACATATTTACATGTAAATACTGTACATATACATCAAGTCCATGTATATCATTCAGTATTTATTTTTATTAGCACTATTATTATTATAGCACTATTTTAATTTTATTTTTGGTCATTGCTGCTTTTTTATATGTATATATATTCAGATAATATTTATGTAAACACCTATTTTTCACTGTACTTTAGTGTTCAGTCTGACATTTCTGCATCTACGGTACGTTTTGTGAACAGTGAACATGGTTGATGAGTGTTTTACTGGATATTTGTACATAACAGCTGTTTAGAAAACAATTAGCTGAGCATGCATCCACTTCCATAGACAGCGTCACATTTTCAGTTGAGCCCAGTACAACCAATACAATATGCTGTACTGCTGGATAAATAGCAGCTCCATTATTTTAATAAGGGCAACATGAATATTAATCAATCAGGGACTCAACAACACCAAGAGGGTTTGGGTGTAATTTCTTCTGGAGTCAGAAGAAATGGACACATCAAAAGGTGAATGTAAAATCCTGATGCCTACATGGATACCCACAAATAGGTGCAACATCCCATCTTCAGCATGCGGGCAAGTTTAGGTAACATTTCATCGCTCCGTTTTGAAAATATAAAGAACTCCACAACATCTCTCCTACATTCTGTAAAGAATGACACAGTCACAGGTCAAAGAGTAAGCTCATGGTTCTTATCAAACTTGTTTGTGAACATCATGGCGAGCCTTTGCCCCGTCAGAGTTACAGCCTCACATGGTGGCAGTTCATTCCACGGTAAGACGTTTTTTCTTCTTCCCAGGGTGAATTCACTTGTCCTGGCCTTCAAAGCTCTTGGCAGATTAACACAGCAACAGAGCCGTGTGATTCGGCCTGCCATGTAATTTATGTACCTTTTCTGAGCTCACGGTTTCCACTCTGCACCTGTTCAGAGCCGACAATAAGCTCCGTTTCCATGCCAGGTCCCGCTTTGGAGAGATGGTGACAGTGGAGGTGGGTGCACAGGTCAGAGCTTTAACAATAAAAAAACTGCACAGCATTATCTTATTTTACTCTCTTTTCGGGAGAACTTTAGTGGGTTGGAGGCTTTGGGGGGCACTTCCAGGCCAACCAATAAATCAGTGTAGGCGAGATAGATTCATCGATAGGACTGCAACATAAAAGGCCTCCATTGTAGTAATGTAGACAAGGTGTGCAGGTTCCTCCGCTGCTCACAGCTCGCTCAAGATGGATACCGAGCAAGCTTGCAAGGTTCCACTTAGCAGCACCTTCTGCAGAGACCTGGAAAAACAGAAGACGCTCCAAATGTTTCGCATTAAGGGTTTCACCCTCGCTGGAGCTGCGGAGTTGGGAACCAGCGGTGAGCGGGGGACAGTCGGGGGGGGCGGGGGGGGGTTATTGCCAGAGATACGGCGGCGGGTGCTGCGACTAGTGTTCATAAAGATGTCACACAAAAAAAAACTTCAGGAGACACAAAGTCTCAATTTCAGCCGAGGTGCTGCCAGCCAGATGTGGCGGTGCACGGAGCAGCAACTGGATCACGACCTGCCCATCCTCCGTGCCGAATCTGGAGCTAACAGGCAGAACTTTGGAGTTCTTTTGAAGTGGGTGCCAAGAGGTGTCCAGACCCTTAACAACCTGTAATTTATTACAATGCCATCCATCTAGGAGTGAGAGGTCGAAGTTTGTCCAGCGAAACGTCTCTTCAACCCAACCTTTTTTCTTTTCTTTTCTTTCCCTCTCTTGGCGCCTCCCTTCTCTCCGTTGTATTCCTCCCGCTCTCCTCTTTCCCCGCACCTGTTTAACACCTTGACTTCATCAGTGACCTTTGTCAATGCGCTGTTAAGTGTTTCGTGTTACTGATGCCTTCGTAGGGGTGCAGCTGCCTGAGCAAACAAGGCTTGCATGTGATCATTGGGGCCCACTGGACCTGTTTCTCTCTCCCTGAACACTCTCCTCATAATAAACAGTGTCAGAATCAGACATTCATAGTGACGAGCGAGAGCCAATGCTGTCTAAAAGCAGATATGAACAATATAGTCCAGTAGTTAGCGTGATACAGTGAGTCTACGGCTGTGGTGGAGGGTGTAAGTAAATGTACTAATGTGAGACAGAATGGGATTCATGGAACAAATCCAGAATAGAGGGTTAAGTAACTAGCTCTTTAATATTTCTACAGGTAAGCCTGTTTGGGCTTAAAAAGACACAATCACTAAAATATCATAATAGCTTATAATAAAAGAGTGCAATATACTTGTTAACATACATTTAGATTCATAAAGGGACATACATCATTTAAATAGCAGATACAAATGTATTTCTGTTTCATTTAAAAGAGTGAAAAGAAGGCTTATCCCAGTTGGAGATGTGATAACATGTGGGATTATTAGCTTACACATATCTGTTATCGCACCATTTTATATTTTGAAATGTTCCCTGCACTCTATGCCTCATTGAGAAGAAGAAAAGAAGTCTTCTCAGTTAAGTGAAAGTACTGTTTGACCTGGGAGTGACTCAGGCCAAGACCAGATGGCCTGGTAAATTAATAATAAAAAAAGCAAAGCCATGTGAAACAAAGCATATGGACTGGAAACGGCAAATTCCGAGGGGATTCCCCCGCCTTTCACCGGGACAAGTGTGCAGCCGCAACATTTAACTGAACCAAAATGGGAACAAATTTGTACCCGTAAACGTGAAATTACTTTTGCCCCTTTTAATCCCCTCGCCTCTTCAGTGCTGCCAAATAAGTCTTTGAGGCTTTGCACAGTCGCGCACAAAAGAAACACAGTGATGTGTACGGACGAGGAGAGGAGGGGAGAAATCAAAGAGAAATATCTGGCAAGGAGATTTACAACTCTGGCGAAACGTTTCCACTGCTGCTCGAGCAGAAGCAGCAGCAGTAAGTGTTTTAAACCAGAGGGCCGACAGTGCAGGAAAGGTGGCAGGGCGGTGAGGAGGAGGAGGAAGGGGGGGGGGACGCCTCAAAATGGCTTTACGACTCTTGTTATCAGGTCTAAATAAATCAATAAAAATCCCACTTAAGGGAGGCTAACATATTTCATTCTTCAGCTGTTATTGATAACTCCGGGCCCCTTGGCCCGCCTGGAGTTTTATATTTTAAAAGTCATGATGCTTCAATTTGTATAGATATGCGGCCTGATGTGCTGCAGGTGTGGGAGTTTTCATGTTGGAAGGGACGTGAAACCGCCTGGAAAACTCCACAACCCCCCTGTGGTAACAGCAGATCATGTTCTACTGTTATTCCATTATTCATCAAGCGGCATTTTTTTTTATCTGTTAACCAGATTAAGCAACAGTGTTAAATACGTTTTTTTGGTGTTGCATAATATTGTCAAATGAAGATGTCATGTTTAATAAAAAAAAGCAGGAGGAAAGGCCAATCGATTAAGTTTGCAGGTGCAAAACTCACGTGATCAATTATTTGCTTGACAATCAAACACTTTGTTACAAACGCATTGAACGTATTTCATCGTGTTCACTTGATGAATAAACTGGTGATGTGCCGGTGTTTCCCAGATTGTTTGGACAGGTTGAACTCTTTGGAATTTTGTTTTTGTCATTTGTTTAGCCATTTAAAAGAAGGAAGAGTTTTATTTTGAATAAGGAATTTCAAAATAAAACGAGACAGACAATGCCACACTTATGTTGTACAGCATCGGGGGAACAAACTACAATGTATTTTTGCATACAGCCATGATCATGTGTTTGGTGTTGTGTGCACATGAATATGGATGCGTTCTGTTCACCTGGGCTGATTCTGGCTCACAATAAGACACGGCGGCATTTGGCTCTGAGAAACCAGATGAGTCTTCCTATTTTCTTTGTCAATTAATTGCAAGGCCCAATCTTTGTGTTTGCTAAAATGATACGCCCGCTGCATGTTATGATCCTGTACATTTCAGTGAGCTCAGTTCAGTTTTAAAACTGTAAAAAATGTAATTGCTCGAGTATTATGAATATAGATGGAACAACCTCCGTTTTAAGTTATTTTAGCCTGCATGTTTTAAAAAGAAGAAAAAAAAACATTTGGACACTTTGTTGATGAGAAAACTAACAAATGAGCTGCAGGATTTGTATTTTGGACACATTAACGCGTGCGCTGGTGTTTGATGTGTGTGAGCGTATTCATTGAACGTGTGTCTGAATGTGTGCTGTGTGAAGGGGAAGGTCCTGTCTTCGTATACTGTAAATTACAGCGTGTAGTTGTGTCACGGCACACTCTGCAATACTAGAAACAAGATAACTATCTAACTAACTAACTAAGATAACTAATATAGGAGTTGGGGGGATGGGGCCATGCTTCCCACTCAAGCCTCCCGCTCCCCATGCCTGACACGGCGGGGGGAGGGGGGGGGGGGGGGCTCTTGGATGGCACTGTCGCCCATATGGCCAATCACTCAAGCAGGATGGAGGTGTTTTCAAAGGGACCCGGCAGCAACTTGAAGCGGGACTGTCTCTGCAGGGGTCAGCGGCCGTCTGGGCAGGAGAGGCCAATCTCCTGCTGGCCTTTAAGAGACAGACATGTCAACTCTTCAGTTGTAGCCCCCCTCCCATCTCTCCTACAGACACACACACACACACACACACCATCAAGCCTTTCCATGTATAGCACACGGGGCAGCCGTGGTCTGCTAATGGGCCAGAGGCCGTGGCCTTGAGTGGACAAACAAACGAGGAGGGAGCTCGAGGCGAGACGAAGGTGACTAACCAGCCTCTTATTTACGACTTTGTTTTTCATTTTTGACTTTTTTTTTAGGTATTTATTTGTAAGTAAATACTGTATGAAACTGTACGCATATTACCTTTAACTGTAACAAGGAAGATATATAATAAATAAACACATTCTATTCATTATTTATTCAATAACTCTTTTTTTCAAACGTACAATTGGCTAACAAGATAACAAGCTTAAGCTACTTGGATTGCACTGCTGCTTAAAATAAATGTATGTAAAACTCACTTTTCCATGCTCATGCACATACATTTGAGTATCTGGATAATCAACCCACAGACTGTGAAATACGACAACCCAGGCAGTCTTTTGTGGGCTGCTTGGATCAGAAATGATTTGATTCAACAGGCCGTTCAGATTTGGCTCCCCTTCTTATGTCACATGCAGGCACATTATAATAAACCGTCCCCCATCCGAGTGCCTCCGACCACGACTCAAGAACTACTTGTGCAAAGGTGCACCACATACAAGCCAATCAGAGCAGACTGGATTGTGTTTCTGCTTGGGGGGCTTAAAGAGACAGGCACTAAACCGGAGCGTTTCAGACAGAGGTTGAATAATGGCATGTTCAGACAGAGTGAGGGGGGTCTTTGCTCAAAGATTCCTGAAAATGCTGCAATGAAAGTTTTTTTTACATTAATCGCTTTATTTAGTTTTTAAAGAATGACGTAAAAATATTTTCTTTTTCTTCATTTTCTAACTTTTACATTGATTTCAACAGATACCACACAATGAGCACACTAAATAAACATGTACAATTTGAATTAAAACAGCATTTTTCACTAGAGCAATATAACATGAAGCCATCCAATCAAACGGAGTGAAATGAACAAATGATCCCGTGAATAACATTTAGTTTACTGTTTGTAAATTGCAACGCTGTGAGGAAATCATCCTCATGAACGTCCCAGTCCGTATTGATATCTGAAGACTTTCTTGGGGTTGGGAAGGTCAAGGGATGAACCCCGTCGAGAATGCAAGGGAGTGACTGTAGATTAAATTTCTCAGTCTCAAGACGACGTTTACGAGTCGGTGACATTTATCCACAGCGACAAAGTCTCACATCTGCAGAGATTTTCAGCTGTTAGAGTCATTCACAGACGCTGCAGACGGGAACGGGTGTTGGCCTTGAGTTATCAGTGAACTGTAGACGGGGCATTGAAAACAACACAAAGACCTAATGACCATTTCTGAAATGAAATACCCGGATTAACTTTGAAATGCAAGAAATTAATTTGAATGCTTTTGCAGTTAAAACGTCAAGAGAAATGAATGATGGGTATTTGTAAATCTCAGGCTTTTCCTCGCTCATGAGATTTGATGGATTGATGGATCAGGATTCAGCTGACTGTTCCTCCCTTCTCCCAGAATTCAGTTCTTCTGTTTCCCAAGGCAGAAAACGTAAACCCAGGGTTTTACAAGGATAACACGGTTCATGGCAAATATGTCCTTTACTCGGATGTCTGGCTCTCTACCACACATGGAATAAAAACCTGGTCTGATTTGACTGAATGCCAAGACTGGCTGGGCTCACTTTTTCTTCCCCCTTTTATTTATTTTTTAAGTGTTTAGAATTACAGAAAACCTTTGCTGCTTTACAGATTCAACGTATTTTTATAATAAAATTAAAACTTCACTGAAGTTACAGTTCCATTATAGCAGACAAACCTTTTACTTCACTCATTCATCCACTACTCCACTATGTAAGTAAAGGGAACCAGAAACGATTGCAATCATCTGTGTTTATTTTAACAACTCAATGTCTACGGTTCACCACATCAGAGTAATTCAACAGCCATACAGTACTCGTTAAAAAATATTATAATTTAAATTACTCAGGTTGGGAAACAGAAAGTATTCCTCAAAAGTCCAATGAGAGTGTTCAACAACACACAGAGATGAATCCAGAGACAACATTCTAAAAACAATATAATGTATACGGAACAGAAATAAAGACAAAACCACCAACCAAGAGAAAGATTTTCAGATTAGTGGAATACAACAACAGTTCCAATCAGATTTCTAAAGGTAAAGAGTTGCCTTGTGAGATTCTGCTGCTGGATACCGACTGTAATGTCAGAGAGGCAAACGAGCATTTTTTCTTTCTTTACACACCGAGGGCACGGCAAATAAATAATACTTGAATGTGAATATATGATATATCTCGGGCTTTTATTGTGAAAGTTAAGAACGAAAGGAGTGGATCTGATCCGCTCTGCCTTCGTCAAGGTTGAGAGGAGTAGTGAAGTGTGCCGACTACGGAGCCTCCATGTTGTTTTACTGACTGTGAGAAATCCACCATGTTCTTTTTCGCCGCGTAATGGCACGTTCTGTGTGAAGGCATTCAAGACAAAAGCAACAGCTCGGAAAAATACATTGCTGTGCGAATGTGTGTTAAGGCGTTTCGTCTTGAAGCTGAAGTTATATGTACTTGCCGATGAATTTTCTATTTGCTTACATAATCTTTTTGTGGCGCTGACTGCAGTGGCTGATTTGTATTTAATTCAAAACCTCTGCGTCTCAAGGCAGCACGAAAAAAGTGCAGATGGTTTCTTACATCGTAATCTTGAATCTGGCTCTGAACACTGTTGGGTGCTTCCCTGTTCTGTGGCTGACCCCAAGCTCTGACTTTTTCTCTGGAGAGCATTCAGTGAAAAGAGATCCCCCCCCCCCCCCACCGAGATCAATAAAGTCTGACATTATTGTTACTCTGGAAGATCTAACAAACAGGAGTAGCGCGGCTAGTGCTGTGCATGGTTGTGGACTGCTGCTGTCAGCATTCCCCTTCTGCTCTCCTCTTTCAGCTGCCCAGTCGCTTGGCGCGCCCTCCTTTCGGAGTGATCATGAATCACGGAAATTGATTATGCTGTCACATCTCAAATCCCCCTGCCCAGTGCTTGACCGCAGAGTGTGTGACTGCAGGTCGGTCAAGCCTGCTTAAGGGATGCTCTGCTGGCTGCCCTGGAGAAGGGCCAGTCAGCCGGACTGCCCCCGCAGGGTCACGCAGCGTCCTACCGGAGCAAATTCTAGAAGTTCACTCACGTCGGCGGGGAGGAATGAAGATGTCCTGCTTAAAATACCAGAGTCCAGCCATCACCGCCCGTCTATGCTTCCCCGACTGGTTTCCACCCTTCCAGCTCCTCGTCACCACTTCCCCCTTGTGTCATCCGTCTTTATCAGTGCGCTATGCTACACGGACCATTCCTCGCCGACTTCCAGTCAAATATTCTTGGAGAAGTCTTGAGTGACATCATGAGATGCCGGAGGACATCTTCAGGTTTTGAATATCTTTCCCTCATGACATGCAAGAGTGATGCTAATCCCCTCAAAATGAAGCTTAAACTATAAACTCTTCCTAGAACTTAAATTTGAAGAAATCAGTGCAGCTACAAAAATCTGTCTAATGCCTCTCTTAAGATTTAAGAGAGGCACCTGTAAACCCATGAAGAAAAGAAAACTGTCCACACAGACGACTACAATCAGACGATTACATCATTAACTTGGACCAAACTTTGGTTCCACTTGGGCCTTTGTCTCTGTGCAACCACTAAAGCTATGCAGGATATTCAGTCATTCATAGACAAAAGTAAAAGTGCTTTTTAAGTTCCATCCACATTATATTTCAGCTGCTTCTGGCGCAGCTTTGCCTCTAAACCAGACTTTTCCAACAGACTCCCCTTAATGATTTCTGCAGATTGTTGTTCTTTTTTATTGTCAAGATAAATCTGCTGTAACAAGCTGAAAACACCCGTAAATCCGGGCCCCGGGCTCGGGTTGCAACCAGACTTTAAGGGTCACTGTTGCTATGGCGACACATCAATCCTTCAAGGGGCCGAGGCGAGCACGATAAAAGAGGTGAGTATCTGTGACAGTGTTACTGTTGTTATTGTGGGCTCGCCATTAAAGCCTTTTTTAAACGACACAGACTGAAGGGCCACTTAACCTTTCTCAGGCGTGTCGTCTGCACTTCAGGCCTTTTCTGGATTATTGTTGAGTCGACAGATTTCTAACTCTGCTTGTTACTGTGCTGCACTTTTCTGACATAGACATTTATTTCACTTTTATTTATGCAGGAAGGAATCTGCAGAGGATGTACGTAGTTGCTAAGGAATGCGCTGCTTCACTTTCATACTTTAACCTCTGGGCGCTGCCCTGTTCGTACCCAGTTCCTCCAACAAAGAGCTTTAACACTTTGCTCAAGGGCCTCTGAACATGAAGCTGACAAGGAAATGGAGGGTGTCGTTCACTTACACTTGCCAAGATCGTCCTAGCTGGAGTTTCCCAAAGTGATGAAAAAATGAACTACAGCTATTAGTGTATCAGTACCGGGTATGTACCAGTACCGGCTCACGAATCCCAGATTTGTCCCACTTCACGTTGTGTTGATAGCGTAATGCTTACGCCGCTTGCGACGGAGGTGCAGTCGCTCAAAACATAGGAAGCGGCAACCCTGTCTCGCTCCAAACTCCTCAAATACCGATGGTTTGTCAGTGGCTTTTAGGAGTCTGATACCGACACTCGAAGGCACACTTCAGCATCTGGATGCGACGCATCGGCCTTTCTACTAATTCTAAAGTAAACCCAACCTCAGTCACGTGACCCGTGTGAGTCGTTGTCACTCACTAGTCACGTGAGTCGTCAAGATAACATCAACCACGCGCTTAACTAAACCTAAGTGGGTTTGTTGCCTAAACCGAACTTCCTGTGAGACACTATGCATGTGATGAGTGGAAACTGACCCACCGTCACTGCCAAGCTCAAAACTGGCCACAAACCAAGTGTCAGTGCGAATTTGGAGCTGGAATGTGTTGGAAGCGGCGTACACAGACCCAACTGCACTGAATGAACCAGCGAGGACCCGCGTTGAGACAGCCGGCATGGCAGGTTTATGGTGCATTCATGTGCTCCTGGGATGGTCCTATTTCAAGAGTTGGGAAGTCGTTCCTCCGACCGTGGTGTGTTCATGAACTTTAAGTCGTAATGTGGAAACAACATGAACGCTACAAGGACGTGTTGTATTTCATGTCTGTTTCCAGTGTTGACGTGACAACAAAGAGCAAAGGAAATGGGTCAGGTGAGCCATGAATATCGTAGCACTTTCTTCCAATTTTTCCAACACCACATGAATGCAGCATCAATGCCCTATAGATCATTGGTCAGTGACATTTCTCGTATCAAGCTTACATAGCCTACCTACATACAAATGGAAGGCAGATACAGTTGGTACAGTCTGTGTGCAGTCAAAATGCACTCCACATGGGGAAATCCATGCGGGCATTTCATGATAGTACCAGAAATGTCATTCTTGTGTCGTTAGCAAGAAAAGAAGACATCAAGTACTTCACAGATACAAGAGCAGAGATTCAAGCCAGACTTGATGCCAGACATTGTTTTCTCTGCAAGCGGAACAAAAGACAGGCACTTGATTATACTTGTTTGCAGCCTGCAGTAACGTGAGCTGTCATACTGTCAGTCATGCTCACATTGCTTTGTTCTCCGGACTTTAAAATGGGCACCAACATCGTTTCCTGTCAGTGGTGGTACACAGAGGGACTTTTTAATTCATTTAGTTGTACAATGAATTAAAATAACAGTAAAAGAATGTTGGCACCGTTTTTGTTTTTGCCTAATCGTCCAATATTAACATTGTGATTGTCCAGTGGTTACGGTAATTTGCATTGGTTTTAAAGGGAACTTAACTTGCCATTACAGACAAATAACAGACCAAGCATGTATCAGCAGATCAAAGACGAACCCTCTGTCATCATTCGGTCTGCTGCTCATTGTTTCCTGAGCTTCCAGCGGCAGTGGCAGTCCGATGGAGAGCACTCCCAACAAGGTGTCCCAGCAAAGAGCCAGACCCAGTGCTGAAAGACGCATCTCACGCTCAACCTTTACTCGGTCACGAGCAAAGCACTCTCTTGTTCATTTATCTTTCGCGGGACGGTTTCGCTCTCCACCATATTAATGAATGCCAGTTGTTCCTGTGCGCCACAATCAGGAACCTCATATTTGGCCACAGATCAATTAGATTCAAAAGGCTTTGAAGAAGCCAGTTATGTGTGCTGGCTGATTGATTGTTTTCCCCTCTTTATATTCTTTTATATGTTTGGTAACAAATAAAGGCATTCGTCACACTGTTTTAATTTTATGAAGGCATCTGGCAGGGGGAATCATTGGTTATGTAAAAGTAGAAGTTATAGGAAAAGTACTCGATAATGACAAAGCCTCTCTAACAGATGATTGGATATTCATCATTAATTGTCTCCTTCCTGTTTACACTGCCTAAAAGACTCTCTCCACAAACATTGCAGATACTTTTCACAGTTCAACTCTTCAACCTAATAACAACTAATTTCCCCGACATTTTAGGGAACTTTAAAGTAAGTCTCATCAACTATTCTAGAAGTAAGAAAACCCTCAGAAAACAGTCAACATTTCACAAGGTAAAACATTGTACAAGAGCCATTTGAAATCATTGATTACACTTTTCAATAACCAAATCATATTTAAAATGCAGCTGAATTCAATATGTCCCCATGTGTCTGCTCCAGTTGCCCACTAGGAATGCGCCTAACGGATGCGATGTGTGGTGTGAAAACGCCAGCAGAGATTGTGGTCTTAGAAGAGTCATGCTGTGGCATCGCGTATATTATTAGTATTTTAACCGTATTTCTGGTGTGGACCGGCGAGGGTACTGTTATGTTTAAATTCCTCACAGTACCAACATTTAATCAACTTTGACCAATTGCGCTCATCACAACTAGATGAAGATGAATCTTTTTTATCTTCATTTTAATAGATTTCCTCGTCTCTTTTCAAAGCCGAGGTAACTCTTTTTCCATCTCTCCGTATTCTCCATACTGCAGGAGTCATGTGTTCATTTGCACTTTTGATTCTTTGCCCTCACTGATTAGAGGCTATTGAGTTTGGGCTCAAGACGTTTTCTGTCCACTCCCTGCAAAAAGGTTTTCGATGAATCACACCACAACCCAAACCCTTCATTTTGGACTTCAACGTTGAAGGTCCTAAGCAGCTAGCCACATCAAAATATGATTGCTTTTTCGAATACTTTGACCCAATGATGGGGTTGCCATGAGACAACAAACCCTTGCCAGAGTTGAGTCTAAGCAAACACGCAGCTTCAACGCACTGCAAATCCCCCATCAACAGTTTCACGCTTGATGACAGCTAAGCGAAATGCACATTTTATTAGGGGGTAAAGAGGAAAGAAATAATAGCTGTGGCTGAGTGGCTGCCCCTCAGAGCATCTGTTTAGGATCTGTTTACATTTTTGCTCATTAGACCCTCTTCACTCTTAAGACCAGGATAGTCTTCTCTTAAGAAGCTCATCCCTTCTGCAGAATGCTGCAGGACACGTCGATGCTTCAGACAGCCACCAAAGCTGCTTATCACCCCATGCTTTCATCAATTGCTTAGCTCTCCCTTGCCAAACAGTACCGCAACCCTGTGGTCACGTTTCCCTCTGGGCCTTTCCGTTTGCGACAGGAATAAGAAAGCGGTGAGGAAGAATGAAAGAAGTGGATATAGCAGATTAATAGAAACCATTCAAAAATGCAGTCGTAAATTGTAATCATATGTGAAATGTCTTCGCCATCGCGTGTTACTGAGAAGAAACATACGCACACGAGGTCACAGAAAGGCAAAATGTATGGTTGTATTTGCGACAGTATGCTATTTTGTAATATTACAAGCTACAAAAATAATGGGAGGTATGAAATTGCATGCGTGACTGAACTGAATTCCTGGTTGGCAGTTGATTTGGTATCTTATGTATTTAAAAGACCGAAATTTGCACGTTTGCCTGGAAATCTCTGAGGCAAAATCTCATGAGATTGTTTGCATAACCTCTGCTATGTCTAGTTTACGCCAGCAATTGTTGTCTTTTAGGATTCTCCCCAAGTCTCCCAGTTCTTGAGACGTCTAACAGCAATTGACAAGCACTACGCATTGGGTCTTTAAGGCAGAAAGGTGTAATAGTGTTCTGAAATTCTTTACAATCTGCCTCTCATCTTAGCTAATGAAATTGTCATCTGACACGGTGTTGTTTGAGCAGCGTGTGGGGAAGAGACAATCTGTAATTGCCTGCATATAGAATGGTTTCCCAAAAGGCCTATCCATCACATAATCTTGTTATTGCCTGGAAGATGAGAAATGCATTTAGCTATCTTGTCATTTTTCCTCCAAAAAATGTCTCTGCAAGCATGCAAATGTCCCTTGTCAGCTGCGGTTGAGGCTTTGTGCAGGAGGTAAATAAGCATTACGCAGCGCTGATTTGTTGTTTAATAAAAGAGGGATTAAAAACAAATTTGGATCCGATTCCCAAGTGGATAAGTTGTTTATCTAATTACCGTGGTTGTTCACAGACAAGTATTGAGGTACGATGGGTGTCGTACAAGTTGTATGTGTCCCACAGTAAACTTTGTTTTAATCTTTATTAATTATCAACAGTACGAGTCTCGTCTTTCAGTTTCTTTTCTTCGCTTTCGTCTCCCTTTTCTCTCGGGCCCCTGTGGCTATCAATGCTGTTTCTAGGAAGCCACGTTTAATCGACAATTTATTCCAAACAAACCCGTGTTCATGCTGCCAAAATGTAAAATGTTTGCCTTCCTGTGCATGACAGGATGTTTCTCTGGAAAGACTCAACAGACGCTGAATATGTAAAACAGTAATCTAAAAAAAAAACCCCTTTGATGAAATCACCATTGTTTTAAAACAAATGAGTTTTTGAAAACATTATCACTTTTAGTTTTCACTGTAACAAAAGTCGACCCTTGCCCTCCCTTGAAGCCATGAGCAAAGCTTGGAAACGGCTCTTTATTAGTAAAGTATGTCCGCTGCCACTTCAGGCCCAAACCGCTGTGGAAGCCTCGAATTTATGTTATGCGGGGAGCACGCTGGTGAACTGACGACTCACATAAGTCTTTGCACCGCTTCCCTGCGGCCTCCTTGAAAGGCATTCTGAACTGATTTGGGGGATATCGTAAAGCAAATGATAAATTTGTACCCCTGTCAAGTGCGGCTGTGCACTGACTATTTGCTCCAGGAATCATGTAGGAATGCCATATATTCAGACTGATTGCTACTCCCCACTAGCTGATGGCAAAATACATTATATCATTAAAGGTATCGGAGGAAATAACTTAGGCTTTGTTCCTGCTATTGTTCTGACATGGAACCGCCGGTTTGATGTAATAAAGATCGATGCTGAGAGACAGACACTGAACATGTGTCTCCCTAATAAAAACAAATACATATTCATCCTCTCCCTGCTTCTTTCTGCTTTCCTCTAAAGTCTCAACATCTTGCAAATGATTTCTGGCAAGTGCAGATACCATATCTGCCATTGTGCATCGGCCTGCTGTTGCATTTTTACATTCTTCTTGCTTGATTTCTCGTTGCATGTCTCTGCCATACAAAGGAAATGTTTTATCACCAGATTTATCAAATTCATAATCACAAACAAATGTCAACTTTTTGCCTTGAGAAACAACACAAACAATGCAACTTTTGATAGATATAATAAATGGAGCAAATAGGGAACTTTTTCCCAAATGCTAAATATGTCATCACGCCATGACACAATTGATCAATTAACCATTTGAACAGGCTGCTGGAGGAGTAATTGCTCTACCACCCTGAATCCCTTTGTATTTGGAAGAGCTTAGCAGGATTTGAGCCGTGCTTTCAGATAAGATGGCGTGAGAAAAAAACGGCTTGTGGATTCAAGGGAGCAAAGGGGCCTGATGCCGCCGCCTCGGCTGCCCCAACCCGGCCTCAGGGGTGGCTGGTAATCCCCCCGGGCAGAGGCAATAAAACTCCAATTTCTACTGTACCTGCCAGCTGGGCGTCTTAGTCAGTCCGAAACACGGGGAGCATGAAATTCCCGAGGAGCCATATCAAAGCGCCAGCCCCCTTCATTATGACATCAGAACCTTCTGAAGTCAACAAGCATGAAGGCAGACTGGAGCGCTGGGTGGGTTCACAGCCTTGAAGGGGGAACTGTCGCTATTAGTGGCTGTGCAGAGGGGATAGCTAACAGAGGGCAAGAGGGGGAGAGAAGGATTACATCTATCACCATGCATATGTGCTTCCATCTAAAAGGCTTGCCTGCCACTTTCTGCACCCAGCAAATACCCCAACTGTTAAGATAGCCGGGACCGTGACTTTGGCGGTATCATAAACACAGCATGATGTTGGGTATCAAATACTTAAGGGACCGTGACGAAGATCTGAGGAGAAGCCCAGAATGCTGGTAGAAATGGAAACATAGTAATGGTGATAATTACAGCTGGTTGTGGCCGTGATCCATTTGTCATCTGAATAAAAGCCTCTTGAAGCCATAAAGTAAAGCCGAAGAGCAAGGAAACCTATGAAGTCATAACAACCGCATTTTAACGCAAAAGTGATTGTGAACATTAACGTATATGTAGCGTTCAGATGCAAAACTGGGGCAAGCTTCAAAAGATTTAGCAAACTAATGTTAATTAAATATCACTGGAAAAAAACATTAACAAGTGGTAAAACAGGAATGATCCTCCGGGTATCAGGCCATTTCAGCAGAAAATAGCCAAAAGAGCAGAACAAAATAGACTAGCAAAGAAAATGTGGCATTATCGTCATTTTATCTTTTAAAGCAAATAATGTGACTCATGCATGAACAATACTTCTACCCAACTTGGGCCTGGAAAACCTGGGCTGTGATCCCAACTCATGTCACCACTGAGAACGTTTTATTGCCAACGAGTTCTTCCGACTACAACCATAAAAATGAAATAAATATTTCCCCACAGCCTAATTGTCTAACCTACATTTGCAAGTTCATAATAAAACAAAAGATTGAAATTTGTGATTTTTTTTCAATCAGTCTTAAAAAAACCCGAATAAGAACAGAACAAATAGCGAGAGTCTGAAATGAATTCAAGTCCCACTGGTGATTATTCTGCCGTGTTTGGGACTCGTTCAGAGTTACTCAGATATCCTACAATCAGAGCTTTCTACAAGGTGTTGACAGAGGCAGTCTCCCATGCATGGCAAGCATTACAGTCAAGCCCAATGAGATGGTCTGTTGGAAATGAACGGATCAGTTTTTGTAAGTGATCATCAGTGAGTGCAATTAATCATTTGGGCAATTATTAATCCTGGGGGTTTCCCGGTAATGTTTCACATGAGAAGATAATCTCAGGCAGGGGACTCTGTTGGCTCCTTCACAGCAACACAGCACCACAGTGTGGTGTTACATTTTACACAATTTTGCACTGGTGGACTTATTCAGTTACGGTGAAGAACAAAGAAGCCATGCAGAATTGTATGAAGCTTTTAAAGACCTAAAGCACTGAAAAGCTAAAGCATGAGCAAACTACGTTGTGTTTTTCTATGAAGTCTGGACTGTAATAGTGAGATTAAAATGCTACTTTTCAAAGGAATGTGTTCCGTGAGAAATTCGATAATTTATTAGAGCTCTCATCAAAGCTGAACAATCCGTTTCTTCTGTGGGCTGGACTGAGTGGACGCACATGTTAATAATCTAAACTGTTTCCACAATTGTTTAAAAGGAAATGTTGGAGACATTCAAAACCAGGATCAAGTCTGGATTGGAATGTGCTTTAATTGCCGTCCTTGGCAAAGGAAACGGTCTTGAGTAGTTGATCTTGCCCAGTGTTTGGCACCAGTCTCCATTTTAAACATGGCCAGTCACTCGCTTCCTGCCAAATCAATAAAAGACAATAATTGTTGATGATAACAATGACTGAGCACGCACGGTGCACCGTCCAAGCTGGCCAAATTCTGATCATTTCTGCGGCTTCCAAAAAAAAACATGTAGCCCACATTTAGGAGCAAAATGAAATCCTCATGATGGATGACTTTGGGAGGCCTCTGGACGGGGATGGCCAATCCAACGCTGGGATGAGATCCCAAATCTCTGCATAATGGCTTCAGCTGCCTTGTCAGTCACCTGAGCCCACTCCACTTTTTAATAGAACTCAATAATGAGTCGGTCAAACACGAACTGACAAATTGATTTGGAATCCCATCTGATGAGTCCTTCCATGAAACGGTGCCTCTGTACATTGGGCCAAACGTTGTCACGGAGAGAACCAAAATTAAGAAATGCAATAAGCAGAGATGCAATAAAGTTCCAGACAGGTCTTTGATCAATGGAGAACGTACAGAAAAATTAATGTGAACTGTCTGATTTAAAGGGACAGGTGATCCAATTTAGCGACAGTGTTATATTTAATAGAACTTTAAATGCAACACCTCCGCACTGCTGCTGCCTTAATTGCCTCAAACTAATATTCACACACATGCATTTGTAATTTCCGTCTCCTGCATATGCAAACACATCATCAAGCATGCATGTTCTCTTACAGACATGCAATATAAACACAGAACTGATGCCGGATATATGTTGTTTGAGACAAATGACCTTTTCTTATTTGTTTTTAATGTTATTCTACAGTTACAAACATGCACAGCGGCAATCAATAATAAATGTACATTTGATGTTCATCATTTTTTTATTTGCTCAAGATGAGAATTCTTCATTTCTGTCTTTTGTTTTTGTAGTTTTTGCTTTGTCCTGGTAAGACTTCCAGTGACTTAAAAAAAAATCACAGGGAGCCTCCCAAACCGTTTCCCGGAGTCTGGGGAGCCAGCGAACGCAGCACGAGGTTTCACTTGGGAGGCATTTCGCTGTCACTTACTCACAGACTCTTTATCAAATTGTGTCCGACAAACACATCTCACATTCTGCCTCTCCGTGCTCGCCAGACTCCCCGGAGGACACGTCTTGCTGTCCTATCTTCCTGCCTGAATGATGATATCTAAATCGCTGAGCAGCTGCTCTGCCAAAAACAATGAGGAGAGTCAAGGGGAAGGGGATCAGG
Source organism: Melanostigma gelatinosum (assembly GCF_949748355.1). NCBI lineage: Eukaryota > Metazoa > Chordata > Actinopteri > Perciformes > Zoarcidae > Melanostigma > Melanostigma gelatinosum. The sequence continues at coordinate 25,334,481 of NC_136638.1, forward strand.
AGAGGTCGGAGACATGTTGGGACACTCCAGAGACTTTCCTCAGGCCCAAGGGAGGACAACGGGGAAGACTGTGCGAAAGTTTAAAAGCATCGTTCAGTTGGGTTATTGGAAAAATAAATGGATTGGAAATTGTAATTTGGTTTGACTTCTTCAACTAAAGACTTGATCGCACATTAAACAACATTCAACCATTTATGTACTTTATAAAGCTGGATTTGTTGCTTCAAAGTCCTTAATCTTCAAAATAAAACTGACGTTTTAGATTTGTGAGATATTGAATGATTGAAACTCAATTTCTTGGTTCGTTAATCTGAAAGAAAAAAAAGTAGATATAAATATACACACACACACACAACATTATATATATTTATACTTTTTTAGTTTATTATTATTTTAAATGTATTTCTTTTTCTAAATGCTTAATTGTGCACGAGACCTGCAACAACTGTTCTGCTTTAGTCCGTCCCGTGAAGTTGAAAGACATTTCCCTTCCTCTTCCCTGCTGAGCGAGGTGAGGCGAAAACTTTCCGAGCACCATTGAAGCTAATTAACAAGGCGGGTGTGAAGAAACTCTTGCTCTTGGTTGTTTTTACCCCCCGACGGGAAACACCAACTCAATCGCTCTACCTCTGAGTGTGCCTTTTACTTACAGGGAGGAAGTTGGATGTGTTTTCCTTAACGTCCCCCCTCCAACTCTCCTCCAACTCACTCTTGCCAGTGCTCATCCACTGAGTAACACACAGTTATGTATATACTGTACACAAACACACATTCCCATACGCACACACGTGCCTAGTCTCACACACATACTGTACAAAGACCAGGAGAAAAGTCCACTCAATAGCACATTTTAAAATGTGACTCTAAATGGACCATAATTTACTGAATGAACATCATGTCGCAATGAAGAAAACTAATGATTGAGACCATAAACTCATGTTTACAATGTTTACTGAGGTAATAAATCAAGAAGAGTCATTTTCCCAGACTTCTGTACAATCAGACTTATTTGTGCAACCACAGGAGTCGCCCCCTGATGGCCGTTAGAAAGAATGCAAGTTTAAGGAACTTCGTATTGGCTTCACTTTTCAGACCTGGAGGTTGCCGCCTCGCCATCAATCATACACTGTTCACAGCTCAATCAAGACGAAAAGGGTCTCATCTTCCTTATTACGGGATTTAAAACACAGCAATTCAAAGGACAAATAGGTTCATCAGTGAGAATCAAATATAAGTATATCTCCTGGAACTGGATCTGCAAATGACTTAAATGTGTTCACTTCCAAATTGTGTCACTGAGAAATCATTTCATTGTTTTGCTTTCTCCTGAGTTGATGTGAAGGTGGCCCAGGTCTCAGGCCTCCTCCGTCTCTGTCTCTCTCCCCCTTCTTTCTTGAGATGCAGTATTGTGTTCATGTGCTGTCTTCCTGTTTCTCTTGGCACCCTGTTAGCACGACGGCTGTTCTTAAGGAGCACTTCTGGACACAGATTCTAGAGGCGATGGGCAAACGGCCATGACTTTTGCTGAGTGCTTTATATACAATCCTATCTATTAATACCACACTGTAGGTTTGATCTATAAGTTGTCTTCAGTGTTCGTGAACAGTCACTGACTTATTGAAGTCATTCATCAATTTATACCTTTCTCTTGCCAGATGAATCAAGTAGGATCTTGACTTTATTGCCTTATCCCAGATATGGTGAACTCTCAGTTATTGGTATTATAGACTCTGTTGAATTCACTGTAAAACCAAAGCACTTTATTAAGTTAAACATAATAGATTGTATCTACTGACAGACTTAAAAAGGCAGCAGGATGGCTACATGAGCAAGTACAATGCAGTTTTTCTTCCAGTTCAATTAAAAACCGGACAGCTCTCACACAGCTTTGTTCCCGCCCTGTATGGATACAGTGTGACACATATTGTACCAAACGGAAAAAACATAATCACCCCTCTCCCACTCTTTCTGTTCGTCTATAATGGGAAATTTGAGATAGTACTGAGTACAGAGCTTAGTCTGTCACATCACATGACGCGCTGCAACTAATGCAGGCGACAAATGGGCATATCATGGATCCCAGTTTTGTGAACGATCCCTCTTCGGAAACAGGTGGCAGCCGCTGTAAGACCAGATGTCCCACTGCAGCCGTGGTAAAACAAGGTCTGTCGCAATACAGTGGTGAACAATGCGTGACGAAGACCGAAGGTGGTCCGGCTTGTGTTCAAACCCCAGGAGGGCCACCGACGGGGTGAAGTCTGGCAAGGGGGGTGGGGATAGGGGTGCACAGACTCTCTCCAGACTGCCTTGTGCCCAGTCAAGAACACGAGAAACCCCACCTTTGAAAGCCATCCCCTGCTCCAATGTGAGGAAGTGGATGCTTTTCAACAATGAGGAAGTCATCTCAAACATCCCCGAGCCGCCCCCCACGACACATGACACATCATATCCATCGGTTCCTTTGTTCAGACATCTCTGCTTGTCAATGCCATGACACAAAACCTGCTACAGCCATTTGCTCGCACTGTATAAATAGACAGTAAGCATTACCGGTGCGATGGAAGTAAGGTTGTGGAACGATGCCAACCTCAGCTGAAAGCTGTCGCTAGATGCCATGGGATCAAGACATAACTGAGCCACGCTGTTACAAAATTAGCCGGAACAATTTTGCCCCATTTACATGGCGAGCCTGAATGTCGTGCTTTGACATGTTGTTAGTATTGTCACAAATACAATGAGAAGATCTGTCCGGAGAAATCAGAAACAGAAGCCACACCGCTGAGACTTTGTAACAAGAATCAACAGATGTTCTTGAAGGCTGAGACCACAAGAGTGCACTTAAAACATTACATTTAGAAGAAGTTACAAGCCTTCACTGATGAAATTGATGGACACATTTTGCCAGAATGGGCATTTGTCGCTGTTTTGAAGTTTGAATTAAAGTTCTCAGGCTGCTAGAATCAATTAAAGTAGAATAAATGCAGAGTTGACACTGAGGTAAACAATATATTTAAAATATGCCACAGTAAACAATATTAAGCTGTACTGTAGTCATGAAATGAAACATGAACAATTTCTTAATGGTAACAAAATAGGACAGAAATATTCATATCATGAGTGTGTAATTGCTTCGACCATGCAGTACAACATAGTAGTGGTACGTGGTGAAATGTGACGGAGCTTTCCGCTAAGCTTTCTATGTAGTTGTGGTGTACATGGTTGTAATTCACGTCATAGTTTCAGACAGATCGAAAGGACAAGCATCTAATAGCGCATGCGCTGGCATGGCTTGAAAGGACAAATCATTCTTCAGCCACTGCTCATGTCTATTTGTAAAGACAAGTGTGACATACTTTCATTCTTTCAGGTGCACAGGTGCAAAACAGAAATATTATCCCCTCACCAGAACTAATGCAAACGTTGACCTGAATCGTCCTCGTAAATATTCTTTAATGATTCAAGGATGGCTTTCAGCAGTTTCCTTTCTATTATTTTAACGGTAGCTGCACAGCTGAAGATGCTCTGTAAAAAACAACATCTGGACCTGCGAGTAACTTATAGATGGCCACTGTGCTCACAATACTGGTGAACAAATGTAGTTGAGTATGGGCTCAAATCTGACTTTTCCTTTCATTAAACAATAGCTTTGATATAGGAAATTAATCACATAACTCAAAGTATTGTGAAAGGGAGCAAAACCCCAATGAGAACCACACAACAGTGCAGAGGTACACAGGTTGAAGTTAAGCTGTTTAAGCTAATTATTTTTGCTCTCTGGCTGCACATACATATCATGATTGAGTATTGTTGCATCATCAACACACCATGCAGCTCTGTGACATTGTACTGAGCCACAGTGGTGCTTTGAGCTAAATGACTGAGATTCCTGGCTACAGAGCTGGGCTACTACCGCAGTGAAACACAACATATGTAACAGGACCTGGTACCAAAAGCGAGTGGAGTCAAGCCAACACCGTGCAGTGGAAAGGAGGTCAAATTCAGCAGCCAGCTGGCGAGGACATTCGAACATCGGTGAAGCTAAAGAACAAGGCAATTTTTGGTGGCGAGGCGTAAAAAGCCAAATGATATTTTACACTTGGCATTCACATCACACAGCAAATCATATGAGGGCTGCACGTAGAAGAGGAGCAACAATGTGAGTCAGTCAGCTTATTGTCCGATGGTCCCATGTTTTGTTATGTTATGCATCACATTATACCAACTTACTGACAAGAATATGTGATGCTCAGCTTGTGGATTTCTTCTTTTGTCTCCTTTTCTCTGTATCCTCACCTCTCTACTTTCCTTGCTCCCTTCTCTTTTCATTCCCCCCTTGTTTCCTGCCCTCCTCTCTGTCTCTCTGTGGGGCTTCTCCCTCCAGCAGGTGGCCGGTCAGCCAGCAAAGACTTCTCTTAACTGTTTGACACCATGGCAACAGGCTATGAAAACAACACTTGCATAATACATGCTTGTACACAAACAGATAAACTCACACACGTATACTTGCATTCACACAGTAAGGAGTATATACACATACATGAATGTAAGCGTCGGTACTCATGTGCACAATGTGACAAACTTCACCCACACTCGCACACTTAATCGCTTACTTGCTCACAGTTGTGTTCGCAGCTTCAGCAGAGTGATTTATTTCATTTTTTTTCATCTCTCACCTCGTCGCAACATTTTTGAAAACAATAACCAATTTAGCACTTCATGCTGGATCAGGCAAGCTGTATCTAACTGGCCGGAGTCAGACCAGATGCCAAAATGCAATCCCCCAGCAACAGGTCTTGAATACGAAACTCATTTCTGTCAGCAGGGGTCAGACCTCAGCTTGGTGTCTGTCCCAGCCCGGCTGCCAGCTGGAGAGCAGCAGCAGCAGCAGCAGAAGAAGAGGAAGCATGCAAAGGAAAACAGCAGCCAGAATTGGGGTCACGACAAATGTACAGAGCAGCACTGTGACATCTTGCCAAGTGGAGACAGCATGGTCTGACACTTTTCCACATGTGTAAGATTAACTATTCCTCAGCGTGTCAGCCATCTGATGCACACTTTTATTCAAAGTGCCGTGAGGAACACTGAGGGCATTCTGTACATGTTTAAAGTAAAGTAACAGCTGAACTTGGCAGTGCCATGAGTCATAGCAGGGAACTTCTCTAGGACTCAATCTCTAGTTTCAAGTCTTCTTCTATACAGCTTGATGTTCATTGAGTAAATTGTGGTCCCATTTAAAGTGAAAGCGACCATAAAGCGGAGCGTGCTTCAGGGCGGGCTCATTGTGATTGACAGGTCGTTGCTGCTACCAGAGCCGTATACGGCGTCTCTACGTCGCTCCTCTGCATTCCAAATATGATAACGTTCGTTCATCGGTTCCAAAAAAAGCCAAGATGGTGACGGCCGTATTCCAAGATGTCGGTGGCCAAATCACCGAACTTGTGCTCAAAAACGGCAGTCCACAAACCAATTGGTGACGTCACGATTACTAGCTCCACTTCTTACAGTCTAAGCGCTAACAGTGCAGCACCGCAAAAATGCTGGCAGAGCTAACAGCGTTCACCTGGGGGTTGGTGCTACACGTTAGCGACGACGCTGTCGGTCGGGACAACTTCACCTGTAACCGTCGTATGAGAGCAGTGCAGAGCGGCGGCCACGAGCTAACCAGTGGGCCCCGTCCATATGCACTGATGTGCACTGAAAGCACAGGCGGTAGGGCCGGCTAAGTCAACACACACAGAGAGGGACTGACTCTGCCCAGGCAGCCATTACTCCACTATAACTTTAAATACAGCTCCTTTAAAATTATAATATTCAAATGAATCATTGGTACTTTTTCTACCATCATATAACACGGGAAAGGTTTCAAATGCCATTTCACTAAATTTACAGGAGGGCAAAATCAAAACATTAAAATGCTAACATCTGGAATTAAATACATTTATTCAAAGAGAAAAAGACTGAGGCATTTTATATTACTTGAAAACTATATGTTCCATCATTATCACTGTCATAAACAATGGCACTGTAGTATGCACCTTTTTAAACGATTTAAAGTTGTTTGCAAAAATATCCTTACAGTTGAGGCTCAAATGAAAAAGAGAAGGTATGACACTGAAGGAAGTTTATGTTCTAGATTAAATCCCATCATATAGTATTTTAAATCCTCAGGATTCCTGCACACTGTGAGAAATCATAGAACGCTCATCCCGCAGTGGAGTTTCTTAAGCCTCCTGCTCGTGGGGATCTCCCGAGAAGCTTAAAGAAGGGACAATTCATTCATAACCTCCTGGTGACAGGAAGCTAATCAGTTAGAGGTGGCAATTTCCACACTCAGCTAGCACGAAGAGCAACGCACCGCTTACCCCTCGGGGCTAATAACATGGAGCCCGGATCCCAGGAATCACCTCGTCAGGGCAGGGCAATGAAAGAGCGGGAATTCCAAGCAATTGGCCACTGTCAAAACATCCCATTATGGTTTTATGGAGAGGAGTGACGAGGACATGGACAACCTCATCACGGTCACGTGGTTAGGGATTTTGGAACTGAGGCTGCATGCAGAATTTTTTTAAATAAAGATAAAATGTTGTTACGACACACGCTACCAGTCCCAGCTGTGACGACATTGGTACAGCTATCTATCTATCTATCTATCTATCTATCTATCTATCTATCTATCTATCTATCTATCTATCTATCTATCTATCTATCTACGTATGCACATTTAATGTAATTATAGTAAAAAACACATTCAGATAATTATCTTACCTGGATACATTTTTCCAATTAGTAATGTTCTCATTTGTCCAAATTGAAGCACAAAGCAGTTGTCTTTGGTTTCTGTTTGCAACAGGAACAAAAAACAGTTTTGTAAGATTGTTAATACCGTTTTCTGCAAAGCAACACTAATATCTTTGACATTAGACATGTTTAAGCAACACAAAATAGCTGTGACCCTATAGTTACAGCTAAACCTTTTGTTTTAGTCAAGAAAAACCTCAATTGGATATCAACTGCTGTGGGTTGAAACATTTTTTTTGGTAAAGTTAGGGAATGGTCTGTTTTAATAGAGAGGATTCCAGAAAAGCTCTGAAAGGGCTGCAACAAATTCACAGAAATGAAACTCGCCTTGGCCTTTCTCCAACTCCACGTCCAACTCCAACCTCCAATAAAGACGTCCTGTAATGTTAAGTGTGATTAATAGCAGTACTGAGCACAAAGTCTTTTCTGTGTACAATACCCAGGACTTCAATACAGCTCGAGGCATTTGAGCTGTAATCCCAAGAATTTACAGAAACATTAGAGGAGGTCTACTCTGAGACTCTGTACAGAGCATCCATGTTGAGAAATTGTTACTATTTTTCAACCCGAGCAGATCCAGCCTATAAAACTGTTCGGTTACCTTTTAGTCTTGACAAAGGACCGTCATTTGTTTTCATTTTGTGTTGTTGATCATTCTGTGAGAGCAGCTGTCACTTCTCAGAGCGGTTGATGTCGTATTTTGAAGCTGCAACTCTTCACTCCCTTCCACCTTATAGGTTTATTGGCTAATGCGAGAGCTAGCTGTCGAAGTGACACCCATGGCTGGGCAGAGTTTATCATGGAAGGGGAGAGTTTATCATTCTGATGACAGGCTAAATAACTTGTGCCAAGGCAACACATAACAAATGGGCTCGAGTTGTGGCTGGAGTGTCTGCGTGTTAAAGACAAGAACAACTGGGCTGCAGCAGAAATAAATGGTCCTTACTTTTTGGCATTTGGCCATTATTCATGGGGCACCTCAAGATTAATAAGTGCTTTATACTGTGTGCCAACACTGAACATACATCCACATGTTACTGAAAACAAATGCAAGTTAACGTGTGAAAAGGTTTCATTGATTACATCATCAATGGAAACCCTGACTAAGTCACAGCTGGAAATATTTGTTTGGATACAATATAAATTGTGCTCACATAAGGCAGAAATAGATTCTTATAAACCATTTGTTCTGGGTCTCAGAGGGAAGTTTGTATTTTACAGACAAAATAAATGCAAACTTGGTGTCACATTATACAAAACACAAATTCATACATGCACATTACATGTTGTTTAGGTGAACAATTAAAAACATACATTTCTCCATTGCTAAGGGATTGTGTGAGGATATCACATACCATATTCATTCATCACAATTAATGAGTGACTTTTTGGGGATTCAGCTTTTTAAGTTTGTTTGCAACCAGGTTAAGGCTTTGGTCACAGATAATTGAGAATTCATTGTACTGAAACCAAAGCAAATTTTGGGTACCGAACCTTGGATTGTTAAATTACAAATTTGGATAATTTACCCATCCACTATTCTAAAATCTGTATGTCAAAGTGTGCAATTTGCATATCAAGTTGCTTCCCTTTTATAGATGTCTCTTTTGCGTGTGTGCATTTCTCAAATTTTCCCTGCGTGGACTAAATCTTCATCATTTTAAGACATCATGCCGATTGCATAAGGCAAGGCTGGATTGATTTATTTTGGCTGCCATTACTCAGCACTCATTACAAGCTTTCAGGATCTTGTGTCAAAGCAGCAGGCTAATAAGCTAAAGCTGTTGATAGCGCCACACTTGCTGTTCACCTTTGCCTCGTAGGTGTCAAACTGTCAGTAAGAAACTCAGCAGGCTTCAGGCACGACATAAACAAATCAATTTCCCTGTAAAGCAACATGGTGGCACTTGCAGGAGACCGTCGGAAGACGATGCATATTCTTGTAGCTGTGATGTGTCAAAGCATAAACAAATGCCCTGTTCCTCTCACACTCGGGTCTCTGTTTACAGCTGTTTCTGCCCGTACAGTAAGTGAGATATACCCGCGAGGCAACCACGGTGCTTTCTTAAGCCCGTGAAAATGTGCTGCAAGAGATAAATTCCAAGATGTCAGAGGAGCTGTCAGTGTGAAAGAATACTCTGGTCATTACCACCTTCAGATCCAGCTCGCATGCAAACTCCCCCCCTCCCTTCTGAGCCAGACCCCTGCTGAGGATGAGCCAGACTTTCCCACAGTGAAAAACTGACTGACATACAGTTATTGGACCAAACCTTCTCTGCATTCTCCATGAGATAACAATTTCCGTGTGTAGCGCTGCATATGTTTTCCTGTCATTTGTACCTGCAAAAGCAGAAAATGCTGAAATCCCTACAAGGGTAAAAGCTATTAGCAATGTTGCGGGTCAATGCCCAAACCAATCAGACAAGAGATGTAACAAGAGTTCCTGTGTTAAGACTTAAGACTTGGTGTGCTGGTGTTAGAATTTGATAAATAAAGTTGTAATGTGTGGTTATATGCTTTCACATGCTGATCTTGTCCAAGCAGTAAGTCCACAAAACCTGGCAACAACACTTCTGCCGATGGAAACATTTTCAATAATGCAATGTATCACTATGTTAAAACCTACATCGGTATGATGAAAAGAACTCGCCTCAGCTGTCAGATGTCCTTATTAAGGTTGTCTAATGAGCCCAGGTTACAAGATGGTTCTGAGAAGTAAGCGATATCCGCCGAGCGATATCCGCCTTCGTGTGGATTTCATACTCTGGGCTGAGCATACATACTCTCAGCCTATTTTTGTTGTCCTGATCTCAGACAACCCTGGACCCCATCCAGGATGGTTAAAGTAATATCCACCAGTAATGCAGACCGGTCCTGTGACGTCCACTGGGACTTGCAGGATGTGGGAACGGGGTTCAAGAGCGACGGGGCAACACCAGTTACAAATTCCCGGGGAACTCTATCAGATCTAAGAGTGAGGAGGAACATTTTTGAGGTGCCCTTCACTTGTCTTTGCAGTCTTGCTCAACCAGAAGAGGAATGCTTTCTCCCTTTATAGAACTCCCCCCCCCCCCCCCCCATCCCCAATGCAAGATACAAAATACTCCACGCTCCCGAAGTCCTCAGTTAAACTGGACACCCGATTAACACCATAGGGACCGCTTCAGCTCTCGGAAACTCATGATAGGGCATTCGGTACACAAACGTACCGTGTGTCGTTCTTACGCCAGATCCTGTGAATTTACGGCCACCGGGGCTCCTATTTTCCCTCCTCTCCCGTGGAGATCAGGGGTGTTTTTCTTCTGAAAATCCACGGGGGGGTTGGGTGTAGTTAAAGGACACACTCAGCTGCTAGATTAACTCATCAACACCGCATTGCAGGGTGTCAACAGAAATGTTTCACACACAAGACCGACAAGGAATGAATACCATTTGGAGGTCACAAGTGGCAACCCCTCAGTCCTTCAGGCCTTTCAAATGTTAGTGTCTGCCTTTCAAGAGCAAGGATGTAACCTCTAAACCTTTGAGCGGAAAAGAGATACGTGTCGGACATCACCGCCCTCATGTCAGTTGATTATGACTTGGAGTGATCCAGCTCATGAGATTTATACCTAATAAATCACTGGGAATATTTAGTTTGTTGTCACATGGTAGCTACAAATATAAGTTATATATTTAACCCTCTGGTTTAAATATTTGATGATAAATCTATGAGACATTTTAAAGACAAGTCACCAGGCGCCTTTTAACAACACAGCAGCAAATAAGCTGTCATTGTAAAATCCCCATCTGATGCCAAGGCTCAAATCTACGTTTCTTGACACTCTAACAAACATCCATGTTCATACCAAAAGAACAGATATGATGTCTATGACACCACGACAAGCTCAATAAACAATCTTGAACTACACCTGTAGTATGTACAGCTTCTTGTTTCAGTACCAGAAACATGACTCAAATGTCTTTTAGTAGCTGTGCCCTCCTCCTTAGCTTCTTTAAAGTGCATGTTTGCAGGGAAGCCAAAAAAACGATCATCTTTGATCATCTTCAAAAGAAAGACGTATGTCTCTGGCATGCTGTCTTTTTCGCTGCTTGAGCAATGCCATTCCTTGTAGTTTGAGTGATCTAAATTTACATTACGGTGCAAGTTTTAAATTAGTTGTGAAGCTTTGCTCTGACCAGTTAAAGGTCTCGAAAAGGACAGACGAAAGTTGCAGGATCTTAAAACGAGTCCCTTGGTGGTTGACTCAGACGGTGACTGCTGGCCAGGCTCCTCGCCCTCAGAGTACAGCGGATTGCGAGGCCTTTGAACTTGGCGGCCAGCAAAGCTTTGATAGCTGCTCAGGGAAAGTCATTGTTTTCCCTCTGAAGCCGCAGTGCACCAGGGTGGCATGGCTGCCATGTTGTGCCTGTTTGCTTTAGATTTGAGGAAGATCAAGCCGCCTGGCCTTCGTTAAGCTGTGTCCCAGCGGGCGGCCTCTGGAACGTGATAGACCATTTGAGTGCCACTGAGATGTCTTTTCATATTGCTTTGGGATTGCAACCCAGATTCTGAGACGTGGTCAAGAAGACTCCAAGTCATCCCAAGAAGCTGAATTCAACTGGCGTACATATGAATCCTGGGAGAACTCAGATTTCTCTGTCAATACAGCACGCACTGAGGGATTTAGTGCTTCAATTGACTACACTTACCGTCAAAACATCCACATAAAAGGTGGAGAATTTCCCATTTAAATAATACAAAATATGCTAAAGTTTCTGATAGGTGGACATTAGTTAAATCAACATCTAATGGGAGTCAAAAAGGTACTCGGACTCAAGTTGAACGTCTACACTAACTATTTCCACCATCCAACTCTGAAATCAGTTCAAACTCTTTGCTCTTCTCACGACAGTCACGGCTGGAGGGGAATCAGCACAGAGCTCAGATATTTCCGTCATGCCTTTCTGTCAATGGAAGACGCCATGACAGTGTTTTCCTGGTGCCGTTTGCCGTGGGAGGTTAAGGGGTGAATGGCAGCGTTGGCCCCGTCGGGGCCCCCTAGCTCTCCGGGTCCCAGGGGCTGGCGCCAGGCTAGCCCCACGAGCAGCCGAGGCAAAAAATAACCCCGCTGCAGTTGTTGGGCAGGGGAGAGTGACGGGGGAGAGCATGTCACATCGGGGGGTCAGGTTTCAGCGGCTGTCATCAGAGAGCAATCATTACTTCTGGGCTAATTATCTCCGGCCACGTGTAAACAAACAACCTGCCAGTGTGAAGACTACATTGTGTTCACAGCTCCAGGTTTTGGTTTGGTCCCTTTTACTTGTTTGATGTTGGTATTAATTCTGATGTTGGCTAAAGTGCTTGACGAATACGTCAAAGTGTGAGTTAAATGTATTTCTTCCTGTTCTTCTTTTTGTACACTTATTTTAGTGATTTTTAGAAATCCAGAGAATTCCCTAAATTGACTGCACAAATGCAAATGTTATCTGAGTTCTTGCATTGGAAACTGTAGAAACTATGTTTAAAATACATCTTACAGTATGGAATTGATTAAAAAAATACATTTAATTTAGCACTGAAAAGAATGCTTCCACATTTATGGATTCATGTGTTTTAACATACTTCAAGTTACTGTATTAGTTTGCTTTATAAACATATGATACAAAGGGAGAATTGGGTGAAAGGTATTTTTATTTTGTACTGATGCATTGAAAGATATTTCAATATATTCAATAAATGCAATACATTTTGACAGCTTATCTATTAGTATGCATATGAAAAGCATGGTGGCTGTTTTTCTCAAAAGCTGTCCTCAAACATACATCCAATGCAGTCAATTCTTTCAAGTTTAGACTTTATGACATCCAGCAACTGCATGTTATATTCAGTGTGACACAAAAAGACCTCTGAGATCAAAGGGGAACTGGTGTTGTTTGGAAAATACAAAGCTTGGACAAATAATCGTTATATTTCAGCTGTGCTTGAGCGCCGTTCATCATGATTTTATTTCATCAGCTGGACTCCGACAGGATCCATGAATGCACCCTCTGACTGAAAACTCAATCCAGCTCGGCCCAGCACCCGGTCTCACATTCCCCGGCCTTCATGGCACGTTTACGGTTCAGGCTCATGTTTCCATCACACGCTTGCCATGCCATACCATACCCGGCCCCCACAGCCGCAGACCAGTTGCGCGTGACCCGTGGTAAAGTTGTTTTCACCGCTTCAGGCCCGGGTTGTGCCTTAAACAGCATTTGCAATGACACATAACGAGTTTTGCGGAGGAGTAAGGAGGCTGGTTATTTAAATCTCACACTAAATAATAAATGAACTGATTAAACTGTGAAGTGTGACGCAGTTCTTGCAGAGTATGGGCGCCGTGTTTCTGTTATTTTAAGAGGAAAGAAGCCTTCCACTTTTATGACCTCAGCACTTTGTGTGTTACTTTATGATTCAGTCGCATTGCGTTCCAAACACAAACCTTATAGGGGGAAATTAGACCTCTCACCTCTCATCTTTAATCAGGTGTCATCTTCTGAATGAATTAGTGTGATCTTGCAGATGTCTTTACCTTTAAACTTTTAAACCGACTATTTTCAGTAAGATCACAACAAACTGGAGATGTCAACGAATATTTAAAATACAAATATATGTAGCTGTCCACCAATATCTGTCGTGAACGTTGTCATCACGACTGCATTGAATTGTGGGATATGTATGCCAGCATGGTGTCCAGTGTTTGCAAACTGTAACACTTCACTGGAAACATGCAATTCCCGTACTACTCGTTTCATACTAAGGTCTGGACACAATACAAATCCATACAGTTTTAGCAGCCTAAATAGTATAGAATTGTGGATGCAACCCTAATTGAATGTCTCATATAGCATCAGCCAATCAGTGGAGCTGGTTATGTTTTGGGCCTCATTGCTGCAGCAGCAAGGAGAAGATATAAGATTGTAATTCAGCAACAGGGTCTTTGCAGATGAGTCACATTTAGCTACAAGCTAATAAAATACAACATAGTTTCTTTTTTATTAAAGTGGCAATCAATGAGAAAAACATGCTGGATAACAGTTTTTCTCCATTGTACACTAAAAATGGAACTATGCACACAAATCTGAAAAATTCCTTCAACAAAAAAACTCAAAGCATAATCAAACCAAAATCAACCAGGACTGAAATCTCAATGATTGCCATCAAAAAGCTTGTCACATCACAGACCCTATTACCAACGACATTTCCAATAAAAGCAGGACAGTAAGCAGTGGGTGTGGTCCTAGCATAGCTGATTGTCAGTGCTGCACAGGGTTGAGATATTATTCAATAAAGCATGTGGCGTAATGGAGATGCAAAATGACATTAAGCCCCTGCTTGCATGCTGTCACTTACATCCTTCTGGGGGTTGTCAGGTCTAACTGTACATTATTAATTGCCCTCTTGTACCCACCTTTGTTCGGAGGTGTTCTGAGTGACCAACAGTTTGTACTCTAATATTTATATATGCCTTCGTAACCAAATTACCTCATCTCAGAGACACAGCTAAAGAGCTTATTTGCATGCAAGGGCCCTTTTGAAGGGCGCGAGTCAACAGCAAACATTACTGCACTACGCTGTCAAGCAAATGACTGACATTTCTAATGGAACACGAGCGCCTCGCTGGATATGGATTTCACTGTGACGTTGGTACTTTGATGACCACACGAAATGTGATAGCTAATTAACTTTCGGGAAGAAGTTCGCTCATCTCCACCAATCCCTATTAAGGGGCAGCCTGATCCCTACGTTCACGAATTGAGTTTGCTGCATCAGTGTGGATTCGAACTTGAGAAGTGTCACAAATCTGAGTATGTTTATCTGCCATTATGTAGAAGTGTGAGGCTTAATTTAACGGTATAATTATACCTCGCAAGACAGTGACCCCAGCCAACCGTATTTTGTAATTCAGGGCACTTTGGCATACTGGGCAGATTTCAGCGAGCTTTTTCTGCTGTTTTTTTCTCCCCGCCTGTATCTGACTCAGCCCCTGTCTAATTGGAGCATGAAATCTGTGCACAACAAGAATACTGAGAGAAGTTGAGTTAAAATGCCTTATTTCCTCCTGTCTTTCTTTCAATCTAAGTACAAGAAGCGGCTCGACGTTTGGCGACAATGACCCAACGAGGAGCACAAAAGTAACGGGTCAAAAAAACTCCTGAGTGGAAACGCAATCCATTTTGTTGTGGCCCTGAATGCGATTTGATCGACACTATCCGCTTGCAGTGTAGGCCTCGCCGTGCCCTCGCCAAAGACATTTGCAACTGGTGTCAAGGCCCTATAAATCATCCTGTATCAAAGAGGCCATGTAACGCTTTCTACATTTCAACATATGTGGAATCACAACGCGTCTGTCATCGGTGTGAGCCACTCTCGGAGGAGGAGGTTTTTTTAGAGGCCTTTCCCACTGTAATGCAGACCATATGTGCTATTGATTTGGGAGGTTTTACCTGCCACAGTGGGATACTCCCGAAATGAGGTGAGGCAGACACTGTCATACCCCTTGAACAGTACAGGATTAGGCCTGTAAACGACAATCAACAAGGTGGATAACTACCAAGATGTAGCAAAAAGACCAAATGCCTCCAAACACAGTGATCTGGTTCATTTGCATCAAACGAGACAAACTCCCAACCACGCTGGCTGGTGCCAGGATGAGCCTATTTATCTTAATCTTATAAATGGCTCTCACCGTCATCCAAGGTTTTAAGTTCCCAAAGCAACTGATCCTGCTCTTGTGCTGGCCATATATCTCCCTTTGAAAGCCAACTCTTCCATCTCCTGCTGCTTTGTATTTAAGGTTGGCCCTCTATCTTGGGTTTAACCTGCTTTCCCAATGACCATTAAGGACAGCGAGGAGGTTGCCGGTTTCTTGAGTCATTTAGAAATCTCCATTTCTGGTCTCGGAGGTTGAGGATAAATGAGAACGCAAATCAAATGATAAATGTTCAGAGATTTGGTGCCTGTGTTGAGACCAAGCTTGTTTCCAAAATTAGAGTTGCTTCCACAGAATTCACTGGTACTAAATAAAAACATCAACATGTACCATCAAGACCAACAATAAAGTTACATTATTTGAACATATTGCTGCTGATTACTGACAAACACTGATGGCTAAATACAGCACTTAAAGTCCAAGCCGAGTTGAAAGTCTCTTTTTGATTTTGTCAAGTTTAAAGTCATGTGACTCGAGTCTGCACCTCTCGTTCAATGAGCAGTGAGAAGCAGTAGCATGTTATTATATGACAACCCCATCGTCCATAATTGAGAGGAAATGTCCTTCAACAGCTTAGTTTACTCCCTAAACCCTAATTGAAATTTTCTCAGCCAATATATTTGTATCGGGACCCCTCATTATTTATCAGAGTGGAGATATTTTATTGCATTTGATTGTAATCTTTATCTCTGGATCTATGGAACAGGGTGATTTTTTGCTTCATTTTCAATACATATTACTTTAAGATGAATAAGTGCTTCCACTACTAACACTAATGGCAACAATGTTGCACCGTTACAACCATTATGACACCATGAGTTTACAGAAAGCTGTTTCTCGTGTCTCCTTGTTTTTGTTTCAGACTCGCTCTGATAAAACATTTGACACTATTTCCTCCTGTATGAGCAAAGACAACAACACTAACTCTGTGTCTAACCAACAGGACATGTCTGATCCTAACAAGCCTCCATGTTTAACCTTGCTGTCTGTAATGGGAGCCGGTACCTGCTGGGAGCGGGAGATCATCCTCGCCAAAATACTCAACACATTCTGATGTGCATGCCGATCACAAAGCCCAACTATTCTGGGAAGCCCTAACCTCCCGACCACCCTCCTCGCTTCACAAACTGAGGCTGCCTTAACATTCCTGGCTCAGTGTATTGTGTCACGGAGAGGAACATGTAATCAGGTCGTAAAACTGTCTGTATGTGTGTGCTCTTGATACGGCAATTAACACTTTGGATCAACCGTCATGCACGTTTGAATGTCGTTTTAAAACCGGAACAACATTTATATCCGCTGAGAATTAGTTTGTAAAAATAAACATGGATTTCTCTTGCTGGGATTCCCCACATCACACGCTTCCGGGTTTGGCTGTACAACTGTCACAATGATCTATGTAAGAATTGATATGTGCCAGACATTAAAGTATAAAGTGACGCAGTAACTCAAAGTTAAATCCAACAAATGACTTTTGCCGCAGACGGTGTGGTTGTGATCAAATGAACACAGCTCTACGGGAGAAGCCGCCACTTTCTTTGGTTCCTTGTAAAGAAATCTCCGGCAGCCGCCGCGCTCCGATATCGAGAAGCGGAAAAAGAGGTATTTCGAAACGATCTATGTCATCCTTACAGCTGCCGTGTTGTCTTGAATTACTTTGATGCAGCGTTTGCAGGGAACGGATTGGATTTCCTTCGGCATCGTTTTCATCCAGATTTTTACACAAATGCAGGCAAAAGATTCATTTACAATTTGCCTCGCTGATAGCCGGTTTCTTCCACGACGAGCCTTGTAGAGTTCAGGAGACAGATCGCGCGGTATGCAAGTGTAAGTGGTGGTAGTTTTAAGGGGTTAGTTTTGAAATAGGTATTAATTTCACATATGGGCATTGGTACGTGGCCTGGCATGGTTTATGGACGGGTTTTTCTTTTTGAAAGGATCACTTCAAAGGACTTGGCGAGAGACGAGGTTGAACTTTTAGCTGAAGGTGAGAGCTGCAGATCTTTACTGCTGGAGTAGTAATAAAAACCTCGACACTGAGAAGCTTTGTCATTTGAATCGAAGTAGGATAGTGTAAATCTCTTATTGGCGGTCCATGAAGTCATTCAACTGATTGATTTCAGATTTTATGTGATTCAGTTTAAAATGTGATCGGACCTGATGTTGGCAACAAAAGAAAATATAACTTAGATATAGAAAATGTACAACTTGTCTCTCGTCATGAAGAAAATCTTCCTATGAGGCTCATTATATGTCAAAATTCAACATTGTGGCTTACGTTAAACATCTGCGTCCCCTGCCAGTCTTATTACATTATTATTTACAACCAAGTGAATGATACGGTTGTGTGGCTAAAACCAGTCCAGTATCATCGTAGCTGTTACCCTATTTTGTGTCAGTTAAGTAAGTGGAGCCTGTGTCTTCGTGGCATGGTGCAAATTCCTGAGATTAATGTAAATGATAAGGAATCTGCAACTCTCCGGATTCTGAGATCCTCGGGATTAAAGGTTCAAGTTCCAGTCGACGCTGGAAAAGGATGACTCACTGTCCGGCCCGGGCGGCTATCGGGTGTCTCGTCTCAACCCGGCTAAGAGAGCGAGGAAGAGTAAAACTCTCACAGTGCCGGGTACAACTCGGCGGGAAATAGCAGCTTTCCACTCCGGCTCAGGCAGAAAGAAAGAGAGAGAGAGAGAGAGTAAATATGATGGCCTTCTTGAGCTGAAGCAACTCTTCAGCTGTGCTTAAGTACCAGCTGTAAAGTCATTTTTGTTTGACGAAATATCGATATTGACATTCTTTTTAAAACGCGAAAATAACTGGAAAAAAAGAAGACTAAAAGGTTACAAACAGACAAGCAAATTATTCAAAATATATGAGTGTGTGCACATACAGAAAAACAAACTCAGCTCATAAAAGACAAAAGAAAAAGTCTAAATGAGAAGGAGAGGAGGATAGAGAATGGCAGGCTGGAGTCACTGGTACTGCTGCTGTGTCCCCTTCAAGGTTACTGTCCATTTCATTAAAAGACTCTCTCATTGATCGCTGTCCTTGGTGCGAGTCTCCCCTTCGGCCGTGTCTCCGTTAACAAAGTTAACTCTCGTATACGGCGACCTCCTCCTACTCCTCCTGACCCGGGCAGACAGCTGTGCTTACCTTAGCATAAAGTGCCACAATAGGTCATCATTATCAAATTAATCAAAGCTGTCACAACACAGCACAGTGCTGCGGTCAACTCAGTGCTGCGCTTCAAAAACCACTTAGATCGTGTAACACTTGAACGTGCAGCAAAGGAGGCGTGCAGACATATATTGCACACACACACACACACACACACACACACACACAGATGTGTTTAAGAACTAGAACAGAGTGTTGAGCACAGTGTTGCGATAGCAAACCTTTAAGGGGTGTTAAGGAATTACTGCATTTTTATGGAGTTCTTCAGAGAGCTTAAGGGTTGGGATAATAATATCACGTTACCGCATTATGGAAAAATAAAACCTTCCATATTGTTTTCTGTGTTGTGTGAACCTGTTTATCCTCTGTAGCTAAATTGTGCTCGATATCAACATCATTTTTTTTAGCAGTTGAAAATGGAAGTATTCGGGCACCACAAAGTTCTGCAGGGGGGGCAAATGTTATCGATCAGCAACAATGATCCATTGAGTTCATTGCATTTTCCGTGTAAGTGCTCAATGTTTAGAGCATTAAAATCTAAAATCCAGAACAAACCCCAGCATAACATGCAAATAACAACGCAAAGTTATTGGTTTACAGCACAATTGTGAAGAACATCAGTGTTGTTTTTATTTTATTTTTTATTTACTGAAAAATAGCCAGTTTTATTTTTTAAAGGAGTAGACTTTTTTTGTCAACAACCCCAGATGAGTAAACATATTTTTCAGGTTATAGAAAGTGGAGATGTGAGATACAAAACAATCACTTTATTATCTTTTATACATAAATAGCTTTTGGTCTTGATTTTATGAGGAAAAACAAGTTGAAACAAAAGAGAATAATTGTTTGCACGACTTGGAAGCATCACAGTATTTATATATTTTTCCACGTCCAAGTTGGGACACAGCTCCACTCACAGGAGCCTGAGTGGAGGAATAACCCACTGTAGCTGTAGCCCATCTGACCAAACATTCAGCCACCGTCACACCCTCATGTTGCTCTTTGTGTGCAGACCGGTGAATAGATTTGTTTTGAAGTAACACAAATATCAACCCATGTACAAACCTGAGCAGAACACTATCACTTGCGTCACTCTATTTCAGTGTCAAACTACTTCCCGCTCTTCGTGTTAATCCCTGCAGGGAGTGCAGACGTACTGTATTTCTCTCACTTTCCATGCAGATGTTCGTTGTGTTGAGTTCACTCATTTTGTGAGAAAAGGCTGAGATAACAAGGAGATCATTTTCCACCTGCTGTTTAACAAGTGACGCTAGAACATTGCAATACAAACAGAGTGCCCCCCATCCCACCAATGTGCTTGTGTGTGTGTGTTTGTGTGTGTGTGTGTGTGTGTGTGTGTGTGTGTGGAGGAGGAGGGGGTGGCTGTTGGAGCGGCGACAAGGGAGACTTGCAACACCAAATTGCCAGATTGATTAACTTGTCTGTCAGGCTCTTCACTGTGACAATAAACTCTGTACCTCAGGGAGCTTATTGTGAGATGACATGTCTGAGACCCCCAGGCACACGCATACACACACACACACACACACATGCTAACACATACACCAGCTAACCCACCCTCCCTCTCTAGCCTCTCCCATTATAAAACATCTTTCCATGTGAGTCCCAGCCTGTCCTAAAGACTGCAACCACCCGTCTCTCTATCGTCTATCTCTCTCACATACAGACTCCCTCTCTCTTTCGCTCTCTCTCTCTCTCTGTCTCTCTCGCTCTCTCTCTCTCTCTCTCTCACACACACACACACACACACACACACACACACACACACCCACACACAGCAACAGACACAAACACACGCTGTAATCCCTGGGGGTCTTCTGGTCGCTGCTATCCACACCAGGCTCTGTTTCATAAACCGATTCAGTACATAATTGAAAAGGAAACTCTTGGGCGTGTTCGGCCGTTAATCCATTGAAGATCATTATTTGCATCGTCAATCGGCTTCACCCAGCTGCAGAGCGGACGAGACAATATGAAGGGCTCAATCTAAACCTTCCTCACCCCCTCCTCTGCCGGGTCAGAGGGGTTAATGAATGATTATTTCTCACTTTGTAACACAACAGGATGCCGATTTAAAGGGCAAACCCCCCCCCCCCCCCCCCCCCCCCGTCCTCAGTGGTGCATGCTGGTGTGAGAGGTTCAGACCCCAACTCAAACGGACATTGATGATGCTGTTATATGAAGATTAATGAGTCCCAGCATCCACCTGGGACGGTGAAGGGTTGTTCATGGTAATGTCTCGATAGAATAAATAAAGCATGCATGGAAAGTGTGTTTGATCTAATTACCATTTATTGCCATAATTGCCATTAATGTGAATAAGTTAATGAGGTTAGCTTAAACACAGTTGAATAGAAGACCAGTGCATTTTCTCATCATAAGGAAGTGTGGGTTTGTGTGTGTGTGTGTGTGTGTGCAGTGTATGTGTCGTGTATTAAATATTAGCTGCAATAATAATTGTTGGCTAGCACATATTAGGTCATTGTTGCAATATAAAAAGTCATACAAGATCAATATGTTTGTGATAAAGTGTGATAATTATGCATCTCATGTCATGATTTGTTATCACAAGTCATACATGGTGTGGTTCCATTGTGAGATGTATTATATTTAATGCTGCTATAGCTGGAGGTCAGTATTTTTGGGAATTGTTTAAAAAATAATAAATATGTAAATTAGTTTGAATACATAAATAAAAACCGTCATACTTGTGAAAATCGCATTTGACATTAATAATGCAATGTTTCATTTTTTACTCGTTTATCGTGGCTTTTTATTACTTGCAGACACTCTGACCTGCTGTGTAGTGAGACAATTCTTTTATTTTTGCTCTCACAGCAGCACATTTTTGATGCTTATGGGAATATAAAAGAAGATATAACGACATCAGAATCATACATTTCATTGTCCCGTGTTGATGAAAACGTTAGATATCAGTTACTCTGAGGTTCTGATCGAATAAACCTGGCACCAGGTGATTCAGGCTCTCACAACCTTTCTTTCTTGCTCAGTTGTCATCTACACGGTGCAGACATACAGTAAAAATATGCCAGAAATCACCTATTTATAACTGGACTGGCTGTTTAAACAGTATCCTTCATGATCTAGCCTCAGCAGATAAATAAATTAATTTTCCTATTCATGCACAGTGTTTTTCTTTTTTTTTTAAACAATACAAAAATGTCAGCAGTCCTGAGACTCGTTTTTTTGATAAAATGTCAAATGAGTCATGACAACGACAGACATTACAGAGGAAAGACAAAAAAAAAAGATAAAAGCTGTTCTTATTCCAGTCCTGCTGCCGTTTGTGCCACTGAGCTCAGTGACACAAAATAATGTGACAGGAGAGAAATCGACCTCGGGCTATTGTTTTTTTTTCGGAGCACCCGTTTGAAGTTGGAGGGCGCTTCCTGCCCAGAGTCCTGAATGAACCATTTGTTTATGTCCTGTAGGTCTGTAAATCACTTAGCGCATCAAAGACCTCCTTTTCTGCCTCTGTACAACAATAGGGGGTCATGCCAATGTCCAAACATGACAAGGATACAGAGAGAGAAAAATGTTTTCGTTTCCTGAGGTGATGACAATTGTGCCAAGATTCATGCAGATAATGACATTAGGAAGAGATAGTGTGGAAATCATAAAAGGCAGCTTTCTGGGTAAAATATGAGAGGGAAAATATTGGGATTTAGGATTGTTTTAATCATGTCGGCTGTCTGGGAAGCGATCATAACTTCAGTAGAGTCATCAATCGCTGTCATATTAAGTTTTCATATCAATACAAAATTATTCTGTAAATGCTACAAAGTGATTTGCATTTCACCGATGAAATAAATAAATCAAATAGTAAATAAATGAGTTTTATGATTGCAGATTGCGGGGTTTTGCAGGGCGGAGTGTTCTGTTTATTTGGCCCTGTGGTCTGTCAGAAGGAAGCGAGTGGTTCTCGCAGTCTCTCCCTCTGTAAACAGACGGCGCTGAGTCATACTGTCGGAAAAGTGGCCAATTCATTGTTGTCCCATTTCTCAGCCCTCGACGCGTCAAACCAACCCAACACGTTGCTGACGTCAAGAAGGGATTCACTCGCCTCCCTTGAATATTCTTTCACAGTGGCCATGGTCCCTGGTGTCTTGTAGGTCTAAAAGCCAAGCGAACAGGAAACCACAGAAGTAAGCTACCAACTACCGCCCCTCCCTTTACCCCAAAAGCCCTGGAAGACTGCAGCGTGGTGAGACTCAAGGCCAACAATGTGCCCACGGCCCATGGTCACATCCTCTCTGGAAGCGCAGTCTTTCCCCAGTCCCTTGCAATATTTCGGGGCGGAAAAGGCCTCAGTTATACGAGGGCCGGCAGACCATTGTGTGTGGCTGTGATTCATGCGAGGCTGTACTCACAGTTAGGCAGTTACGGCTGCAGCCAGAGCAAAGGTGCTCCTTCAAGATTCAGTTATACCACCAACATATTACAGTCAGTTTCATCCTAGGACGGATACAAGTGTTTCTAAAGAAGACAAACAATACAAATTGAAATGAACATTGGAGGAAATTCTCGATGTTAACCAAAAGCTGCTATAACGTTTCTACCCCAACACCTCAGACATTCTCCCCCACTCCAGTCTTTCAAAACTTACAAAAGCATGACTTTGTTGTTGTTTTCTCCTCCAATCACTAAGTCATACTGTATTTCAACAGAAAAAAACATTTGCTTAAATTGTGTTGCATCGTCGACATAAACTTCTTTGGTAAATATCATCAAAGTCTTGAGTAATTACATACTTGAATGAAAAAAATATTGACAAGTACAAACTGCAGGAAGTAATGTAAGGATGGAGGTCTAATGAGTCTTAAAAGGCTGCTTTGATTGATTTATCTGAGATCAATAATTAGCCTCCGATTATCTTGAATAATTGGTTGAATCCTCTCACGGTTGGACCACTAAATCTGTTAAAAACATGAGCATGTTGTATGTCTGGCTGTCGTTCGAGGACTCTCGCACACAGTTTAGAGTCAACAGCTACTTCCTGCCTCGTCACGACTCCAACAATCTTCAACTGAAAAGCAGCACAAGTCTACAGCCAGGCCGAGAATTCCAGCGTTGAAGCTAATTTCATATCCAACTCTTGACAGTTTAATCATCCTTTTAGTTACAACCTTCTCGTTCATTTACATAAACCGTGAAATGCATGAGGGGATTCGATAATTCCTCACAGAGCCTCCTCCATATTAATAGCAACATTCACAACGTTATGGCACTTGCATTAATTTGTGTGGGCAATGACATTAGCCTCGATTGCTTTGCATTTCGGGCCAACTCGCCAGGGCGGTCGACCGGATCGGCAGCCCTCGACACCCGACTCCCCTTCACCCCCTCCCCTCGGCGACTAATGAAAAATAAATCAGCAGGCGTCGAGAAGGTCGCCCGTCCCGTTCGCCGTGACCTCGCCGTGTCTCTGTTTCTCCCTCTGACAGCTTTTGATGCGTCAGAGGTGGCTGGTTTCCCGGCCAGGCGGTGGGGATGGGCACGACGGACCTTTCTTACAGCATCACTTCACCCGCAGCCTGAGGCGACAACCCTCCTTTCCTCCGTCGCCCCCGTCCCTACACCTACCTGCGCCTCACCCTCCCTTCTCACCCATCCTTGCCACTCAATTACAATAATACCGACAATAACCTGTATGTGTGTAACATTTGAATATGTATAAATTATATGAATGAGATACAGAACTAAATAATCAGTCACAGCCCAGAGAAGAAGGACTTAAAGACAACATAACTGTTTAAATAATTACAACAGGAATAAAAATATATATCAACTGTCCAAAATGTTGCTCCCCATCTCAATCAATGCATGCAATCCCAGCCTCCCATGATAATGAACCATGGATGTACAAAGAGAAGTAGACACAGCGTTGGAGGCGCTATGAAAGTTGCACTCCATGTTTATTCGTTCAAAACAGCCGATATTCTGACTTCAGACAGCCAGCTGTAGCCACGGCTATCAAATTAAGGCTGAGACATTGTGTGCACCCTATCTGGATTAGCTTTAGCTCAGGTTAGCTCAAGATTAGGGTTAGCTATTTGGGTACGCTCAACTTGACAGTACTTTTTGGGATGAAAAAAAGACGAGAAGTTTTGTTGCGCATTAACATTTAATATGAACGAGTTCGACTCTACAACCTGCAGATTCATTTGTTGAAACGGTCAGCGTTCCTCATGTCTTTATTTGTATATAAAAAATAAATTCCGACTGCAGACACCATCAGTCATCCCCATGTTTTATGATTGTAGACTATATTTGACTGCACATGTGTTGTATCCCAACATCATGACGTGACATCTTTGCATCTTTTCAGTCTCCTCGGCTTTCAGTTTCCAGGCACTCCAGTTTTTCTTGGTCCCAGACGTTCTCACCTTTTATTATTTCCTTTGGCAAATTTATTGCTAAAGTTGAAAAATGATAACTGGTGTGGACATGTCTTCGGCTTCATTTCATCTGAACTTGATTTGCAGTCACATCAAAGATTCACTTCATGTTCACACACCTTAACCGTTGTCTTTATCCTAAACCTCAGACAGACCAAGACATCCTGAACACCTCTAAAGATACAACCTGGCATGTAAAGCATCACAAAATGTGAGTCGTAGCTCGGAGCTAGACCCGTCACTGTCACATCCAGAGTTGAAGTCCATCACCTTGCTTGGAGACCAAGGTGAGGATGGCTCCCCGGGTCCCCACCAGGTGTTCCCGTGTCCCCTTAATGAAATACAAAGGGCAGTCGGTTGAGACGGAAAGAGCCAAATTGAATCGGGGGGGCCTGTCCTTTTGTGTGCTGTATTAACAACTCAATTAAATGCCAGCAAGCATCTGCCGCTATGCCAGTCTGGCATGAATACCTTACTGACTCTGTCGCTCTCTCGTTTTTCAGACTAAGGGGGGGTGAGACACAATAACAGAGGGAGAGAGAGAGAGAGAGAGAGAGAGAGAGAGAGAGAGAGAGAGAGAGAACAGGTGAAAGAGGATATGGTGCAGGTACTCTAATGCTTCTCACTGACATTCTTATTAATCCTCAATGTGAGGCATCCACAGATCATAGATAGCAAGATAGCTACAGGGAGTATGTACATAAATACACTATACACACATTTGTATTAAATGGACATGACAGAAATACAATATCATATTGAAATAATGTAGGTTGATTTATCGAGCGCTTTTGAGTTTAACAAGAAGTTAGAAATACATTCAGAAAAAGAGCATAACGAGAGAAAATAAATGTAATACTAAAATAATTCTGTTCGATTTTAAAAAGGAAAAAATGTAGCTGTCTAATAACAACAATCTATCAAAAGCTTGCTATGAAGCATTACGGTTAAATTATGGGCAATTTAGCAGTGATTTATAGCTTCTTATAACAACACATATCCTGTAATCTGTTGTCAGGAACCATCGTTCACATCCTCCTAAAGCAACATTAAAGCTCTGAGAAACGCGTCTGGATGTTGTGGTGAGACAGAGGGAGGGGGAACACGAGGGAGGGGAGCACGAGGGAGAGAAAGAGAGGAGAGAGTGGGAGGAAGGAGAGAAGCGCATCCCAGTCTGGGAGTTCATCCATCATTGGAATCAGTGTGTGCTGTAATTACTGTGTCAAATAGATGGGATGATGCCTGGGAGGAACGTGCGGGAGTGTGTGTGTGTGCAAGTGAGTGTGCATGCATGTGTGTTTGCATGTGCGTCTATAGGTCTGAATACACTGAGGGTGTCTGCATGTGTTTGAGAAGTGTCCCATGGATACGTTATCTTCATAATCACCCCACCCCCCCCCCACACACACACACACACACCAAACCGCTCCCTCCTCCACTGTCATCTGTCATCCATAGCCGGCGCTGTCAACTGGTGCTGTCATGCATTGCCAACATCGGGCAGTCAGGAGAGGAAGTCTTAACTCTTTCAGCGGCGGAGCCCTGTGAGGATTCGGGAGGATGCCGCTATTTAAGGAATGCGCGGCATAAAGGATGGATGAAGCAACTGAAACACGGGAAGCGTGGATAATGTGGAGTATCGGAGGTGCTCACGCTTCTTCTACGCTTGTCTTTTGGTGATAGTGATGTGCTCTACGGCAGACATTACGTAACACAGAGAATACCAAAGTTTGATCGATGTGGGTTTTTGAAAAGCAGAAAAATATAAGATTCTGGACATACAAAAATTTGAAATGCACTGAAATGCTAAAATAAACAAATAAAGTTGTTGGCATTTTTTTTTGTGCACATACATATATCAATGATTCCCAACCAGGGATATTTGTACCCAGGGTACAGTTACTTGGGAGTAGTGAAAACTAAACTTAACTAATTTGAAAAAATACAAATCACAATTTGAACAGAAGAATATCCAAATTTTTAGTCAGCTGTAACACCTGAACATGTGTTGAAAGTGACTGTTGTGAGCAGAGAAGTTAAAACAGCTAGTAACTGATAAAAGGTGGAGGGTTGATGAAAGGGTATTTGAGTTCATCAACCAAGAACGTGGTTGTACATCTGACGAATGGTGAACCGAAGAGACCCAGGTCGACTCATTGTCTTTTTTAAAGGGGTTCGGGGTTTCTTACAGGGGAGATAGCAGGTCAACAGCAGATGGCACATAGAAGTGGTGTACATCAACTGAAAGCTGCCCATGCCAGTATTTCCCTCGACAAAATGTATTCTACTGCAGCGTTATTGAGCCTCTTTCCCGATGAGCTTAAAACCGAGCCTACAGCCTCTTAAAGACATTAATGTCTCTGCAGTTGTAATGCTCTTATAAAAGCTATATAGTTGCGATGCTCCGTTTTCAATAAATGTTATTTTCCACCATTGAGTGCAATTGTGTAATTAACAGCTGAATAGACTGCATCAGTTTCACTTTCAAACTCAATTTCAGTTTAAAAAAATCACCCGAAAAGATCCATGACCAGCTCATAACGACTGCTCCTCTCCCCAGACCGTGCACAGTGGCAATGGGAGGGTGGGTGAACGTCTTCCTTGTGCTTGTGTCCTGTCCTCTCGCTTGAGAAGTTATCTGAAAAATGGGGAGCGCGTCCGTAAGCCATATGGCTCGGCGAGAGCAGCTACGAGGAAAGCAGCGGAGCAAGTAAAGAGGTGGAAATGGTGTTAGCCGCTTGGCTGCTCAATGTTGGCAAATCAAAGTCCTGGTGAACCGGTGAAAGATGTAAGCGGCGGAGACGATCATGAGTGCGGTCACTCTGTTTGGCGACGAGACAGGCCCGTCCCGTCCTGATGGCGGGACGGTTTGATCTGTTAAGCGTACGGACTTTCCAATTGGTTTCCTATGAGGGAACTCAGTGACCAGGCGAGAAATATCCATCTTAACAAGTCCTTTACCCTTGAAGAGTCTTTTTTATTTGTTAGGACCAATGTTAACATTACTCAGTAATGTAAAATGACTGTCCTTGTTGAAGGCAATCAAGCATCCAGACACAGTGATGTCCAGCATGTAGATTTGTATCAATGAAGTCAACAAAAATGAAGACAACAAATGTGATACTTTCATATAAAACGCCTTTTGTGCATGTTGAATAAATGATCAACTTAAACTTGACTCTTAATTCATAATACATCAAAGCAGTAAGTCGTTACACCTCATCAACACACAAATACATCTCACATGCCTGCTTCAGATCAGCAGGTGCAGCACACTGCTTCCATGTCCTTGAGCAAGGCAGTGCTCCAGTACGTTGACGCTGCCAGTTAAAATATTATAATTAATTATATGGGTACGGTGTGACTTCAGTTCCTTGCTCGTCTCTAATTTTTGAAAGCTGAACAGCTCCGGGCGCTGCAGAACCCTCTGAACTCATGATGTTGGCAGGATGAATTGACAGCCCTCAGCTCGACTGTTGGGCCTTTGAAATTGCCGTCGTCTCAATGCAGCCTTCCCCCGTTTCCTTCTGATGCCGCTGCTCTCAGGGGCTATTAGGGAAATGTAACATTTGGTGCCATATGCTCGCAGGTTGTTTGGGAATAGTGATGTGGCCGTATCATGACATGCTGTAGCTTACATTTTGCCAGTTAATTACCATCATGACATCAAAACTGGAAGCAAACTGCAGATGCTGCGCTGGTGAAAAAGCTCTCAGGGAGGGAGGAAGGGGAGGGAGGAAGGGGAGGGGAGGTCATTAAAAGATACAGCCTTCGTTATTAAAAGGTGAGGCGACTGACTTATAGAAAGAGTTGCAAATCTTCCCTCTTGATTTAAATTGGCGAATGTCATATTCATCCATCATCATCTTGATGAATTCGGATTCGATTTAGCTGTTTGCTGGTTAGCAGTTTATAACTGACAGATTTTCTGCGCCGTTGCATGTTTGAAAAAAAGTTACATTTTATGAAACGGACACCGAGTCCCTTTTATCCGCTGCAGGTTTTCACCAAATGCAGGTATTAATTTGACCCAGATTAACTTTTGTCAATATGGATATAATCATCGTTAGATCGGTTAGATAAATTGTTCAATCAATTTTATGGAAACCATGAGCACCAAAGTATAATTCGTTCAGATTTATCGGCATGATAAACAACATAGACGAAAAAATGGTGACTACATACTTTTTTTTAGCAGTCAAGGAATTAAGGGCTCGGCCCACAGAAACACCGGTTAAATTCAGTGACTGAAGCGAGTAAAAGTCAGGACGATTAATGACAGTTTTACTAGTTGTTTATGGTAATCATTGGTTGGCCAAAATCTGTTCCACTAACTTCTGTAAGTGCAATCTCTCATTCAGGGTTTACTTCACTGATCTCTCTGAAGAAAATGAAATGTGTGCCGTTGGTTTTATTATCTATATTATTCGGAAAAAAACTGTAGCAGGTCAAATGTTTCACCTATCATGTAAAATATCTCTGCATCTACCTGATAGATTGGCACAAAATGGTGTACAGACATTCATGGTTACCAGAGGATGTATCCTAAAAAGCTCAGTGACTTTCTGTCGAGCGCCACCGTTTTGAGCTCAATGTTTTGCCACCTATTGGATGAATTTTCTTGGTATTTGGTGCTGAAATTTATGTTCTGACTTTTCTTCGAGTGTTAACATCAATTTTAATTTGTCCAACCATAAAGGCTTTGTGTGAACCAGGGGCGGACTGGGGGGAAAAAGTGGCCCGGGAGTTACTGTCAGACCGGCCCACTCAATACCCACGGCATGTATTTCGCCGGTCTACGGCGGCCATTCGCACCTCCGCCGGCCCCGCTGAACATAACCGAAAAGATCAGATTTCACTTTGACTCTTCAAACACTTCAGTGATATTCTTCTTTTTCACAACATTGCTGATGAAACCCACAGTTTTGGGAACTCAAAACTAGAGCACAGGCAGCTCAGTGCATGTGTGCACACAGGGACATGCATGTGCATGTGTGTGTGTATATCTACATTTAATATCCCCTGCAATGAAGAAAGCCAGCCATGGTCCAAAAAGCCCTGGGGCTATTTATAGTGGGCAGCAGGCAGAGTGGCAGACTTCTCTTAATCAGCATGCTAGTACGAGAGGCAATTTAAAGACGACTCGCCGCTGACAAGAATTAAATTGTGTTTTGATTTTCTCATTAGCCTAATCTCAAGTGGGCCTCGTTATTGTGTAATTTTCCTGCCTTGACACGACATCTTGTTTTGGGCGATGACAGCCGTATGCCGTCGTTTTGGGGACAGGGGCAAGGGTGGCAGCCGTCGGGGGGTGTTGTTCCATGGTGACAGCTCGAAGTTATTTGGTTAGCTGTTCCGTCTGGTACACCCCCCATCCCCTACCCCACATGATGGGATAGTTGACGTTCGATGGCTGCAGGGGGTGTTGAGGAGGTCCAGACATGTGCGCTCATATGTGTGTGTGTGTGTGTGTGTGTGTGTGTGTGTGTTCAGTTGGCGAATGGTTTGCAACTGAATCTTTCAATGTCACTTTGTGGCTGAAGGTTCATCATCTTAACAGCCAAGATAATTTACTTGCAAATGTGCAAAATCTGCAGTCTGCATCAATCTAGTTCATCTGATTCATCAGCACTAATTATTATTCATAACGCTCAGGCCAGCCTGGTCTCACCAAATTCTGCTTTGGGCCATTGACCATTTCTCAGCATTTAGTCTGGACCGGCTGCGATGTAAAACCATACACGTGAATATGCTACGCTCAGAGAATAGCAAGCCACACTCATTGTAGGTGACGTAATACAAAGTTAGAAAGGCTTCTTCTGGTGCAACATCTTCTCATCCCGACTTGTCGCATACTGAAGCTCACAAAAGGAAAACTGGGTACTTATGTTCAATGTTTGAGTCAAGCGGCAACTTCCTGTTCTACAGAGTGAGGCCAATACGGAAAATATCCTAAAACGTGCATTCTCTCTACTGTCCAGCAGGGGATAACTTCTGTCCATTGCTTGCGAAAACAACAACATGGCGACGGCCGTATTCCAAGATGGGGACGGAAATTTGCCGAACTCAAGGCTTCATAAAGGCAGTCCACAAATCAACGGGTGACGTCACGATGACTACGTCCACTTCACAGTCAATGGTTTAAGTACGTATTTTAATTAATGTACACACTTATTCTAAGCCCAACCATGTTTTTATAAACCTAACTATGTGGTGTTATTGCCTCAACCCTACTGCGTCCGTTTCACGTTAACGCCATGCCGGTAGCATCATGTGATATGAAACAGAAACACAACTGAAGCCGGCATCCATTTTTGATTCAAATGAGTTTATCTTGTCAAAGATGTTACTTCTCTTCACCCATATTGTAACATGTTGCTCTTTTTTTATACTATTTGTTACAATAAAAACATTGCAACATTGTAAAAGTCTTTGCTAAAAAGGTTAATATGTTAAAAATGTCGTGTGATTTTAGGCCAACCAAGACCTATTTTTTTCCAGTAAAATATGTCACGGAACTGCATAGCTATATTAAGAAGATGGCAGAAGTTGCTATTTATGCTCCTTTGTTGGCATTTCTGTACATCTATGTAGTAAAGTATGAAAAGGGACATAAACGCCTGACACTCTGTGGACACACTGGGATTAAAATATTGACAACAGACTCTGTTTTCTAACCCTCCTGCTCGTTTTTCATACAGTCTTGGCAGAATTCTGGCAGAGGTGATAAATCACATCCTTTAGTATCCTGGATTCTTTTCTCGCCGCAGGTTTCTTGTCGCCAGTCTTTAGCAAGCCAAATGTGAAAGCTGTGACCCCGCCGTTGCCCCCTACACCTGTTGTGGGGAATCTCCCTCCTCGTCGAGGTATTAGGCAAAGACAGGAGACAAAGACGAGCGAGGGCGAGACGGTGGGTTCACTCTGCCCTGAAAACTGCAGCAGTGAACCATGTATAAGCATTAATCCTAAAATCCTCTTCATGATTAATTATCTCTGAATGTATAGTTGTAAACAGTGCAGAAATTAAATAAAAGGTATAAAGGATCATTACTATGGGATTATTAATGTTTTTGTTCATATTTTGCGCTTCCAACCGTTGTCCGTGTCCAAAGCATGTGGAGCATACAGTGAGAGGCTACATTCCTCATGATGCTTCTTAGATATGGTTTGAAATAGATATGAAGTCAATGGAAAACTTGATGTTTTTTTTGGAGGCACACAATGCCAACGAGTGTTAACTGCAAAATGAAGGTCGATCCATTACCCTCATTTACATCAATTCGCCGTATTTTCTTCAAGACTTTTCCATCTCTGGGGATTCAGATTCAGTTTTCGGCGTCTGACGGGGAAGCTGTCAAAACAACACAGTGAAACAGCCCCCTTCGGTTTTTCACACATTCATACATCAAAGTCATAGAAGGAAGCCTCGTCCGAAGAGGTCACATCCATCGAAACGATTCATCAAAGTGAACAATGGGGTGACTTCATCGAACCAACCGATGCCACATTTGCTGTCATCGCCACAGCCTTGGTTCCCACACCTCCACGACGAGAAAGAGAAGAAAAATGAGTCCTTTGACACTTTTCTTTTTGTACAATAAAAGCGGGCCAGGTTTACAGAAGTCCTCATCCTTCTTAAAGCATATCCTGGATGTGTGAGGGAGGGGGGTCACGCACACTTTGACCCCTCGTGTGCTCTCAGGGTTCCTGTCCAGGCTTCTGTTAGGAGTTGAATGACAACAGTGGACATCCCTGTCTCATGCTTCACTTTAAACTCACCCCAGACTTGAATTACATCATCACTTGTCTTATTGTTAGGTTGCATGGAACAGGACACCTCATAAGTGTTCCAATTAATGCACAGAACGAGGACAAAACACTGAATTGTAACCTATATCTTTTAATCCTCTAATCAATTAATTATGAGCGCTAGTTTACCAGGCTTCAAATTACACGCATTTCATTTTCAGTACAAGCAACGTAAAGCAAAACGATCATACTGTAAATTACCTGAAAACTTCCATTTCACAGTTTCCCTTGTATCCCTCTCTTGGTCTAATAGCTTCAATTTACATAAAAATGAGGCCGCCTCGTGCGAGAGTGATGCAACATCTGTGCTGATCAGAATTAATTGAAATCTGTTATGTTGTGCAGCAGCGCTAATTCGCCGTGTTACTAGCAGCATATAAAGAAGCATTGTGCTATTTAGGGACGTCTACTCACTACCCCTGATTGAGACACTGGCTAAACACTTAACTGTGTTCTGCAGCGGTGATGGCTGCTCCCTTTGTTGGATATTTAGCAACGACTACCACAAATAAACTCGTTTGAAATACTCTGATTACTTTCACCCATTTTTTAAATGTACCTTGAAAATACACTGAAGTCGAGATTAAATGAAAAATCCCTTTTGAACCCTTTTAGATCTTATTGTGCATCTCATTAAGAATACAACATCAATTTTGTGTATCAAAATCTCACTAAAACAAAATGAAACGAAAGCAAAAAGAACACAAAAAGAACACAAAAAGAACACAAAGTAAAAAGCATTTTAACGGTGCTAACACGACATAATGACTCTCTGATTGAGCAGCTAATCTAGCCTCACATCCCAGGCAGAACAACAAGAAAACAAACATCACACACACACACACACACATACATACACACACGCTGAACCTCTCTCAGATCAGAGAAAACTATAAAACAGACAAATTAAACAGGCTTGTGCCATTTCTATAATGATAATTAAGCAGACAAAACAAACACTTCCTGCCTTCCATTTGTCTCGTGATAAACGAGATGCAGCTACAATCAGTCCCACAGTGAACTGCCGTTATGTTCATAATGTACATGTTACCTGATACTGTGCTCAGTCTTTGAGAATGGATTAACATTGTCAACACTGGTGTTAATAATAGTTTACTTGCACAAGACAGTCAGACAGGCACTCGTGGATCATGAATCATTTCTCCGTGGATTGCGTATGTGTGTGTGTGTGTGTGTGTGCTGCCTACAAAGTTATTTCATTAGCCTTGTCCTCTGCCAACCTGCAAAACAATACAACAACCCGCTCTTTCTATTTCCATTCAAATGGATTTTATTTTGTAGATTCCTGTCAAAGCTAGGACGCCTTGTTAATTTCACTGATTAAAATCCACTGCTGCTGTATTTCACAGCGATACAGAGCGGCGTTTCTTTCTGAGAAGCCATGTTCGGCTGAGCACAAATAGCACAGACACCGGCTTGCAGAGCGAACGGCTGGACTACCGAGCAGGTAACTCTGGCAGCTGCCTCTCAGCTTTACTGTGAGTCAATTTGACTATTTACCTTTTAAAGCACAATATTAACTGACATGATGAGAGCTACCTAATATTAAGGTCTTTAAGAGAAGCGCCAAGTCAAAATCCAAGGTCCGAAACATAAGATTGTTTATTTTGATTTCATGCTGCACATCAAGAGTCAGAATTACTTTAATCCCAATACTCAAATTCATATACAGCGGTTTAGAAACGTCTTTCTTGTTTCTTGTTGCTCTCAATGTACATGCACAGAAATAAACGTACAGCTAAAACAAGGACAACAGGGCTGAACAATGGTGAACCAACTAAATTGGATATTGCACAGAGGGCTGGAGGAACGGTGGGTTAACTCAATATTTCTTGCACCAGGAGCTTCCTAGCAGGTTAATCCAGCAGTGGTAGAGCGCATGTGAACCAGACAACAGCCAAAGGTCTCTGTTTGTCCTTTGGAAAACGTAACGCTAATGAGCTACAAATGCTGACTCCACTAGCTAAACTGACAATCACTGCTTAAAAATGAGAAGCTGAATGCCCTGTATCGTGTTTTTTGTAATTAAAATGAGAAGAGAAGGGATGAAGGAAGTAAGATATCTAAACAAACCCTACACACAAGCCGTGATGTCCAGTTAGGTCATTAAGGACACAGACAGGCTGCTAGAATAGGAACATTTCATAGTGAAATGATCATTACGTACTATAAGAGAATATTACTTTTCTGAAAGACTCGTCCCTGTGATTTAAAGATGTTTCCATGCAACAGAATTTTCTTGTAAACACTTTACATTTGTGACATAAAAACAGACAAATGTGACCGCTTTGATGAAAAACACATCTGCAGCCTGACTTGAACTACAAACCTCCAGTTAATGTCACCTAATTGATTGAAGCAACGTATTCCCAGAGACACCCCAAACACCACAGCAGCAGTAACTAGTACCTGTGACACTGTAACACTGTGGGGTCAATGGGACAATTGCACCCATTTATTCCAGCTTAATCGGGAGACGAGGATGTGAGAGATGATGGGACAGGGGGAGTAGAGGACGATGGGGGGGGGGGGGCACTACAACTAATGGGATTTGACTCTTAACCCACGTGTGCATTAGGTGGGCGATGATCTGTAAAGCTGCGCTCCGCTGGGGTACGCTAGTGAGTCTCTTTTACGCCGTGATCTATTGCCCCGCTTTACCTCCGATGATCTATCACACGGAACTGGCAGTAACGGATGAGAATGATCTGCTGGAAAAACTCTCTCATTTGTCTCTGTCGCAGCCAGTGAACTAGAGGAGACGCTAATACAGGGAGACGGCCCGGGGAGGGGATGTAATTATGTCTCGGGACTCTTCTGCTCGCTGGCTGAGTATGGAAGGCATATTAGGATATAATAAAGCCAGGCCTCGCTTCCCTCCTTTCTTCTTTTACCCCCTGCTTGATTTATTTTTTCCCCCCCCAATATTCTCTCTTCCACTCGCTGTCTCTGAACCTCTGTCTATTCATGTGTCTCACCCTCCTCTTTCTGTTTCCCCTTTTCCTATAATCTCTCTCAACCACGTCCACCGTCTGCCCTCTCACTCGCCCTTCCACCGGAATAAATGGCTTGCCAGTTTTGCTTTATAAAAAATGTCTTCTACCTCTAGAAATCCTAAAGTCCACCTACTGATAATATTATACACCAGAAACAACAGCTCAAATTGTCTTATCTGGTGATAACTCTTCCTAACCTGATGCTGTCTCACAGTAGAAAGAAGAAGAAGATGTGTTTACATTAGCATGCCTCTGCATGAGCCTACAGTCTGTATGCAGTTGTATATGTGTGAAGATGTAAACTCGTGGAATGACAGGCTTTGATTTCGCTGTACAAACTTCCTTTCGCCTTCGTTAAATCAAGAGGAATAATGACGAGACAGCTGAGGACGATCATGCTTTGCTGACAAAATGTTTTTGGTGTTTGCAACATCTGAGGTCCAAATGTCTCAAGTCAGCCTGATGACCAAATGGCGTGTGAATAATGTGTCAATTTTCTTTGTTCATTCCTTAATTTTTGCTCTTCGTTTTTTTGCTTTTCGTGTCATTTGCTGCCGCCGCAAATGTAAGACACTGAGCGAGTGTTCAGGGAGTCATACAGAGCGAAAAAGGGGATGACAACCTCATTTTAACGCAAAGGTGCATCCGTATGTAAAGTGTTAGGAATGACAACGGCGTTCACTGACACTTGAAAAGTTTGAAATGCATGACATGACACAATAATTGTCCATAAAAGTGACATGCTATTTTTACGCCTTCCAAGAGATCACATTGCTTAATTCAAACTCAAAACATGGCTTCGGTAGGCCTAGTGCACAGAGACGGGGAAGTTGCAGAAACAGGAGTTTCAGTTCATTCTTGGCAGCGATTCTCACCAAAACATGGAGCAATAAGTCGGCTCAGATCATAACATTAAACTCTCCAAACTTGAGCTTTTACTGATAATTGTAAAATTAGCTTTTGTTTCAAAATAATTATCCATACATTTCAATAAACGACTGTTGCAACAGATAAAACGCTACGTGCATGAAAATCAGCAATTATGATGATGATGATTTGCACATTCAAAAACTTCTGAATTTTGAATTTACAATCGCATCATTTTTCTTTTCTTTTCAAGATGACTGAAGAGGAAGAAGATGAAGAAAAGTACAGCAGAGATGCCGAGCTGTGTTCAGATCAGACTGGATGTCTGTTATCACTTTAACACAGGTTGTAATTTTCAGTTAAATGTTTTACTTTACAAATTCCAGACATGACAGATTCACACGAGAAATAGATCGATGACGGTCATAAACATGTACTTGCAAATCTCTGAGCGTCTCCAGGTGATCCGGCTGCAGTTTGCACGGTGTTTGAGTCAACAGGCTTTTTTGGATCGAGGAAAGAATACACAGGACTTGCAGCCAGCCCTCCTCTGTGTCTGGCCAGCCGGCCCCAATTGCTTTTCTCTCTGGGTTCCAGTTTGGATTTGGTGATAACTGCAGAGGCCAGGCAGCACTTGGACTGTTGACTGCAGGCCGGCGGCAGAGCCAGAGCTGTTGCCTCCCATCTGGGGTTGGGGTAGACAAGGCTACAGGCATCGCCTCAAACCCAGAGGCCAGACTGAGTCATGTCAGCTGTCAAGCCAAAACAGAAGGGCTTTTAATGGTCTAAAACTATTTGAAATAATAACGATTGTCAAATGAAACTTTCTCTTGGTAGCAGTGTTTCATTTTTATTTATTCTGTGTTCTACACACATTTTGTGGGACAGTTTTCCGCCCCCAAGAAAGTGATGCATTTCAACTAAGAACGAGGAGGTTTGCGAAGAGTACTCAAATGTACATTTACGCATAAAAAAGATGCCGTAAAAATACCAGTGAACTGATGCCAGTGGGACCCATGTCCATAGATTGACGCACAATGCAGTTACTGCTCTTGTGCTTGGTGTTTTTTCTATGGATGTAGAAAATGTATGTGGACGTGAAAAAACCTGATCAGACTGATTGTATTTTTCAAGCTCCCACAAAAGCTAAAGTAAATACAGTGCGATGTGCCTCTTAACCTTCAAACAGACTAAGTGCCTATTGTAAGTGTCACGTTTGAGGGAAGACATCCGCAGCCCGCCTGGTGAGTCAGCTGCCCCGCCGCCTATTAAAGCTCCTGTAGGCAGGAAACGACCACTGTGTTACGGGTATAGTTCCTTCCTAAAGCCTGGCACAGAGGCACACAGGAGATCTGCAGGATGTGTGTGTGTGTGTGTGTGTGTGTATGGAAGTGTGTATACATGTGTTTTGATGGCTTCATATTCCAACACATTTCTACACAAATGATTGAGCTTTGATGTGTGTTTGCGTGTATTTAATGCGTTTGTCTTTGTGTGCAATAATACTCTAAAAACTATGTTCACCTGTAAA
Organism: Melanostigma gelatinosum; assembly: GCF_949748355.1. Lineage (NCBI taxonomy): Eukaryota > Metazoa > Chordata > Actinopteri > Perciformes > Zoarcidae > Melanostigma > Melanostigma gelatinosum. Next base: position 25,372,855 of record NC_136638.1, read on the forward strand.
GTACATGCAATAGCGTACATTTGATTTCCATGTTGTTTCTGCAAAATGTTCACTGTTGTTTATTAACTGGATAATCCAATAAAATACATTAGTTTGAAATTTAAGTGTATCAACGCGTACCTTATTCACATACATATCACACTACTTCCCTCTTTGGCGCGATATAAGCATGTTTGGACAGCATTTTTCCTCTTAATGTAATTGTAAATAATAATTAAAATAGTAACTTTATAATAGACTTTGTCAAAGACTTCTTTCAGAGAGAAAGAGCGAGAGAGTGTGTGTGTCTGATCGAACTGGAGGATTTTCTGTGAATCAAAGAAACGTACGTCATCTGTCATTTCAGCACAAGAACTGAAACACCCTGCACTGTTTGTTCAAATGGTCAACGCCAATGTAAAGCTCTTTTGTCAAATATATACCCTGTACATATATGTGTATGTATCCCTACAGATGTGAGTGTGTGTTCACAAGCCGGAGACACTGACTGTAGGCTGAGATGTGTGGAAAGCACACAATATTGAGGACAGCATCAACAACAAGAGAACACAATGGCAATATGTGTCACGCTAAGATTTGTTTTGTCTAAAGTTACGGTTCAGTTATTTTCTTCACCTCTGTTTCACGCCGGAGAAGAAAATAACTGAATCACCTGAACTTCTGTGGATTTCTGTTCCCTGTTGAAAGATTCTCACACAGTCTGTCAAACAGATTCTCACGGGAAAACTGAGAATGAGAGAAGACTCTGCAGAGCAACTAATACAAATCTGAGCCACTGCGTGTTTATGATCTTATTATTTCAAACCACAAGCACTGACTCACTCTGCAACATCACACCATGAATTAGCTTCGCTATTGTCACTTATTACGCTGATATCCTGTGTGATCATTTGTATGTGCAGTGGCTAAATAACAACATGTACAAAGGACAAGTTGAGGAGATGAGATGTGGCATCAAGTGATTAACTGTGGGCGCATGAAACAGGATCAGGAAGAGTGTCAGAAGGAGAAATACAAAAATACTATGCATAGATGGAGAGTAGAAAAAAGACAGAGGAAATGAAAACCAGCTCGCCAAAATGCCAAAAGAGGGACAAAGTGTCTGTGTGTGTGTGTGTGTGCGCGTGTGCGTTAAACCCGTTAAACAGCCTGTTTATGCAACCAACACGCTGTCTGACAGTTTGTTTTTGGAGGTGTAAACACGCTGTGGCAGTGGTGGTGACGGCAGTGGCGTGCTGGTGGTTTGGAGGGGACACTAGACTGACCGCCTGCCTGGAGGCACATTACCTCGAACGCCCTCCGCTGGATTACTGACTTATTGTTGTGTGTCATGTTCCATCATTCGTCTGCGTGCCTCAATCGTCTGCAAGATGTTTCTCTTTAAACACCCTCCACATCCCCCATTTTCCTTCAGCGCGCTAGATGACTGAGCCGGTTGGCTCGTTTGATATATTTTGTATTGGTCAGTTTTTGTGACATTGTTTAAGTACTTTCTGATGAAGTTGCTGCAGGTTTGTTGAAAGTGATTTTTTAAATTCTGAATGAGTATAAAGAAGCTGTCGGGATGGTTGGACATCAGCAACTTTCAAGGTAATATTTACATGTGTTTGGTTAAAATATTTTATCCAAATGGCGACTGATTGTCGACCTGCAAAATAAGGTCACATACCTCTTTGTAACAGGTTGGAAAAAATACATATCTGCTTAGTGATGATTTACAGAAAAAAATAAATTCTTACATGTTAAGACCCTTTACAGGTCCTTCCAGTAAATATTCAGTTGGTAACATTGAGACAGCGTTTTCAACCAACTGTAGCAAACGTTGGCTCCAGCTGATAAGCTCTGCAGGAACAGGTGTCATTTCAGATCGCAAAAACAGTCGCTGCCTAGAAATGAGCAGTTGCTTTTGTCTGCGTCTGTCTGGAAGAAACCCCTATTGTTCCGAAATGTCTAAGATTTTTGAGTGACCTGCCGTTGTATCGTGTTATCACTGTAAACTAACACGGGAATAGAAAGTTCAGCCGGTGTAGCATCAGTAGTTAAGGGAGACGAGGCTTAGCGAACAGTGAAATGAGTCGTGGTGAACCTCGTGCTGCCGCTGTCTGAAACAGCATGTGACTGTGAACTCAAACCTAAAAAGCTCAAGTTACCTCATCGCAAGAAGGTCCACAATCGTGATATCCAAAGACATGTAAGTCAATAGGAAAGGCCACATTGTCCATCAGTGTGGGGTGTTAAGCCTTGGTAACAGTTTCCCAAAGGACGGTGGCACGGACTCCAGCTGACACGGAATCGCGACGAGGAAACGGTTGCATCTTCTCGCGAGTTTCCCCTCGATACAACTCGACATTTCCAAAGCCCCAACATTATCTCCATATGCTCCGCCAATCCGCATCTGCGGTTACATACGCGAGCGGCCCTTGCCAATGCGACAAGCAGAAATCAAGATTGAGTGTAAATTGTGGTCTTTGTGTTGGCACCGACATAGACTAGACTGTGTGAAGTTCTTGTGCTTCGTACGGTCAGTACAAGAGTCAATAAAAGTGCTTTTTAAACATACATTTCCTCCATCCAAAAAATACATAAACAATCTTTATTTTCAGCGAGCTAAAGAACAACTTTAAGGATGGCTGTAGCTTTCAGGGGAGTTTTGATTTCAGGAGATCAATTTTCTCTGGGTCTACATTTTCCTCTCCAGTTTTAGTTACTGAAAGAGGCAACAGCTCAAACGCCTCCACGCCTCTGCACTTGACCTGCATGTGTCCTCAGAGATTAACAGTCAATTAAGTGCCCCTTCTTTTTTTTCTTGTTGTTTTACCCTGAGAGTATAGAGAGGAGCTCGGTTTAGCCTTCTGCACTGCTACTCCGCTAATTGGAACCAGGATCTGTAAAAATGGGAACTTAAGTAAAACATGCCATAAAATTCTGAAGGCTAACCATAAACTAACCAATTTCTTTCATTCTTTTAAAGGGAACTCTAACTGAAACCTCCACGTAAACTTTTACGAGGATCCCTGGGGTCACCCGTAAACCCGTTAATAGAGATGAGATATGAGCGGGGCGCTTGGGCCTCCCATTTCGTTTGCATTTCTTTCTCTCCCTCTTTTTTTTTTCTTCCTCCCGTTCCATTGCATTCTTGGAAGAGGTCAAATGCTGTTCGGAGGCAAACACTGCCAAGACTCCACCGTCGTTATCAAAGAGCAGACCGAAAATTCGATCCACGTGGACGGATTTGAGCGGATAAGTGTCGACACGTTCGAGCTGTTGGTGCCGTTCTGCTCCGCTCGGGCTCTTCGCTGACTCTGACTGGGCGAGTTTGGGGCAGAGGTGTGAAAAGGTGAAGCTCACACTGTTTTAGTGGCCATCGTGCGGCGAGGTCTTTCATTCATGTTCAGCGTGAGACGATTCATTAGCTTCACTTACCGCGTGATTGACGAACGAACTTTCTCGATGACTCAAGAGTGGGATTTTCAGGATTATATATGATGATTGTATATGATAAATAGACATTGTCGTCCTTATCAACTTTTGATACTGCGAATGTGATGACAATAAAACACTGAAATACAGATGACCATGAATAGCACAAAACACACTTAAGTATCGCACTGTGGCTGGAAATCTAGTGGGTTGAATCTTAACCGGCACTAAAATAAAGTAGACCGCATCCAGCTAAACGATAAGTATCTTGACAGTGTTAGGGGCTTAAAAGCCCTCGAGACAATAACAAAAAATAAAGAGACGCAATCTGTGTTTGAGTGTGTCCTGGCAGGCCTCCTGCTCAAAATACTTGTTAAGTAAAGTCCATCCACGGTAATATTGTGGTTTGCAACTGTAATTACTGTGACATTTTATTTCCTGATTAGTGCTTTATCAAAGACAATATACTCATTAACTTGTGGTCTTACGGACTTTACCAAACCCTTTTCCAAGGAAAACATATAAGAGGGAAAAAAGGGAAGGAAAATAAAAGCGTCCTGGAGTGCTGTGAGTGTAGTGTTGGGAATCATTATCTACTTAAATGCTCCAGCCTTGCTCTCTTTACTGCTTTACTCACAGCACGAACTGTTTCATATCCCGTTGAGACCAATGAGAACAGTCTCGGGACCCGTTGTGGTTATTTTGACAAATTGAGCCTGTAGTTGTTTTTCCTTGTAATCCCCCATATATTGCAATCTAAATCACCACCCTTACTGTAACAGAGATGATTTGAATCTTTTAGTTGTTTGCTTTCCAGGGCCGACTTATAATACTGAGCATTGTAACCACATATCCTGGGAGTGAAGTAAGTGGCCACTGACTCATTGGAGATAGCATGGGAATGATGGCAGCGCTGAAAAATTTGACAAAACAATTGGTTAATTTTACAAATGATAATGATTTTTTTTTTTTTTTTTCTTAAAGTCAGACGGCCCCTCCGGGCAACCAAAATATAGGCCTCAGCGAAATGTCATGTCACGAGAGTTCACGAGTCTCTGATGCCTTTGGTCGACAAGACAGCCGGCCACATTTATTAGTGTGACGCGAGCGTCTCAAGTTACGCTGCAGCCCGAGCCAAACAACGGCCCACCCTTCAATTAATCTTACCCTTGTAGCGGCTTATAATTTGCCATTACAAAAGCCATTAAACCTGGGGGCCTGATTCAGAGCTCCTGGGACGGCTTGGGAGGAGGGGACGGGGATCGAACAGGCCTCCAGTTGGCCCCGTGGACCCCGGACGAGCCCCTTTCCACAAAACAGACAGGTACTTAAAAACAGGGTGAAAAGATCACCTTAAAGAAAACAAGGATGATTAATGGGGAAAAATGAGGGCCTATAGGTCGCTTTCATCTGGGTCTGATTCAGGTCTTCAGTGAGCCATTAACCCAAAGGACAACTGTCCACCGCCGGCGTGAGAAATGAAGTCCCCCTGCGCCAGTTCAGACAAATGCTTGAGCCGCTGCAGAAGATTCGGAGCGGGTGGGACGCAGGGAGTGAATGAGCTTATGTTTGCTCCGAAATCTACTGATCTCATCGGGGATTTAGTGAGCGGACAACATTCACAAGATATGTACAGCCAGCACATATCTTGCTGTTTGGACTAATATCATATCAACTCCAAGACAATTACAGAACTTCTATATCGAGTAAATACTTAATTTTCATGAGACAACAGCAGAAGTCAATGTGAAACACTCAAGATACTGGAGCACAACAGGACAAGGGTAGATCCAAACGAATCAGAGTGAAGTAAAGCCCAAATCTCTAACATATGGAATACTTAGTGTTCACTGAAAACTGTCTTAAACTTAGACTTCCCTGGTTTCAAAAATAAGTCTGATTATATAGAAAATGAGAAAATGACTCTACTTCTCTCTTGATTTATTACCTCAGTAAACATTGTAAACATGAGTTCATGGTCTCAATCTCTAGTTTCAAGTCTTCTTCAATACAGCATGATGTTCATTTAGTACATTGTGGTCCCTTTAGAGTCAAACAGACCATAAACCAGGGGATGCTTTAGGGCGGGGCTACCTTGTGATTGACAGGCTGCTACCAAGGAGTTTTCATCCTAAAACCCTTTCCCAGTGTGTTTCAGTTCACGAAAGTAAATTGTAACCTTTTCGTTCACCTATGAATGCTTTATTCGGCGCTCATTTGTAGTTATCTCCACCCTCTCGTGTCACTTCTGTTTGCCAAAAAACCAAGATGGCGACAGCTAAAAACAAAGATGGCCGACGGCCAACATGCTGAAGTCGAGGCTTCAAAATGGCGACGTCTAATATACAGTCTATGATAGTATGTGATTTCCTCAAATGGTGTAAAATTCGCAAAAAGAAAAAAGATTCCGTGATGACACAACTTTAGGCTAACTGTCTTTGTAAATAAAAAACGACTAAAGAAAAGATGAAGCTGGCACATCTAAATGTTTTCACAAGTCAATTTGCTTTTCTGAAATGAATCACTTACTGTAACAAACACGATGCAGTACATCTTAACAGACACATTTCTTACACATTTCTCAACAAATACAATTCTTGACGGAAGCGTCATTTTAAGTTGTGGTAGTGAAGAGTTGTGTAAAGGTTTGTTCAACACTAAACTACTGCACAAATGTGAAGTGCTTATTAATCTGTGTGAATTGAGAGAATACAGGATTGAGTTTGTAAGAGAAGAAAAAACTTGTAGAAAAGGTCGGACATGAGACATTTTCAGAAAGAAGACGAATTGTATGGCAACATTTTAGCAAACAGTCGGGCTCTTTGCCCTTTTCAAAGCTGCTTGTTCTCCGTTTTGGGAGTTTGTGTTCTTCATATGAGAACCGAGAGCTCTGGAAACTCCTTCATCGCTGTGAAATAAGTTTGGTTTGCATGTGGCTCTCATGTGCTGATAATCTGCCAAAACAGCTGGACAAAGTTATGAAAGCAGATTTCAAACTATGTGAAAAATGTTTGTGCAAGCTCATTCATTTTGCGATCAAGAAACAAGGTCGAACAAACGTTCTCTACCTTCATTTTTACAATCCCCGCAAAACCTTGGATACTTCTGGCCTTTTGACATCGGGTTTTGCAGAAAGCAGTATGGTGGACATCCCTTTCCTATGCACCTCTGATTTAGGCGTTAGCAATTACGTTGTCACGCAGCCTCCAAAAGGTGGATATAAATAATAAAGCACTGGATGGGAAGGCCGCAGCGCCGGTACGGTTCGTGGCAAGTACAAAGCCCACACCTGGCCCCGGAGTGAAATCAAATCTATCCTGAACTCTGTCTCTCCTCTCATTTTGCTTCGGCAGTTTTCCGTGAGCGGAGTTCTGGGTCAGGAGGCAGGAGGAGTGATTTGAGTTCAGGTCACACACACAGACAGTTTCACACAATAATGTGTTTCAAAGCTGTTGCATCACAGGGGTATAAGGAAACCACAGTAAAATGCATTCTATCTTTTTTTTTTATGTCAGCATCATTGCGTTATTCAGTCCTGTTTATCCATCATTTTTCATTCAGTGCATCTTGTGAAACATTTCCAGTTACAATGGCTGGACCTTCACTGATAACGCGCAGTAATCACTGGCCATTAAACCACTTTCTATGGATTAACACCCACTGAATCCTCTGCAAGTCCTTGTGTTTTTGTAAGAGGATCAATAAACCAATTCCTCTTGGTTATGTTTTCCTTGTCGACAGCAATCACTTCAGTGCTGATTAAATCACAGCAAATTATCTCCCTGGGATTTATCTTGCCTAAATTGAGTTTCTTTCACCCTCCCGGCCACGGGAGAGTGGGCAGCGCCTGCTGGGAGAGAGAAATAATCATTCATTAACCTCTGACCCCCCCCCCCCCTCCCCTCCTGCACCCCCGAGCCCCCAGCCAAGGCAAATTGACAATTTACACGCTGCAGCCCAAACTTTATTAACCTGCGCCGCGGTTTGATGCGGTCACTTGATCAGCTGGTAAATCGAGCCGCAGAGATCTGAATTGCATGTGTTCAAGTGGGAAATTGTTTGTGCCTTCCTTTTCTTCTTTGGACTTTCAGGGTGACGTGCAAGCGGACTAAAAGAAAACAGTGGCGGGATCGCGCGTGAAAACACAACAAGCTTAATTTATGGAGTGTGACGAGCTCAAAGGGACGACATGTACATCATCTCATCCGTCACCATGCTTCCTAGCTGTCTTTCTTTTTGAACATCACGAATAGCTGCGGACCCACTGTGGAGCTTTCAACCTTAGTAGGGTTTGATGTCTTCATATGGTCACAGTAGGGGCGATAAATTACAGGAGCCCTTTTTTCCCCCCTGTTCGCCACATGGATGTCGTCATTTGAAGGCATGCATGTGATTTTTAAACCATTCATAGGATGTAAAAAGGATTAGCTAATGATGTGCAGCATCAAGTAACTTCTGTTCCTACTCGTCACAGAACAAAGGAAAGCAGACCACCAAAAAAACTGCAATGCTGAAATTCATACATCTTTGAATAAAACTGCCAGCATTAATGCCATTTTTTTATGCACTGAGCTACACAGGACCCATCATCGCGCACGAAAGAGAGAAATATAAAAGCAGAGTGGTGTTCCCTCAGACTTTAAAAGCGTTACATTGTGTATTGATTCTGTTGTCGATGGCAGTCTTGCGATATAAGTCACAACGCTATTTGTGTCGCTGCACGGCAGCAATAAACACAACCGAGCTGACCCGAGATCTTTCCTCCTGACATTATTAGGAGCTACAACTGTGTGAGACTCAGCACGGTGTAAAAACAAACCAAATGTCAGCACCGTTGCCCAAGCGCTCCTGCTATAGCCAACAGCAAATGTAATGAAAGCTTGGAAGGGTCTGTTAGTACGCCGCTGACCTTTTATACATTTATTGTTCTCCTGACATTTCTCCAAGATGGAGGAGGTGAAAAACAGAATGAGGTGCTAAAGCAGAAATCAGGATTTTTCAACTTCCAACCCCCCCCCCTTTAGAGAATGACTTTCATCGATCCAAACTCTTGGACTTCACTGAGGGTCGATGCTCTGTGATTGCCAACACTAACTAACTTGCTGCTGCTCTCTCTGTAGACACGATACTGTTTTTATTAGCTTTTGTGTCACTTTAGTGGAAAGTGAAAGGGCAAGAATTTCAAAGCTGCTGTTCACTGGCATGCTTTTCTTTTTCCTTGGAACAAAGCAGCGAAGGTTTAATTGGCCGGTGTTTTTCTTTCACTGTCTGACTACGGCATCGCTGCAGTGGAAGTTCAGCAGAAGAACATGCAAACAAAATCATTTTATAAACCCAGAAAAGGAATGGAGTGATTCCTTAACACCCTACGTACAACAACTTTCAAGTTGAGCCAAACCAAACGGCCCCCACTGTGAAAAGCAGTGACGGAGGAGTAAGAGACTCGTATTACATTAGTAGTTAATTAGCCTATAGCTGATCTATAGTTCAACTGAACTCTACCTTGATGACCAATGAAGAACAATAGACCTGGAGGTTCACGTCTGTGCTCAGGTGTTGTATGGCAACAGTTTTGCAAATCACACCTGATGAGAGATAACTGCTTCATGTTAAGACGCGTGCAGGCCTGTGAATGTACTGCCGTTATCTACAGGTAACTCCCTAACCCACAACTGAACGGAAATTAGATAAATGTCTGTTATATATGTGATATTGTCTGATTCATGTTGATCATAAATTCCATTGACTAGTTACCTGGAAACACTGAGAAGGTACTGCCTGATAGCTATAACTTAATTATTACATATAGACAGTTGTGTTAAGTTGTTCTTAAGGCATTGGAAGATTTAAATCTCTTGTGGTATTGTTTGAACATTCATGGGTGAGGATTATGTCAGAAAACATCTCATGCCTGTCTACTAGCGCCGGGCAGGAAGTGATCTAGTGAGAAGGGGGAAACAGCTGCTTAATAATTCAGGATGCTGAGATTAAAAAGTGAATTTGCTGGTCGCGTTATTAAAAGGCAGTGTAATTACTTCAAAACTCCATGTCACCGCTTCAATAAGAGGCGCCTAATTCGGTTACTGCCACCTCACGTGTAATAGGGGAAGATGAACAAAGCCTTGCACAGAAAGAGAGGTCCGACTGCTCAGCGTCCTCCACTACGCAGCAGATGCGATAAGAGGAAACCTCGGGAAAATGATAACTGGGATCTGGCATGTTCTTCAACACGGTGTTAGAGACAATAGCCTGCTTGTGGGTGTATGTACAGATCACGGTGTGTTAGTGTGTGTGTGTCATCAAAGAGGGCCTCAGGTTAACCTCTTTCTTATGGGATTCTGGTGATTTCATTCTGTTGATCTGTACGTCTTTTATTTTCATTTGATTAATAATTTTCTCCCAAAACAATATATTTCTCTTTGAAAAATGATGGAAAAAATGTACTCTACTAAAAAGCACTAAATAAACATAATATTAAAGGAATCTAATGCAGAACAACTTTGATTTGGAGGATATATTTTAAGGTAATTAATGGTTACGGTCATTTTTAACTAAATCTCGTATCGTTTTTTGGAAATGAGCTCATCAGAAGTGCATCACTCAGGCCCGCTGCCTCGCTTTAGCTTGACCCTGCCAAATCAACAGTGTATGTGTATGTACGCATCCATATTGGGACTGGACTCCTTCCCTCCACAAGGCACTCCATCACAAAACAGAGGGAGTCGCTACCAGATGGTTAAACAAACACATCGCCCAACTGCCCATAACTCAAATCCACTTAGCACCCTCTTGTCAACATGTCTCTCACTCGTTCACTACCTCTCCCCGTCTTTGGTGTGTGCAGAGGAGAGGCGAGAGGAAGGAAGGGAGGAAAAAAATAAATAATGCGGAAATAATGGGAATCAGCAAGAAATTCCTGGGGGGTGTGTTTAATTTTAATCACCAAGACTATCCATCCTCAGTAGTCTCCCCCCCCCCACCCACCCATCCTTCTCTACCTCGGTCACTCCCCCAGATGTATTGAAATGAAGGTGAACAGCGAGCACCTAGAGTGACAGCGCGTGTAAAGGTCACAGAGACAAAGTCCAAATGTGATGTTTGACTCTGGCTTTTCTGAGAGCTCTCAGGGAGGCGCCCAGGACTCAGGCCAGGGGTTAAGAGTTTGTAGGTCGCTGGGTCACACTATTTTCCCTTTTTCCCCTTGCCTCATCCCAGCACTTAAAACCTCAACTGTGTACTTGAGAGGGTAATTTATTATCCTGCATGCTGTCCAGCTTGGACAAGAAGTTTGGAGCAGAGAGTCAAGCTTCCCACTTTTGAGGACATGATGTGTTTTCTCTCTTTTTTACTAGACATAGGAACGTAACAGTTATTTAAGAGGCAAGTACAATCATTGCAGATAAAATGTAGTTGTTTCCATCCATCAAACATTAGATTGTAAGTAACTTTATGTCTTTATTAAAGGTTATCTTTTCTTGAGTATTTATCTTGAGTTAAAGGATTCTTTGTCGTTTGGTTTTAACCTCTTTGTCATGTAGGCTTTCTGCCAAAGTGCATCACTTTTCCCTGCAGTGTATTTGTAGAACATGCATCAGCCCTATAGATTTGCTGAATATGTCATTGCTTTTTTGTTACTCATCCTGGTTGTGAGTCGAGGCTGCACAGTTCTGTGCATCGTAAAGGTGCAACATTCCAAATTCAAAGTATATCTTTGATCGAGGGATTGCCTCAACACGGCTCTCAACATGGCTGAGCCGGCAGCTAGGCGCTAACGGTGCTAACAGCAGGAACAGGGTAAACAACGGCAACGGTGCTGAAAAGAGCTAACAGTGTTTACCTGAAAGGGGAACCGGACGGTGACACAGTTAGCGCAGTGCAGAGGGGCGGCGGTTAGCTAGCCGGTGGCTACGTAAACAAAACACAGAGAAGCTCAGATTACAACACACAGAGGGAGGGAAACATATTTCCCTGCTCGGGTAGACATTACTCCACTTTATATTTACATCGAAAATAGTTGGTTACTGCTCTAAATTTCAAATTCAGCACCTTTAAAGATTCATCTCATGAATGCCATTCCAACAATTGACTAAGTGTCCGATAGAGGCACCCTGAATGCTATCTTCCACCATGTGGATGGTGCCGCCCTGCAGCGTTTCGGCACAGGTGAAAAGGTGAAAAGATAAGCATTATCTTGGACACATAATTGTCAAAGGCACGGATAATTGACATGCATGCCACCGAGGTCCAAAAGTAGGCCTGCTGATGACAGCCAAACCCGCATTTGGCCCCTGGAATGTGCAGAGGCCGCTCTCAGACATCTGAACATCAAACGGCGCTCAGCTCTGTCAATCTAATAGCTCTGGATATGGGATTTATTGGCTCTCACAGGCCAAAAGAGAGACGAGGGGCGAAAGCAAAACCAGATTTTCTCTCCCATATCAGTTTCTCCTCTGTCAGTCATGTTCTTATACGAGTGCTCGGCAGTAGAGGTGTGTTACATCATTACTTTAGATTACCTGGATTAGAATTAGATCTATGCTCAACTCCTGAGAATCTAATGAGCATGTAAAATTAATTAATTAACCAAGAAAACTATTTTATTTTATTTTATTTACACTCAAATGTAGTTTGTGTTGACATTGAAGTGTATTGCCTCATCTGCTTCACAGATCTGCACATTTCAACCAGCATGTTAACTGCAACAAGTCTTCATTTGCAACCAAGCAGCTGATGATATATTGGGCTGTTTATGCTTCTACATTAGCATAATTCCAGCTGGTCTGTGATACAAACTGGCAAATGTTTATACAGATGCTTTCCACACTGCTGAAAATACTGCACTTGCTATTCTGACACCTCAATAAATCAAAAAGCGTCAAACTTAACTTTAATGTCAAGCATTAGATCAGAAGTGTGTGTTGACGATGGGTAACATTTGCCAACTATTTCGAGGAGCGATTTTATTGATCATCTTGGTGGGTCTTCAGGGATCGTGTTGCACATAGCAGAAATCAGCTGCACGCTCGCGCCATTAAACTTTTTTCAGACTCGTGACACCAACATGAGCTGCAGGCCATAAGTTTGTTGCAGATGAAAACGAACGTCGGTCGGCCAAATATGGGGAAGAAAAGTGGTGAGCGGGGCCCGAAAGCTGAGGACACGAGTCGGACCTCGATGTCCTCGAAGCCTTGATTAAAAAAAAATAAAAAAATAAGTTCTCACGGAGAAAGATGGAACCAAGAGCAGTTCTATTTATCTCTGTTAGCCCTCCGACAAACTCCCTGTCCCCGCTTAGATAGCCCTGCCAATGTGCCATGATGTCATCCCCCTGGCGTGCAGTGATTGATGCGTCCTGGCTGCCAGCTCTGCGCTAGCGGCAGGCGGGGGAGTGGGGATAGGAGGTTGAGGCGGGGAAGGGATGAATTTTCCACAGATAGAGACATCCAAATGTGAACGGAGCCCAGCGTGGGGTCGGTTCAGAGTTCGGGCCAACGCGCCGCATACCTGCAGCACTGTGAATGTGCTTTTTTTTGTCATGTGCCGGCTCCCTCCGGTCGGTCAGTTTTGATGTTTCAAAGGTGTTCACGAGCAGAGGAGAGTGGTGATGGTCTTGCTGGCGGTGGTTTGATGGAGACACAATGGGGGGAGGAGAAGGCCCGGCTCTGATTATGTACGTCTACTCCGTCTTCCCTCTGAGTTCTGTTACATATCAAGGCCGAGGGAAGGAGGGAGGGAGCGGAGAGATGGAAGGGGTTATTGTGAGTGAAGAGTAAGTGTTACGCAGATATTCGTGGAGACGTGCTGAGATGAACTCAGCGGGGAGCCCCCGTCCTCTTGTCAGCAGGCCAACTTAGTTCTGGTGCTTTAACGGCTCTATCATTGCCTTATTCCAGTTTGTGACTCAGGGCATGTATGGACAATCTATGGCAAAATACATTATGATGTGAAGTGTTATTCCTTCTTACGGATTTGAACATTGTCATATTTTTCGTAAATATTCAAGAAAAAGCATTTCAACACTCCGTCAAAGTGACTTTTTAATGCTGTGTTTCCCAGACGTGGTCCTTGGGATCAATATTGAAATATGAACATCCACGTTGACAAAAAAAGTCAATGATCCGTCACTGAAAGAGTAAATGAGTAAACACGACCTCACGCTTTTCAACTCAGTATTGACAGATTAGCAATTAATTAGAGCATGTTTTCTGTTGGCCTCATGAAAGGATTTAAAGCGGTGTTTATTTAAAGCTCGAATGTGGTCTGGAGTTCCATCGTAATTCACCGTACCTTTTTGTTCACCTGCTTTTGGGGAAACAAGTGGTCAGTTTGCATCCAATTATAGTCGATATAAAGAACAATGGGATGCTTTTGTATTGGGTAGTTAATGCGACGTCTAACAGCTTGTCTCATTTTGAGAAGACATCAACACAATGTCGTGCTTAGAACAGTAGTGTACTTCAACTACAAGGTCAGGAAAGGTGACCGTTTGAGGTGATGCGTTTAAAATCACTTTTATTTATCCTAAAATGCCATATGAATCGGCAATCAAATTAGCAGCATGTTGTCAAATCTTTACTTTTATATTTCTTTAAATGCCTGCAAATGTTCCACTAACATTTTTTAATTGAGAGCAGTTTATTGAATGGGGTCCCTGGATATAGAGACGAATTAAATTCCATCTTGGTTGTTTTTTTGTGTGGTGATTTTCACAGAATGTATCATGATAGTTTGAGTCCTTAAACAGTTCCTTGAGATCACAGTGATCCTGGTGTTTCCGTGCCTCTGCAGCTATTTAATATGCTTTCGGCGTGCGTTTTCCATGTCTTGAATTAGCCATGTACATGTTTGTGTGCCTGTCCATTTGTTGACATGCAGAGTGCCTGCACACGTGTCAGAGGGAAGGTGCTACACAATCAGTGTCGGCCCTCTGCTCCTTTTCACTGTGGTCCGGCGAGTGAGACTGAACATGAGGCGCGGGGAATGGAGGTGCATTGATCTGTCCTCTGCGGCGTCTCCCTGGACTGGTGAAATCATTAACCTCGCTGGCACAGACACAGGAAGCAACAACAGAGTATGTTTGAGAGGTTAATTAAAAATAAAAGCGCAAGGGGGGAAGGGCAGGGGGTGTATTCACCAGGGAAAACTGCACTGACTTCCAAATGAGCTCGCTCCACCAGCTTAGAGGAAACGTTTGTGGTCAATGAAATACAAGAGGTGGCTTTTTCTTTATGAAACAAAACAACCAGGTGAGCCCCGGTTGACGCTGCTAGACGTGTTTTTTTCTTTTCTTCCTCTCTTTATGAATAACAGATGGAAATGATACGAGAGAACACGTTCAACAATCATGTTTAAAACCTTAAACTATTAAGGAACTGGAACTGTGCCAATAAGTTGAGTCCAGTTAAATGACGTTTTAACCATCACTCGGCCCTGCAGCGGGTATCAAGCTGCGCCGTCATAAATCGACCGGGCCCCATGACAGGCAACACCGTTCTCTAACTTTCCTTTAAGCTGCCTTCAACTCTTTCTCTCACCCAAGCAGAGAGCACTCGGCAGCTTGACCCGGCCTTGTATCTGCTTATAGGCTAAACTCTCATGGCTGGTCCCACTGGATTGATGGGAAGTCTTTTCTTAATGCCACAGCCCGCTCACTGGTCCAGCCGTCATCCCTACTTATCTAGCTCCACTAGTCTGACAAATGGTTTCTCGTTATATCAGAAACATCCGCAGCATTCTCTGACATAAAGTGCACCTTTGAAACGCTTGAATCCCGTCCTCACACAAGCAAAGAGCAGACACTCTGCAGCATAGCGGGGATAGTATCGTGTCTGCTCAGGTGCAACGTCATCTGAATGCCAAGACTCACTCTGCCGTCCATCCAACTGTAACTGTATAACTTCTCTATGAGATACTTGGTCTTGAATTATATCTCTTGACCTGTCTTACCAAATAAAGTAACATGGCATTATACTGGAGGTGTCCACAGGGTCATCAGGTGGGCCCCTCTCAATAGACACCCAGACGGCTTAACTAGGGTTCGTCCCAGAATCACCCCCCACTTTACCTGTAAAGGTTGTATTCAAATGTGTCTCCAGTTTCACCAGCTAACATCAAGCTGCTCAACCTACAACAGCCACGTAATTACCCTCGGCCACCTCATCTTAGCAACAAAGCAAAGGCAATATGTCAGGCTAACTAGCCAGCAAGATACATGCGTCTAAGAAGCATGGACTGCACAAAAAGCATTGCAATATTCTGTGGAATTTTGTTTTGCTTAAATGGACAGTCTGTCGGATTTAGTGGCATCTAGCGGTGAGGTTGCAACCAACTGAATACCCCTTCGCTCACCCCTCCCGTCCCAACACTGCTTTAACCTGAGCCGCTGACTGCAAAACAGTGATGTTGTCTTTTGTCTTGCAATATTTTTTGTTGAACAAGGAACATTATAGTTTAGGAGCAATGGAATTCAGACGGCACCTGGCAGTCAAGCGGTTTTGCACTTGACGGCTCACGTTACAGTAGTTTCCAAACGTATCGGAGCGGCCTTCAGGTAGCATAACAATGCAAAGGGCTCTCTCTAGAGCCAGTGTTTGGTTTGTCTCTTCTGGGCTACGGTAGAAACATGGCAGTGCAACATGGCGGACTCCTTGAAGAGGATCGCTCCCGATATAGATATAAACGACTCATTGAAAACTAACAAAAACACAATTCTTACTTTCAAGTGATTGCACACTCAGGAAAACAGAGCTATGGATATTATATTACATTTCTGCTCCCCCAAAATGCTGCCCACCGGCCCTTTAAGAAAATGTGTGTCCAGCATATCATCAAAATCTACAGTATTACAGTATTTACAGTATTTGATTAGTTTCTGTGAGTGGTGCTCAGATTATAAACTCCAATGTTCTGCACAGTAGATGAAAACAAGTTTATCGAGATATCGACTCATACAATAACTTCAAAATGCAAGCAATAACATTGCCAGACGTCATCCGATGAAACGCCATTCAGCTGAGAGACCTTCGGTGTCGAGGAGCGACAGCTTCACGACAAAGAGCGGCTGATGTTTGAACGTCAATAAGATGTCAGATCAACCCGTGTGATGAGGTTTGCGAGTCGCCATCGATAAGGCCGGTGTTGAGACATTTTGGACGATTTCAGCTCCCCGGGACAGTGACGCAAAGTGAACGGAACATTTTGGCAGACCTCGTCGACAGCGATGGCTCCGGTTCTGCCTGAAGTCATACATTCTTTATGAATGTGTTATTGAAACTTCTCATTATGTTCATCAGACACATATTGGGACCAACGTTTCTTTACCCGATATTGCGCGTACAGTAAAAGAGACATTATTTAAGAAGGCACTTTATCGGATTACATCCACAAACAGCAATGAGTTGTTTTATGAGCTCGCTGCCGTTGTTTGCAGCATAAGTAGGTTAGGCGTTTGCGGTTGTGAGAAAATGTGATGTGGATCAACTTGATAGGCCTGTTGAGTGGTGTTATTGCAGTCGGCGCTCCCTGGGAACACTCGGGAAATGATGCTCTCCCTGTCAGCGCTGCAAAGCCCCTCTGCCTCTGGATCTATGGGTAATTACTGGGACTGTGCTGACTCAGGACACACACAAACCCATATGAACCCCACACACACACACACACACACACATGCAAACAGCTCACATATGAACACAGACACGTGGACACGCAGTAGACTTCACTCTGACACCAGGGCGGATTGCATTGCTCTGGCACAGACTGCAGAGAGGACTTAACGCTCTCGGTGGCAAAGCTGCTCTGGAATTCATCTTGTTGGTTGAGTTGAACCATAACAGACATGGCAAAAAAAACATGGAGTGTTCGGAGCAAAAAGTATATATTACTCTTATTTCACCTTTAGCACTCAATTGATGCATTTTGAGTCAAAGTAGCACCCACTCCTCTCAGAGTCAGTGCACCAAAAGAAGCTGCTCTTTCTGGTGATCGCTGTTTAAGATGAATACCCACAAATCTCTTGAAAAATGATGTCAGAAAAGGTGCATTTTTGCGCCAGTATATCAAAAGTAATCCAGGAACTGCTGGTTGCTAATGCAGCATAACTTGTCATGGTTCAGATTCATCAACATGTAAAGAAATGTAATTTAGCTCAGGTGCGGCGAACTCACTAAATGACAAAACTACAGCCGAGAATGTGCAATCGACATGGTTCTTAGACCCCTCGAACACTGAGTCCTCTATTTACTCACATATAGATGTTCAACGTATCCTCTTACAATGGTTCGCCTGATATCATTTTCCTACGAGTGAAGCAACACATTTCAAATTCCTGCTCGCGACTTGCACACAGTCTTTTCACTTCTGTGTTCACCGAAAACAACTTAGTTAGGTTAAAACACACATACACACACACACACACACACACACAAAATACTACTTTGATAGATTGTGGTTTGAGTTCAGATAAAGTAAGTGTCGTTGTTGAAGTACGTGAGAAATAAATCAACGTTGACTTTTGTTTCACATGCGGCACGAACAGTGGTCTCCTGGGTGAAAGACCATCTGTCTCCCCTCCGTCCACCGTGTGTGGGTTTTTGCAGTCTTTATACTTCCTGCTTCATGATTACGTGGACTACATATGAATTCATTTTGGGGGATGTGTACCAACTACAACGCATTCATTTCTTTAGGTATAGCTATGAACGCTGGATGAGAACAGCCTGAGATATTTGATGTGTGGAAAACTCTTGGAAATACAAGGGAAGCACTTACAAAGCGCGTAAAACTCATTTTGTCACTAAATTCTGTCACTATAATTCAACTCACAAGCCAAATAATGGCATCTCCGGACAGCCCAACCTATCCTTAAAATAACGTACTGTCCGGCATGCCAAGGGAGGACAAGTGACGAAAAACCCATGCAAACAAAAAGAGCGGCGTCCATGCGAACATAGCCACAGGTTTAAAGTTGAATGCCCGAATGGCAAACTCTCATACTTCAGTTTAGCCCAAAATCCACCACCGATTATAAAAAAGTTTAAAGATGCTCTCAGATGGTCAGTTTGAAAATGTAAGTTCAACGAGTCTACCTTCACAGTTTAGACAGAATAATTATTCATAATTCCTTATTGCCTTTTGCTTTTGACTGACATGAGTTATAAACCTTTACATTTGACTCCATTCATTCATATTTGACTCAGATGATGACATAAGGTCTCGTTTCCTCAGCTCTGTTTACAAAACAAATCGCACTTTCTTTGGTGATAATCTTCTGGATTTGAAACGACAGCTTCGCCATCTTCCATGGCAACCACCCACGGGACCTTGTGATGTTTCATTGAGCCCGTCCCTTTTTTACGAGATGAAATAATTCCCAGGTTTATTAGCCTCTGGAAATTGGCTTCAGTGGGAGGTGGAAAAAACAAATCATTGGAATACATACCCGGGTGTCTTAATGCTCATTTCAACGCTGTCACTTAGAAGAGGGGGAGTGAGGAGGGACCGATAGAGCGCATTGTGCCGCTGACAGGCTTGGCTTTGTGTGTGATGAATGGGGCTGTCACAGACGGTGACAGGTTTGTGTTCAATACATGTGGATGTACAACACGCTCTGCATCCCGTGACAAGCTGGGAGGCTTTTTGTCCCGATAATCTCCATATCGTTTCATCTCCGGCTGCTTGTGGCGGATGTGGTCACGGAGGGGTGTGCCATGGCCGCTGCACACAGACTGTCGATCCTCTGGAGGCAGAAATGGGACAGAGAGTTGACTGATGTGTTCAAGGTTTTTTTGGGGTTTTTTTTCTCTGATTGTTTTCAAAGTCACTGATAGTTTGTGGAAGATTAGTTTCTGCCTCTACAAACGTTTCCAAGGCCTTGTTCACACTTGGCTCTTCAATGTATCAGAGGTGATCAGAAACACACACAAGCGAAGCGGCAATGAGTAGATTACGATTGCCAACAATACGTAGAGGACACAGGATGTAAACACTCAATTAGTGCACTTTGCTAAATGTTTTAAGCAACAGGGACAACAAAGAACGGAACATGTGAAACACAAATCACCAAAGTTTACTCAAGTCGATAAGCCTATTTTGTGAAATGGAAAAATTAAATCCTTACACTTTTCTTATGTATCGGATTTAGAACATTTACACTGAATGTATCCAAAAATATCAATCGCCATCTTTTTGCATGTTCCCTCAATACAGCAAGAAAAAGATGATGAAAGTATAATCTGGGTGAGGTTAAGTCTTCCGTAACCTCCACATCCGTGCGTTTTGCAGCGCTGTATGAACATCACACACACACTACATGGAATTCATAGATGATGTTGTATAAGAATTATACAAAAAACACATATGTGGTTATGAAATGTATATCTGAGGTGAGATACGAAATGCAATTTTGCAGAATTAGCTGGAAGTCTGAGCACAATTTGTATGTCTCACTCAACCAATAAGACTTGTTCTGCTCCTAGAGAGGCTCCTCCTACAGAAATGTTCACAGGATAGAGAGGAAGGGAAAAAAGGTGATCCACAATCACTTATTAATTAAACCATCTCCCAGCAAAACAACGAAATAAACGACCAACAAAACCAATATGACCAGCAATTGGAAAATATGGTAAGAATAGAAAAACATACATGAAATGAAACGGAGGAAGTGGAGAGATTTATTAAAATGGCTCTGCTGCAGGGAATAAAATCACATAGAGGAAGTGACTGGGAGTGGGAGAGGCTGAATGCATGCATTTGTCTCTCTACAACTGGTATTTATGCAGGCAGACAGTGTTAAATGGAACAGGGAGGAGAGTGAAAAGTTACTGTGGAAGAAAGAAACATTCATCGTACAGCCAGGAAGTTGACCTAAACTTGGAAATGGACACTCCAGAAAAAGTTCAGACACGGATTAATTATCCTGTGGATGAGCTAAAGGCACTAAACCTTGCTTTGTATTTTCACTCCCTTAGTATTTATGCTTTCTTGACTTCTTTTCCCCCGATTGCTACGTTTCCTGTTTTCCTGCCTGTTAAAAAATCTCAATCTGAGAAATGAAGGGAGCCAAAAGAAAGTACGCCTTATGGGAGAAGTACGAGCGCTTTGTCAAACAAAAAAGTATTACGAAAGGTTATTAAATCATTGAATTAAATCATTTATTTTCAGTGGTCAGTGCATTGGGGCCTTTGTGTAACTGATAGCTGCCAACTTACTGCGGCACAACAAAACCTCACAGCTTCAGGGGTCTCTTTCAACATTTAATTGGTTTAAAAAAAGTTTTCAAGTTGAAAAGAACAATGAATGCATTGCACCCACAATACAACACTGTAACCTTCTGATGTGGTAAGAGAAACAACTCAAACATCTCAAATGCCACAGGTGGAGGAGATGTCTCCTGGCACAGTAGCACGGTTGGATCATAACTTCTAAAAGTCAGCCCTTTGCGAAATTCCTGTTTCAGTTGATCAGAAATCTTGTTTGTTCTCGTCAGTCTGAAAGGAGCGGGATCGTTCCAGGATCGCTTCCTGTTCCATTTGAAAGTGAGATCACCTCGCGGCGGGATTTCCCAACAAGACAACTCATCAAAGCCTTTGCCTACTTGTATAAAAAGATCAAAGTGACAGCATCATTCAAAAAAGATGAACTGTATTGATCCCTGAGGGCAAATGTGGGTGTAAGAATGTTGCTAAAAACTGTTTCACTGACTTAATGTCTTTCACATTCTCATGATGACATGAGACCCTAATAGAAGTGATATATTGCGAGACATACAATCATTCTTTAAAGCCACAATCTTGAATTTCTTTTCGATATAATCATAAAAGTTTGACTTCAAAATAGACACATTTGTCTACTGATCATAATTGAAAATCCGTTTCAACTGGGCCAGCAGTGGTAGGCGATGTCTCTTTGTGCCGCAAGAGATGACCAGTTAAAGTCCTCCTGCTTAACCGTGCACACGCAGCTTAGAGTTACTTCTCATTTCGGTGCAGGTGCAGGCAACATGCTGAGTAGATAACATGCTCGGAACAACCATTTCTCAATAACCAAGCCTGAGGCGGAAACGATTCCGAGTCCGACAAGGCGCTAGACCAAGACTTCCAAAAAGAGATCTTGAGGTCGGACTCGAGACCGAGACTGGACTTGAGTACTAAAGCCCTGGACGGAGCAACCTTTATAGATATAGCACAGACTTCTCTGTCACGACAGCCGCCATATTCATCACTTATTAGCCACAGCAGATGTTTGTTCTGCCTGGTTTGAGCTAAAAAATGTATTTTAATGCACTCTGTCATCTGTCAAGTAAGAACACTGCTACACCTTATCAGCAGACACAAGAAGACAAAAGGAGTCAACATTTTCAATGTTCTTTGCTATTTTTGTTGGTTACCTGTCCAACATAAGACAATCTTGAACTTATTAAGCAAATGTAATCTGTCATTATGTCAACAAGTATTGGATCAGTGTCATATCAATTAAACATTTCTTAATATCTTCTGCCTGAATGTCTAATGTTCAGTTTTTAGTTGATGACCCACGTCTAACGTTTTCTTTTGCTCTCCAAAATCCATTTTCAAAAGATTTGGTCTGTATCTACGGCGCAGTTTGCACATTGTTGGCCAATGCTACTGGGTCGGTTGCGGGTTTATCACTTTGCTCAAGGGCACAGCAGCTGTTGTTGAGGTAGTGGAGCACATTTACCTCCCCAGCAGCGCGCGTCCAGTCGCAACCGTCCTTGCGTAACCATCAGATCATATAATCAGGTGCAGGCTGTCTGAGGTGCAGGGAACACCGGGCGGACAGCTTTGATGTGTAAGGGTGCCACATTGCTGCTTCTTTTGACTGACACGTCAGTTTGCTCCAGGCTGGCTCCGTTGATCCCTGGCATGCTGTGAATGTGACCACAGTGACTGTGTCAAGGTTTGTTTCATATTTTCTTTTTAAAGTGTGATTTGTTGTAAAACAATGCAAATGTCAGAAGGACTTTGGGATGATGGGTCTCTTGAAAGCATCACATTATTTCTGCTGATGTAACTATTTGTCCGTTTTCACAAGAAATTAGCCTCATTACAGGAACTCCGGCGTCTTGATGATCAGAAGGTTTTCCCCCCAAAGCTTCTGACATCAGCATGAATAAGACAAGACGGGATTTTACTTTTGATCTTCTGCGGGTTTATCACAATTTAAATATTTCAGAAAGAAAGGGATCTCTTTAATTTGAATCTTTGAAAAGTAAAAAGGAGAGATCAATAATTTATTACCAGCTGGCGTAAAGCATCCGCACATGTTCCAGTAAGCGCTGCGCTGCACTCTCTGCTGCGCTGCACTCTCTGCTGCGGTGCACTGCGTTTAATAGCTTGTATTTCACCGATGTGGACACATTCAGTATTCCATCAAGCCCTTCGTAATAGCAGTGTGTTTGCCATTACATGCCAGTCTTTGTTTTATCCTGCTGAGGTGAGAGCTGCTTTCTGCATTGTGAGAATTCACGTTTCACATTCGATCTCGATCACAGAAAACTACTTTGCATTTACTTTCAAAATGATTAAAACTGCTGGCAGTCATGTTGTCCTGTGTGAGTCTACCTCCATCCATCTGGTCGCCCCAAGTAGGCAAAACAAACACGGGGAATTACAACTAATCATTTTTACACCTGTTGCTCTCCGCTGGACGTCTGATCTGAGGTGAACACATCTTCAGTCTGGAATGAATAATGAGCCGCACTTTTACTTTTCAACTCAGAGTGTATTCATCAAATACAGTGGATACATTGAACAGACACTGACATGTGGTGTTTAAAAGTACCAGAAAGTGTTGACAATACAACAATAAGAAATATATACATATATATATATATATATATATATATATATATATATATATATATATATATATATATATATATATATATATATATAGCTGTTGATGAATACCTTCAATTACTTGAAGACTTTGTTTTTCTGTGTGTGACGAGCTATGTGAAACCTTTAAATACACAATGGAAAATATATAATGCAACATTATGGAGTTAAAATATCCATGAGATGATCATCAGAGAGCGAGAGAGAGCAGAATTATTGGCCTCCTATACAACGTAAATATGTAAATGAATGGCATAGAATTCATATAGCAGTTATGTCCTTTGCCCCCCATTTTAGTTGTCTATATTTATGTGTTTTATTCAAATACCTTTATTAATTCTTATTATGTGTCATTGTTTGGGTTTTGTGAGCAGGGGGATAAAGCGGGGAAGCTGTTGTTTAAAAATAAAACATTCATTTGTAACACTGAAGTTACAGTCTGTGGAGTACAGTTTGGTTTAAAAAAAAGAATTCATACAAATGTGAAGTGTGACTGATTTGTTGCACCAACCAAGGCCACAATGTTGGACTGAAGTATAATAATTATTTCCATTCCTTCGTCTCCTGAGCTGCATTATCCACAGATCCTACTGGGTTTTGTTAAAAATGCAAAAACATGAAATAAAAAGGTCCACATACCAGCAGACCAACATTTCCACGAGCAGACAAGGATGAACACTCATCACGACGTGTTTAAAGTTTCCCACCGCAGCCCTCTCCTGTGAACATTGACAGGTAGACGTATACACCGTGCCTTCACCTTTAACCTCCACTTTAAATAGAAGATAACACAAACTCAACCACCGCCGTCCCCACGGGGGCCATTCAGCAATAATCACGGACACGAGGACGCTGCAACGACCACATCCACATCTAGACTGTACTCTGGAGATGACCTCATATTCCCTGATCACGGGTCATATCAGATTATATGCATCTTTACATCGGACTCACACATTTCCCTGCTTGTAAAGCCATAAACCAGCCAACAAATCCACCACAGACTTCAACAACCAGAGTAAATGCTGTGCAGCAATACAGATTTGTAATACAGCTCGATAGCCAATGTTTTCTGCCCATATTAAGTATCTTTAAATGTGACAAACATTTCCTTTAGGTAATTATTTTTGGGCGGGGATCCCATTGAAACAGCTTCACACGAGGAGTTTATCAAAAATGTATAAAATGTGTTTTTAAAATGACATTTTAGACTGTTTTTCTGCAGCTGTGGTCAGGAAGAGACGCCTCCGTCACCTTAGAGGTACATAAAAACAATATTTAATAATGGCGGCAAATAAACGCAGTAAGATATGACAAGAAGTAACGCAAGGCTTGTTCGGGTTTCTGCTGAACGCACTTTGTTGTGGTTGGAAGGGTGAAAAACAGAACCTCTGCTCCGGATGACATCACATTATTAATGTGTGTCGAAGTGAAAGCTCTCCTTGTGTTCTTCATGTGACACAATCAAGCATCATAAGTCTTACCGTGTCACGTTACGTGTGTGTTTTCTTTCTTTTTTTTAACCTCTTGTGGAATTGCTGAACCTCTCAAACACACGACGCACGAGACACGACACACGTCTCTGCAAAGTTCTGGCTCTCAGCTCTGGATGTGGACTTTTCCTAAATATTGTTTGACCTCCACGATGCCCGGCTATTAGTCTCCCGTGACTCCACATCACCCCCCCCCCTCTTTTCTTTTTTTTCAGAGATGGATTTTTTGTTGCATTAATCCCACAGATCAGGTGGGTTTTGTCAACGTGTTAAACTTTAATACTTTGGGTCATTTATCTTTACGGCCAAACCCGAGGTCTGTCAGCGACCAGACGAGCTATTTCCTCATTTGGTTTGGGAGCAAAGTGGCTCAGGAGAGAGCAAGGGGGGGGGGGGGGGGGGGGTGGTGATGGAGTGGAGTGGATTGGAGGGGGTACGTTTTTTTTCCTGCTCACCACTTAATGAAATCCTGATGTGAGGAGGGAGAGGAAGACTGTCTGGAAGAGAGGGGGTGATCTCGGAGGTCGAGGCGCCACACCATCTAAAGAAAACGACGCCCCTCCAGAGAGGTGGCTTCACTCATTCATTTATGGCTTTTTTTCTGGTTTTTGGAGGAGCTCGTAAAGGAGCGTTCAGCGACGAGACCCCTCATTACGTAGCCCACAATCGGGCTCTGCGTCAGGGGCCCGCAGGGGCGCCCAAGTGGACAAGGGCAGAATTGCAAGTGATTAATTCGTTGAAAGCTCCCCTGGAACGTGGCGTGCTCTCACAAGCAATTGTCTTCATTTGCCAAGATATGGGACATGAGAAGATGGGCTTCAGGAGTCCTGAGTGGAGTCCATGGCTTTTTTATTTGATCTCAGTTTAGAAAACAACACTTCAGGCTTCAGTCTAACATCCTGTATGCTGGGTGAGATTGCTGCTCTTTCATTGTTTTACTGTTCAGAAAAACAAAACGTTGTCTCAGTTCATTTAACAGCTAAAGCCGTGAAACCAATGGACAAGTAAAGAGCGTCATAATGTTTCAGAAACATTTAGTTTTGTTGCTGCACAGAAGCAAGTGAAATGTCAGAGCTGGACTTCACTGCTTAATTGCAACACATGAATACAAGTCTGCCAGTGACTCAGTAAGAGTTTGTGAGGTATCCTCAGGGCCATTTTCAACATCATGGCATGAGAGTGCATGTGGACCGGAGTCTAGCATGTAAACTCTGTTTAATTCTGGATAACAGTATCATGTGCTGGTTATGTTGTTGCTTATTTCACTGTCCGTCCTTAGAGAGACAACACTTTCATTCATCTGCAACAATACTTAAAGTATTCATTGCCATGAATGTTAGTGGTTGGACCTGGAATTCAACTTTTCTACATGTTTTCTTATATATTTTGGCCTTTTTTTCCAGGTACCAGAAATATGAGTTTGTAGTAGTTTTCCAGCCGTTTCGACGACTCTTGGTCAGAGGTTATGAAGGTCTTTGCTCTGGCGTTCGTGACGCGGTCGCTCCTGATCACAGAGCAGTTCAGCGACAGACTCATTGATATAAATAGATTTGGCTCGAGTGCTCTCTGTATCTGTGTGTTTGTGTGAGAGTAGCCGGTGTGACAGAGTGGCTCTTTAATACGATTTGTGCCTTCGTATGTGTAGAAACTACACAGAGAACTCTGTATCCATAACACCTTTTTGTTCCTGACATTTCCTCTTTCTTTGTTTCTTTCAGTGTGTGGAGCTGTATGATATGACTGGTCCTGTGGCCGCCCTGTTTGCTGTTGTTGTCCAGTGTCTTGTCAGCCCATAAGGTGCCGGACACCTGAAACAAATCAATCAATCAATGAAAAAGATAATGAACTGAATCCAAGGCCGGTCGGTTTATCTCACAAAAGACTGAAATAATTCACAGTGAAGTCAAAATGAAATAAACATTTATTTTTACAGCCAAATGGTCAGTGAACTGTGCTCCTGATGTTTGCAAATAACCCCCAAAAATATATAATAATACAACAAAGAAATCAAACTATGATGGTTTGTTGTGGTGCTAAATGTTTGTTTACATTAATATCCATAAATGAAACAGCCTGTCCTATATGATCGCTTGAGAAACAACCTAAATACTGATTTTACACAGGGCATCTTCATTATTAACAAATAATAACAAAATAACTCCATCACGTCCCAAGATTAAAAGCAACTGAGAGCCCTTTGCAAGAAGAATTCATTTTCTCCAATCGTCATGCGGCTTTGATATATAATGAGAACAATATTAGCGTGCGGTCATTTTAGTTCCTCTACTTGGATAAGATGTCTTTAGGCAACAAACGCCACACACATTAAGAATATAGATGTAATGTGTGGTATCAGATTCCACGGCGTGTAGCTCCAGTCACTGGGCTAATTATGCAGTAATGAAGCTAATCAAGAGTCAAACAGGAGAAGCATTCAGCCGTAATGCTGCTGTAATCCTGCTTAAAGCCTCCACATATCCTTCTTTATGATCTTAAATGGGCCCCGGTGGGTCATTAGAGAGCAACGAGGACAAGCATGGTTCTCTCCCTAGAGACGGGGGGGGGGAGTGTGTGAGTGTGTGAACTCAATGAAACCACAGAGGTCTACAGTAGCTTTGTGTTCAGGGGTGGAGGGCCTTGGAAGCATGTTTATTTACTTGTGGATCTCCGCAGCCTTTGATGGGAATCCAAACGGCGACGGGTGGTGGTGGTGGTGGAACACAACAAAATCTGTGCAGTTTATTCAGACGATGGAAGCAGATATGAGAAGTTGGTAGTGCATGATCTCTGTATCAGCCATTGTACTATGACAGCATCACGTCTTTGACCCAATTATTAACACTGTAAATGATGTAGCCAGTTACAGGGATGACAATAGTTTATTTTGATGAAGTAACAGAAAAGAATACAAGCTGTGTTCCAACAGATGTCAGTCAAGCTGTGCAAGGCTGATTTAAAACAAAGGATTTCTCTCTTTATTTCTTTAAAATCTGAGATTTTACCTGAACTCCCGTACCACTATTCGTACCGTGAAATTCACAGTAATTAACTGGCAGCCATTGGCTATTAACCTAAAAAACACTCAGTAATTAACGTGAGAAATTGTCAGTATCTTATTGTAAGAAAATGTGAATGTTGAGCTAGCAGCTAGCTCGCAATCCATCCATCAATATTCACATTCTTTGTTGTAACAATGTGTGTTGCATTCAGGGTCAACATTTTAAAAAAATCAATTGATTTTAACATGCAGGCTACTATTTTGAAGTGCTCTTCATTTTGACCTGTTGCAGTGCTACACGTTTGAATATCTCACGAGCATACTTCATGCAAGACGAGGGGTCAAGGGCGTTATTTAGAGCTGAGGTGATTGGTCAGTTAATCAACAGTCAATTACCTTAATATCAATTTGCCAACAATTTTGACGATTGATTAATAGTTTCAGTTTTTTCAAGTAAATGTGACAAGAAGTCACTGCTTCCAGCTTCTCAATTCTGAAGATGTGTTTCCTTTGTGTTTGTCATAAGTGAGAGTAAAATGATGGTCTTTGGCTTTCGGACTTTAGATTTCCTGACATTTTAGAGACAGAATGGATAAATCAAGAAATGAATCTGTAAATAAATTGATGATGATAATTAGTTACAACTTTGGTGTCATTTGTCTATAGATGTAGGCAATAACATTGTGAGTCCCAATTGAGTCAAGTATAATTTATTGTTTTAACAAAGATCAAATGGGCAATAAAAAGAAGAGACGGTGATTTAAAATGATGTCATGGGTCCCAACATTCTCTCTAGCTGTTGGTTTGATGGGCTGCATGTCTGGATCACACAATAACATCCTGTCCATCAACAGTAATTGCTCCTCACTCTCTCCTCAGAAATCCAATTAACAGCAGAAACATATAAAGACCAGAGCATGAAAGCTATAATGAGCAAAAGATCACTGGGGATAAATGATGTCATGGAATGCCTTGAACGGAGACCGACAGCCAATGAGAACTGACGACGTCATTTACGTCACCTGCAAACAGAGTGAAGCTGCTGAGAAGATGAACACCTGAGCGTCTCAGCCGATGCTGCGACGTCGAACTGAAAAGGTGCGTTCGAGGACAGCTTGGAAAGAACAATGTCCACTGACAAACCCGTAATTTGATATTGGCGTGATAATAGACGCACACAGCCCTCACGTGAATTAAACAGCATATATCTATTTTTTATTATTTTACTAAAAGATATAGTCTCCAAAATATTCTCATGTTTATTTTTCTTATTGTTTTCTATAATTCTTATTTGGCTTTCTGCCTGCATGTCACTTGAAATAACAGTGTTTTGACTCTAATATTACATATTTTCCACGTTTTGAAAAGCAGTTACTTTCTGTTAAGAATTAAAAAAATAAAAAGAGTAATTGATCAGAATTGCCGTGGATCCTCGTCAGCACACACCTTGATCCGGCCCTTGAATTCATTCAGCCGCAGTGTGCTTCACAGCGGAAACAAGCCGGTTAAGAATGGAAGCAAACACCCACAGGGCCCTGGGCAGCTTTCTCCTGTATCATGTTATACCGAGAGGCGTTTACAGCTGTTTTCTTTCATAATACAGGACGACACGCTGCGCTGTGAGAGCTGCCTCTCTACAACAGCACTGGAGACATAAACGTCACCATTACGGAACATGAACAGATCATAATTAACCGGAAAAAAATACAATTGCAGTGTACATTGTCCAAGAAATAAGCTCAAAAGCATCTGAAAGGGACAGAGAGAGTTTCATGTACCAGCGATGATTGTATTGTGACATTATTACACTCTGTTATTTTTATATATTTTATATAACTATACTTATGTTTATAATATTGATATGGAGAAATATTTGTGGTGCTCGATGACCTTGGAGGCAAATTTATTGAAATATGTCCCCTTTATAATATGCTTAAATTTCTTAATATCCCTTTAAGAACTTTTGTATTAGATTTTTGCAACCTGGATTTTTTTTGTATTTATTTTAGAGATTTATTTGAAAGAAAAAAAAGAATGTGTTATTACACCTCCTGCACATGTTTATTGTACAGACTTTAAATGGTTTTTGTCTTAAACGCTCTTCAACGAATCAAAATGGGGGAAATGCATTAAAAAGAATCTCCCCAACAACAACCGTGCTGCACACACCTCTGATAGTAAGCCTCACAGCTGTTTTGCACGGAGCGATGCGCGGTAACGCGTTACAGCACTGTAACAAATGAAATGTTCAGGATTATTATTGCAGTTGTTGCATTTGTCGCCACCTTCTTCGAGCCTCCGGTGGAGCCTGAATCGGATACGTTCCCTGATGTTCGCTGCGGAGTGCTCTGAATTTATTTGGTGATTAACGACAGAGAGCTCGCCTGACCTTTACATGGGAGTTTTCCCACTGCTTTGATTTTATCGAGCCAAAGGATGACACGAACACTGCACATTTGCGCCTCCTGATTATTCATAGGACCAGTGGTTTTTAAATGCAAGAGAGGCCGGGATTGCTTGATAAATTGCTCCTTACAAAGAGGAAAAAAATATCTAATAATAGTCTCTGAAAGTGGCTTAATGGAACGCACTACTTTTTGGAGTAAGGAGCCCGATACTGATAGGTGCGAATCGTCCAATTAAATCCCTCAAGAGCTGGTGATTGATGATGTCAGCTACTCTGCTTCTAATTAACGTTTAAATTAAACCAAAGGAATAAAAATAACTTCCTGACCCCGGCTGCTTCGCTTCAGACCGTAAAGCCCAGTGGACCGGTGTTTGGGGAGGTCTGAGGGCCATTCACGCTTAAACTAAATTTGAGGTTAATAATCTACAGCAGCCAGTCCAGATGGTCTTCAGTGCACTTGTATCGTTCTGGACATCAAATCTAGAATTGACAGTAAAATAAAACCAGCATGTTTCCCCTCCCTCTCATAATCATGACACCAGTGTGGATGATCGAGGCCTGCAAGGATAATGTCAAATTATCATGTGTTTATCTTCTATTGTATCAAACGAAAATAACATGCCATCCATCTGAACACACCTCTGTTAAATCTGGCAAATACACGTCTTTTTTATTTTCATTTTTTAAATATGTGGCAAGTGTGCAACAACAACAACAAAAAACATAACGTGTGTTCTGTAATCCCTTTAATATTTCAAACTGATTGTGAATTCACGTGTCAAGGTAAACCGTATGTCTGCTCAGACCAGCTACTGCACGTTTTATCAAAACGATGCATGTTTCCGTCCGAATCCCCAAATTTAATTTATCCCAAACACTCCTGCTTGTTATGGAGAAATACATATTCAAAGCAGGGTGGACCTCCAAGGTAGCTAATAGAATTGCCTGCTGTTTTATAACTCTGTCCCTAAACCAATGTCACCATATGCTCCTGTTGGCACACTACTCTCCGCAGTGGCTTCCTGAGCGGCAGGCTTCCTCCAAATGGGTCAGAATAATCCGATTGTACATTTAAAAAAAACGAGTAATTGTCCAGATTCATTGAGCCTCTGGCTTCTATCAGAAGTCGGCACATATATAATTGAATGCAGGTGCTGAACTATAGGCTGAATTGAGATATTTTACTGTACTGTTAAGCTTTTGTTCTATTTCGCGAATAAAACGAGTTTACTTCCGTTGCATTTTTCTCACACCTGCAAAATGTATATTTCGTTCTATACATGTTATTTGCATTCTCTAAAAATGTATTAAAACGAATGAAGGACCCACGTGGCGACAACAGCTAAATGCGTTGAAGTTGACGAGCCTTAAATAAAACGCGGTGTTTCCTCTGAGCAGACGTACCTGCCGCTCTCCTCGGCGTCCGGCTCGTCCCCGTTTAGTCTCTCGATATTCGTTTCCATCTTTACATCCTAAAAGCTTCATCAGTAAAAATCACATTTGTCCGACCTCAGACTCTGAGCAACAGCACGGCGTCACCTTCTATTATCAGCTTGTTTCACGCTACGCATTCAATTACAGAAGTGTAACTGTGGATTGTACCTGCAGGGTCACATCGGCGCGTGTGATATACCGAGGAAGAATTATAAAACATAAATAAACAGCATGAACAAAAAGGAATGAACAAATTCAACCCTGACATGTTTTTTCTTTTTTTTTAAATAATACAAATATTTTTTCAGTCTCATAAATGAAACCTTTATAATATTTGTGGGTATCAGATTGATACAGGGAATACGAGCTATTATTTAAATATACATACATTTTTGGTTTCAGATTAGAAGCATCACTTCTCTGCTTCATAAAGAAGAAGAAAAATCCATCAGCCTTCGTGTTGAACAATGGGTTAAACAGCTTCTGTTTACTTGTAGGCAAATCAGTTTCATAGACTTCACAGTCAGATCCTTAGATGTGCTCATTGTGGCTATTTTAAGCCAAATTCTCGTACAACACAGCGCCTAATGCGCACTTTACGCATACCGCTCTATGCGTAATTACGCACAAAAATGACTAAATAAATATCACGGCTGGAGACCGCTGTTGGCTCCCTGTTTCCTTCAAAACTTTTCCATAATGCAAAGATGCTGGTGGCAGTATCTTAATGGCCATCAGCTCTCCCTTTCTAGCAGAACACACCAGCAGAGGGAAACAGATGCATAAACATTCAGGGCATCTTTCTCCTCGGCAGCAACAGACTCCTCCTATCCCCCACGTCCAATTAGTTATTACGGTCCGGCCCTTTAAGACGCAGCAGCGGGTCAGCAAGTAGTGTAGTGTTACTCTAATTGAACTTCGCCCAATCAACAATAACTCGTTAGCGGTCGCTTTCTTTTTCTTGCTGCTTGAGACAGCTTTTTTTACTCTTGCAGGGATTCACCCCCTCCAGTCTGTTACTGCCTAAAGATCTACATGGAGCTCGGCAGAGGAACTGCGACTCTCTGAGGGGAATACAGTCCGGCTGCCTTTTCAAACTACGCCCGGAGCATGGTTATTTTGGAGGAAAGCTCTCAGGCGAGCTAAGTTGCGGCTTTGAGTGTCAACATAGAGAGGGGGGTCTACGAGAAACGCAGAGGAAAACTGCCAGTTGAATGAAATAATCAACTTTTCTGGAAGTAGCGATTATTCGCGACTGCGATGACCTCCAGTAAAGACATGAAGGCAGGTTCTATGTTACAGTCCAGCGGCGAGGAGAGGAGACGGGCTCCCCTGGACCAGCTGCCACCGCCGGCCAACTCCAACAAGCCTTTAACGCCGTTCAGCATTGAGGATATCCTTAACAAACCCTCGGTAAAGAAGTCGGTCGCCAGTATCTGTCCGCCCAGAGTGCTGGAGAAAGTCACGGGCTCTAACTCTGCGCGGAACGGGATCACCACTCCCTCGTCGCCGCTGTGCGCGCTGGAGGAGCTCGCCAGCAAAACGTTCAAGGGGCTGGAAGTCAGCGTTATCCAGGCAGCAGAAGGTAAACACATTCCGTCGTTTTTTTATTCAAATACACGTTTTCAGATGGATGGAACTGATTTCATGCAGGTTTTGAAGAGAAGCGAGCGTCACGACCACAGCTGACTCACAGCTGGTTTGTTTTGACTTTAGATGTGGAAACGCTCGGACAGCTGTATAGGAATGCGTAAATGGAAAAAGACTAATTTACGCATTTAATGTGCATGCATAAGATCTGTTAAACTGATCAAACCGTCCGATATACTCAGCGTGCTGTCGAAAAGTAAACAGACATTATGGCTCGTACTTCCATGCAGAGCTATGTTGGAGGAAAATGGACAGACTGACAGATAAACGTAGATCACACACTGACTGATGTGAATGTCTGTTGAACTGCAAAAACATTAACCGAACAATTCTAATAGTGTGTAACATGTTTGTTTGGCCCACAATATGGTGCTACGCCATTTTGATGAATTATTTCACTTATTTTCGGTGATATTTTCTATATTTGTGACAATAGCGACAGCCTTTTTTAAATTAGCAGCTCAGTGGAGCTCAGCAAAGTTCTTAAAATGTGTCTCGTCACTATTGAAATCAAGGAAAGATTTATATTTGGCTCTAAGGAAAAAGAGAAAAGCAAGCGTGTAAACCGAGGACAGGCCTGTTAGGCAGAGTCCTCTGTTGTTGCTGTAGTTTGGGGGGGGGGGGGGTGGGTTGAGTGACCCTCGCATTTGTTTCATTCGTCTCGTATGTTTCCCTTCTTCCACCCCTCCAAGGTCGCGAGCATGTCAACGCGTTCGGACAGAGGCAGACGTCGAAAAAGAGGAGAAAGTCGCGGACAGCCTTCACGAACCACCAGATTTACGAGCTGGAGAAGAGGTTTTTGTACCAGAAGTACCTCTCTCCGGCCGACCGCGACCAGATCGCGCAGCAGCTGGGGCTCTCCAACGCGCAGGTCATCACCTGGTTTCAGAACCGCAGGGCCAAACTCAAGCGGGACCTGGAGGAGATGAAAGCGGACGTGGAGTCGCTAAAGAAAATCAACCCGCAGACGCTGCAGAAGCTCGTCAGCATGGAGAGCATTGAGGAGGGTGGGGGCCCCGAGGCCAGGTCGCCCAGTGTCTCCCCGACCTCC
Source organism: Melanostigma gelatinosum (assembly GCF_949748355.1). NCBI lineage: Eukaryota > Metazoa > Chordata > Actinopteri > Perciformes > Zoarcidae > Melanostigma > Melanostigma gelatinosum. Next base: position 25,407,161 of record NC_136638.1, read on the forward strand.
GAAGGACACCGGGCCTTCCCACAGTCCCCCTCCTCCTCCAGAGACCAAACTACGGATGAATTCTCGGAGGACGACGAGGAAATCGAGGTGGACGATTGACAGTCAGGGGGCCTTGTGTTTTTCATAAGCAACAACTAAAAAGAATATTAAAAAGGGGACTTTTTTTCTTCTTCCCAAACTTTTTTGCACGGATATGAACAAAAAAAAGGAGAATATATACATTTAAAAACATTTCAAGATATTTTTTTGCCTCTCCTCTTTTTTTTCTCAATCTAATTTATTTATCGGACTTGTAAATCCTTCCAAGTCTGTCGTTTAGGTTTCTCCACCGTATTTGAGGAATATCTGGTTTCCCTTCAGACAACCCAAACTGTTATGGTACAGTAAGACTGAAAATTGTGTGAACATTTTTTTTTCACGCCCGTTTTTACGTGGGGGGGGGGGGGGGGGATGGAAAGTTGTGCAATTATTGTTGCTTGTCATTTATTCGTATTCTTCTGTTAAAGGAATCGGATCTGCCAAATATTTAAACCACCCTTTGTTTGTACACGCACAGCCCGGGCTCGATGTGTCGCTCCATCCCTCCTGAAGTGTACAATTATTATTTGTCTTCTTCTTTCTGCATTTAAGAGTGTTTCTGCAAGCATGCAGGCCTGTTCGCAGCGCAAAGGATGCATCACTTATCATCGACTGCACACTTTTACACGCTCTGAGTTCTGTACATAGATCAAACATCCACATCCCATCATTTTATTGTAACATTCTATTTAATCAGCATCTATGTAAATAAAGGTTATATGATATTTCAAGGAGCTCTCGGCATGATTGCCTGTGTGATTGTGCATAAACGTATAAAGTAATTAAAAATGAAGGATGACACAGGAAGGAAAAATATTACACCGCAATAAATGCTACTTAAAGGGGCAGTTAATATCGTAGAAGGTAACAGACAATATGGAGAACAACATGTTAAATCACGATATATTATATATTATATGTAAAGATGGCCAGTAAACTCTACATGCATTCTACAGGAATGCTGTAGAGAAAGTCACATAAAGTGACTTTTATAAGAATATAATAACATAATAGCACAGGGATTTGTCCTGAAAGATTAAGCAAAAACTTAAAATATGCACTCCCCTTCCCAAAAGAAATCTGCTCTGCTTGGTAAAAACTGACCCTGTTGAATTACTGACCCCTGCTTTCAGCCTGGAAGTGCCGGGACTTCAATTAGCTGCCTTTATTCCCATTCTTTCGGCCGGCTTTGAATGCATCTTGCCACAAGAAGGTCCCGGTCTGGCTGCGGTGTTAAGAAAAGCTTGCGCGCAGCCCCTGCGCCATATGTTTTCTTCCTCCTTCTATGAATCGTCTTTAACACAACTAGTCGACATGATTGATTAGCTTAACCCGCCTTTGCCTTACATAAAACAGCTTCCACCGGGCCGCGGGCAATAATGGGCACGCATCTGCCACTCTGGCCCCGGGTTTGTTTGGAGAGAGAGAGAAGTCTCCCATGAATAGCAAATGGCTTAGTGTGAGGATCCTAATGAATAAAGCTCAATGGGAGGCAGTGGAAATACGGCGTGCTGCTGCTGTTGGCCGACCATTTGTAACAGTTTGGTGTGTGAGTGTGTGTGTGCGTGCGTGCGTAAGGGAGGGGAGAGATGTGGTGTCGTAGTTATTCGACAATACATTTACACTAAAACAAGAGTATGCATGGTGTTCAGTATAAACCCGTCTGCAGGACACGGATTAGCTCCTTTTGTGCGCGAGTCAAGTGTCATGTTACCCATCGAGTTCATTTTATTCTTCATTTGGAGAGTTGGACACCGTTATTATTTTATTTGGAAGTATAGGCTCATTCGTCTGAAGTTGTGGATATTCAAGAGAGAAAACAAATCGAAATGTTCGGCTTCAAAGCGTTGAAATGTATTTCATGAGGTGGTTATTTTTTTTAATTTAATCTCTGAATTTCTCTTGTGACTAAAATAAATACAAACTCCGACAATCTTAATAAACTTGCAAGTTAGAAGGCCGATCGAACCGATATTCTAAATCATTTTCGCAAAGGAAACATGACATCAGGCCCTCTCTCTGCCACATGCTTATAAAAATAAATACATCAAGACAGACTTTGAGACCTAAAGGGCTCGTTAGGACAGACTTTTCTGATTCTTTTTTGGGGGGTGAGTAGAAAAGCAGGCTGGTGCACACAATAGAAGTAATCGGCTGGAATCGTGGAGGTTGAAAAGTCAAGCCGGCCTTTTATTATGGAGCCACTGCACCGGCAGGAGGGACAACATGCGCATTTAAATACAAGTCAGTGGACAAACGGGAGAAGTCCTGATTCAACTCTATCAACTATATTTTATTTATAATATTTAATTTAGATATTGCAAACATTCTAAAATGATCGTTTATTCATTGACATTCCAACAGTTTTCAGGTTTTATTCTATTCTTTCATTATGCAATTTAAAACTGAAAAGCATTTAAACAACTCAATATAAAACACAGTTAACTATTATCTGTATTATTTTCATTTCTCACATTGAGTGACTGCATCAACATTTCACCCTCACAGCCGAGTGTATTCATCAAATCTCAGGTGAATCACACAAACAAGCTCTCCAAAACAGGGCTCCCCTTGTTGGGGGGGGGGGGGGGGGTCACATTTATATACAGTTTTCTAATGTGTTATGATCAGAAAAATTAAACAAACTGAACGGTCCAACAGGAACCTGAAATTCTCTATTTTGGGCTAAAAGGTCACAGCTTTGGGAGGTTCTTGTGTTTTCAACATGCCAGTGCCCTGAAGGGACTTGCTCCGGCTTTATAAGGGTGGCTGGTGGAAACCCATAATATGCGTGTGTGCGTGTGCGTGTGTGTGTGTGTTATGCTTCTGACTGGTGTGCAGGTTTACAAGTTCATTTTATTCGCCATTTACAAACATGGCCAGGGGCCTGATTTGGAACTGAAGGTGATTGGGAAAATGTAAAAATAGCTCACGTGAAAGAGAACAGACAAGTCTTTACACCTTATTCCACGTTATTGACCTCTGCAGTAAAATGGAAAACTGCTCTGCCCTTGATGGACACATGGCCTTCTTTTATATGAAATCTAAACTCATCAACACCAAACACTGATATTGTACAGTGGAACAAAAACACAGTTTAACCTACACAATATTATCCCAATGTTTAAAAGAAAGAAAAAGAAAAATGCATTTGATTTTGTACTCCAGGGTAATTTCTCAACAGGATATTCAAGATGTCACACGTGCAACAGCAAGGCGTTGTTGAAATGTGGCTGCTGCAGCACGCGCTACTGTAGAAAGGCGTGTTTAGATGATCAGAGCCGTGTCAGGTTATCAGAGCCGTTCCTTTCTCTCTGGACAGGATCGCGCACATCAAAGCCTCCCTCCGGCCGCGCGTCTGAAGAGCACCGAGTGTGCCACCTAGTGTCAGGCTGGGAGGACGATCCAAAGAGAGAAGGTGCGGAGAGAAATCTAGTTCTGAAGAAACCTTGAACGGCGTCAAAAACTATCGCGATCCTTTGCCAAGCCTTCACAGCGCTTTAATCTAGCAAAGCAGCAGGCGGAATGTCAGCTGCACTGCGTTTACATTGTGCTGCTTAAAGGGGCATTCACTCCACTCACTGCGTCTGTGTGTGGCTTTCTAAAGTCAACAATAATAAGCCTGATGAGTTATCCAAGACAATAAAACAATAAGAGGAAAACGTGTCTTTAAACTGGGGATGTGGAGTTTTAAAGATGTCAACTCATGAAAGAATCTGTTGAGTTGCATTGTTGGAAATGTAGTTTCCAGCAGTTTTGGAGATCAGCTAATGCTGGCGATGAAAAGTCTGGACATCTCTGCATCAACTTTGACCGTTCATGTTGAAATCTGTCTCTTGCAAGTCCTCCAGCTTTATGTCAGAGCAACAACACATCGTTTAAGCTCCTTTAAGTCAACAACAAAACAGGTTTAATAATGCTCCAATTAGAAAACGACGTCTCTAATCCAAACCGTCTGTCGGCTATGTCCACTATATTGTATACGTGGCTATAAAATTACTTTTCAGGCACTGTAGGAAGGAAAAATAAGCCTTTCTAATATCTAAGAAAAAACAAAAGACTGATTTTAAAGTAGTACAAATATTTTAAAAGAAAAATGAATAAATGCTTTGACTTGTATCTAAATCATTTGATTTTAGAAGTTATACAATGAGATGAAATAAGATCACACGTAATCTAAAATGCACCTGCATCTAAATCATACACAACACAAAATAATCTGTCAGTTACTGAACTAGCACTACTTCGGGAGGGGGCACTGAATAATCACAGTGAAGTGCATTATAAATATAAATATATATGTTTATAAATATGGAGCGAACAGCACAGCTGTGAATCTGTGAGCAGACCGAGAGATCTGGAACCTGAAGGAGCTGCGAGTTACACGGTGCAGATCCTGCTGTGAACATTCAGACTCTGTGGTCCGTGTTTGCCAGAGGGCGGGTACAGGACACTGACAGAGTGACATTTTTGATCATCGTATTACTCGCTGCACCATCACCAGAATCATGTATCACAGAGCAACAGCCCAGCGGCGTTAGCCTCTTACTGAGGAGATGAGTCTCTGCAACAAACTCCAGAAGGCCCAAAAAGCTGCTGCAGTCTGCAGAAGAACTGCAACCCGAGAGAAGATGTATTCTCCAGTCAGGCAATAACCTCCAACATGAAGCCCAAAGCTGCAGGAATGGATTCAAGAGAACGGCCAAGTCGGCGTCCAGAATCACCGTCCACTCACAGCCCCTGTGAAACTTGACGGAGCGGGTTTGTAAAGAACGGAGCCGAATGCAGCGTCGCGACACCATTTCAAACCAATAGGAGTGCTGCTACAGACGTCTTTAGTTGGGCGAGGAAGAGATTTCTTTGCAACTTCTCTGGCGATCAGTATGAGTAGCTGCTTGAATTTAAGCATTTAAAAAGGTGAATGGCATCATGTTGGACAGCTGGTATGTTTGATGTGATATTAAAACGCTGCAGGATGAAGTGGACTTATTATCTTTACTGTACGTTAAATACTTTGATCATCTCCATTAAACTGCAGCATGCTGGTGGTTCATACCGGTACTTATTTTCCCTCGACATCAACGTAAAATACAACACGTACTACGGGGGACTGTAGGCCGGCTTTGGATAGAAAGTCACGATGTCATTAATCACACTTTGTGACATAAAGACAGCAAGAAACAAAACCATTTACTCTTTGCAACGCTTGTGTAAGACAAAGTACAAGAAACTACCGAGGTCTTCAAATAGAAGTGAAATAAAACTGCAGAAAGTCAAAGCACACTTTAATATAAAACCTGTTCAAAGGCTGAGGATACTACAGGACACACACACACACACACACACACACACACACAGTAAATCTACACGCAGGTGAAAGCATACTGTCCCGTAACAGAGTAATACAAACTATTTCCCATTTCAAAATTTATTTTTCAAAAATACAAAACAAGGAAAATAAGTATATGTACACAAACACTATTAAAATAGAATATGTATTGTACAAAATATCTACAGCTGTCCTCAGAGTGAAAACATGTCCTATCTGGTCCTTTTGTCCTTGATGGTGTAGTGAAGAACTAAAGGTTGGGCCTAGAGGAGAAAAGATTTTAAATATTATATATGTGGGATGGAAACACTTCACGGCGCCATCAACATCTGCAAAACAGATCAAACTAAGTTATTCTTTTATTATGTGTCAAATCTAACACGGCACACTACCACTGAAGATATTTTATTTCATTTAAAATGATGTTTAAATGTCGACAACATTCTCAATGAACTTAAAAGGAACTACAGTAGAAACTGAAGGAATGCGCAGTTGGCACGAGCTAACAGCGGCTGTACTGTACCTTGCCAAACCAGTGTGAGAGCCATAACCGTTTCATGGTCATGTGATCGGGCAGAGACTCGTTATTGAACAACATCTGGACCTATAGGGAGACCACACAAACAGATGTGAAGGGGAATCCGAAAGCAACATCTGCCATTGTTTTTTATATGACAAAACCCGTTTGCTGCTCGTAAAAAACATGCGACGAGGAAGCACAAATACCCCCCCCAACTGAAAACACACAATTTGGGTTCATGACGGATGTCAACAAGACAAACTGATTATTTTGGTAACCGTGGCTTAATCAGTTATGAACACGCGTTATTTGATGGAGGATTTAACCCAAAAGCACCTCGACGGAGCTCCACACTGAGAGGAAGTCACAGGAAATCCATTCACCCCACAGAGCCGAGTCACCAGAGAAACACGACAACTTTATTGGCTGATGAAACCCAGACAGGGACGGACTTTGAGAGCCATTAAGGGTCGAAAGCCAACAGAGTTCTGCTCTTTCCTGCTTTGGGATTTTGCTTAATTAACCACATTAAGATCAACATGTGCAGATCTAACACAAAGGACTCATGGTAAACTCCTCATGGTAAACTCCTCAGTAATTGAGACAGTTCTGTGGGACCAATCACACAAATCACAGCGTGTTTTCCAAACCGACTGAGTCAGTCTTACTTTGTGGGAACACGTTTCATTTCACACGTGAATTTGGAAAGTCTTCGGCAATAACGCCCCAATAAATATTGAATTAATGACACAGGAGCCTTGAATGTCACCAGCCTCAACAAGACACCGTCCCCGAGCCGACCACTGATGCAGCAGCAGTCCATGTTCACATGTGACATGTAGAATTACCTCAGAAGATGTAGTTCGTCTTTTGAAGTGAGAGTGAAGCAGCGCGATAGCAGTTTCACACATTAGTCCTCATCAGCAGAAGCCAAATAAATAGAGGAATCTTTAATGTCGCGTGTACCATCACGTCTCCTTCTATCGGATCAATGAGGACTATTGACTGACCTGGTGTTTCTCCACGTTCAGACGATGACACAGCACTTTCCGTAGGTGTCTCACCTCCGCACGGACAGAACACCGGACGAACTTCTGCTGCGGAGACAAAGTCAAACATCCACTGAACAGACTTATGACGAACAACGTGATCAAGACACGACGACGTGAAGGAGGTCATTCCAATAAATAACGCACAGCTGAACACGTTGGTTTATTGCTGCAACTCTGGAGCACGTTAGCGGGTTTCTTGTTCATGAAGCAGGTTAAAATGCGTGATTCACCCCGATATGTAACACGTAGCTGCACCATGGAAACACAATCACTGCATCACTTGTAGCTGACTGACACTTTCGGTTTTGTTGTCCAGATAAAGTAAAAAGCGTGTCAGTTGTAAACGTCTTTTTACATTTGCTGGCTGCCGGTTTTCACTTCGGCATTCAGATATCTTCGTTTTTATAATGTCCAAAGTTTACCGTCACAAAAGGTGACGGAACACATTTCCACAGGAAACACTCAGGTTACATTTCGAGCCAACTGCTCGACGTTTTCCACTCCCATCTGACTTATTACACTCTGAAGCCGGAGAGCTTTCCTTCCTTCTTTTACGCCTGAATGCAGTGAAAGACAGTAATTCTTTAAAAGCCACCTCGGTAAAAACATCGGGTTATGAATGGAGGTGCAGGGGAGAGAGGACAGCATGGAACAAAAAGGCTGAGAGTCAACATGTTGATCCTATTTTTAATAGTTCACACAGAGGTTAGAGGGAAACACAACTGCATATATCGAGAGTCTGGAATGGAACCAAAGATGGTGTTCCCATTACACGAGGTAACATTAGACAAACATTTCAATCTGCACATTTTCCAGGAGGACATTGCTGCCGATGCCAGCAACACGTCACCAAAACCACTAATGTTCACATCCTACGTGACTTCATTCTAGATATCCTTCTTCTGTTAAATATGATTAAAAGACCAAAACAACAAGCTACTGGTCCGTTTGAATATTACAGCTTTCATCTCATGGAAACACAGGGAAATGTGTGCTGAGATTAGAGAATCTATCAAATCTTATAGAGATAAAAACAGTTCAAAAACATACTAAATCTGAATTCTTGATTTGAGTCCAAACTTGGATGCGTTGAGGTACTACACACAGGCACATGTTGAACAACAGCGCCCTCTGCTGGCCGAATAAAGTGAAAAATGAACATACACACTACTATATACTCTTTACGAACATAATGGCACCACGGTCATAATTAGCACCTCGTTTGTGTCCAAAGCACATTTTTCTGTCTGCTAAATAGTGTTCAATAGTTTAAACATGTCTTTATAGTTCTTTTACAAATCTTGAGTTGTCGCAAAACACTTTCTCAAACGATTCGAAAAAGTCCGGAGAAATGAGCGGTTTGGTGGTGAAAATAAAGAATGATTATATGCCTCACTGGTGTGCTCGGCCCACTTATCCCGACCCTCCGTGAATATGAGGCAGCCAGAGTAACCAGCGCAGAGTGGATTCTGCTGCTGCTGCTGCTGCCATTGTGCCATGTATTTTCAAAGCACTTAAGGGTAGAAAATGACTCGCTCGGGCTTCAGAAATGTGCCCCCGGAGACATGTTTTTGCAAACCTGTGAGCCGAGTCGTTTTGAAAGCATCCGTAACCAGCTCGGCAATTTCACTAAGTACACAGACTGAACTGAAATACAGCGCTGAATAAATCTGTGATTCGGTTTGGATGACTCACCTGAAGAGCGAGTTTCGTTTTGTCTTTTCCAGCAAGCGATGAACTGTGAAGACGAAACAGAGCACACGGTTTTGAAACGTGCATATCAGACAGGTTTAACGTGAGAGCTTATTTTATTTACATTTGATCCGGCTAATCTTCATTGTTCATTGCATGACTTGAAAGATAACCAGAGACAAAAGCTCACCTTAGCCTTTCTAAACAGAGCGACACCTGCTCATCGTATCTGTAGAAGTGGGCTTTTGAATGGTCGAAGCTCGTGTATGGTAGACCTGTGGCATCGGGTATAGCATCTGGAGACACGGAAAATCAAACATGAATCAGGATGTCTGACTGGGAATCAGAGCAGCAACTAGCTACAGACTACACACTACACGATACAGATTCTGTTGCAGCACCTGCCACTGAAGCAAACAACTGTTTGGTAATATCATACTACTCTATGCATGCAAGAGTTTAACAATCTGCAACTGATAAAAACGTAACAGTGATTCAACCTACAGCTACTTCACGACAACTTCTACATTTCTTGATTCAAGCCGAGTCTGGTAGTCGAGAAAAAGTACATGATGTGATGTGCAGTGTATTGTAAGCATGTCTAATTGCATGATTAAAATGTCTAGCTCCAGTGATGGCTGAGCCGTGTTTGAACTGTTAAATGAACACATCAGTACTGCAAACAAATAGTCCCCAAATCGTTTCAAAGTGTCAGATTTTGATGAGACATCAAAATCAAAATTACTGAGAGAATATGAAGAGCTAGAAAAGTCAAAAAATTGAACAAAGACTGTTAAAACAGACATATTTTCATAAAGTGTTGCTAAATGTACTGCCACTTTGGTAATGTGCCGTTCAGAAACAAACACCACTGAAATCACAGAGAAACACCAAATACGTCACAGATATGAACAAAAACACACTGATCTCTTCAATCCACGTACACACCACCTTAATCACACACTGAGACTTCACTAAGTGGAAGACTTACCGTCTCCCGTCGGCTGGATGACTCTCTCTAGCCCACGGGACTGATAAAACTCCTTTATTCTCTTGTCTTCGCCTGTTCAAACACCGAGATTGATATTAGACAAAAAAAGACAGACATAGAGACAATACTGATTTTCAAATATCCCAAAAGAAATATGGTATTTACACTGTTTGATGATGTCAATAATGATCTAGTCTTCAGCTGTGACGTCACATGTGTTGCTAGTTAAACATTATTTTATGAATATTAGCCCTCAATAGAGCTGATCATTTAGGTCACACAGACAGCGGTGTTGTTTTACGTACTTTCTTGCAGTCCGGGCACCAGTTTGTAGACGATGTCCTGCATCACTCGGTCCAGTTTGAGGTTGAGTAAAGGCTGCGTTTCATGGATTTTGATGTTGCACATTGGACAGTACTTGCTCGTTTGCAGGTATTTCACAATGCAGCTTTTGCAGACTGTAGAGCAGAGAGAAAGGAGAGACATTTCATTCTCACTCCGTTTGACTTCAGTCGCGTTAATGACGTGCAAACTATTCTTGTCCAGCTCCGTTCATACTCACAGGTGTGCAAACACTCTGTAATCGTCGTGGCGTCGATGAAGTAACCCGCGCACAGGTAGCAGACGATGTGTTCGTTCAGGTCCTTGATCTTCAACTTCACCTCCTCCTGTCCGGATGACAAAAAGGTGCACAACCAGGGCTTGAACTCAAAGCAAAACATATGCAACGGAACCATTAACAGTAACTTTAAAAATGTTTGCATTATGTTGGGTTAATGCCCTCTTTTTTGGTCGAAAGAAAACTTATTTTGTAGCTGCGAACTGAATGCGCAGGGTGTCTATTTTATGACATAGAAATGTATGATTTAAAGTTGAGTTATGACTGCTAGATATTGAGGATTTAGCTACCACATTACGGTACTTTACTGTAAACATCCCCTCCACTGACTTCAATACAGAACCCGGATCTAGTCGGTGTAATGACCCAGTTAGTAGTCCTGGCCATGTCTGACAAATGACGTAAATACGTTAGGAAATGAGAAACGTTCCCACCAGGAGGGCCACTGGATTATCATACACAACGTCAAATGTTGACATTTTTATGTCGACTGATGGAGACGGTTTGAGACGAACGGCACGCGTAAAAACCGTTAAAACAACGCGTTGCGTTCCCGTTTAAAAACAAAAACAAACGGCAGCTCGAAAAACAAACCGCTGTTACTTCGTCGTTCAGTAATAAAGTCGCGGAGGGCAGCGGCCGTTACCGTTCCGGTTCTAACACACACACGCCGCTTTAAATACAAGTATAAACTCCCAAGTTGAAAACTTACGAATACAGCTGAATATGTGGCATAACACGAGTGAAATGAACAAGTTTCTTGACAGGATTTCGGCACGCTGCTCCAGAACAACACGTTCACGCGTGCGCAAACGCAGCTCCCTTCACAGCGCTTCAGCATTGCTTCTCGTCTCTCTCCATCAGCGCCGCGGAGACGACAACGCTCTCCCGCTCACGCGTGTTGTTTAGCTGGGTCTCTGCTGCGGTTCCGGGTCCCCGTACGTGTCCGCCCCAGAGCGGACGAGCACGTACTACGTGGACACTCACCTCGTTCCTCAGCGGGTCCAGTTTGTAGATGGACTGGAGCTGATTTCGTAGCCGCATCGCTATGGCCATCGGACCTTGCTCCGCCATCTTTGGGAATTAGCGTAGTTCCGGGTAAACCGGAAGTGTCCTTTAGTACAATCTGGAGGAGGCGGGTAACTGCAAACTGTAAGCGAGAAAAAAATAAAAAAATAATACAAATATAATATAGAATAAAAAGCCACTTTACCAAGCCGAAAAAAAATAATATATAAAGTCAAGCTCACTGTGTGCAGGCCTATTTCATTCGCTTTATTTTTCTAAAAACAAACACAAAATGCTGCTCCAGTTTCTTTCTTTTTTTCAGCAGGTTGCTCTACATTTGTGGGGGTTCAAGCCAGGTTTCAGGTTAATTAATGGATGCACAATAGGATTGCAATATATTAAAGGGGTTCTATTAGTTATCTCCTCTGTTTAAGGTTTTTATAAACCCTCAAAAATGTGTTATACTATTTGCCAACAAGGACTTTTCTATTAAGGATATTTTAATGGGTTATCTTTATGGTTTAAGGGTTTCTAAAGTGGTGAAAATCCCAGTCAAATTCACCCCGAACTTGTGTTTATGGATAGATACATTATAGGCATATTATGGGCTTTTTGCCCACAACAATCACTCAAACGTGCACTCTCCTACTCTCACACACATGGACTTGTATATACATGTACAGTTATATGACATGCTCACGCTAGAGTTGATGTCATTTAAGAACCATTTAGGCCACACTAAAAGCTATCTTACCTGTTCCAATAACACACTGTCTTTCACTTTTAAGCTTTTCACTTTTAACATACTATATGTTCGGAAAACATATAGTATCCTACACTCAGCTTTCACTCTCAACACACCAGCTTGTTAGTCTGCTCTCTTGGCAATAGAGGGCACTGCAGGCACACACTTCAACCGCCGGCTTACAGCCTTTGGCTCGTGCTGATACTTCTGTAGCATCATCGAGTAAAGCAGTGTCATACAGTCATTTGTGCAATCAAGGGTTTAATGTAGTTGATGAAGAAAAGATGCCATTAAAACTTCTGAATTCACTAAACAAACCTCCTGCTCAGTGGGCCAGGCCTTTAAGTTTTCTTTATGTGCACACGAAGCCTCTTAAACCAGAGTAGACTTTGGAATTATATTCCTATTTCATTTTTTTAAAATGTATTACCGATGCAAATCCACTTATTATAGGATCATATAGGCTGTACAGTTGTATACGGTCATGTATCGGTATGCTAGAAGCCTGCTGATAAGATGCACAGATGTATTTGGAACTGGCTCAGATTGAAATCATGTTGTTCATGATGTTACCACTCCTGTTATTGAAACTGCATAACACGGAGCGAGGAGTGCTAATAGTACCATACCTGTGTTCCAGGATAAAAGGTGAATTGTGGGAAAAACACCGTTCAACCACAATCCTCAGCAACGACATGGTGGGTCTTGTAACCTGAGTCCTCTGACACATTGAGTCCTACACTACTCAGGCATCATGGAGGGTGGCCCGCTCTCACCACTGCACGCAATCCCATTAGGTCTGGTAAGTTATGTCAGAAACCTTGATGCAGATGTCATTAATAGCTAATCAGCAATGTAGCATCGAAAGAAAAAGGTATAATACGTTCTTCAGAATGTACAAAAACAAACGTGCAAATAAACATATGCATTTAAGTTTCTTTAAAAGTTACAACACATATAAGTGTGCTCCTATTAAACACAATGCAAATTCACAGCTAAATTAGGTTAAACATGTATTTGTTTCATCAATAAAACAAAAAGATGAACTGAGTTTAATTGGTTGTATGTATCTATCTTTGCAGCAGTAACCCTTTCACTTAGAAGAGAGCTTGTGACTGAAGTGTTTTTGGGTTGAATGAGTACTTAGCTTCCCTCCCTGAACAACAACCATCGAGGGGCTCTTGAGAAAAAGAACTGAACCACTGGCTCGGTGGCCAGCAGGCCTGTGGTTGTCCTGGGCAGCTCCCAGACCTACGTTTAAATATGTGTTAATATAAAGTAGGGTGTTGAAATGAAAGAGTGTGTGGACTCCGCAAACATTTCCCGAGATAATCATGTGGCTTGTGTCTTTGGGACAATATCATTGAAATCAACGGTTTGTATTGTGTTGTGCTGTATTTTTAGTTTTTATTCAGGCTTCTGTGGCTGTAAGATGTCTTATGCTTTTATAAAAGTAATATATCTGAGGTTTATACTCAGACGTGGGCTAAAACCAGTTTACCCCAAAATTACTTACAATTATTTAATCATGGGAAGAATGAAAAGTGTAGCTTTGCAGAAAAATTAATCTGCAAATGGGGAAGAAAATGTATTCTTGGTTGTGGCTGAGTTCTGAATTAGCGCCTATACCCTGTTTGAACAGGTCGACGTATTGGTATTATATGTGGAGGTCTCCTTGATCCCTCCCAGAGGGCTTCCAACCTGTGGACCACCCAAAAAGCTGCCGTCCTAAACAAAGACTCGCCCTTCATTCATCCTTTTGTAATTTCCCAGTGTAACGGAATGACTGGCAAGTTTGTCTGATTCCAACCACCTCAGTGAGTCTGGAGCAGCTAAAATGGGTTCGTGTGCAAGTCATTTATTGAGACTGTTAAATCTGGAATGAATGTTTGTTTATTGGTGTCTACCCGTGATAACTGAGACTCATAATTGATTCTTGGATTTTGACATTTTGGAGTAAGAACTTTCACCGCTGCCCAATAACACTGTCATTTTTTAAAATGTTCCCTCCAGTCATCCTTTTGTGAGAGGAAACTTGGAACACCTTTGGTTGTTTTTTTTCTTCAGATGAAAAGACAAGCACTTCCAAATGAAGTCCAAATCAGATTCAGTCAATCTAAAGTGAAAAAAGGCACAAGCAATATATTTTCATTCTTGGCAGCCTTTTTTTTTAGTTTGAAGAGCCGTTGTGATCAGTCTCGCTTCACCGAGCCTTCATAGTCAGGCCTTTTGTCCCCGCCATTTCCTCTTGCCATGTAACGTCTTATCTGCTGGGCCCGCGAGGTCACTGCTTATGTGACTGACAGGGCTTTGACTCCACGCGATATCCAAATAACCTGAGGGCCTGGAGGCGCAGGAGGATCACAGCATGGCAAAATCCAACGGCCGGGAGAAGAATTGAGAGAGTGAGGGAAGAGGCAAAAGAGGCGACGAGAAGGGAGAGGATCAAGACTGATCCAAGCCTTTCATTTGCTGTCATTACTTCATGTCAAAATCATGGACAATAGAACCCCTATCTTCTTGAAGTGCCTGCAAATCTGTCAGTTATGTCCTCACGATGGATCAAACACCTGCCAGAACTACAAAGGCGGCACTATTATGAATAATATGAGGATCATTGTTTTATTGAGAAATGACAGAAATAAAAAACGCGTGGGCGGATTACAAACTTCCTCTCTGTGTCTTTCCTTGGGTTGGATGTTGACTGTTACTCCGCGTAATGAAATCACGCACAAGGAAACTCCTTTAAACCACGAGGGTCTGAATCAACTGAAAACTCTCTGAGCTGATAGAGACCCCATTTACCTCTGTCCTGGACGTCCTGTGCCAAAACAACTACGCAACCACCCTACTAGGACATGCGGCCCGCCATGCCAAAAAGGAGGCCCCCATCCCTCCCTCCCTCTCTCTCTCACTCTCTCGCTCTCTCTCTCTCTCTCTCTCAGAGCAATCAGAGCATGCAGAGGTGGACTGCAGCTTTTGTCTCTTTTGCTCCACCAATTGGCCGCCAAGTGGCAAGCTAATGACGAGAGCCCTGCTTTATGGGCAAGGGCACGATGAATGATGTAGGGCAAGCCCTTAGGCCTCCCCCTGGCACAAAACCCAAAACGTCCAATATCACAATCTGAATCACTGCGAAAGCTGGATAAAATACATGCACAGGAATTAGTCTCAGTGAGCAAATGATGCCATGATTTTCTGATGAGTCACAGAATTCCATGGCATGCACTGACACACACAGTACGATGAATAAAGGAGTCAAATACAGTGTAAATCAACTAAATGCACACAAGATAAATTCAATATGTAGAATGGTGTGTGTTTGTGCTGTGAAGTTCTGTGTCTGTGCATTTGGTCATCACATTAACTCCATGCAGAGAACCTCCGCTTCCTTCGTCTCAAAGTCAAAGTTCTTTTTATGGGTTTTTGGCGAGATGCCTGAAACAGGTCTGTGGTTAAGACAAGCACAATATATTTTAACGTTTTGCTCTACAATATGAAATGGGAGTCAGTATTCCTTGAAAACTGTAGTTCTCAGTTCGAATAAGCTAGAGGCCAAATAATGAATGACACGATTGGAAGATGCTGAGATAAGACGAGTTTGCCAGCAAGAACAAGTTGGCCTGCCAGCGTCGGGGGGAAAAGAAAGCTCCGAATTAAATCTTATTAATGTGGCACAATAGAGCTTTGTCTGTCATCTGTTGAATTTTCATTAATCACGTGCTCGTGTGCAGCTTTGTGAGGAGTGTATCTGTGTGTTCAGGCCTGTGTAGCGTGTGTGTGTGTGTGTGTGTCAAGTGCACACAAATGCACTCACAAAGATGCAGCGATCCGTGATCACTTTCAAGCGTCTCGGTTATCTCAGGATGATCAAAGGACTTTGACTTTTCTCCACAAGTTGCATTGAACATGAGCCCTTTAATTCTGAAATAAAAATAAATACATTTTAGGATGATGGTCTGTGGAATTGTTAAGTGAATCCTGAGACCAAACAGGGAACATTTCAGTGGGTTGGATGAACAAGTTCTCCCCCATAAGACGGGCCCTTGAGCAAGGCACAGAATCCACGGTTTCAGTACTACATCTCTGCATTGAGTAATTCTCTCAACCTCCCAAAATGGTGGTAGTAGTCTCTCTCTCTCTCTCTGTCTCTCGCCCCCCCCCCACACACACACACACCAACACACACCGAGTCATACTAAGATAAGGTGATTTGTTGCATGTGCTCATAATCCACCCACTCATAACAAGAAGCTAATCGTGTAATTTATGGATCAGGGTATGTTGCATAACAGAGAATTTCAGTAGCTTTCGTGAGGATACAAATTACAATAAACAATCTAATTCTGATTTTGGAGATTGCTCATCTCTCACGTGATGTGACCATATTGTTACGGTCCATTCATGCAAGTATCACCTGCCCATACTGATCTCGCTTTGATATTTAAGACACACAGAGAGGACAGGCACACTTGTTCGTCTTGTAATCCGCTGTATCTTCAGGGAGGTGCACGCTCACTTATCCCACAGCCATCTTATCTTCATGGCCATTTAAGAGAATAAGGGTAAAGGGATAACAAACAGAGAGGAAGCGTCGCCAAAAGGATGCAGGCTCGGTGAGTGCCGCCGTTACCGGCCGTCTTGCCCAGGGTTAGACCGATATGGTGGTTTTTGTACTTGTGATAAATCACGACATACAGTATTTGCAAGTTATAAAGTACAATGACTATTCGGTCTTGACCACATGATAAACTATTGTTTAGTTATATAAATTCTACATCTGAAGGCTCGAGTCGAAAAGGAATATCTCAGGAATCAAAAAGTGTTTAAATATTTAAAAAAACATCTCAGCAAATGGTTTACGACAAAAAATGTTTTGTACAAGAAAACCCAGCAGGCAGATGGGTCGTGATCTGCTGGTTTCATCAGTTTGAGTGCTGGTGGAGACATTTAGTGTCTCAAAATGTTGAAGAAACTTTTAAAAAGGAGTCACTGAATATTTGTGAGGTTGCCGTAAAAAAATGCAAACCTGTAACAAATAGGAGTATTGCATTGCTTTTATCAGGGAACAGACAGTGAAGAGTGAACAGGAGACGAGCGTGGGGAAATGGTTATGACATGCAACAAAGGTCCCCGACTTGAACTGGGGATTAATGCCACCAGGACATCCCCCAAAATGGGGCTTTTCTACAAAAATAGTGATATGGTAAAGCAATGTCATAGCTGCTACCACATGCCAAGAACAATAGTCTGTGAAAATGATTTTTTCCCCCTGCGGACACAATTAAAGATATGCATTGCTTTTTTTGATGAGCTCTGTTCACATGCTGTGCACAAGGTTGTCCGTTTTATGCTGTCTACACAAATATCAGTATCGGTATCACCTAACTGTAACTGGGTCGACTGCTTCAAACATGGCGGCCCTGAAACACCAGTTTGCAACATCCAGATAAATGCACATCAAAGCATGACGTTGATCCAAGATGCCTGTGAGAATGCTATGAGTTTATGTGTGTGCGAGAGCGTGCATTTGCGTGAGATAATGGCAATCCTTTGATGCCCGAGCGTGATTTGGTTCAAGCTTTCCTGGCGTATTATTCCGCTGTTGGCCTCCTGTAAAGAACTTTGATGAGGACCCAGAAGAGAAGACCCTCATTGCCTGCACTTACTGTTTCAATAATGGAATTGTTTTGGAGACTTCACCCCCGTCTCATCTTCTTCTCTTCCAGCCTCACATGCAGGCGGTCTTTCATCTATCTCTGCCATCTTCTTTCCTAGCATGCAACTGCTGAGACCGGCGACCCACGCCGCCACCTCTCGGAGGAAGCAGAGCTATCTGCACAAGTCGCCTCGATGACGCTCAGCACTCACATTCACTGACACAGGCAGCACGGGAGCTGAAGAGTACATCATTCATCGGGACCTACAGCAGTTGCTGCACATATAGATGACATTTAATAACATGGTACAGAATTTTAAATGAAAATCTAGTGGGCATCTAAAATGTAAAGCCACCATGTCTAAACTTTTGGATTATATTAGATTCAACTTTTTGCACATGCTGCTGAGACAACAAAATGCAGATTAGCATTCAACCAGAAGTACAAAAGCTGAAAAGTGCAAAGTAATGTTCATATGTACTGGTGGTAAAAAAGTAATTCATAGTAAACAGTAAGAGTTAGATATGAAAATGCTGGAGCAGTATGAACAGTATTACCTCAGACATTTTCTAATTCTACAGTGGGTTTGATGCACATGTATGAAAGTGAACTATCATGGCAATACATCAAATGTAATTGAGATATTTCAGTCTGGACTAAAGTGGTGAATCAACTAATTAATTGACAGACTGCCATCCCTTGAGTCGTGCTGCTAGCATGGCTAAGAAAACACGAGGGTCAGATTTTTCTTCAACAAATGGACAAATTGGAGACACACGATTTTCATTCCACATCATCAAAAACCAGCTGTATATCCACAAACCAAGATATGCTTTTTTCCGCCCAATAATTGCATAGTTTTAAACGTCATTTCTAACTTTTTAAAAGAAACCAAAATGGACTTTGTACCTTATTTGTTGGTCACCATCATTTGCACAAACCAGCGCCACTAATTGCTCGTAAAATTAAGAAATTGTTAAAGGGCCATACATCATTTTTCAGGCTGTGCCTAAGAAAGCGGCTGCTTCGAGTAATTACAGGGAATCAAAGGCCAAGTGGTGTAAGATCAAAGGAAGGCATTCTTCTGTAATCCTGGGGTGTTGCAAATCCTTTGTAATGCGGTCGCTGCGTTCCACCACTGTTTGACATCTATTTACTGTATAAAAAGGAACGGTGCCATCAATTATGGGCCTGCTAGTGCTGTTGTTTACTTTTGCCAAGCCCTGAGTGCCGGGGCCGGCTTTGTGAAATATAGATCTCCCCTCTCCCCTGTTTGCTCTCCGCAGTCGAAGGTGTGCTCCCTTGCTTGCCCTTGGCTTTGGGTTGGGGGTTGTCTGGCTGCTTCCTGGTCTGTGATGTAGGCTGAGAGATTAAGGGGGATGGAGTTTTGCCGGCTCTCAGGTTTTGTGTGTTTGTTCAGTGTTGAGATGTGTAAACTGACATGTTCCCGTCTGTCAGCCGGCTGCGGTGGCTGCAAGACTGGCTGCACGATTTCCATTGGTGCAAGAAGGAGTCAATGATTGGAATACTGGCATTAAACGGTTTGTAATGTCAGTAAAATTATGATTTTTGCACACTTCACTGAAATACTTAGTCACATAATCTATGTTTTCTCTTTTTCTACTTCATAGTTTAAGATGCATGAAATACCCAAATCTAATCTTCCAGAGCGAAAGCATCCGAACAAATGCTCATTAACGACATATGTTCAGGTGAAAAAAGACTTCTTGTCCGTCTGGAGCAAAGAAGGAAGCAGTGTGACGTTACAGTGCCCACTGAAGTAGGTTGGGGTGGTAGTCCTGTGTCATGATACAAAATATCAGGCTGCGTCACAGATGACCAGGGTTCACTTTGTGTTTCCTACGGACAGTTAATGTTGAAACCTTGAAAAAGTAGCATTTTAACCCAAACCGTGATCTTTTTATGAACCTTACCAAGTTGTTTTAGTGCCGAACCTTAACCAAACCTCAACCAGGCCGGTGTCAGATGAGAAAACATTTTCACTTTTGCAACTCTGAAATGTCCAACTGGAATATGCAGCAGTTTGTCTTTGTGACTGAGATGTGCAATGCATCAGGTGGCAGGCTAACCTGGTGATTAGACCTTTTACCTCTGTGTCTTGATGAAGAGTCTTTAAGCCCTGAGGGATCTGGATCTTTATCACAAGTCATTCATTTTATCTACGAGCAGAAATTCCATAACGATGATCTTAAAAGGAACACAATGACTTAAATGCAACCACACGCAACATCCTGCGTTTTGATCTTACCTCTGATCTTTGTTGCGTGTCATCTACGGCACTTTAAATGCTCAAATAAACTCGTTCCCTTTTTTGATATGAAACTGTGATACCGATAGAGATCAAAAGGAGCCAGATTTGAACCCACGCCTCTGACCTGGAGTCAGACTGTGTTTACCTATTGTCTGGTCGTGTTCCTCGCTGTGAGGCTTGGCCACAGCTGGTAATGGTGGAAGTTTGGCGTGGACAACCAGTCCACTGCACACATTTCCCAGCGAATGGAGAATTTGTGAGTGAGAGCCTTTAATTTTCTAAAAGGCGGGTGGATCAAAGATATGATATGATTAAAGGAGAACTGAAGCACGCTGTTCCATGTGGAATAAGTGGACAAAGGCTTCTTTCAGGAGCCTCCTTTACATGTTTTGTTGTATGTGCTCACCCTCTTTGAGTATTGAAACAAGTGATTTTATCACAAAAGGTGCTTTACTCAATGATTTTAGTCTTTTCATTTATTTCGTTCTATTTTTACATAAATTCAATCCCCTTCTGTTGTTAATAGAGCTAAAAAAATACATAACAAGCATTACTTCACTGTATTCAAGCCACCAGCAATTAAAAAAAATGCTATTTGAAAAAACACTGATTGCAGCACTGTTAATTGTGTTGTGTAAATAATAATAACAGAAGAAATGAGACTTGCCACCACCTTACCTGTCCTGCCATACTATGCACATGGTATCATATTATCAGAGAATATTGACACATCCTCCATAACGTATGTTCTGCTCCTTAAAAAGTGAGCAGGGCACCATGTGATCCCACAATATGCTCACTTAAATGAACTGGTTTTGGAGAAAGAGTTCCCTTTGATGACGTCGCAGGTAAAAGTCATCAGGTTTCCTGCCTTGTGATTAAGTGTTGTTTATCTCTGATTTCTAGCTTGGGGTAAAGGAGTTGGTCGTATTCCCAATTACTGGTCTTTACAGACAACAAGGACGCTACATTAACTCATCCTTTATCAACTGAACTTAAATCATGTTACATTCCTGTTTCATCAAAGATCCCTAATCGGCTCTCCTGCTGCCAAAGCTTTGATAAGACAGAGGAGCGGGTCCGCTGAGAACCGACTGGGCGCTGAATCATCTGTAGGTGGTCTAATCATCTCAGCTCCTCACCCGGACTCATCTTCACTGGCATTCCCCCCGTGGTGACATCACTACAGTCTGCGACACACAAACACACAAACACACACACATACCGCATATGTGGTGGTGCTGACCCAAGAAGACGAATCAGAAAAGCCGCGGGGCTCGGCCTGCCCGACCGACAGAACCTAATTTTCCCTCAAATTGCACCTCTGATCAGCGCAGAGTTTCCTGCAACAATTACATTGACCCCAAGCCCTCATTAGCAAATAGTGTGGAGGAGAGAAAGAAGAGCAAGATGTTTAATTCAGAGAGCGTTTTTCTATCTCGCATCATGTCTTGAGGCTTCTTCTCAACATCACCGTCTGATTAGTGAGGTTCTGCATCATGTGCTGGAAGTGTGACGGTGAGGGCGCTTACAGTAAAGTGGGGGTCATGGTGCCACGTCCCTCACAAGATGCCCGTTTGAGCTTTTGACAAATGCATAGACTGATTGAGAAAAGAGATGTATGCCATTTAAAAGAACACCCACCATTAGGAATCCAGTTGCAGACATGAAAGTACAGCGATTTAAAGTAGTGCATTTAGGTTGTTAGCTATTTTTGGGGTCTTTCTTTCTTTCTTGCCTTGAAAGATGAGGGACTTGTGGAAATGTTAACTCGTATTGCTACAACTCTGAAAACGTGGCACAAAAGCATTCAATTAGGAGGCTCATATTTCTCCTTACTATGCTCACACACAAAGACAAACCCATTCACACACAGGCCGACTCTTTTAAAAGACAGCATGCACCTGGCATCATGGAGGTCAGGTACAGGACAACTACGGTATCATGTGTTTATTATCTTTTATCTGCCCTAGCAGCAAGGCTTTATGAACGGCAGGGTCCACCACTTTGTCCAGACTGAAATAACAACTGTGTGATTGCTGTCACATTTTGTACAGACATTCATGGTGCCCAGAGGATGAAACCTAATGACTTCAGTGATCCCTTCCCTTTAGCTTCAGCGCCACCAGCAGGTCATAGTTTTCACTTATCCAATGAAATATCTCAAGATTTATTGGGTGGATTGGTACCTTCCTGGTTCAATATATTTTAAAGATTTTGGTGGTCCCCTCCATGAGGCAGACATTTGTGGTTTTGAGTTACAACTATTGGACTGATTGCCATGAAATTTGGTGATCCCGTGAGTTTTATTCTAGCGCTATAATCAGCTAAAAGTTGGATGCTTACTTATTGAGGCATAAATTAAAACAAAACAATTCCCAGACAGAGAAACCACAAAATAACTTAAAGTCTCGAATTAGGATATTCATCAGTGTTGTCATCTTAAAATAATGATGACTCTATTTTTGCTGTGCTCAAGCTAACTTCATGAGCATGTGTCACCGCACCCACGTCTTGTTTGCAGAAAAATATGATATTAGCACTGACTACAAGGTGATTTGCTAAGATGGACAGTTTAGCGATGTAGGACCTTGATTCATCCCCAAACCACGGGGGGGGGGCCTCCAAGCTAGAGCTGGAAACTGTTATAATTCATCCGTGCTGCTCCAGGCCAAACAGCTCCCACTTGAGTCAGCATGATCTACGAGTGTCCGTGAGCCCCCGACACATGTAAATGTTCACCAAACTAATTGGTGCCACAACAGTCAGGGGTTTTAAATCAGCAGTTGTATCACCTGTTGCTTCAAAAGGGAGTAGGGAGCGAGAGATTACTTTATGATTTGTTTCAATTTCTCCGTTTTATATCTATTTGACTGAGTGCCGGTTTGATCTTTGATCTGTGTTTTTTCCTGGTATTTTAACTTCATTTGAAGTTACATTCTTAAAGTCAATATTCTCTTGAAATATGACGCCTTTAAAAGGTTTTAGATGGAAGGAAAGACAATTATATTCCCACGGCTTGAACATGCACACAACAGAAACACTGTAAATGTGCAACTCCAAATAAGTGCTTTAATATGTTATTTACTCTAACTCTATGGCAGTGATGGTGCATAAGGATTTAGGGAGTAAAAGAAAGAGAAACTTAAAAAAAACACACACAAAAAAGTATAAAGCAAATGATGGAAATGTTTGGCTGGTCATGAAGAAGCAGTTTTATTTTGCAAACTCCACCCCTGTAATTTTTAGAGTTGACAAGAAAACATGAAGGCAGGCAAAAAAACTGCAAGGAAAGCAAAACACTTTTTCACAAGACAACACAAAAGGTCAGGTTACATTTTCATCCAACCAGATGATGCCTTGCAGTATTAAGCCAAAAAGGCAGTCATGGCAGTTTGTTTTGCTTTTCTCCAACCAAGTGTTTTGGGTCCTCAAAAAGGATGACAAAACAATCTCTCACACAGCATCAGTATACCTCTGGCTTATTGGTCGAACAGTTTAACCAAGCTTCCAGGAACACCACAGCGCTGTGAAGCAATGTTGGCCAATGTTTCCTCATACACCATCAATACAAAAGAATGAAATGAAATTACTCTATTTTGATGACATGCTATGCCTCTCGAAAGCCCATTTCACACATACCCTACAGCCCTGAACTTATTGAGAGATCGCCCCGAGGAGCGATATGTGAGAACGCAAACGTCTGAATCCGTTGGACCTGGATACGAAACGGACTTTACCCTGCCAGCTCCGGAGTACAAAGTCTGTGTGACGTCCAACTGAACCCATGTGTGAATAGAGGCGCTTATTGTCTGGAGAATTCCTAGCGAGGGAGTGAGTGTGTTGATGAAGTTTCATTGGTGATGTGCACGAAGACGCCGACGAAAATGTGTAACTGGAGAGACGACGAAACACAGGGACTTTTGTCGGTCAAGGTCGACCCCCGAAATCAATTGTATCAAGACTGTCCTCTGACAGAATTAGACTCAACAATGTATACGCCTGTCAAACACAGCATGCTTTCATTTATCTTTGCTGTGTAAACTTGACACCATACCTAAACTGTCATATCAAAAATGGGTGGGGATGGAGTCAATATTTTACCATTGCTAAAGAAAATATTAACATATTTCCGTAGTGATCTTGCGCTGGCTGCCACGCTCATCGGGGGAAAATAGAAACTCTCAGTTTGTTTGGATGACGTTAAATCTAATGTCCTCGCGGTGCTCTTTGATGTCCAAAGTTTGTGTCAGCGTGTAGAGACAGCTAATGCAGCCCATACCTGAACTGTACCTGAATGACAAAACATGTTGGAGAAGCTGTCCACACAGAAATGATCTATAGAGCATTACAAAAGGCAGACACGGATTTTGACATCCCTTTGGTCAGTTGAGTTGTTACATCGAGGGATTGCAGACTGCACGACTTCACTCAGAAACTTCATAGGTGATCACAGTAAACTCTCAACTTTACCTCCATTCTCCACTTCAAAACACTGAGTTCCAGTTTGAGAAGACTCCCTTCAGTTAATCATGCCAAGCTAAGAGCTAACTAGCTAGCATGTTAGCCACCATCAGATTACCTACATGTATGATTGTGTGTGTAAATAAGATTTGACAGCAGGGGTTACCGGAGACCATCTTGGGATGAGATCACAGCCACGACACCAAATGGGGCCAGAGGCCTGCAGGGGCCTATACCCCACTTCCTACCCCTCTGCTTCCAACGCCCTCGCTCGGACCACACCCATCTTCCAACTCGGCCTTCATTTAGATCTCAACTACACACCTGTAAACGGCTCCTGTGGTAGTTTTCGTTACAGAAGGCGTCTCCAGGTCCACATTTTGTCATGATGACTCACACAATACCAGCCACATGCTGCAGCTGGTATTAATTAAATAACCCATTCCCTATCAACTCTGCAGTTGCATTTGAATGTTGATCTTTTAATGCATATACGTGGTATTTTATGTAAATGAGCAGCTGGTTTAGCGCCATATATTTTGCAGAAAACTCCTTTCCAAATAATATCTCAGTTTAATTGTTTGGTTTTATTTTGCTGCTATGCATCTGCATTCCAATACAGTATGGAAATAAATACAAAGTCTTGTACTACGTTTTGTCAAAGTTATGTTACTGTTCCATTATAATGCAGTGCAGTCTGTCAAAGCATTGCTATGCAAGAAAAATATATTTAAAAATATAAACTATAGTAGGCCTATTGCTGAACTTGCTTACTAGCAGCATCAATATGCATCAGATGTGTGCATTGGACAGTTGGCAACAAAATCGCCAACATTAATGTCATTCATAATGTCTCCAACGTGAAAACATTTCCCTCATCTGCTTTCTCCTCCATCTTGTCCGTAACTATAAGGGTGACGGTGATCCCCATTGTCTTACGTCAGTGACCAGTTTGCAGTTTTTGTCCAGCCTTAAACAGACCTTTCAAACCAAGTCTCTCCAAAAGTCAAGTCACACCCCAATATGCAGCCAGGATTTCATGCAGAAACACAACTACGAATGAGAATTATGGTCTCACAGCTATTTCATGGCACGTACAATGGATTATAAGATAGACAAAAGTATTTATAGTTCATATCTGAGGCCCTGAACTCTTCTGTTACTCACTGTGTTTTTGTAAGCACTTCTGCTTGGTGAAACATACCTGGCTGCTACTAAACGTATCCTGGCAAATGTTGGACAACTCTCAGCAAGTTTTCTGTTCCTGCATTGCTTTTTGACAGTACAAATGGTCTCAGAGGCGAACAATACAAATGTCCAAATGAGTTGTCATAGTCAAATGCATATGCCATCTTTCAGTCAATCATCTCGCCCAACGTGTAACCTTGCTCCTACGTGGCAAGCCGACACCACTTTTGTGTTCTTTCAAATTGTTTTTATCCTTTTCTGTACGGCTGACACATCAGTTGACTGACACGCTGATCAGGTACCTTTGCACATGCTCGTTCTTGCTCCCTGACACACGTTGAAGCCGACTTGCCAGCAGAGACGGTGGTGCTGTCACTGCAGACACCTGATTAAAAAAAAGTTGCAAATAGTTTGCAAGCAGATATGTGCCGGCTCGTCGGCACAGTCGAGGGGCTTTTGTGGTTAAACAAGAGGCAACTGAATCCAGTGAGCGTGGAGACGGAGGGAGAGTGAAAGGCAAAGGTAGACAGGGAAATGCATGCGCCAGCAAATGTGTTCTCGAGGACGCTTAACAACAGAGGCGATTTTGTGAAAAGTAGAAAATGAAAAAAGAATTCTGCACTTTTACTACTAGCCCAGTCGGCAGGAAAAAAATTTGGCATTGTGCGATTTTGCACGAATACATTGAATCTCGACGATTTCACATTCGTCAGAGCAAGTGACACGCAGAGCAAATGATGTAGTATATGGAGCGGACGTTATTGAAATACATGGTACGAAAGATTCGGGGCATAACAATAAGTATAACAAGCGAAAGAGTCAAACAGGACTTTCACCCAGGTGACTGTTGTTCGTGTCCCGTGTGAAACCAAAAGTAAAATGTTGACTGTCGGTTGTCACACCAGTTACGTAAGAAAGTCCGCTAAGGGCACTCATGTATTTGCACGAGTTATGTTGTTACTGTTGTTACGTTGGTTGTTTTTATAAAGCACAAACCATCTTTTTTGCAACCGTCACCAAGTTTTGTTGCCTAACTTAACCAATCGTTTTACAACGATAACCATGCGGTATTGTGCGGTATTGTGCGTTTCTGCTAATGTTATGGGAGGCTGATATGATATGTATTCATGAAACATTTTAGGCTTAGAAATTACATCAATCAATGGCTACCGTGGTTTGCAGAAAAGCCAACATATTTTCCGGGAGACTGGTTTTGCACTGCAGGATGTGGGAAACAAGCCATTTTTAGAACAACACATGCAAGAGAAAGATTCAAGAGTCTCAATGACAGAGGGAAGCAAAAGCTGTTCAACCACAGGAACATTTTAAACATAACAAATGCATTATTACAAAACCTTTGAAATGCATCCTTTTTGATATGATTAAGTGTTTAATTCATTAATTCGGGCAAGTTTACTGTTGTTTTATTGTTTTATTTCTTAGCTGTGTTTAGCTTTGTGTGTTATACAAATTAAGCAACCACCCCAACAATGTCATTGTAAGTTCTGTCTTGCAATTAAACACCACAAGACAATGAAGAACTGTTTCCCAGCTCTGTTGTGACTACAGCCGCCCTGTTGTTCTCCACGCTCAGATGGGAAAAGTCAGTTCAGTTTAGGAATCACACTCCTGCAAACTGGCAAAGCCAAACGAACATTCTAACGTCTCCATCGTCGTTCCAGAAGATGATTTCCAATGCCACCCAAGGACTGCAACAAATGACTCAGTATTTCTGAGCATCAAAGCCGCAGTGTGCAATGTGGCGTCTGACCTGCGAGGTCGCTGGACTCCATGACATCAGAGCCAGTATCACGTCATGGTCAACCTGAGCCCCTGAGTGCTAATTAACACCAGACAGAGGGATCATGGACAAAGCTCAGGGCATTACCATCCATCACTGAGCAGCTTAGTTTGTTTATTCGCAGATGTAGAAGAGAGAATAATCACAGATTGTGCAAATTAAGAGGAAAGAAAACCCCATGGGATGTATAAATGAACAAATAAAAAGGTGGGTAAACTTAGTGTAGGAGGTTTCAGCATCTGCTACATCCCAGCATCCCTGCCACAGTCTCCTGAGCTGATTACACTGCAGCACAGCACTCCAGGCTCCTCTCTCATGTGACCCAGCGGCCCGTGAAGTGTCATCAACCTTTTATGAGATGGATGGGCCCAGAACAGAGGCCTAAAAGCTTGTACATGAAAGAGACAATGTTTGCTTTGCTGCCTTTAAATGGACTTGGAGCAGAGCAGTGGAGAGACGACGACATGAAGACAGAGAAATGGAGGAGAGCAGATGCAACGGTTTCGTGGAAGATCGTTCTCTAAACAGTGAGCAGCGAGTCCTCCCTGTGCTTTTAAAGGTGAATTAATGTAGATTCCGGACGTATTTTAAGTCCGTCTGTGACGTCTCGACTCACCGGCGAGGTGGAATTTCGTAGGGGTGCGAGAATCTTGCCGTAATGGGCATTCCAGCGCCGCAACATTACCACTGTTTCCCAACAATCAATCATGGTCAGTGTGCTTCAGGGGGAGAAAGAGTGAAACGAGGCTGCAAGGGTCCGTCGCTGTTGTGCGTGAGCTGTACTGTAGGTGGTATTTACAACGAACAAATTGTCAATCACATCAATCTAAAAAACAAATCTATCGCTCCCCAGTTGCCTAAAATAAATGCTGTTTAATGCAGGCCAGAGAGGATGAATACACATTGTTACACCAGATAAGCAGTCTAATACCTATACAGTCCATCCTTATACCTTAGGAAGTTATCTTAAGCTCTATGTCACGTATAAATCAACGAGAGGGAGCAGAACACTGCCAAGGTTAGGAGTTTAACTCCCTCTGTGGCCACCCATATTAAAACATGTATGCAACCACAGTGCTGCAGTCAGTCTGTTCTGGATTAAAGCGTCCACCGAACTACACTACAATATCTAAACAGCCATGTAAAGTTTCTCTCAATATTGATGCCAGTGACCACAGCAGAGGAAGGTTTGCAGATATCAGCAGTTTTCCTGTGTGTTGTGGTGCTTCTCAAAAATAATATATGAATATAATATAGGTTACATTTGTAGGAGGCTTTACTGTGTCAGAGAAAGATCCTCTATAAACAAAGACGTCGCATTACAAGCTGCACCAATGGTATGGGTCTGGGCGCGGTTTAATGCATTTACATTTTCTTTTGCTAACATTACAGCTAACAGACATCATTAGTTATCGCAGGTGTTGGCGGATGGCAGTTGAGATTTGATGAACATTTTGACACAGTTTGGCTCACGTTAATGCGAGGGCCAGTTGTACGAGAATTAGTTTGCAAAGACAAAGACGGGTTCTCCGACAAAGTTCATTTTTTCCTGATTTGTCTGTTTCAAAAAGAATGCCATTTTAGCGTCAGAATGCTTGCAAGATATGTGGCTTGTGAAACACGTGTCCAATGTTTACTTGGGTGGTGAAAGAATCAGTCATAATCTGTGTTCACATTCACTTCTCCCATTGGAGTTGATGGACTCAGGACCTGCCACCGGTCTCCTAAAGGGGGAAGGCAGTAGCGTCACACAGATACAGGAAACTCACTCTCAGGGCCTCAGCTCCTTTCTGAACCATCTCTGACTGTGTTAAAGCTGCAGCTAACAAAACAACTTATCGAGTCAGCTGCTGAGTAACTGTAAAAAGAGCAAGACAAACATCGAATATTCATATCAAATATTCTCGCCATAAAAGGAAACCAGACAGAGGCTGACTCATTCCAGCATTTTGCATTGTAATGCACAACATATCTGCTCTCACTGACTCATCTCTGTAATGTAAAGGAGACTTTACTGTTTGTGTCATACAAGCTATCCTAAGCTGTGAGAGCGATTGTTACAGTTCCCACTGGACACTGATAGAGGACAATCAAAGGCATAACTTTTACTTCATCACTTACTTTGTTCCCTTTTGATGGCCACCACCCATTTCATTAGACACACAATGTGTGCACACACCCTCCTGTTGCACATCAGAAACACTAACAAACTTCCCCATGCATGCTTAGGGTCTCTTGCTGTCAATGACTTGCACATTGCAGACATAATGTGCCCTATATTGTGCATTTAAAAAAACAATCTAATCCAGTCATGTGCAAAACTTACAACTGCTTTAGTTTTTTCCATCCAGCGTATTGCAGAATTACACCTCATCTTATCTCAATTTACATCATAGAAGTCACGCTTTCCTTATTCATTTCTCATTCATTCTTTTGTTTTCATCAATTTTGCTGGTGATATTCAAGCAAACAAATCAGCACGTACATGAAGGTTTTTTAAAGATGGGATAACCCGCTGAAAACAGGCAATAGACTCTTAACCACAGCGAGAATGTTGTGCCGTTGCACTTTTTTGCTTTTCTGGTGTGTCACGTTCGACGTCGCAGGCAAGCTGGACGCATGGTTAGTAAACAATGAAAAGATGTTACCTTAGATTTTTATCGGCTTCTTATTCAGTCTCCCTTTCAAACTCTCAAACCGGAATTGGTGGTTGTTGAAAGAGTGAAAAGACGAACAAAGACGGTTTCGATGAGTTTCATTTTGTTTCAATGAAGTGTGTTTTACGATCAGCAAGTAAAATGACTGTTTCTGTCAACGGAGTCCTGGGACTTAGAGGAGCGCATATACATTGCTTGTTTTGTAGGTTAATACATCATGATTGTCCAAATCCCTGTTGCTTTTATTTATTACTCATTCATTTCAGCGTGCTTGTCACAAAGCATCGCGCTGAAAAGGCTACGAACGTGTCCAGTCGGGCGTCATGTTTTCAACACTGCTGATCGGAGACGGAGACGATAATTACTCTTGACTTCTGCAGAATCATTTGTCCTATGGATGAATACAGATTGCAACTTTTTCCACTGCAGACAAAAGCCAGATGTTACTGGGTGTATTTTGTCCAGAGGCTTCAGAAACGTAAGTCAGAGTGCATGTACTTGAGATATTTCTTCCTCCACAATTCTTTTTTTAAAAGCAGGGCCATGTGATCAGCAAGGAAACGTCACTACGTTAGGGATGCTTTGCCTTAAAGAGGTATTTTAGTGGATGCTGAACTATAGGTGTGATCTACAGTATATAGTTTTCTTCAGGCAGTTTCAGTGAAATGATATTACTCCTAAAAAGACTAACTTTCTGGCAAACTCCTGATGAAACGGACGATTACATGACAAACGTTTGTGGACCCTTTGCTGTTCGAAAAAGATCTGATCCTCGTTGGAAAGCTGTAAGTGGAGTTGAAGTATTGAAGTACTGGGCAGCTCCTGACTATTTGACAGTGACACTGCACATACGCACATTATGACATCGCTGACGGCCGGCACATGTGCTCCACTTGCTGTCAGATCACGTTCAATCCAAACCGAAGAGGGAGGCGGACAAAAGGGCGTTCACCGCCGGGTTCCAAACATACTCAGCTAATCAGGAACTGCCCTGCTTGGAGACAGAATGAATAACAGTATGCAGTGATAAGGTCACCAAATGAAATAAAGCTGGAATCGAGAATCTGAAGCCGATGTTAATCCGTGACCAACAAGATTAGAGGGCTTCCACTCAACATACAGTGTGGGTCGCTGGAGGATTCACTCAGGGACCGGAGCTGTACTGGACACAGAGAGGAGCCTGACTTGCGGCAAAATGAAACATCCACCTTAAAATGGAAGTTATATACTGGTGAACCACTCAAGTAGAGCGGGTCACGCTGTAAAGGTAGGCTCTGTGGTTTGATTCTCAGATAAAAGCATAAAGTCGATACACACTCAACCCCAAACTGATCCTGAGGAGCAGTGTGTGAGAGAAGACTTTCTATTTAAATGGACAACGCATCTCCACTTCCTCCCACTGTACAGACATGAAGCCAAAATATTCCCGACACAGAGGCTGCCATCTTGCACTTTTGACGTCATTTTGAGCCATACTGGATTACTGGATCGGCCTACAGGGCACGGGCCAAGGGGCCCAAAGTGACAGGGGCCGCCGTGGCATTCACCTACAGAATGCCACTCAAAGAGACAAGTACCAACAAGTGGAGACTCAAAAATAACCACGAAGAAACACAAAACAACTGCAAATAGACACAAAATGACGACATAGACAGAAAATGACCAGAATGTGGCCTTAACTTATTAGCGTGAGAGCATCACAGCTGTCAATAATAACGTCACACACCCTTTTTTATAGCATCAAATAATGAAAACCAAATTCATCAGAAAAATTTCAAATTGGGAAATTAGGAAAAATGTATTTGACGTATACTTTTATTTTTTTTAGTTGTCCCATCCGCTAATATGGAGGGGGCGGGGTTTATGACCTATACTGCATCCCGCCACCAGGGGGCGATCGATATGTTTCAGCTTCACTCTTTTGGGATAGACAGACCCCCCAACCCAGGAGGGGGGGGGGCGGGGGGGGGGGGGGGGCTTTGCACTGCGGTCAATATGTAAATACAACAAATATACGGTTAGAAAAGCACCTGGTACACAAAGTCCCTCAATAGTTTCATAAACTGTTTACATTTTTACACCGCATGCATGTAGGTGTTTTACTTTGAAAGGACCGATTTGGGTTTAATTAATTAAACCACAGCGAAGATACTTCAAAAAGTATTGGCTGAGCCTTTCCTCTTCAAAGGTTTGTTTGAGGATTACAACTTGTTTTCTTTAGTGACCTGAGATTAAAGTTTTTTATGGGAATCTTCAAGAAATCTGAAACACTCAGTGTTCTTCGTACAGCGAAAAGCACAAAGAGACAGTGAGAAGACTGTGTGTCTGGTAGAAGCTGTGCAATATGCAAAACAAGTCTGTCTTTCCCAAAAGCAAAGGCCGCCTCGTCTCTGAAAAGGTTCCATACATGAGGTGGCGAGGAGAATGCCACACAGGCTAAAGAGACGAACTGGGGAGAGGAGAGAATACACTTTCTCCCTCCCTCTCCTTGCTCAGTGATCCAGCACGGTGAACACAAAAGCTACTGTTTGCCAGTGTGCCGAGGAATCCAACCAGTTACCTCAATGGCAGAAAAGCCTCCAAAGTGCTTCCCATAGAAAACACGGGCCTGTAAACGACGCAATGGATGAAAACTCAGTGAGACGCGACTCGATGGAAAGTGAGATGCGTCATTTGACAGAAACAACAGTTAAGGATCATAAAACTCAGGGTCCACTTACAATTATGGATCCGACAATACGGTACGGTTTAACAAAATGAATGTCAAGGTATCACTTCATCACAATGACATGGTCAGTGTCTTAAACCCCTTGCACAACAGGGTGAAAGGTTCCAGTATTTCGTTGGACGAGCATATGTCGTCACTCCGGTCCAGATTTATTTCCTCAGGTCCTCTATGAACCACCCACAATCCATGATGAATCCTCAACGCTGTATGCTGCTTTTAGAGGAGCATAATTCTTGCAGGCTGAGGTTTTATTTTGTTTTATCACCCAGTGTTTATCCTGGGAACACATCTCCACTCGACGAATTACACATCGAAATGGGGGATGACATTTATCTTGATCGGAGGGAGATCTGTCTGCAGCTTTGTGCCTGAACATCTCAGTCGGAGGAAAAAGAAGCGCTCGCAGAATGAGAAACAAATTATCGGCGAGATAAGACCCGATGATGGGGTTTACAAGTACCACCGCATTCATGGAGTTCTTCTCCATCAACACAGGTTTGTGCTGCAGCATACACCTTGTCAAGGCTTGATGGCTGAGATTACGGGGTTTAAGTAGAAGATGTGGCCTGCTATGTTACAATGCAACAGTGATGAGATTCAACAGTGATGAGATGAAGTTATGAGTCTCCAATTCTCAATGGCATTGAGAAGCCGATCGTACTTTATCAGGGAAGAGTTGATTTAAGGCCTTGACTTGCTAAACACTTTCACAGATTACATATTTTAGAGATGAAGTCCGAGTAATGGATTCTTACTTTCCGCTACAAAAATAGATATATGGCATTTAAGAAATGCAATTCAGTGTATCTTATTTTTCACCTGTAGCAACTGTCTCTCCTGCATGTGTTTTATTTAGACCTGCATTCCAACTGGCCCACATTTAGAGGAAGGTTTATCATACCTGTCATACTTTCAGAGACATTTCCCTCCCTCATGAAGCCTAATATGCTCAGTCACATTCTCATGGATGAGACCACACAGCCTCTTATACAACGGACAGTTGCAGCCAAGCCACCTGATTGGTCACTGATGCGTTACTGCCGCTCCGGTAATCCCACAATGCACCAGCTGGATGTGATGAAAAATGGAAATGGTGTCGATACTAACTCACGGTAACGAGGGAGCTCGAAAGACAATCTGTCTTGCTCCTCCACTGTGTCAGCCTCATATTTGTAATTTATTCGCACTGACTGAATGGTACAAGGCCACGCCATCGGTGTCCACAAACATATGTTGAAGAATCCTCTCTTGGATTTTATGGCTGCTATAAAGAATGTGCGCTGAATCGTCACTGGGACTCTCAACGCTCTGCTCAAATACGCTGTCTGCCCACTGGGCTACTTTGTTATCCCGAACACATCTCGTCACTGCACAGTATGTTTTCCTTTTTTTAAATTTCTTTCCTGCCTTTTTTTGTTTCAGTGCAGTTTATGTCTCGTAAAATTCTTCTCTTCTGAGTTATGCATCTGTCAGGACCAAAGATAGAAACAGCATGTTGTTGGTAGCTCTGCAAAAGCTCTTCGAGAGGAGGCCACGGCGGATGGATGTGACTCTGAGACAGCAGCAACACTGGAGGTCCAAGCAATCGGCTGGACAGGCACTGCACTGGTATTAAAAGACAACAACAAAACTATCTGCACAAATGGACAGCAAAGAAATACACTTCACCTCACGTAATGGCCCAGATAACAGAGAGCTGAAGACCAGCTCAACAACATTTAGGATCACAGCATCCTGCTTATCAAAGTGTCTGATTGATTGATTTAATGATGTATTTGGAATCTGTGGAAACATTTCAGGTGCCTCGAGAAGACCTGATGGCGTAGCCGGATGAATATTCCAACGTCACAGATTGGAGGGTGTTTTGTTAAAGGAAGGCGGGTTTAATTCTGAGCTCGGCACCGCACCTCTCCAGCATTACATAAAGCGTGAGCCTCGACTCTGCACCGTCCAATCGTAACGAGGCTCCACGAGAACATGGCTGAGCGAGGCTGAACATGGCTGTTTTGGAGGGCTGCTCTTCAGATCTTCATGAATGTTATCCAGAAGTAGTGGAAGCAGTATTCAAATCTTTGACTTAATAAAACATTGCAAGACCACTAAGGAGCTAAGGATGTACTATGGGAGCATTTGAACTGTGGGTTTATATTTAACAATGCGTCATATTCCATAAACTGTTCATGTCTGTGTAGAATCCATAGAATTATGATTATAGTTGTGAAATGCATTTGGTGGAGTTAAAGTAGGAAGTACATTAAAACTAGGCTTGGTAATGTTCTTCAAAAACATTTTTTTGACATAAAATCTCTTTCATCCTATTTATTTTGCGCCTCATTCCCCCCCCCCCCCCCCTTACATCCTCCCCCATCTCTCCTGTCACTTATTGAATCAAACATTAAACGGCTCCTCGGCTTGATCACGGCAAATCAAATCACATCCAAATACCATCGCTGTCATCGGCTCTGTTGTTAAGAGTGATGCCGCTCTCGTCCGCACTCTTTGCATATTTTTGGTGGAGTGCAGCCAAGTGAAGTAGCTACAGTGAATTCACAGAATATCGTTTTCAGTCACTCATACACTTGTAACTGCCACTAGGAACTCGTAGAATATTGGGATTTTAAAAAGGTTGAGAGACACAACGAGGAGGAAAGAAAAGACAGAAAGTCAAACCACACACACGTGGAGTTGCCCAATATTTACCAGCCGTCCCAACGTGCTCCTCCACACAATGTATGATTAGCATGTTCAAGAACCAGAGTGTTGAGGGTTACCTCTAAACTGCCCATGTTTTTTTGCAGACAGAACTGGCTTCAGCTCAGTTTAGTTGAGCTTGGTTCAGTTCAGTTTAGGCCAGATTTGGTTTAAGTAGTAAACATTTTGCATCAGCCCCACCATCAGCGACGGAAGGATCCAGCTCAGGCCTCAGCTGGGACCCCGCTCAGTGACAGGCCGATCATTGTCTCTCCACCTCTGTGCAGCGGCCCGAGGATTCTTTGGAGATTGAATAAACGCAGGTGAGTTACTGCTTTGACAGGGAAGTGAAATATTCCTATATTGTATAAACATTACATCACCCTCGCTATACGCTGTAACTGGCAATTGTCCACAAGTTATTCGATGGAGGAATCCGATGCTTTGTCTCTGGGGTCTCAGTGTTCCTCTTTGCGGCTCTTTTTAAACTGACAGACAAACTCCGATGGGACTTCGTTTTTAGATAGATTTCTTTCTGATTACAGTGATAAAACATCACTATTTGCAGCAATTTTTTTTAAATATTTGTGCTAAAGAAAATTGTTGAATCCGGTGGTGTTTGTGATAAATTGTAGTAATATGTATGAGGTTGTGAAAGAACTTAGAGAAGTTTATTTGTTTTCCTCACCCATACACTTCAGGTTCCTTCAAACAAATGGATAGTTTTCTTTATTCGATTTTAAATGCTTCAGTTTTAGTAAAAACGGATCAGCTTTTCCTGAGCAACACAGCTTATAGGTCACCACACTGTACTTACATCAACGTTTGTTTGTGGAGATACATTTTACCATCTGAACCCTCCAGTCACCTCTGTACTGTCCCTTCAGACACTGAACAGCACAAATCCACTGGGGTTGATGACGGACAAATATTATCGTCATCTACAAGATAAGCTCTGTTTGAGACCAAGACATTTTCTTTTATTATACCTCTTGTCACTTTTAAAACATTCCACTTATTTTGTCTGTCCTCCACTCATCCATAAAAATCGGATACAATAACCAGACTTAAACACTTAGGAAGCAACTGAATAACTTTCCTTTTATTGGTCACACAGTAAATGCTCCCTTTTTACTTGTGTGGTGCACTCTTCAATGTAAACCAGACGCTTAGTTCAAGAAAATCTGTGGGAAATAAAAAGAAGACCACATTCAAAACAAAAGGTCAGAAATCTGTGAAGGCATCTATATCATATTTTCCCTCCCTGGGGAGAAGACGTTGACACAGCCACACATCTGCAGAGCTTTCCTGACACTGTCAAGTGATACTTTTAAAACACTGTTGTGGTTATGATTAAAGTTATGCTCAAGGATGTGTGAGAAAGTATTTCAACATGCATTCTCAAGCTAGGAGGAGGATGCAGGATGTTGCCATGATGTTTCATTGTGGATGAGATGGAGAACAATGTAATCGGTCCATTCTACTGTCTGTCTGTCTTTTCTTTCCACAAATGTCAGAACAAAAAAAGCTGTGAATAAAAAGTGAATCTTTTCAGGATACCTCTGCCACATCATCACCATTTCTTTTCTATTGGAGGTAATCTACCTACCGACCTAGGAGCAACAATTCCACGCGACATGGAGTCATTTGACTTTGTGTTAATGTCAAGAAATATAATTCCATGCATGTTTGAGAGATTTCCCAAACTGCAAGGCTAACTCGCAATTCTGTCTGCAGCTTCCATGCAGGAATATATTCATGCTTACTGTCTTAAGCATTGTGTTGTTTTCCCGTGGTGCATTGTGGTCACTGCTAATTGCTACTGGTGCACTGCTGGTGCGGGTGCGGACAGCTACGTTAATTCTTGAACACACATGTAGTCACCAGCCATGTAAATCATTGATCTTAGTAAGAAGCGGAGGAAGGCCCTGATCAGTGTGTCTTACCAGGCTTTTTGTAAACATTTTAAGAAGATTGAAGTGTGTTGCTCGCTGCTTTTGCATTTTTGAGCTGCTCACTTTTTTCCGCTCTAAGCACCTTGCTTTTTTGCAGGAGTGCCCTGAATGCCTCATGGGCCTTGAATAAATGCCACTCAAAGCGAAAAAGCGGCTGACATCATCATTTTTCTTTTGCTGGATACCTTCAGCTGTATGAGTTTAAAACCAGACCATGATCTGAACAGAGAACAGCGGGAGGCAAACGCTACGTGAGATTTCGGGTACCGGTAAGTTGTTTTCATTCAGTTAAACTGTACCATCAACTATTAGACAACGTGCAGTTTATGGTTTGTATTGAGTTAACATTAGCACTCATTTTGGGGTTGTCTAGCAACAAAAACGTAAAAAAGACGCAGCAAACTGCATGAAATGTCCTATTTGATCAAGCAAATTTTAAAGGGGCACAACAATTAATTTGGCGCCCCCCAGTGGTAGTATGAAAAGCACCGTGGCAGACAGTGAATCGTGAATACGCTGCGGCAATTTTGCACCAATTCTAATATTTCAACAAACAAAATTAACATCAAAATCATTTGAATTATTCTCTATACAATTTTACACATAGTGTCTTCAATAAAACTAGCTGTGGAATTGTATCTGGATACACTGAGGAATGGAGTCAAATCACTTCTTGTTCATTGCTATTTATTTCTGCTGCAGGTATTCATCATCTTCCTCACAGCGTGGTCAAATCATCCTGGACTGAGGTAGTCTGCTCTCCCATCGATAACAGCTGACGGGTCAGCAGGAGCTGCTGTAATCTGATCATAGATCATTTGCAGGGTCGTACATCAACAGCTGTATGAACTCCTCTAACTTCTTGTACGACCGTTGTGCAAACAAAAACCTTTTGACTGGTCATCCGTCACTATCTGTGCAACCTTTACATGACAAAGCAACAAATTGCCTTTGAATTGCTTGCTGCGGGTGAAATCCCAGCTTCAGGGGAGAGTTTTTCTCTTCCTCTCTCAAAGCAATGAATCATCAAAATGTGACAAATATGGTTTGACATTGCTTTTTGGGGGCTGATTAATGAGTGTAGCTGTAGTC
Organism: Melanostigma gelatinosum; assembly: GCF_949748355.1. Lineage (NCBI taxonomy): Eukaryota > Metazoa > Chordata > Actinopteri > Perciformes > Zoarcidae > Melanostigma > Melanostigma gelatinosum. Next base: position 25,445,703 of record NC_136638.1, read on the forward strand.
ACGGTGGAAAGTCCCACACAGACAGGTTTGAGGATTTCTGTTTAGCACTGGAGCAGTAAAGAAAAGCCTCTTCATGTGTGTCCTGGCATTGAACACAGGTTGGCTGGGAGACATGCAATCAGGCTGTTCCCCTTATGTGAACCTTGAAATTCACTTTATAGCTCGCTGATGTTTTTGTTTTTTTAACTGTTCCTTTTGCAACAACAAAATGTTCAATTTGTCATCTATATATTGAGACTTTCAGTCGTCTGTATTGCTGTGGCAATAGAGGTAGTAGCAGTTTTGTAACAGCAGTGAGGCTTGTAATGGAGCATTGATAAGAAAAAACACAACTCCTAGCTCCCTCATATGGCGCATGATGGTTCTCTGCCATCACTGACTGGGTCACTTAATTGCATAATTAGTCCTTTTACTTTTGATACTTTAACTCCACCCCTGTGGCGTTGTTATAACAACTTGCGATGGAAGCTGGTCTATTCATAGAAGATATGCATGTTATACACAAGGTATTTAGCGTTCAGAATATATATGTATGTTCTTCAAACTGTCTTATTACGGAGAATTTTCACAACAAAGTCATACAAAATATAGCCTTCGTAAATATAAGAGCCAGGATACATTTCTCGTCAGTGTATCGATCCTGACTCAAACATTCCACAATTAAAAAAGTCTCAGGGAGGAGTCAGCCGCCATCTGAGTCAAATTTGACTGACTTTCACCAATGGGTGCTCTGGCTGTTCGTTTGCACCTGGTGTCTGTGTTAAAGCACGAACACAAACAGGCCTTTTAGCATTCTCTTCCCCTTGCTGAGACAAATCTGTGGACATTTCAAAAAGCACTGTGATCCATTCTGCATTTATCTGCCTGTACAGCATGGAGCTCATGTATATTGATCTACTTTCATTGGGTTTGTTACTATTCAATGTTTTTTGGGAGATTTGTTATTTGTAACACTGCTGTATGGAAACAAAGTGTTTTAAGCAAAGCTCCCAGTAAACAGTCAAACAAGAAACATGGCTTGAGCAGGAGAATGGTGATATTGGCTTTGAAATTTAGATTACATACAAGGCATGGACTTAAGTAAGATTTTAAAACCCTAACCATGATTGTAGCAAAAGTAGCAAGTTGTGGTAGTTGCAGAAATAGTAGTATTAGCATAAGCAGTAGTGATTTCAGTCGTAGCACTTGCAGTAGCAGTATTATATAAAGTACTGTTAACAGTACTATCATTAGATTGGTCCTGGAAGTCGTGACGAAGCCTTCTGAGAAATGGGAAACTTCAGGTTCCTGCATTGTTTCAGAGCTTCACCACACAGAGAGGACCTGCCTTGATGCTCCTGGATATTTTACTGTTGAACAGTTCCAGCAGTTAAATATGAAATCATCATCTTCAACTGTAAAAAGTCGCTGGTATTTCTAGTGTCGGCGCCAGTGATAGTAACCATGACTTCTTACAGAGCTGTTTGGAAACAACCTCTTCATATTTGTTAAAGCCTCACTGTTTTATTGTATTTGTCACCTGTAGCAACATGCTCATCTGTGTTTTATTTACACCTGCATTCCAACTGGACTACATTTAGAGAAAGGCTTATCATACCTGTCATTCTTTCACAGCCATTTTCCTCCCTTATGAAGCCTAATATGCTCAGTCAGACCACACAGACCACACAGCTTATTATGCAACATCCAACTGAAGTCATCGGTCAATGACGCGTTCCAGTCATGCCGGTTATTCTCACAATGCACTGGATAGCTGTGCTTTACTAAAAATGCAACTGGTCGCTGTCATGACAAAAAGTTGGTAGAAAGGCAAGGTCCATCATATAAGTTATTGACAATACCAAACATTTATTAAAAAGTGATTTTTAAATTTGAATTTATTGCATTGATGCAACCATGACAAATACATTTTTACATATTATTTTTTTAAAAAGCTGTAAAATATGAGTCACACATCAGTGAAGAAAGACGATAGAAGATAAACAAATCCATCCACAACAGCCACCGCAGGAGAACACCTGCCTGGTTTATTTCAGCTCATATGGAAATGCTGAACGACACTTTGCAATGTAAATTCACGTGGTCTTGTATGTACTGAGGGGATTTTGTGATCTTCAAGGCCTTGGAACTTGTTGAAACGCTGCCGTATTTATTTCAAAAACTACCGGTAGTCTTTAAGGGGAAAAAAAAAAAAAAGCATTCTTCTCATTCTTTCCTTTGTGGTTTTTGTCCCTAAGCTGTAAAATAGCTGTAACAACCCTTGTCCCATTACAACAGACTGTGTGATTTCACCATTGTTTGGGAATTTCCCTCAAGAATCTTGCGGAATATTATTAAGCCGCAAGACTTCACGAAGACTTTGGCTTTTGGAAAAGGTAGAAACAATTTTTCAGATGATTTAGCTGCTACAATAATAAACATTGACATTCCTTTCTTTATCTCACTATCTAGAGTTCCACACACGCTGCCAAAATGAGCAAGGTGTTCTTCTTTTGTGTTCCATGTGTGATATGTATGATTATACACAAGAATGTTTGTTACATATCTTGTCAGGACATTGTGGCCCTCAACCTTGCTCTCCCTAGAAGTAGTTGCATATAAAGTTGTGCTAATGAAACAGTAAACAATGTTCTGCCGATGTGTTCCTGCACGTCAGCACACAAAATGTTCAAAATGCTCCCGTTGAACATTGCTGCGAATCATTTAGTGATTATGTTTTTCTATTTCGCTCATGCTAAACTAAAGCATATGATGAAGGTAAGGCGACCTAAACCATTTGGTTAACCAAGTCCCTCTAATGAGAGGATTTCAGTGATCTGTTCCAGCTTTGATGCACAAACGCTCACTAACGAGGGCCAACACAGGTGAGTGAAATGAATCTCGTTAAACGTACAGCAGGGTTCCACAGTGAGGACGTCGCTGATCCAAATTTAAAATGGGTCTCAGGGAGGATTAACTGTTGTAGATAAAAGCCTACACTCGCTTTAATGTACATCCTTTCCGGGAAGCTGACTCAACTCGGCTTCATGCTCTTGGCCTTTTACACAAATATGTTGACGTGGAGAAACACACACAGTCATCATTAGTGTTATGAGTAACACCTGTTCTTATATATGTATAGTCGGTGAGCTGTGTTGCTTTTTTTAGGGGAAGACCCTCCCGAAAAAAAGAGCTACCCTCATTTTGAAATAGTCCACTGATAAAAAAAGAAGGTTAAAGCAGAATTAACTGACTTTTGTGGCCACTTGAGGGCAGCAGAATCCACTGTGAACACAAACACTGACATATTATCACCTTAGAAAGTTATTGTGGCAAACTGTTGCAAGTAGTCAAAAATACCCTTTTTTATAAATCCATCAGACACTTTCCTTGTGGCAATTTATTGGTCGCCTCAGCCGTTCTCATTCCCAACTCGCCACATACGGACGCTTGATCAGGACCCTTTTAACGCACCAGGTACCCCTTGGCATCACATACGTTTATGCAAGAAAACTACTTGGCTAGGTTTAATAAAAGATCGTGTCTCACCACCTCACTTAAATAGCTACTAAATGCAATGTTCACCAGCTTGCAGCTAACCTTGTCTGTCTGCTGTTTGGTGCTGCAGCTGGCATTTCAATTTGTTAAAGTAGTTTTTTTGCTGAAAATGGCTGCCCCAGCTGAAATATGAATAAAAAGCTGAAGCGCTAATCCTTGTATCAGTATGGAGCCTCATCTACCACATTACAGCAACAAGTGTGCATGAAGTTATGAATACTGATGCACAGCAATGTCCATATTTAGACAAAGCAGCATTTTACCCTCAAACACCTTTTCACTCAGGACCGATCACAGGAGGTGAACACCTCCTCCGTTGTGTTGCCGACTTTCCTCATTCGTGCCCCTCAAGAGTTCGTCCAGTCGTGGCGAAGTGCTATTGGCAGTCTGTGTTGCCGTGATTGGTGGTGCCGATACGTTTCATGAAGAGGTAACTCTAGCTGCTCGTATCTCCGTTTCATCCTGACGGAGTCTCCTGGGAGCGTGCTGGAAAACAAAGGCTGCGGGGTCCTTTGTGGGGTACACTTAGGACTGGTTCAGTTTACTGTAAACACAGTGGCAGGGGCTCAGCAGGGGTCACATATGAGTGTTTGTGTGTGGGTGTGGGAGGCTTTAGTCACGGTGCTTTCATATAGAGTTAAGTTGCAGTCAGTGATGGAGGATGAAAAGATGAAGAAAAGAAGACTTGTCTTCAGAAAACTGGAGGGGAAGTAGAGAAGAATTTAGATTCTGCAGTATTTTCAATGTAGTAAGTGAGTTTGATCAATATGGGTTCAACATGTTTTAATTTTTCTATTTATTTGGATTATTTTGGTATTTTAAACAAATGGTTATATTTCAATTTTTGACATGTAGTGGGCCCCATACAAAATAGATGTTTTCACAAACTGGCTCAAGGAATGTGACAAGGAGGGGGTCCATGCAAGGAAACATTATTAACAACATTATAACAAACGTTTATGAACTAAGGTTTATTCAGACTAAACGATGGATGGTGCAGAGCAGTCATTTCAGCAAATGGCAGTAGGATGCATGGCATGTGTGCTAATGATGCAGAGTGGATGTTAGCTGTAGGACGAGAGAGAGACAGTGAGCACATGGACATGGACATGACGACACTACCTGCTGAGGACAACCTCCAAGACAGTGGACACAACTCTGTGTTAGAACAGTTAGAACCATTTGAGAAACCGGTATGAAAAAGATAATAGACATGTATTAAAAATATTTAAGTGGCATAAATTAGATAAACTGTACCTAAACAAAATAGCAAAGGCAAATCTAATGGCTAAGTTAAAGTTGAAAGTGAATTTCAGAACATAAACACACACACCAGGAGAAAAGTGAAGTGCTTCACATTTATTATGGTATTCAAAATAATATACAATGTGTTAGAACTGATCTATGAACTATTTTAGATTTTAAAAAATACAATATTCATTGAACTATGAAGCCTTTTGTGTAAAAAAGAAAAAGAAATTCAGAGATTAAAATGAATAAATAAAATAAACATTTTACAAAAAGTAGAATTAAATAAGAAACAATCACAGTATATATGTGTATAAAGTACTCATGATCATTTTCTTGGTATATTTTGACTCGTTAAAGCAGGATCGTTAATGACGTTAATGATGGCTGCATTCCATTATTGAAGCCAGTTTCTTTGTTACTTTACTCTTATTTCTCTTTCTTATTTAATCTATTGTGTTTTTATCCGATCCTGTTTTTACAATCGATCTTTTTCACGGCAGACATTTTGACTTATCATCGTCGGCATGAATGTTAGTAATGGGTTAGTTCCATTAAGTGCCCCAGTTAGCCATGACAGTGAATCAACACGTTTTTATGGTAAGATGAGGCTTAGCCTTCATAAATCATTATTATATTTATTTTTATCTTATTTATTTATTCTTTATTATTTTTATTTATGACATTTTTTCATAAAACAACAGTTGTAAAACCATTTTAAACTGAGCGTAAATGCTGGTTTGAAATGTAAGGCAATAATACAAATCGCATTATGAGAAGATGTTTTCTCCAGCAGTGACCTATCAGAGGAGGTCGGTTAATTGTAGGCCGACTAGTTAGCGGGTGATCGACTCGCAGAAGATTTATTTGGTGTTTGCCATTTGTCACCTTGACCCTCAGCCATCTACAAACAGTATGAGGAGCAGTCTCTGATGAGGCTCTGTGTGTGTTTACGCTTGTGCCTTTTCCGACACAGAGGTCAACCAGTCAACTAGGTGCTGAGGGGAAACAATTTTTCACAGGCTTTGATTTGCCTGTGAGTACGTTGGCAGGTATGCTTTCAAAGTCCAGTAGTCTGCGGTCCCAGCAGACCACCACAAAGGAGCTAATCCCCTCTATCACAGCCAGCGCAAACACATTAGCCACACAACATCAACACTGCACTCAAGAGCCCATTGACAAATCCTCCCTGCCTCCCCAATGAAATTCAGGCGAGGAGCCACGATGTTCCTTTCCCAGCAAATCAAGGAGCTCAAATGTTGGAATTCAAGATGCTGTGAAGAATGATTGAAGCTGTAGTGTGCAGAGTTTTCATCAGATAAACAAGAAGTGAACAAGAAGCTTATATCAGTGTGTGTCTACCTCTGGTCTCACAGTTGCAGGTTCAGCCTAAAGCTCGATGATGTTTAAAATCAGACAGGTCATTATCATTTTCACACAACGTTACTCTTTATTTTTGTTCGTTTTCCTCTGGAAGCCAGCAACACATGTCAATTTCCGCTTGTATCATACATGCAAGCTTCAATATAAACTTCCGTCTTTACAGGACGCAGCTTCGTTAGCTTTAGGCAACAAAACTTAGGAAAATATCGTTGTTTGGGTTACAAAACAATACGGAAGTGCCGTTACTGAATTCCGCAAGTTACGTGACAAATAAATCAACTTCGACTTCTCGTTTCACATGGAGAACAAATAGCAGTCTCCTGAGAGAAAGATGGACCGATCCACCTCCCCCCACGCTACCCCAAGTGGGCTTTTGCGGTCTTTACACTTGCTCGCTCATGGTTACGTGAATAACCAACTAAATTATTTTGTGAGACATTTACGACGCATTATCTTGCGTAGCATCAGGATGACTGACAAACGCTGCGGCATGAACTTGACCGAGACTGAGATAACAATAAACCGCCTGCCCTGCAGCTTTAATTGCGCTGCTTACAATCTAAACTTGAAATAATATAGAATTCAACACTTTTTGCATTTTTGGAGCAAGTTTGTTCTTCCATATTTGTATATGTGTGGCAGAGGGAGAACAGAGAAACCTGTCAGAAATTGATTCCGAAAACTTCACCATTGCCAGCATGAAGTTGGAGTCACAGCTCATGCTCGCTGCATTCCTCCTTTTCCTTGTCTGACAGGTGGACGTTCCCCTTTAGCAGCCAATCACACAGCTATGACGTTCAGCCTCTCTCTGTGACTCTGTTGGCACCACACCTTGCAATCGGGCCACTGAAAAGTGTCTGAAAAGAATTAGTGTCGAGCTCCTGAGAGGACGTCATCAGAGGCACAATGGGGAGTAGGCAGCGAGCCCTTGGGCCCCCGTGGGGGTTGCCGGCTCCCGAGTGAGAGCCCTGTGGACTCCCAGCTGTTCTATGCAACATGCTGAACAGTAGGGGGTCGCCCTGTGTTTGTTTAAAACCAACAGGAGTCCCATTAAAGCCCTGACTCCCCTCATTTAGGACTGCCATGGGGACACAAAGGACAGCCCTGGGAAGCGGCACGTTGCAAGGGACACCAATTATTGAGGCGAGGACACAGGCCAGCTTGTTCGTGCTCAGGGACATGTCAACTCGTTGGATGACCCCCTCCGTCAAACCCATTGACCAGAGTGCACAGAGAGGCATCTTAATTGGTGTTGGGCAAACAGATTTTGTCACAAAGTTGCAAAGGAGGCTAAGTAGCTGAATGTTCACATTGTCCAACCCCTGACCTGAGCTTCAGGGGCCGCTCCGGGACATCATTATGCTCCATTACTTTGAGTAATCGTCTCAGACTCGTCCTATATCGCAGCGGGGAATCCAGGACATGCAATTAAAAGCAATATTCTGGCAATAACAGTGGCGTAAATAAAAAGTGAGCCCTCCTCTCTTTGTACAATGATATGATAGCGGCGAGGGGTAAGATTTGGCACAGGAAGTAGCTGGAAGGGTCTTTGAGCGGCACCATGTTGAGTTTGGTTTTTTTGACAATGTGGGGTCTCCTCTCAGTCTCCTTCTTTGCTCCAACCTGCCCCCCCCCCCTCATCTTCTCCAACGACAACCCCTCGCCGGACCCCCAGAGCCCCCGCACTTCCATCCCTCTCTGCCTCTTTCGTGCCGTTTTAAAAGGGATTCTGGGAGAGGGAATCACTTGACATCATTAGTTTTGGAGAGCGGCCACCATGGCAGGGTTGCTCATGAAAACATATGTCAGATTAGCAGCAGAGGACCTGTGTTTCGACCTCAGGTGAAAGGTCTGCATGAGTGTGTTCTTTTCTTCTGCTTTTGTTTCCTACTGTTCTTCCTCCTCCTCCTCTCCCTCTACCCACCCACCCACCAATCATACTGCAACTTAAAAACAAATGAAACACGAGTAAAAAGATGGGCGCGCCTTTCGTGTAAGTTAGCATTTAATTGTAATGTGGAATTAAATTGATGTGCAGATGTACAGGGACAAAGCAAGGAATAAATTAAAGAAAGAAGGGTCATTACGTCATTGTGACAGCATTCCAATTTTGCATTGTGCCAGACTTTGGTGCCAGTTCTGTTGAAGTTAATGGGGCTGGCGTGGCAAGTCCCACTGTTATCATATCTGTGTTGTTTCACCTTTGGCTGAAACATGTTTCTGTGCAGTTAAAAAGAAAACACAGCACGTGACGTTGACTGATATTGTTTTTAGCGAAATGTGCGTGTTTGTGTTCCTTGTTATTTGTCTCCAAACAGATCATGGCTTTGTCCCGTCGCTGCATCTAGCGCGACTCAAGAGAGCTACATCTTGATACATGACCAAACTGTTATCGCTGACCGGACTGCAATTATAACTGGATCAATGTATTCCTGGCTCGGATTGGACTCGATGACATGAATCAGATTTAGTTTGATTCAGGACTTGACCGTGTGCTAAAGTGGCTGCAGGTTCCCTCAGGGATTTAACATCCATACTCACCCATTTAATTAGCTAGTACACACATACAGCACCCCTCCAGCAACGTATCCTTCTACAACGGTTCCTATGATATCTTACGAAAAGTCATTTTCGTATTTTTTCCTACAAATGTCCAGCAACGCGAGCGATCGGTGCGCATTAAGGTGTTTGGGCAACAAGATTACTTGGTTAGGTTTACGAAAAGATGGCTTGGGTTAAAATAATCCCGAAAGAGGCGTGACCTAAGAATGGAAGTTACGTGACATATATAAGTCAACATGGAATTCTGGTGTTACACAGCAACAGCAACCTCCTGGGTGAAAGTCTCGTGTTTTTTTGACCAACCACAACCTCCTCTCTGTGTGTCGCTCTTTGTACGACATCAGCCTTCCTGGCTCTTGATCACGTGAAGAACGTGATAAAAACTCAGAACTCCAACATTTCGCAATTCCTACAGGAAAGTTTAACTGAACTGGGAAAATTCCGACCTCACAGTTGTCTGGAATGAAGGATTTTATATCCATTACAGTTCATTACCTTTTGTGGATTTAAGCTACGAATTAGAACGGCCACATTTTACTTTCTTCTGGCTCCTTCACCGCTTTTGATGTCGTTAGTAGCCGTGAATGTGTTTTCTGTCACATTTTGTTTGTCTTTTCCTTCAATTTGATCTTTTTAAAAGTGTCTTTATTATAATCTACAACTGTTTGTGTCATCCTCTCTCTGTCACTGTGCAAATGATTAGACCCAAATGCAGACAGTTGAGCAGGCAGCAGGATACTTAGACGATTCAGTTGACAGGTGAAACAAAACAGGCAACACCACATAACAACAAAATAACAGCGGAACTGGTCTGGTACATATATAGTGAATGACTGATTGGGGGAAGTGAGAGCAGGTGAGAGCAGGAGGTCTGGTGAATGCGGTGCTAACGAGGGACAGGTGAAATAATCAGAGCGAGACAGACAATTAAAACGAGTGGAAAAACAGTGATCTGAAACGAGTAACGAAAATATAACAGGAAACACAAAACGTGAATGATATGAATGAAACAAAGGAAAACATGGCAAAAATATGACACACTCATTTTTTTGACTTTTTCATTCATAAACACACACACACACACACACATTACTTTGTTTTGTCAATGTTCATCTGTTAAGTGATATTTTGCCGTTTTGAAAGAAGGTTCTTATGATAACCAACGAAAGAGGGTGAAGCAGTACAGGATGAAGGAAAAGATAATGAGAAAGCAAAACTATTTATCCACCAATAGATTCATAGGTCAGAGTCACGTACTCGTCAGATTGATGTCAACAAAAGAAAATTATAAATTAGAAGACTAAACAAAATGAGCTCTCGCGATACGTCACTAACACATCTGAGCCAAATAGCATTTGCATCAAAAAGTGGAACTAATGTGCAGCTCCAGACAGTTGGAGCTTACCAGATCAGGTGTTCACATGTCAGGTAAGTTGCTGCTTGCTGAACGAATGTGATTTTCAAAACAATCTCCAGTGATAGTCCGAACTTTCTGGCACTTGCTGCTTTATTTTATGCATCAAACCCCAAAATCTGGCTCTTCTTTAGACAAAAACAAGCATTAAAAGTACTGTCAGATGATATCGGACTATATGAGGATAAAGTGGTGCAATGCATTCATTTGTCATCCTACAATTGTGGCATCTGTTCTCAAAAAATCGTTGCTTTGTCCTGATATTTCTATTACTGGAAAAAGGCGTCGCAACCTAAAAATGTGGCCTTGATAGAATCAAGCGGCTTCTGCCCATTGGTGGGAAAGTGGTGATTAATTGTGTCGTAGCCCTGTGAGAAAGTACGCCCAGCGCAAAGCACTAATTATGGGCCCTGCCTGGCCGAGAGAAAAGGGGGCAAAAACTCTCAACAAAGGCTCATCTCATATCTCAAGACAATGAGGAGCCAAAAGAACAGGAGAAAGGAGAAGTTAATGAGCTATGTCACCTGGCATCTGTTGATGCTGCCTGGGACGAGGCCTGACTGGTGTGTTTGTGTACACGAGGGCGAGAGTGATGAAGTGGTTATGCATGTTTACATGTGGTTCATCACTGCGTGTCCCTTTTTCTTCCTGCAACATTACAGACAGGACAGTGATGCAGGGGAAAGTCATAACTCAAAGGTGAGAATAAAAAAAGTTTTTTGGATTTTGTCCCCATCTTTTGTGCCATGTGATCACCATGTTTTGTCCTCTTACCTGTAGTGCTTTTTATCAATGTAGACTAGTCTAGTTTGAGTTGCCTGCCTTCTCAAATGGAACTAGATCGGCTTGTGGTGCTGAAAGCGCCAAAATAAACCTCAACAGCAATGTCTCTTTCCACAAATCATGACCCGGTTACTCGAGATAATCCACCGACGTTGTTGTGAGCAGTTAGATGTAGGAACTATTTTCTTTCTACCAAACTACATCCCCCAACGGTATCACCGCGCCGAAGACGACATGCATCTTTACTCAACACCTATAGCACCACTGAGCTAGCACACAACGCCATTAATGTCAGGACCCCTCCTCCACCAGTAGCTGCCTTCTAGGCGGTGATAAGGCTGGAGGGTGTAGTTCGGCAGAAAGAAAATAGTTCCTTTGTGACACTGCTTACAACAAGCTCTGTGGATTCTCTTCAATAACCGGGTCATAATTTCTGGAAAGAGACATTGCTGTTAAGTTGTTTTTATTTGAACTGTCCCTTAAATAACTTTATATATATATATATATATATATATATATATATATATATATATATATATATATATATATATATATATATATATATATATATATATATATATATATATACATATATATATATATATATATATGTATATATATATATATATATATATATATATATATATATGTATATATATGTATATATATATACATATATATATATATATATATGTATCTATATCAGAAATCTGGAAACCAAACTAAATGTGGAATGGAGCTTCCTCAATGTTCTGCTTGTCTTTTCTTTGTATGTGCAGCCATAGTGGTGACTGCCCATTCTGAGATCAAGAAGTATGAATATTCAGTCTTTGTGTCAGAGGTTTGCAGAAGTTTCAAATTTCCCTTTGCTGTCACAGCTGCTACAAATCTGCATCAAATCCAAGGAACTGTCAGTGCAGATGCAAATTCCCGGTGAAGCCAAAGTCAAACTTTTCAGTTATGGAGGTGATTATACTTTCTGTTGATGTGATCAAACACATTATTGATTGGGGCTTTAACCCTCGGCTCTACAATATAACGTTGAGTTGAATGGAATAATGCTGAGACACTAAACCTACCCACCTTTATTTTGACCCATATTCATAACACGCCGGCCACATGTTGTTCTGAGGAGAACACAGAAGAGGTCTGGCTTTCCAGAAACTGTATGTACAGTAAGCACATTTGTAACCCTGTAAAAACACAACTCAGAAATACTTTGTGAGATCCACAGGGGAAAGACTCTGCGATGCTCAGTCATAAAAGGCGACCAGTCGACTGTGGTTGAGCGTTTAGCACGAGTTAGAAGGGCGGCAGCAGCGGTCCTGTTTTGACAGCAAATTACGTGACGTGAAACTGCATTTAATGACATGAGGTATATTACAGCTCAAACTCTGTTTTCTGTTTTGTTTGGCGTTGGACGTTTGTTTTTTAACGGACCTTGACGGACAATTTCAGAGATATTCAGAGAGACAAAGCTTGTTTCATGTCTCAAACAGAACACATTTCTGGTGACAGGGCTAATTGTAAAGTGTGTGGTTGCTGATCTCGAGGCCAAAGAACCACTTTTGGTGGTTCCACTGAAATTTGTATAACTTACGCAGAACCACAAGGTTTTTCTCTACATTGACGCTGCTTTCTTGTCATACTGTATCCATTGTGCACAGTTTGAGCATGCTGAGATTTTCTAATAATAGAATATAAACTACTTGGCAATGAACGATTCCAAAAGGGGCTGGGCTTTGCAAAAAAAAAGGGAATCCTATGTTTCATTTTGAAGTTATTGGTCCAGTTCCAAGACCATCTAGCCTCCAATGATCAAAGGTTGAGTCAGAGAAAAGCCTAGCGGGAGGCTTATGCAAAATGTCGTCTCCTTATTGCGAATCGGCCCGACGCGTTGGAAACCATCGGCGCTCGTTTAAATGTCAATATACCCAGATGCAGTTTGGCTGTGCTTGGTCAAGTTTGAAGTATGTGGATGGAAAAAAAGAAAAGAAAAGCTTCTCACTCACATAAATTTGGAGGGTTTCGAAAGTTGCATTGATTAAATTCCTGGACGGAGGCCGATTTTTAACTCCCGGTATTTCAGAACACTAAATATCTGTAGACGATGATGCACAAGACAAAACTTTAGCAACTCTTATGGAAAACAGTGTCCTACAAGTAATTATTTCCACCTTATTGCCTTGTGACTATAAGACACAATTAATAAAAAATGATAATTGAGAGGAAAGGAAGATTTGCCTCAACAAATGGTACACGGGTGAGAATATGTAATGTATTGTACAGAGGAGATAAACAGTTGAAAGAGATCATGACAAGATGAAGGGACATTCCTGGACATCCTGCAGTCATCGCCGCTCCCCCTCCCCAGACGTGCAGGACCGTCCGTGCTGATCCATTATGTTAATGGTGAATTACTGGGTCACACATCAAGCACTATGTTTCCACCTTTTAAAAGCAGACCAGACGTCCAAAATCCCATGACGGAGCGGGGGACTTCTGGGTCCGTTGGAGGTAACTACCGCAGTGGAGGGGGCTGATAGCATCGCAAGGAATTTAAACAAAAGTATTTTTTTTTTCTCCCTCAAAGCCGCCATCTTTCAGTCTGACGGTTACTGTAAACATCATTCCAGCACACAGCATTATAAGACATGCTACTCCACATTCCTTTCGCGCTTTTTAAAAGATGGAAAAATGTCTAAAATATTGCGTGTTTACGGGTCTGGAGGACGGATCTTGTACATGAAAGTGAGTTGTGTTTTAAGTGCTCCAAAGGTCAGCGAGGGTACAGCTCAGATCATCCTCTTGAATCTCAACAAGTAATATCAATCTTATTTTTTTTTGGGGGGGGTGGGTTATCTAAAAACAAAGAGAAGAAAAACAAAGTTTCACTTTCTTTGCCAACAACTTTTTATAAATATGTAACAGCACAAACAGCACAAGCTGTCCTTTTGCAATGATATAAAAAGCCTTCAGAGATGTTGCAATAGGCCTTTCTCAATTTGCAAACCCCTGACCTTAAAAGCAGTCCTCACACTTTGGGTTTGTATATATAAATGCATACCTTGGCAGTATGCAGAGAAGGGAATGTACTCTATGTCCAACCAATCGCTACCTGCAGAATTGCTATTTTAGGCAGCACGATATTCAACGTGCACATCAGAAGAATTCCGGTGTGAACAGGGACATAAAGGCGCTTTACTCCACAGTGCAATAAAGACGTAGAATAGTTCCTTTTTAAAATATAGTCCTCATTTTATTAACAGAGGCCAAATAAAACTCATCACATTTTATTTACAAAGGGAGGCAATAAATATCTTAATAATAGTCATAAAATTATTTTTGCTTACATTTGTTTAAAAAAAAAAAAGAAATCATAAATGTGTCATGTTGTTAGTAGCGACTCATACAAAAACCTGCCAGCGGACAGGTGAATACATACTACAGGTGAAAAGAGGCTGCAGTTGGTCGTCAGTGATTGAAGGAATGATTGAAGCACAGACTTTTCCCTTTTTACGATTCAGACACAAACTCGTGTCGTTGAAAATGTTCCCACAATCCTGGACAAGTTGCTCATCTGGGTTTCTGGGGAGAAGTCTTTAATTGTCACAAATGTTGATTTATGAAGTGATCAGGGGTCGTCAGAGCGACAGCATTCCTGTCTGTGGATCACTGATCTGGAAAAAAAAGCACAGGGATAAGCTTTCTCCACAAAAGCATCTTTGAGACTTTCATCCAGTGACAGTGAAAGGAGCGAAGATGAGCTCACAGTCGAAAGATGATTTTGGAAGAAAGAAAAAAACAACAAAAAAAAAAAACCCAGAAGAGCTCAGTTCAGCTCAGCGTCGAGTCGACTGAAAAGTTCTTGAGATTAACTGAACACAGACAGTCAGACTAGGTGAAGATAAACAAAGAAGAACAAGGAGGTAGAGGAAGTCTTCATCACCCGCCCCGAAATATCAGCGAGCTCACACTCAGAAGGTTCAAGGCATCCTTTTCTGGAGCGACTTTAACAGGCGTGAGGAAGAGCTTTTAAAAAAAAACACAAAATCCAAGGGGACACGAGAGGAATTAACATCCGTCTCCCAAATGTGATGAAGCTGGAAGACATTTGTGGAATTATGAATCACATGAGCTGTAATATTTTCGCTTGTATTGTTTTCTTTTTCTAGGTGTTTAAACAAGACTAAAGCCCCGGCCGGTGCCCGACTAGTCAAAGCATGTCGTGTTTTTAGCTGAATCACACGCTGCATGGAAACGTCAAGGAAATCACACACAGTACTCTGAGGCTTCGACGCATTCCCGGAGCCACGAGTGGAGCTGAGAGACATATGGGGGAAAAAAGAGGGAGCGAGGAAGAGAAAGAGAGAGAGAGACCTGTAAAATATTGCACTCAAAGCTACACAGTTATCCCGGCAGCACAGTGTCACTTGCGACTGCCACCTCAGTCCGTTTCATCTCCATGGCATCTGGTTCCAGTGGAAAGTATGGGATCCTCGTTGTCAGGTGGCAACACAAACAAAAACCAACAGGTATTCCAATAAATCTCTAGTTGGCTGATTTTTATGACGTTGCGTCAGCTCCACGCTTCAGCCCCCATTGTCAAAAAGAAAGTAAGGCCTTCAGCCTGCAGTTCAGACGTCGCTGAGGACGACGGCGACAGGAATTCTCTCAGAGGTCCTTTAGTTTATCCAGTATAAATAACATGACGGACACGTTAGCACAATGACATCAACCCACAAGAATCCAAGAGTTAGGAAATATTCAGTCATCCTGAAATACAAAAATAAAACATCTTTGACTTTTTTTGTTTTGTTATTTTTGTCCGTCTTACTTTTACAGAAGTGAAGTCTTTCAGGTGATTCTTTTAAGACAAGAAGCTTGAGATTTTCAGTTAGTTTTTGTTTTGTCCCCCTCTCCCCCTCCCCCGAGGATAATTAGTGCTGTCCCATTGGCCCCCATCAGTTCTTCTTGGAGTTGGGTTTTAATCGTCGAGCCCTCCGTGTCCGCTTAGTCACTGTGGTGAAACGAAACTCCTCCAGCGGGTCCGGCCTGCCCTTCGGCTGGCGCTTCATGAAGTGGACTTCCTGTTGCCTCTGCGTGGTCCGCGAGCCTTTCTTGGGCCGCCCCTTCCTGTTGAAGCCGAGGTACCATCCTTTGTACTTGGCCGACACGAGAGCCGTGTAGTTGTTCTCCAGGAATTCCTCGACAAAGACGCACTCCTCCTTCCTTCCATCGGGCTGAGAGACGGGAAAGGAAATAGTTCATTCGTAACAGCAGCGTGACCTCTTTTCCAGCTAACAGTCTGGCTTATCTCCATTTAATCAGTGTGTTCGGGCTCAGGATGGTTTGCTTTGCTGTCTGAGTTTTGTATTTTCAGGCTTAGTGTGAAATAAAATAAGGTTATGTGTCAAGAACATGTTTTTTTAACACTAAAAAGGTAAGCTAACAGATACATTTCGATTGAAAATAAAAACTGTTTAGAAGAAAAGGTCTTCCCATGAGTGCACACTAAGGTTAAATGTCTTCACTTTAACATGACTAGTGGCCTCACCTGCACACCTTTACTCTCTACTGCACGACTGTAATATACTGTAATATAAACTACTTCCTGTCTGGTTGCTCCTTTTCACACTCGTTCACTAAAGTATCACAGGTACCACACTACAATAGTTGTAGCGGTTGTAAAAGAATAGTTTGACATTGTAGGTTCCATGTCTGCATGTTAAATATGTAGCGAAATATTTATGCTAAGCTAAGCTCGAGCCAGGAGACGACTAGCTTAGCTTAGTATAAAGACTGGCTTCACAGTTAACTGAATGCTAAAAGAGTGCTATCAATCTTCTCATCTTACTCTCAGCAAGAAAGTGAACAAAATGTCAAACTATTGCTTTTAACTGAGCTACAAATTCATCAAACAATTTCTTTCAAAAACATGCTGGTTAAATTCTGATGGAAATTTGGAGGATTTTGACACCAAATTTGAACATTGTAAAATAGGGTGGCAGTAAATATCTCACATTGAAATATAGACCCATAGAAAACAAACAATTTGCATCGAAAATAGAAAATCTTTTTTTATTCATAATTTGGGTGAAAAGACACTTAGTTTAATCAAATCTGTCCGAAATGTCTTTGATTTCCAGTTCAACTTATTTGTTATTATGAAGGAAGCTGAACACAACCAGCGATCAATAATTCAACGTTGTCTTGTCCGATTGTTAAAATAATCCTTTGGTGGTTTAAAGGAGGAAGTCAAAGACCATTCTTTGAAACAAATGAAGCCCCAGCAACTAAAACAACATAAAAAATGCATGTTTCTAACAGACGGCCTTGACGAGAGAGTGAAAACGTGTGTGTGTGAATTGCTGCAGCCCCTCCGATGCCGACAGAGTGAGTTATTAAATGCAACACGGTGACGCGTGTGCCTCCACAGTGAGCGTTTTCAAACATCGACTTCCTTTTCCATATCGAGACCGGCCGTCCGCAGTCATCCCGCGCTTTGTGGCCACCTGGTGTGACTAAGTGATATAATTGCAATGGCATTCCTCCTAAGTGACCATTAGTCTCTCAATGCATTGTGGTGATTGCAGTCCGTAATTGACTGATCGGGTGTCAAAGGAGTAGGCCGATTACGTAATGGAAGAAGGGCTGCGAGTTATCAAAGGGGTTTTGTTAGGGTGTACAGAAACAGCAGGAGAAAGCAGATCTGAGGCTGCGTTCAAGTCCGCCGGGATTAAGAGCTCCCCTTAACATATTAAGATATTCATTTTGATGTTAGAAAGAGCAACTTTTATTCTTGTCAGTGAAAATAATGAGCTTACTTTTTTTAAACAATATCCCTAAAATGAAATCCAAAAGATACTCACCCTTCCGACTATCTTGCCCTTCTCGTTCATGCAAATGTAATGTTCGCTCTCTTTTCCTTTGATCCGAATGTGGCTCCCGAAGGTTTCCGTCTCGACCACGAGGAGAGCTGGAATAGAGAAGGAAAAGAAGCCTCTGTTAAGGGCAAGTCTTTCCACTCGCATCCGCCAGCTTCAAGGACCCCCGTACATTTACACAAGACTTGTTCTCGCCAATGGTCGACAACGTCCTGTACTTTTATTCAACACTCAATTTTTTGGAGTTCCCACATATTGAAGACATACAAATGATTGTGTTTAATTGAACTATTAAGTTGCTATATTTCTTCATACACCATCACAAACCAGTCAATCCCCAATATTAGTTGTGCCAGAGGTTAGATTGCCTTTAATCACATCGAGCATTACGGGAAATCATTTATTTGAACAGCTGAAAACACTCGAGGCTATAACATCTATACCCCAGAGCACATAGTTCTGTTTTAAGGTATATTAAGAGTATAACTTTCTTTACACAATACCATATATGAACCAAAACAACAATGCCACCGCCACTTCAGCCCGACACAGCAGTAATCCACTCTCGAGACGCATCCCGGCGGCTCTTTTATCCCCCCCCCCCCCCCACCTCCAAAACGTTAACCCCTGCGAGGTCACCTTTGTCTCTGCTCGCCCCTCGACCAGCAAAGAGATCTGCCAAACATTTGTGCAGCGGTTATGTGCCCCTCAGGATTAGGTTTCAAGTTCCCTTTAGTCTGTGCTCACTCAATCAAAAAGTTAAGATGATCCATTTGTTTAACACACAGGGCCATTCAGTGGCGCTCAAGGGAGCAGAGGAAGAATAGGCGAAGGGGACGGGACGGGCTCGAGGGCAGAAGTAACCCCCCCCCCCCTCCTCCTCCTCCTCCTCCTCCTCCTCCTCCCTCCCCCTTAAATCCAACCTTGGGAGGAAAGTGGGAAGAACAAAACCTGTCTCAAAAAGGTGAAACTTTAGAAGTTATTCCTTCTCTTGTTTTGAGAGATTTCTGTTTGTACATCCAGACCAGTCTGGACCCTTTGGAGTCCTTGCGAAGGGAAAATGAAAGTGAATGATGTTTAAAAAGATACGTCAGCTCTGCAAGTCACATCAGGAGTCATTTTGGCCTTCTCGGTCTTTGCTGGTTTTGCACGGAGACCCAAAATTCAACCTCAGCGATGAAGCCTCGACCGAGAACAGCAGATAAAACAACATTTTCCTCCGCACTGTCAGTTAAACAACAAAGGAATGGAGTAATTTCATTTTGTCTGAACAGCATCCACAAGCAAATATCTTCAGGAGTCAGTGAGTGGTCACCGTGATGTTTTGTATATTAACACTGTGTGTTTCTTCAAACAATTCTCAGGCTCGGGACTCTGCTGGCAGCCATAGCTGGCATTAAAATGAAGGCATTCTGACAGAAATGTTTGAACATCTGATCAATGCATTCATTAAATACCACTTGCAGTGATCTCTTAACCGGCGAAGTGTTTTCTTCCTCGGGGCGGTATAAACAATGAGGGGCCACAGGCTTTTATTAACCTCAGCATGGGGGTCATCTGTCAAAATAGCTGAAACTCTTGCTTTAATTCCATGTTGCAGCATTTTTCAGTTTAAAAGCCTTTGCAGTGACCCACCGTCTGCTCCGGGTGGACAACAGGCATCATTTACGACAGATTGTTCTGGAAAAGGATTGTTTGAATGTGCTACGCTAATACCTAAGAAGAATGACAACGCCCGCTCTTTGACTGTGCAGATACGGACCGAGCGGACATAAAGCTCTACATCCAAGCAATATATTCCTCCGTGAAGCTGCAGTGACTGAGAGTGGATCAGAGTGTCTTCCTGAGCGTTATTAGAGAGTGCAAAGGAGTTCACAGGTGCCAGGTACTGCAGCTGGATGGGGAGGAGGAGGAGGAGGAGGGAGGAGAAGGAGGAGGAGGAGGAGGAGGAGGAGGAGGAGGAGGAGGAGGAGGAAGAGGTGCGGGATGGGAGAAGGAGGAGGAGGGGTGGAGGGGAGAATTGGCATGGCCTCATGGGAAA
This sequence comes from Melanostigma gelatinosum, assembly GCF_949748355.1. Classification (NCBI taxonomy): domain Eukaryota; kingdom Metazoa; phylum Chordata; class Actinopteri; order Perciformes; family Zoarcidae; genus Melanostigma; species Melanostigma gelatinosum. The sequence continues at coordinate 25,465,558 of NC_136638.1, forward strand.
AATTGGATCTGCTTCCACTCAAGCTCTAACAAGCAGTGAGGAAACTTCGCCTCGGCGCATCTGTGACTGAACACACGAACTCAGAGGCATTCAAGACCCGCAATTTCAGAGCCGTGAGTCAGCTGTTGTGAGCAACATACCTGCAGGAAAGCACAAAACAAGTCCTGCTGTTTGTGCCGCCGCATCAAAGAGCGCTTCGCTGACCGTCGATTTACTCATCCGCCGTGTTGTTTTTGATTTCAAATTGTCAACAAGACCACACAGAGATGTTATATGTCAGGTTGATAGGAGCACAGCTGAAAATAAATAAAACGGAATCTTTAAAATGATCCCTGTGTGGTTTAGGAAATGAAACATCGTAAATTTAACTTTCTCTTGGCCTTTCAAGTTCAAGGACAATGCCGTTGAGACTTCACCAATTTTCATTTCCAAATATGGGCGCATATGAAGTGAAAAACACCCACATTTACAGATAAATTAAGACACAATGAAGTTGAGTAAAACCACAGAGTTTCATCCTACATGACCTTAAAAGCTCACAACCGAAAACAGTAAAGATATATATATATAATATATATATATATATATATATATATATATATATATATATATATATATATATATATATATATATATTATATATTACATATAATATTTTGCAGCATGGCAAACCAACCCGTTTTGGTCCATATAAGTCATTCTGGCAAACATTCACACCGTTGGCCTACAAATCCATCGAGGTAAACATAGACTTGCTCTGGGTACCCAGATGCTACAGTCAACATCAATTGCAAGGTCAGCAATTTCATAATGTTTCCAGCCACCCCAACCAGTACTTGGTGGCTTACAAAAGTCACCATCCACTTTGCCCAAGCCAAACGCAGAGCATGGAAAACAACCTCCACACAATGGTTAGAAAACAGCCAGAGTGAGGAGTGAGGGAAAGAACAATCGAAAGAAGCACCAACATCTGGCAGGAAGGTGGCGGTGATTTCTCATCCTCTTAGAACAAACTGGCTAACGTGTCGGGTGAGATGCACAGGAGTTCTCCCATACCATACTTGCCCCCATCATCTCCGTTGGCGTTGATTTTCTTCCCCAAGATCTGGACGTGTTTGCCCGTGGTTCTGCTGTAGAGCTGGTAGATCCGGACCTGCTTGCGGCTCAGGTCGTCCGGGTTCCTCGTGTGGTTCTCGATGTAAAACCTGAAATCAGCAGTGGTCTGCTGGGATTCCTGCACAGAGGTGTGAGACAGGAGGAAAGAAAGAGAGAAAGAGAGAGAGAGAGAGAGAGAGAGAGAGAGAGAGAGAGAGAGAGAGAGAGAGAGAGAGAGAGACGGAAAGACAAGACAGTGAGAGATTGTCACGGTACAGGTGTTGATAGTGATGTGTGCTGTTGCTTTTATGGGCCCTGTGTCAAGAAAACATTGTGCCTCCAGGGCTCAAATCCGAGATACCAACCGGGAAAGCATTTTAGTGTTTTCTCTTCTCGCTTTTAACTGGCACATTTTACATGCGTTGCGTTTACAAGCTGATAACGACGTACAAGGTGCGTTAATGAAGTCACCGTAACCCCCAGAACATGTGCAAAGCCTGTAGTGCAGCCTTCTGTTGCTTCACATTGAGACAGCCGTATACTATGTGCCCCCCGGCGATATTGAGAAACCTTTACTCCATTTCCACAAGCAAGCAAGCCACTAGCAATTATACACCTGAAGCATCCAGACCTGTTGCACTATCATCAAACAAATATCTGCCTGCAGGCCAAGAAGGGTCCATAAATTAGGAAATGCAGCAGGCGGAAAGACAAGACTGAGAGGTGGCAAGAGGCACCTTGAACCACAAGAACACTCTTGTAGGAGGACCTTCTGATCAAATCGTCCGAATCCACCTTTCAGAATTCACTCGCCGGCTGTTTGCGAGTCACCGTAGACCTGACCATGAAAAGAGAGGAAATCGCAGAAGACGACGGCACGTCAGGAGAGCAACCGTGTCACCCAACACGTGGAAGCGCGAGAGGAAACGTATACTTTCAGAAGCCCTGGAATCTCAGTTCACGCCAAGATCCCACTTCCCCAGCTGTATGGTGTGGTAATTGCAGAGTAATGGCTTTTTATGTGACTGTTCTCAGGTGGCTAATTATATACACATTACATACCCAGAGTCCTTGTTATTCTAACTTCAGTGAATTAACGACATGTAGCAAACATGATGGGAAACTGTGGCTTTGGAAGAACAAATCCTTAAACTAAGAGAGATGTGCCATATAATAATCCTGAGAAGAACAATGTCCACGAAGATGAGTCCTTCATGTTGGGGCTACGTGAAGCAATAGTTTGGACGTCAACTTCTAACGTCATCTCAAGGATTTTTCCTCTCAAATGCCCAATAGATTGTGAGACATCGGCAGCATTTCTGGGCGGAAGGACTTGTTGCCTCATCGTGACGTATTCGGTCTAGAAATGTGGCCCTCGGAGGATCCAGCCCCCCGAACTGGGACACAGCTTCTGTATCTTGACATTTAGGAAACACGCCCATAATGTTACTTTTGGATTCAGGCGGTGTGGAAAATGAGAGGCTGGATATCGAAATGCCTATTGATGCAACTCATTTGTGGCGTTAATATTGACTGCGAGGCATCAAAACCTAAGAACGATGATGACTTTACATCACGCAACAGGATTTTTATTCGGAGATGTTTTTTATGGCCAGTAAGCTTCTCCTTAAAAATAAAAGTATCAAAATTAGTTGTAGCTCTATTGGCTCATTCTTTGCCCCCAATTAGGTCACTGCAATTCCTCCTTTATTCTAAGGAAGTATTCCAACACGCAACACGCATGAAAATGCTCAGCCTTGACAACCATGATGTTACATTGTCCTCAAACATGTTTTTTTTGGACTACAGTAAACAAACCATTGCAAAAAATAAAAATAAAAATCAAGACCAGTACCTTGTGGGGCACTAAAAAGATCACCTTATACCTATAGTCGCCCTCAACCAGATCCTTAATCCTATAAACTCAGACCAGGACAACCAGGCCTCAACCAGGAGATTTACAGTTCCACTGAGGCACATTAACATCAGACCAGGGAACTGTTAACGCAATGCAACCTGTTCAATTCAAGGATTTGTCATTTCAACACACCAGTGTTCAGAACAATGCACATCTGTGTTACCTCACAGGTAACTGAAACTGCATTTTTATCGTCACATACATTAAATTTGACCTCTGCATTTAACCCATCCTCAGCTTTTAGGAGCAGAGGGACGCTGTAACTCGGGCTTCAGTGTCTCGCTAAAGGACTCTTCAACATGCGGACAGGAGAAGCCGGGGATCGAACCCACTCTTACCCCTGAGACTCAGCCGCCCCGCCCCGTCAATAAATGCACATCGACAAAATGTGCCAGACTACATTTGCTGTATATTGAAATTAAAGAGATGTTCTTGGTTAAACCTTTTTTAACTTCTGCTCCAGAGACTCACGGAAGCTTTCACATTTGATGCTCTAAAACATTCAGCATCTATTAAATGCTCCCAAGGGAAGATCCAGAAAATGATGCATTTAAAAGCTGAGCAGTTAGCATGAGCGGCGGCAGCAGCAGCAGCCACAACGGCTGAACAAACAAAGACAAAAGCAGCACCTACAGCACTTTTCATCCAAGGAAAAAGGCTCTAAACGTATGACTGACAAGTTATTACCGGCCTTCACAGAGCACGACTAGAGCGCTTGGAACCAAAGATACTACAAAAAAAAAAGGAAAGACGCTGGATTACCACTCCATGCCGGTTTAAAATGAAACATTCACGCAACAGCAAAGTGCTCATCCAGAACTGCACACAAATGTGTTGAAAATGATGCGTCCATTTCAAAAGCCGAACATCAGCATTTGTCAACTTTCTCTCAAATTGAACCTCAAAGCTGACGAGCAAGAAAAGGAACAAAAAAAACAAAAAAAGACCTGAACACACAACATAACTTGGCCTAACCGGGCTGCTGAGGGATTTATCCCAAATCTCCCCATCTCTAAACAAACATAAAGGTGTGTTTGGGAGACAGTTGCATTTTGCATCAAGGGAAAGGCAAGCCTAAGCACATGGCCGGGGTGAGCGCTAGCGACAACAGTTTTGTTTTTTTATCACGCTGTCGCCTTTCTTCAAAGACACAGCATGAAAACGGATATGGTTGAAACTTCAAAAGTCTGGCACTCATCTTCACCCAGGAAGCTGAGTTGTCGCATCCATCTAAGATACACCTTGCTATCTGCTTGACACACACAGACAGGGTCACACACACACACAACTAGGCAGAGACACACATTCACATGCTGGCAGTGCATTCAAAGTGTACTTCCAACTGTGGTTGCTTCTGTTGTCTTTCCTCATGAAAATCACAACCGCAGCACGACACGTAGGAGCCGTTAGCCGTGCGTAGCGGCGCTGAGAAGCAGAGTGGGCCAACAACACGGAGAGGCGATGAGAAAAGAGGGCAGTAAAGTGCTATTACTGCATATCTTCAGCTTGATCATTGTCCTGGTGGCACTCAAGAGAGCCACGATGCATTTCCTTTGTTCGATAAATGCCTTTATCTGATCAGAATTTTTCTCTAAGCCACAATAAACATGCATATCACATATTAACAAACATAAAACGTCGGTCATCGGTGCACCTCATACGTCTGTTGGGCCACATTCTGCATGAAGTTGATCCTGTCGCAGTGAGGAGTGGTCAGTCGACACTATGGCTTTGTTTGTGCCAGCTCTGTTGGAATAATCGGAGCACATAAACTTATATAACTTTGCAGTTTTCTAGTTTTGGGGGAGGTTTCAGGGTTTTATATTTTGTCTCTGAGAAATTATTATAAAAAAAAGGTCTCGGTCAGAAAATGGACTTCAGGAGTTCGACCAGTTATTTTGTTGCTGAGATACGTACTGGCTACCCGACCAGGACAAGGCGATCCGAGCAGCTCTGAAGAAGTAAAATATCAGAATGGTGCAACAAATAAAATGTATTTTAAATAGTCAGACTTTCCATCGAACAAGGTCAAATGTCAAAAAATGTTCATCTTTTTTTGTAATCTGTTCAAGATATAATTACATAAAAACTACACCCAGCATGTTACCAGCTATATGTGGATGAAAATGCGTCCCAGAAGTGGAAGAGAGATGGAAACCTAACCTGCTCTTTTTCTTTTTTAAATCAGTCAATGCTGTTTTAATATTCAAGATCGTAGCACGACTGAGAGCATCATCTAAAAACATAACAGCACGTGGGACATTACGATCAAACACGTCATGTAGCAATAAAGTGATCGGATAGCTTCATGAGTGAAGGAGCGTGCTCTCTGCATCTTATCTGAATCACAGCGCGCAATTAGGTGAGTGGATGCCTGCAAATCATTACTGTTCAAAGTGAGACGCGACTAATAAAAACCGAGGCAACGAGCGCCAAACGAGCCCATCTGTTGAGAGAACAACTTTTAACCCCAGGGATCGAAACATTTATTACACTGTTCTGTTGTAAAACAGCAAAACTGCTACTTGAACTCCAGATTAAAAACAACTGGTTTTAATTCATATCTGCCAGATAGATAGTCACAAACTGATTGGGGATATGTATTGATTAGCCTGGGTGCAACATAAGCACCAGATAGGAGTTTCCTCACTGCCTTATTCCCTAAGATATTTCTTCATAACTGCAGGTTGTATTATTTTTGCATTAATTAGTCATTTTATAGTGAATATACTACGATAACTGCATTTGTATCTCGTGAAGTTGCTGCTGTAATGTGAATTGCAGTGCTCAATACTGACTTTGGTTACTTTCTTTCTCACATTTGTGGTACTTTTTTCATTGTGTATCTCTATAATAGCTCACATCTCCTCTGTCCATTTATTGTCATCCCCCTTTTTTTAGGAATGTCCTTTTTGATTTTAGCGTTGATTTTTTTTTGCACAGCACAAGCTTTCCTAAAATGAAATATCAATGAATATGGATTTAATGTAAGCAAATCATTTGAGTTTGTAGGGACCGCATTGAAAATAACCTTAAACCCATCATCAGCATTAAACAAAGAAATCAGAGAAAGCTGCAGTCACATGCGCACACACGCACACGCACAGACAAATGGAGTTGATCGAGGGAGTAAACATACCTGTAGCTGGAAATAGAGGACCAGAAAATGTAAACACCTATGTGGAGGGAGAAAGAGAGAGAAGGCAGAGGAGGGGAGTGAATCACACAGGCAATTACATGAAGAATAACCGCAGCCTACCTGGATGAAAGCAACGCGCAGATACGAAGCTTTTTGGCGACTTCTATTGGCAAGAATGCATGGTTTAATGTGCGAAAGGCAAACGGAGATGCGGAACACTTACAGGTATATGAACCTCGAAGGCAGCACAGACATCTTGACTCGCAGAAATACACCTGCTTCCACAGATTTAGAGCCCCAGGAAAGGTTGGCGAAATCGCCCCCCTCTCTCGCTTTCGCTCCCCCGCGCGTCCTTTACGCACACAACTCCGGGGGTAAGTAGGAGATTGAATCCCAGCGTAAGGATAGATCACTGGAGAGCAGCAGCAGAGTCACGGAGCGCAACATTAGGTGTTTCCTTGTTGGCGGGGAAGTATCCAGAAGATGTGGGGGGTTTTCTCATCTCAGTCTCCTCTGCTCCCCGATATCCCGCAACGTCTCCGTAAATCGGTGCCAAGCGTGGAAAGGATTCAAAATTCAACCTCTCAAAAAAAAAAAGAAATGTTCCCCTCGCTCAATACAATATCCTTCGAGTTTTGCGCACACAATCCAAATCCTGCTGCTCCAGAGATCACAGGCTCCTCAACTCCGTCCGTACCTGCGGGGGATTTTTACACCTTGCGTGGGTCATTTTATTCTACCAAGTGCTGCGGTGGCAAAAGTTAAAGCGCTGAATAATTAAACGCCTTTCTACCAAGAACAACAAGTCGCTAAGAGTGGACAAACAAACGTATCCAGGCAAACAGAAGAGTTGTGCTTTTTTTTAAAAAGCAGTGTTGAAGAATCGCAGCGGATCCCTGGAGAGGTTTGGAGGCTGGTGATGGCGCAGCAGTGCCTGTCAGTGGTGTTTGTGCGTCTGCGGCTGGAGATTTGGGCACAGAGAGGCTTTTTTGTTGTTGGTGGGTGGAAACATGTCAGCGGTTTGCACCTGATAGGGTAATCTTGGAGAGACCATCAGCTTGCAGACTTTTTTTCCTTCTCTCCTCTCGGAGGGCAAAGCGCGGCGCAAAGTCGATTAAGAACAAGATACTGCTTTTTGAAATTAATAAAATGTATTTTTCCTAAAGAGAGTTTGGGAAATGATTTAATTGGTTTACAAAGATAACCTGATTTACAGGAGCTACGTATAATTGGAGGCATGGGATTATAGAAATAAGCAAACAAAGTAGTTAATACGTTTTATTACACCATTTTTTAAATGACCTTAACTTTAACGTAAAACCACATTTTCAGTTTCTATTACTTCAGCGGCCTTTACAACAATGAACATATTGCTGTTATGAGAGTGAAATATGAACACAGTTGCTGTTGTCTCTCTCTGTTCTTCGCGCTTTTTAAAGTGCCGCTGCTTTGTGGATTGGCCTCGGCTCTCCCAGACACCATTCAAATGCAGTTTGTTGTCGACCTCGATTTTTTTTTCCAATAATGTGCTATAACTTATCTCGCATTTAAATGAAAGAGAGGTGTGAATGTGTTTACGAGCTGGCAGCAGGAAAGCGAGTCCACATCCCCGCTGCCATTAAAAAAAAAAAAAAAAAAGAGGGTTCGCCTTTATTGTCCCATTAAAACTGGATCCTCGGCATTCCTGTCCCATTGATATTCAAAATGAATCTACATGATTACATACAAAACTTCCCATGTTGGGGATTTCAAAGGGCCTCTTGTGGTGAGTTTAGTGGAGAATGAACGGGAGTGTTTGACTAAGAGCTCCAGCTGCAGATCAACAACCAAAAAATAAACAAAAGAAATCATAATGTATCCGAAAATAATATGAATTGATGGCTTTTCTTTAAGAAGACTTAATCTGAGTGTTTATGATTTACACTGACAAGTTAAATCGTTTGTGTTGTGAGCAAGTACAAATGTGGATAAAGTGGGTTGATGTGGGTTTACCAGTGATTCATGGCTGTCTGCCTAACAAGAAGGCTTGATCCTGTCAACCACAGTGCACTTTAATAAGCCCTGTAACACAACCGATGTATAATGTCATTTAAAGCATGACTAATTTGCTGTGCCTAAGGGAGGGAAACCACAGCAAGACTTTGGCAAATAGTAATTATCGCGGAAGATCATTTCTTTACAAATACAAGGTTTTCGGTTGCTGTTTGATCAAACGAGGCTTAGGTTAGCTGCCGCTCACCACCGATCGAGATTTCTCTGAAAGTTCAAAACAAAAGCACCTGACAACTGATTTAAAGACAGCAGCACGATAAACAGCAATTTACCACACTGCCTGTGATGGAGCCAGCATCGTGGAGTCACTCATCGCCTCTTAAGCACGTGTTTGTGACAAAACTTCTCGGAGCATGACTGTAAATCCACAACCTAGGAAAGAGCGCGCAGCAGCACGCTTGACGTGGCCACCTGGGAGTCACGAGGAGGAGGAAACGTATCTCTGCTCGTGGCAAAAAGGGACGATCACCGTACTTTTATCATTGTGTCAGTCCTAAGAGTATGGGAAATACACAATGGCTAAAAGCCACCTTTTGGATGGTTTCTGCCATGCACTTGTCTGGACATGTTGGCAGTTGGCCAATCAGGAGCCAGGCGGACAGATTTATTCTAGAAATGTAAACTAACAAGTGGCTCAAAAGGAAGGAAAGTGGACAAAAAAGCCCGAAAACTTAATCTGACTTCTAATGACTTCAATGAAATGACCACTTTGAGGACCCACTTGTCATTTTATCTTGTTAATATCTCTGTTTAATCTTTAAACTGTTGAGGTTCTGCACGTGAGTGTTGCATGTGGAGGATAAAGTGGCACGAGGTCTAATGCAAGGTGCCAGACATTTAAACAAAATGTCTAATAGGACACATTGCAGAGTTGAAGGGTCGGTTGACGCTTTTCTGCAGGACAAAGACCGCCAAACTAAAATCCAGACTGTCTACACAACACAACACTGTTGTGGTAAAAGACAAAATATATATATATTTTTTTTCAATTTGGTTGAACCGGCCCTTTAAAAAGGAAGAATCTTTCATGTGGATTGAAAACTACATTTTCACACCATCAGTCAAAAGAGTTGGTGCTCCGACAAATTGCCTGCTGACACTATATGGAAAAAGTAAAAAAGAAAAGATAAAACACCAAGAATCAATCAAGTGCAGTATGCTGCTGGTCGAGCAATAACAAGAGTGAGCTTTATGAATGGGGAGAGCTGTTTCACAGTCCAGTTTCTGAGGCTCGGAGGAGGGAGCGGGGGGGGGGGGGGGGGGGAGCAGCCACTCAGGAGTTGGGATAAGGTTACCCACAGAGATTAGCTGACAAGAGTGAGGGAGTGAGAAAAACAAGCAAGCAAGCTAAAGGTCTTAGTTTACCTGGCTTGATGTGCTTGGCAGCCAATGAAAGTGCTTTTTGAACCACAGATTCAAACGGGGCCTGAAATGATGCTCCGCCGCCACATTTGCCAATTCTATTTCAATTTGGATGAAAAGAAATGTAACTTTTAAGTCGAGAGGCCGCGAAGCGGCGGATGATGTTATTTAGACGACTCCGGGGCTCCTTTCAAGCCTTTTGAGTTTGAACCCTTGCCGCGTCCCCGTGCAGCTATGCGTGTCTGTCCGCAGCGACGGGACTGTGGGAATGTCACCGCGGATATCTCATTGAAGCTAAAGGAGGAGGCATCTGAAGGCGGGCGAGCGCTCAGCGGTTCAAAGGGCCCTAGCAGGCATTTAGGGCTTGACAAAAGAACTTGGCAGATCAGTAAGTGAAGCCCAATGTACGACATTAGTGTCAGGACCCCCTCCGCGTCCCTCCCACTTTGCACTTTCATCTCTGACACGGACATATTGACTTAAAGGAAAGGAGGGGTGCCAGGGCCGCCGAGCAGGGGTGGGTAGTTGTGGTGTGTGTCGGAGAGGGTGTGTGTGCGTGTCCCATTCAATTCCCAAGGTGAGGCGATTGATGCCGAGGGGTGACCACTGACTCATATAAGCCACCCAGAAGCCCTTTTTCAACTGGAAGTCACAGGCCGACAAGCGTGTGAGACCCAAACGGGACGGCCCTCTTCCTCTCCTCTCACTGAAATCAGCCTCACCCCATTAGGATGTGCTGACCCTGCAACCCCTCCCCCCCCCCCCTTCTCTCCAAACACACATCCCTTTTCACACTGTCGGCCGTGCCCTTCTGCGGGCTACTGAAGTCCGGCGGCTAACATGGGTTTGGGGTCGCGACACCTTGACATTGCGGAGGGTGACAGAGAGAGGAGCCAGAGGAGGGAGGGTGAAGCTACAGCCGGCTACCTCGGAGACCTTTCAAGTATCACCTGAAGGAGAGAGAAAAACAAAAAAAAAGTGTTTGAGTAATTTGTCCCCCGTCACACGTTGTTTGCACGGAGTCATTAAGGGCCATTTAGGTTTTGCCTCGGAGGGAGGAAGCCAGAGAATTTGGGTGCGGGCGCTCTTTTTTTGGGAGGGGAGGGGGAGGCCGTGAAGGGTGAAAATGAAAGCGTCGCTCTTCGACAAATCATCTCTGAGCGCCGCACCGCGTGCAGAACATATTAAACGTTCCCACTGAATTCGGTGGCCTGTTTGACATTAGTGACGACTTCGCTCCCTCTCGTCCAGCGGGGAGTCGAGGGTTGTTGCTCTCTCGTTGCTAGTTGCTAACACGTGAAATAACTTTGTGACTGCATGCGTTTTGAAGACATCACTAAACGATTCTTGCTTGGACGAATTCTTTGGCCGTCGCTCAGTACAGAGGAACTGCCAGAATGTGTTACAGTGCAGCAATTGAATAACAACCAGCCGACAGACCCCATGTGTTCTGGGTTTTTTGGCCCGTGGTTGACAGATAAATGTCAAGTCTCTTGGACGAGCAGTGGCAATCAAAAAGTCTCGCTTCTCACACTTTTGCCGAACAATGTGAGTGCCTTAATGACATAATAAGCCGTCAGAGCTGGGTGGACTGGCGGTGAAAGAGTGGGAAGTCAAATGATGTAAGTGTTTTTTTGTCAGCTCTTTAATTTGTTTTTCCTCCCTGAATTGAACGACCCCATAATTGTTTTCTTGGATTGCCATAATTACCCAATTAAGGGGCTGGTTGTTTGTAATGTGGCACAAAATTGCTCTGAGACTCACAAACTGGCCAGAAGGTTTGACTCATTCACACAAAATGTGCGATTATTTGACAGTTATTAAAACGACACCGAGCTGCGCTGCTGTGTTTCTGGTGAATGCATCTTCAGCCCTTGATGAATGGCCGTTTATAGATCTCATTAACGGCACAAAGGCTCGACAGTGAATTAAAAATCGGCTTAAAAACAGCTTTGAAAATGTGGCGCTTTACAATCAAAAGGATGTCGAAGCCCACCAAGAGTGTGACCCGGACTCCCCCGCATAATTTGATGAGGACTTTGATTTTAAGTCATTACCTTCATGCTAGGGGTGAGAGGTACTAAGTGAGTGTTCAAAGGCGAAACCTGTCAGGCTAATGTTTATCTGATTACTGAGCTGTCTGGAAAGCACTTCCTCAGGTGCAACTGGTCTGTTGTGTGCTTGCTGTGGCAACACACGAGTTTGGTCTCATCTTGTGCAACTCTATGATATTCAGGAACATTTTAATGACAACAATGGCATTTGGAAAAATGGTGGGAGACATGTATTGTTTAAGAAAACACATCATTCTATCTAATTACAACTTTTTGGAATTAATCTCCCTTTTTGTTCAAAACTTACTTTGTATTTGTTATATATGTCAGACTAAAGTGTGTGTTTTTAAAATTAGATTCAGCAAGTTAGAGGCATTTTTATTGGAAAATAAGAAATAAGTCATTCTAATCAATCACTTCCTGTTTGATGAAAAGCGTCCAAAACCTTCGAACACAGCCTCATTAATAGGACAAATACATGGCATCTAATTCAGGCAGAGTGAGGTGTTTTGCTCTACTGCTGGCCCACTTCTTGTTTAAGGCTAACATTAGCCACTCTGTGTTTGCTTTAAGGTTATAATGAGCATTGTACATGGAATTAAAGACAGAGGTTTCTCTTTTGCAGCATCTGGACAGAGTGACAACACCAATCCAAGGGGTCAGTCGGGCCCCTCTTAAACTCCCGATGCTCTCCCTTACAATTTAACTTCAACAATAAGTCGCACCGGAGTGCAGCTGCTGCACAAAAGTCCTCTTTTTTCCCAGTCACGAAAGGTCCCACAGCAGTTGGAGTGGAGTCCCTCCTTGAGCGGTCTCCGCTCTGGTAAAGCTAGCCTGAACCTGCAGGTCCACTCATCCTAATCGCTGAGCCCAATCCATTCCCCTGTCTAGCACCTCTTCAGAGGCCGCTCGCCCCTTTGTTCTGACAATACACAAACGACCATTCAAATGGTGGGTCTCTGTAATCAGTGAAATACTAGCCTCTGGGCTTTGTAGAATAGAAAAGAGGGAGGGAGAGAGAGAGAGAGAGAGCAACATAGAAAGAGAGGAGAGAGAGAGAGAGAGAAAATCCATCCATGACCAATCAACTCTAACTACCTGTCTGGCTTTTTAGCTGCAGATGTTATTTGGAAAAAGAGGGGAAAAAATGTGCCCATTCCAGATGTAAGATGTACAAAGGGAAGGCAGGCTGGTACCTCCACCCACCGAGAAAAGGGCTGGACCGGTCCACACCCATCCAGCTTTTGATACGGCTGATGTTTTTGCTCTTGCCTACGCCATTTCCTTCAAAGAACTATGTGATGCATTGCGTCACCTTACACAACATTTAGACAGTATGAGCGATAAAATAAAATGTGATTGATGCAGTCTCACCGTCGAAGCACGCCGAGATCTTACTGGATCATTCGGGGCTGAACTTCACCTGGGAATGTTTCTGGATCATTTATTCCTATGATATTCATATGAATGGGTTTATAGTGCGTAGAATCTCTTTTAATGATACAAGATGTTTTAAAAAGGCTTTGTTATTAGAAATTCAGAGCAATGTCTTTTTTATTCATGAACCTTGAAATGATATTTCCTATTTGGATCAGAGGTCTTAAGAAAACGGATCAACGGTTTGCTTTGCATTGTGTACGTGTGCTTTTCTTTCAGCTCATCTAGAGCTACTTATAAGTCCAACCGTAGAACAAGCTTCAAGTCATGCATTACATTGCAACAGCTTGAAAAAGTAGTTTGTCAGGTCGAAGGTATCTTGAGTGTCTGCATTTATTAGGTGACTGTCGCGCTTAACGAGGGTGGAATAGTTGTACTTGTGTATTTGGTTCAATTAGTTTCACTCTGCACCACAATAAACAAATCCTGGACTGTAAACAAAACTCACATGGGTCAGTCATGCAGGTGGTTTATTGTACAGAGCTTTAGGGTGCAGTCGTCTGCAAAGAAACAGGTTTATTTGTTTTTAAATCCATTATTTTGTTCCCAAAAGAACAGAACATTTTGATGTCGTTTAAGTTAAAGGGACACTATTTTCCCATGTTTCTTTTGTTTGTTATAAGTGTATAATGAGGACAACAATTTTTTTTAATGTCAGGTATTGAGCGAGGGCGCTGCAGTCCCTAAACGGGCTACAATGTAATCCAGTTGCACACAGTCAATGTACGTCCACTAAAAGTATTTGTTTTTCGCCACCGACAGGCAGATTGTTATCAGAAGTGTCTCACAACATTACGGAAACAGAGAAATAAATGTTTTCTTTACCTTTCGCTTGATCCGGTCTTTTTGTTAGATTTGTCTTACCAAGTCCCGCTCAAGGAGAAGTCTCCTTCTGAAATATGACTGGAATCATATTTCAAAACACATCCAAATGTGGTTTGAATCCAATTTGCAAAAATCCCCCAAAAGTGGATTTGGGCTGGCGGCCTGATCAAGGACTGAGTGGACGTACATCGATGAAGGATTACATTGTAGCGCTCTTGCACAAAATTGTTGTCACAATAACACTCGGACACAAAAACACGATGAAATTGCGTCCACAATGAAAAACACTGACGTTACCTTTAATCAAACCGCCCTGACAGTGTTCATGCATTGAGCAGTCAATAGGATAGAAAGCAAACGCTCGTAATTACCGGTCATAATCACATACTAATTCACACGTCAAATATTCACACATATTTTAGCTTTGCCTTTTGTTAATAAGTGACTGTGAACACAATTTGTGTCTTCTCATAATCGGTAGGATTAATAAATACGTTCAGAAAACAGAAAAGGAGTAGCCGCACTCAAATGAAAGCAGTTAAACCAGTAAATCAGGTTGTAGCCCAGTGCAGCGTTGTGTTGCAGGTCAAGAAATGCATTCGCTCAACCCAAATGAAGCGTGGGATGTTTTGCATTGCCAGCTGTACGTCATCCCTCCTCCGCACTCCTCTTGTGAAATCCATTTTATAAATGTGAATCATAATTGCCTGTAGCCCTGCAGCTTTGCTTACCTGTGGCAGGGGAGGAACACATGGTTGAGATAAAGTGTGTTTTTCAAGAGGCACTTAGAACTTCTTATAGGTTCAAACATTTTTAGTGTATAACATCCTATTCCTGCTCTTCCTCCTACGTGAGCGGTTAAGGACTCAATGACAAATTGGATATGATGTATTATTTTGACATTCAGTGTTTCTTTTCCCCTCTAAAACCAACCAAGCACTGTAGTGTTAGTTGGAATGGAAGCCTACACCTTGTTAAACTGGAGAGAATAAGGAAAGCTGTAAACGATGTCAAGTGGGAAAACATGCAAGGTGCATAACGGCCTCACACAGAGCTCCGGGGCTGAAGTCATTACAAGATATCAGCTTTTTGAAGTTTGGGGACTGACAAATTACCTTGTTGAACCACACTGATATCGGATAAAAGTGTTGCCTCAGGCTGCTGCTGATCCTGGACAGATAAAGTGTGAAACAGATAAATGTGTGTTCAGCAGAGTAAACTTGTGTCGTAGTCATATATTCAAATGCAAGATACATTCAAACTTCTACCTGTGGTCCCCACAAGGTAGCTGAAAATACATTTGTCAACAATTACTATCAAGTAGAAAACGTGTTACTCACCACTTAATTGCTGGCAACTATTGAAAAGTTCTTCATGACAGCAACGGGAGCAGTTGACGGTTAGACGGATTGCAGATTAACCCTTCACATCAATAATGTCAGTTACACGTCAATGATTAATGATCTATTTGAAATATTGATCTCAATAGTTAACATTACTTACCGAGAACTGCTATTTTTAGCGTGTCCATCAACTTCCCCCTGCTGGTCCTGGTCCTGGTCCTGGTCCGAGTCGTAGCAGCAGGGTTAGCAAGGTAGCCCAGGCTCTACCTGCACCTTCTTCTTTAAGGGGCAATCTACCATGGTCACAGTTGAATACGACCTGGCACAAGATCGCTGGGCAGGCTCAGACATGTATTACGACAATAATTGGTAAGTACTCCTTTTACAAAAATAATAATCACCACCATAGCCTCTTCTTTCATGAGCCCTGTTCCGACTTCGTTACAACACTGGAAAGGCGTGTCGACCAATAATCATATCCCAGAGTCTTCAGCGTCTCAGGGAGATGCTCATCCACCACTGCCACCTTGCTACTGCAGAGCATTTGGACTGCCTTCATGACCTCCGCCAGAAAGAAGAGCACGGTTTCTCCACAGTCGTCTGGCTCTGCACCTCCACAGTGGTCTTTTGGTCACGTAACATCAGACCTTTCCACCCATCCGTAGCCATCTTACAGTTTATCAGAACTACAGTGAGGTCGACCAAAAGTCCTTCAGTAAGCAACCAAAACTTTGGTTTGGTGGTGTTGCTCAACCTTTCACACAAAGGTGACATACTACACAGAGCTACTACAAAGAGCCAGATGACCACCAAGGCCCACCAGCTGTGCCTGCTACCAGATTTGCAACCAATCCGGCACCTGACCCCCGGGGTCGGTGAGCCTATGCAAGGTAGCAGCTCCTTGTTGGGTCTTTGGGCTTCAGTGGGCCTGGCTCCAGGGAAGGGCCCAGAAATCAGTATTCTAAGTGCTTTACATAGCTTGTAACAAAGCGTCTTGTGGTTAGTTGGTTGGTTAAAGAGACTTAATAATGCCACTGTTAATAATTAAGACCAAGCTGGAGGCAATAGCGAGGATGAATTCCTTAAGGACGTTGAGGAAATACGGTTCAAGCGACTGTATTCCGACCCGGCATTAACGTGCACCTTGGGTGATCTGATCACAAGTGGACAGCACTAAGTACAAGTGTGAATGCACTCAAGACTCATTGAAGACTCATTGAGATCCGGTCGCATTGTTAACTGCTTCAGCCCCCTAGACACTGCATCGAGGGGCAACTCAACAGAACAGCTTAACATATAGTCATAAATTCATAGCTTGTCTGTGATGATTTTCACACAGATGTGACCCCCGTCCGCCAGGCAACGGGCCGCTAGACAACCTTATACATTTATGGTCATAAAAATGTACCCGAATTCCCGAAGATGTCGGATATTACCGTCTAAAAACACATTTGGTCTTTGCAAACTGAAAAGATGTTGTCTACGTTTGTATGTAGAGCAGGGAGGTGACATCCATCCATTTAGGAGCGGTCACTCGAGACGCATGTGAAGACGCATTCTATTTACAGAGGTGAACTGGCCATGGCAAAAATCTTGCAGTCTTATATCGGGTTGGATTTACAAGATAACCGATTGGCAGTAAGTATCTCAGAATCCGACGAGGCTCTCGTATCTTTGACATTTCGGTTGTATCTAAACACGAGTTGTTTTATCTTCCAGTAATCTGACGAGACCGTAAAAGATTTCCTTACAGGTTTTACCTTTCTGAACAGTTAGTTGGCTTGAATTGAACTATTCACGCTATGGGTTGGTTTAATCTGTTTTAAGTCAAGTGTTTCAGAGCATGGGACATTGAACCAGTGCACCAAGTCATTGTGATGGTAACCAGACCAGAGTCTTATAGAATTTTACTGGAATCAGCTGCTAACTGTCATTATCACTCTTAAGTCATACGCTATAGTTCCACCTTTACTGAACCGGTGACAGACACATATTTCCTCACATTTCCACACAGTTGTCTCAGCCACTATTTAGGCAAATGGTAACGAATAAAATGTAAAGTACTTTTCCAAAATCACCACGCAAGTATAACGCGAGAGAGAGATAATAATGTGTGAGACGAGGCCACAGAGTGTCGGTGAGTTTTCTCTTTCGTGTTTCTTCAGCCCTGAAACTCCCCCAGACCTGAGCCTGACTCTCAGGAGCCTCTCCTCTATGTTCGGGGGAGAGAGAAAAAAAAAAGCTCTGAGTTTGTGGGCAGAGGAATGCAGCTCACATCTTTGCCATAGCAGGCGTAGAGGTAATGCGCTCGCATGTTGGCGCTTGTCGAGGTGAGCGCACCTCCCTCTTCTGTATTAATAACCGCATGTCCTATTGCTGTACCAACTGGGCTGTGTTTTACTGGGCCAGGGTGTTTTTTTGCTTACGGGAAGATAGATGATGGACTCCCCCCACCTCTTTCTTCTAATTTACACAATTACTTCCCCCGGTGTCTGTTTTGCTGAAATGTTCCCAATCGCTGAAAGAACAACACTCACACACCCCGTCATCCCCTCACAATGCCAAAGAGCAGACTTCAGCAGAAACAATGTGACTGCGGCATGAAAAGAAATCAAACAACAAAGTGCAAGGACTTAGTGTACCACTGAAAGACTTAAAAATAGCTCTGTTGAGTATTCACACTGTGATGAACGCCACGGAGTTCACAAATCCTGACAGGGAAAGTATTGCCATGCTTTTTTTTTTGTGCAGAAAAATGTTTACATAAGCGCATCACCCGTGACAATTGACTTACACATATAAGGAATTGTTATTAAGATACAGTCAACTGTCAAAATCTTGCCCTGAAAGAGAAAATCACTGGTGATGACAATGATGGCTTCCTTTCCGTCTAATATAAACATACCAGCATGATCACTTTTTCCCCCCAGGGCAAAGTCATTGTTCCATTTTGAAAGCTCTCTGCGAATGCTTGAAATGTTCCCTTGATATTTTTTCCCTCTGCTCGTTTATTTGCTTGTATCCAGGTGATGTGCCAACCTGTCACATCAAGCACAGACTGCCTTATTTCCTCAGAGCAAAGGTCAAAACAATTGTCATGGGAGGGATGGGCGTGTACATGTGTGTGCGTGTGTGTGGTGGTTGAAAGACCACACTCAGTAGTTTTAGTTTGACGCGTTACAAACTACCCGAGGAAACAGACATTGTTAACATAATCAAACGTGACAGAGGTTTTGATGTCCTGGCAGGCTTTTTCTGAGAGATTCATGATTTGTTTTTGTATGAAAACACAACATTCTTTATCAGTCTAAATCACAAACTGTGCATGCAGAGAAAACTATTTGATCGCTTTAACGCAGAGTTTCGTTGCATATTTAAAGAAAATCAGCTGGCTTGTTTGAGGACACAAACAGGTGAGTCACTGCCCAATAACGTCACACTACATGGCCGATAACGGGTAATTAAGTTCAAACATCCAAGTTATCTTCCGTTGCCACTTGGAGCCGCCAAAGTGCAGATCTGACAGCGCAGCTTTAAGAAGAATGCTTCTTTTCCAACACATCTGCATGTCCCATTCCAGAGGAAAAACACTGAGCTGCTTCCCAGCTTTGTCTTGATGACGCTTATCACCAGTTACAGCACTGACCACATGTCTTAACCACAGAATTATTATATCGTATTAACACGTGTTAACAACACCTGTTGTCATAACATGAGTTTTTTTCTTTCTTTCAAAAGTAGATGCACAGATGTGTTTAAAATCACATATCCCCGTGGGTCCTAAGAAGAAGAAAAAAAAAAGAGGGCGGAAATGTACATGCCTGCAGAGACATGACCTTACATTTCTTTCCAGCAGAGATGAGAGTGAAAATATCGTCCTCAATTAGACGTCCTGCAGGTAAACCCTAGAAAGACAAATTGACTGATACATGATTTTGCTGACGTTTTGCAGAACTTCTAGTGTAGTGAAAAAACCCAGAACCAAGAGAGCTCACACTTAAATACATGTAAGGTGACATTACTTTACAACAACAATAGTTAGGTTTAGTTGCCACTGCTTTTCGCTGTCAAAACTGGAGCAGTAAAAATGCAGGCTGAGGCGTTGTGAGTGGAGCGATAGTCAGTCTGACGGTGGTGTCGGCATTCCCCGAAGGCAGTTTAAAGAACAGTGTAGGGTGAGGTTGCATCATCTGTGCCTCAGATTCATGAAAAAGAGTGCACGGTCTCTCAGAAAGAGGTACTGACACTTCCAAGACGTCTGGAGAGAAGCGTGTGGAGTAATACTCTTGGCAGCAACACAAGTGATCGTATCAAATAGAAATTTGTAGCTTAATTGATACTAGTTGCTACAAGCCGTACCAACAAAAGGAGGCGATGAAGTGTTGACATCAATCTGAATTTGTTTCTTTAGGCCCATGTGAACAGATTTCTAAGATTATTATTATTTTATTCATAAATGACCTTTTGATCTGGATACAAACTTAAAGGGCACACTTAAATGTGTTTTGTTTTTTAAGCTGTAAACTATATTGTACGACTGAATGGTGATGAGACACATTCATTCTGGTGTTAATATTGACATTTCCTTCCAAAACTACATAAATATACGTATTCCATGGGTAAAAAGTGGCATAGAAACACTGTTTTAATGTTTTTATGTGCGTGGGATTTGGTGGCATGTGGTGGTGAAGTTTCAGATTGCAACCAACTGAAACTTCTTCTGTGTGAAAATCGAGGAGGAGAATGTGGAAGATGTGGAAACATGCATGGTTGTATCTGGAGCATCTGGTATGGCCATTCTGGGCTACTGTAGAAATGCGTGTAAATATATCCTGGTAGATAGAACACATTTGGAGCATGTACATTTGCATATTTTCAGTGTTTTGCAAATAATTCTGTCACGGCTCATTGACCAGGTAAATCCAGGTGAAGGCTGTAACACGGTGTTGCTGGAAATAGAGGAAAGGTGCAAGTCTAGAGAAATAGATTGTGTAAAACAGGGTGCAAACAAAGTTTAGTGATGAAGAGGGATGGAGTTTAAAAAATACTCTTAACTCCACTTCGGATGAGCATATTTTCTCAGTCACTTGTGTAACCAACTTTATAAAGTGCCGAGAAGTGTTTGAAGAAGTGTAAAGGTTCTTAAAACAGTTTGAATGTACAAAAACAACATGTAGTCCCGCTAACAGCAACACAAGGATACACCAAATTTGCCCAAACTGCTGAAACTCTTCGATACAGTCAAACTAACACTGCTGTATTGGAATGTTCACTGTGGCACCGGCCTATATTTTACGTTCTTGGATTAAATCCAAAATGGCAGAAACAAGAAACGACCCGCATCCGCGGCAGACGGACCCCCGTTGGACCCCTGCAGAAGTCGAAGTCAGCGAGCGCGAGCGGGCTGACGCCACTGGATCTAACTTGTAACGGCAGCAACAGAAACTTCCAGCATCCCTGGAAGTTTTCATGATTTAATGTCAAGAAAAATCACACGCAAATTATGTTTAGTTTGTGCCAAAACAAAAGAGGTGATTCACTACGGATGAAAGAATCCCCCCCCCCCCACACTTCAGGTAAAAGCTTAATCAATTCATATCGTTACGAATGGTCGCTTTGAAGTCAACGACTGGCCTTCAGTGCCATCCAGTGGTGGTTACAATCAAAGGGTTCGGGTTCACATGTACGCTTTAAACAGAACTCACATGCCCATAAGTAGATTGAAAGCACTTTTGAGATGTCACACAGCAGGGTAAACACAGGTGTAATTGACAAAAAATCAATTCTGGTTCCATTCGATTGAGCGTGCCACAGCATTTCAGTGAGCCAGCATGCACACTACCTCGGCCCTGGGCCACCTAAATGGAACAAGGCCTTAATTAATGCAATTAATTGCACCGGTGTTTAGCCTGCAATGACATGTCAAAATGAATGATGTGAAAAGGGGCCTGTTGCTCCTCCAGTCCAAAGTGGCTGCAATTTTAATGCCAGCGACAAGAGACACAGCAATCATTTGTTACTATTCCTGCGTCGCAGCTCAGCAAAACTGTCTGTGAAAACTTTGGATGACACACTTGAATTGAACTCAAAATCGTTGAAGCCTCAAATCGTTATCTGAAAGTGGATTTTGTTTCCCATCACTTGCATTGAATTTGCTTTAGAAAGGAACATGGTTCATACACAATTCTACCGATACATTTGTCTTTGAGTAGTTGTTCTTTGACCGTCTGTATACATGAAAATAAGAATGAAAGGTCGGCGTCTGACGTTTCCCCTCGCAGAGAACAACCAAACATCAAGTGATGTCACTGATGAACAATAACGGCAAACAATGGACATGTGGTTTTGCAAGTTTTGTCTGACAACAAATTGGAGGAAAAAGGATATTGTTGGATTTTGATGATGAGGGAAACGCATCCAACATCCTGGTCTTTAATGTCTTCAATGTCTTCTTCAATGACCAGATGTCGGCCGATAATCCTGTGAACATGAGAACAGATTCTGCGTTGCCAAACATGTCAAAGCTAAATGACCATGTCGCAAAATCTACTCGCAACTCATCCAACAGGCAATATCAGAAGGCAATGTTGCCCAGGATGCTTTTTGACATTTTGTTTTTTAACGCTGCAGTCACACAGTGACTCAACGTGGAAAGTGTATCCACCAGAAAGATGCAGCCGACAAACTGTGCAACACCAGAACACTCAGATGTCATCTCACAATATCGATAATCGTACAAAATAAAAAGACTTCCTCTTGATTATTATGTCAGTAATCCCTTTGCCTGAACATATTCTGAATGTTACTAAAGTCTAATTATCCAGAGGACGAATATTTTGCCCTGGTTTACCTGTAAAAAACACTTTAAAATGTGTGACACAAAAAAACCAGCTGGGATTTACTTTATTCAGGCAAATGATACATATAGAATAAAAAAAACCAACAACAATGGATGGATATGTTCATCTCAACAAACCATGAATGAATGCATATCCACCATGAGCAGTCATGCACAAACTAATCGATAAAGTTTGACTAAATGGACTAAATGCACCTTCTTTCAACACATGTTGAGTCAGCCCAGCCACTGTGTTTCAGTGTTTTACAATTTCATTCGCATCGACATATGCAGTAAATACGTACGAGCCTTGTTTGTTGTCAATTCAAGTTGAAGATGCCTTTTAACGCATGATGTTTTACTTTAGGTTGTTCAGGTCGGACAAAAGGCAATAAAGAACATACAGAAGGATCACTCATGGGTCCAAACAGAACTTCTTTAGTCTGATACTACAGTAGACACTTACTTAAAAGCCAAATTTCAACCACATTTTTATGAAATGACTAAAACCAACGAGCCCTAAACACACATCAGGTTATCAACAAAGATCTCAATGTTTTGTTTTTTCCCCACGTGAACATATTTAGGTACTGGCTTCAAAATGACATGATCAAAAGAAGGACAAACAGTGGGACTAAAATCAAGAGTTAACAAAAACAGGACGGTATTTTGAACATTTGAAAAAGGGGGTTTACACTCATTAAACACTTCTATACCCAACTAGAACACAACACTTCAAACAAAGACCACCATAACAGAGCTGCAGAACCAGCTGTTAGCGAGGGCGGATTAAGCGTACACGTACAAATATAGCTGTTCAGCTGCCGCACTGTGAAATAAAAGCAAGCGATTCGCCAACAGAAATAAAAAGTACATTAAGTTTGATACAAGGGAAGTATAAGATAAAAAAAAATCACTATTAAAGGACTCAATCATAAACTCATGGGCACGCCAACAATAAATCCTGGAGTCTCCTGCTCCTACGGAAACCTCGCTACAAAAAGGACAATAAAGATATTACAAATGTAATATTTAGGTGAATTATCAGGGTGACTTTAAAAACCGGAAGTAGTTGAAGAAGTTAAGTTTAGAGCCAAAGAATTTAAACTATCCTTTGCAGACGACAGGAGGGCTGAACCGAGCAATTTGATTGGTTAAAGTCTAACAGCCAACACTCGGCTCATAAAAGGCTCGTAAATACAGAATCAGGACCGGATACATGATCGTAAACACACAAGCACAGAGCCATTGTATGCTTATTGTCATCAGAGCACCGATATACAAGAGTGCTAACAGTTATGGGGTTGAGCTCTTTATGGGGTTTCTGTGAAGGTGACGTGATCTTCTGACTTTATGATTATGTTTAAATAAGCTGTTCTGTGTTCACACTCTTGAAACCAGCTTTTCGGGCATTAGAGTGCATTGAAAACGGTGTTAATGTCACAACACACTCCTGGAGCTAGTTAACAATCTCTTTGCTTTGTTTTGAACCTTTTGTATGCACTGTACGTTACTTTAAAAGGAACACGTTGTAGTCGGGCCAGCTGTGTTGCTTTTATAGAGCTCAGAATGTTTTTCTGTACTGCTCTTATGATAATTGTTTTTGCTAGATGTAATAAAAACTCACAGATGTTAACGGGTTTGATATGAATTCACGCTGCGCAGAAATACCATCCGAAATAAGTCGAGTCAGCAGGTTTGTCATATCTGAAAGAGTGTTAAAGATTAAAATAAACAAAAGAAGAGAAAGACAAATAACACTCTTGGGTGTGTCTCCAGTAAAAATATGATAAAACTCAATAGATTGACTGGAGAAGACGTGTGACAGTACGTACGTAGATATATGGATGTAACCGTGGATGGATGTAACTCCACCAGCAGTTCGTTTTTACAGCTGATGCTTGAGGATTTTACATCGTGTGTAAGATTTGATCAAAAAAAGACACGTTTGCTCTGAATACTTGTTTTGTTGACAATTTACATATCTGTTAAGTTACTGCAGCTATAAAAAAATCTGCAGGTGCATTTATTGCCTGCAGGTGGCGCAGTGTTAAGATTGCAGCAGACATTTCTGTACAAGACGGATCTGCGGGGCCTAATTGTTGGTGCCATCACCTCGCTGCCCTGTAGGTGGTGCAGACTGGCATGCGATGAAGGTGGACAGCATCCCCCTGGTGGAAAACTCTGCTAAACGGGAACGAGCGACTTTGTGAGTGGGTTCCGAACAAGCTCCAGGAGGTGCTTCGCATCTAAAACAAATAACGACAAAACAATGGCACCTGCATCAGGAATGGCTTTACCCATTTTTCAGCACTCGGCCCTCCTGTTCACTCAAAGATAGTAGGAAATCTCGCTGACTGTGCCTTTAAATGTCTTGCAGGACGCAAAACGTACCAGGTTTGTTACTTCTTCTCAATCTTCAGTGTTTGTACAAAACCCCAAAGCTCCTTCACCACCTGAGGAAGGTACGGGAGGGAGGGAGGGAGAGAGAGAGAGAGAGAGAGAGAGAGAGGGAGAGAGCGAGGGAGAGAGCGAGAGGGAGAGAGCGAGGGAGAGAGAGAGAGGGAGAGAGAGAGGGAGAGAGAGAGAGAGAGAGAGAGAGAGGGAGAGAGGGATAGAGAGAGAGGGAGAGAGAGAGAGAGGGAGAGGGAGAGGGGGATAGAGAGAGAGGGAGAGAGGGAGAGAGAGAGAGAGGGGAAAGAAAAGAGACGTGAAATTATAAATCTTACAAATGAAGTGCAGCAGAGCATTTGACATATGACTCACTTTTACTACGGCATGCTTTTGTGCGTCTCGCCTGTGGGAACGCTGAGCGTAGACGGGCTGTTGGGGAACGACGAGGGGTTGGGCGGGGGCAGCAGCACATACCAGAGTGTATGACTAGGTGCTCCAGGTCTGACAGATCTCAGGCCTTGGCTGATGAAACCAAAGCACTTCCACAGATGTTTCTACACACTGGGATCAACAAGCTCTCCCCAACTCCACCCCCCCCCCCCCTCTACTCTTTTCCCTGTCCACCCAGCCCGAGTGCCGGCCTGAAGAGCTTTCACCTGCTCTCACAACTGCACACTTAACGCTTTAACACTGCAAAGCGATCACAGAATAATGTTCAAATAGAACTTTATAAGAGACTTCTTACAAACACAGAGAACACAGCTCTACCATGTGACACCCTGCCTGCAATCATTTAGTCTGTGGTGATCATCTAAAAGGGTTCTGGGTGATTAATTCGTGCTCCACCAAACAAAGTGCAGGGGCCGTTGTTTTTCCTCTGAAATGACAAGCAGCATTAGAAAAGATTTAAGTCCTGCATTTAGAAAGAGGTTGGTCAAAGGCCTTGAATGTGAAAGAGACTGGTACCATCCACATACCCCCAGTCCCTTCATTAAGGCTACAACAGACACTCACTCCAGTAAATCAGAGAAAGAGTTCGCCTTGGCAGGTGTACTCCCATTCCATCTCGAAAGAGCCCGCTGACACAAAATGAGTATAATTCAAAGTGAACTCACTGCGCCGGAGAGACGTTTGAGGCCGAGTGGACAGAGTGTGGTACGGGGACACAGTGAGAACAATCACGCATTCCTCCGTATCTATCACGGCAAAAAGCTCTTAAAGCTCAAAAACGAAGGTTGAAGTAAACGTGCCGCTCAGTGTCAATGAGGCTAAATGCATAGATCGCAAAAAAACAACAACCTAGAAAGTGACAAAACTGCATTTTGAAAAAATCTTCGTAGATGTCTCGTAATCAGGGCTCTCAAAGCCAAGTGCATTCAATAGATATGTAGGCTACATGCTACATCAAACAGCTCGGGATTACTTACTTTTTTGTCTGAGATTTTGAAAGAACTCCTCACGTAATTCTCAAACTTCTGCTCGGTCTTCGGTTGTGGTTTTCCCTAATGAACAGGAAAAAAGTCCATTAAATCATCAGCTTACCCGCGCGTCACACATTCAATTAAGAGTGGTCCTTTACAACAGCGCATGACAGCCGTACCTCTTTGGCTGCCGTTGACAACTTGCTCTTAATCTCAGAGAGCGTCAGAGACGGAGATTTAGACGGGCCGGCCTGGGGTTTGTCTCTTCCTGGGGCAGGTGTCTTAAAGAGATAAGAACCACTGATTTATACGTCAAATAGAGAGAGATTTATAGAGATGCAGATAAAAAGAAACTTCATATTAGGCCACGGTATATCTATTTTTTTGTTCTCATTTGAACTTGTTGGTGACGGATCCGTTAGCTGACCCACAGGCCGGTCTGGACTACAGCCCTACCTACCGTGACCCATTTAGTCTGGGTCTGTGTTCACGGGCTTGGCGTGGGCAACCAGCTGGAAGAGGATAAAAGCATGAGAAAGGACAGCAAATTCTAGCCCAATTACACCATCTTTTTTTTTTTTTTTTAACAAATACATGAGGTACAAATTATGGTTTTATTGTTTGCAAGCAGGAGAGGGCAAGCCAACTCTCCAATGAGTAACAGAGATTGTTCGTCCAAAGAGTTTTTCCCTTGATGTCAAATCCGGGAACGACTGGACTAAAAGGAATAAATGTGCAATTCATGTCGAGCTGTTTTTTTTAATTAAAGTTATGCTTAAATTAACAACTTCCAGAGGAAACGATGACACTTGAACACTTCACAACATTTATGGCCGGTCAACACTAAAACAACGCATCACGAGCGGCGACTCTTCTTTCTGGTTTCTAACATTCTAGCTGCTCGCGTGAGCGCTGAACCAGCCGGCCCACAGGTGTGTTCAGACCTGGGCAGCCGAGGCCCCAGAGGTCCTCAATTAGGAAGTGTGTGAATGTGACACAACAACACACTCACACACACACACACACACACACGCCGGGACTGCGTGCTACACAAGCCACGGAGCTTGTCCCTACATGTAAAGCCGGAGTGGAATCCAGTGAAATTGCAGGTTTCATTGATAGCCAGAGACGCATTTGAAAGAGGAACAGAGCCGAGTACGAAGCTACTCTTTAGCCTGAGAGACGAAAAACAGAGGAAGAAAAACGCACACGCAAATAGACAGGTGTCCAGTTGTTGATTATCTTTTTGGTTTATAGTTCAGAACATTTTATTATTTTACGCTGCACTTTAGGAGCTCAGTGGGTGGAGAATGGCACAGATCATTTTAGGGTAAAGGTCACGCATTGCAAGTAGGTTTAAATATCATTTATTTGTATCAGATTGTTACTTACTGGGTCCACCTTATATATTATTCTTTGAGTCCGAACCAAAGTATGTTAAAAGAAAATAACTGTTTATTTTCAGTGTTTATTTTCAGCTGCCATAAACACTGACTTAGGCAGCGTCGCGGTCAGTAAAGGATGAGTGAAATCAAAAAGCGCGTTTCTGCATCTCCCACTTGAACTGGTTGTTTGGATGAAAGCAGTCAACATGTCATGTGTTACTACTTCTTACTTCGAGCAACTTCAGGCTTTAAAAAACAGGGAAAGACTTGAAATAGTTAAACTCAGGTGGAATGTTCTGGAGAAAATAACTTCTCGTTAGGAGAAAAGAAGAAAAAGCACTCATCTGTCCCTGTCCCCAAGAGAGCAGCGTTTTATAGCACAGATCAAAAGGTATAAAGGGAAGAAACCCCTGACGCACACATACCACACTACAAAAGAAACTTATGCTGCTGGCTCCCGGCCAGACAAATGTGCTACGTATTTATTATTTATGGGAAGCGCTCGACTTCCAAGAGACAGCTGTGGACCTGAAACAGCTGATAAACACAAGCACAAGCTTTTTCATCTGGACCAGACACTGATTACAGATGCCACGAGACATGGAACTTGATCACAAGCACACTATCGTTTGATGCAGTGTGTTGTCTGGCGGGACACCTTTGCTCATCGGGTCTGTCCAGAGACGGCACTTGTCCGTTTGTCGGAACGAGAGCTTTGGAGGCCCGTTGTGACTTGTTTATGTAAATAAAAGGAGTTGAGTGTTTTCATGTTTCATTGATAGAACCCAACATCCGTACACTCAACACAAAGAACATAGGCACCTGCTGCAACACATGACAATCAGTCGCTAAAACAATGACTCACACCCTTTTGGGATCAGCCTGACACAAGTGGGATACACTTTACGACTGTGACGTGTGCTTGAAGGCATCGTCTACTCCCAACCCATCAATCAGAAGACTGCGAGATAAAGTGACTTCAGATCAGTGAGCCGGTTCTCACGTCGAGCCTGTTACACGAGAAGGTGCCGCTACACGCTGGGCCGCGAGAGGCGAGAACTGCGGTACTGGCAGCAGATCTGACGAGCCGGTCTAATGACCAGTCACCTGCGTTCAGCAAAGACAAAAAAAAAAAAACAGACATCCACGACCGCTTCCTCGCTCCTCAGGGGCATCTGGAAGCGCAAGCTGCACCAGACATCAAACGCTGGTAATGGGGAGCAATTGGGAGAAGGTGTGTCCAGGAAGTGAGGGGTGTGAAGAGGCTGTAGAGAGGGAACAGTTGTTGTGGAGAGGTGGGGATGGGGTGGGGGGGGCAGTTGAAGCCCCACGGGCCAGAGGGTTAAACTGGCGGGATGGTTTCGGCAGATCGGCTGCCCATCGGCTAATCCCCCGGAGCATTTCAAGAGCCACCGTGTTGTGTCTGGACAACGGACACGACAGAATTAGCTGCACTCTCCCGCACACCAAAAACCCCTGGGGACCCAAGGAGAGGGGGGGGGGGGATCGCTTCATCGCCTCACAAATTCAGCAGTCCAGAAGCTTAGTGTTCAACACGATAAAAATCACAGAAGCTGTCTATCAAAAACGTCAAGACAGGAAAGGACAATGTCCTCACGTGTGTGTGAGATCCCAGCATGTGTTTTTATCCTCTGCACGCCGACACGTAACGCCTTATCCGACTCCGTCAGAGTCGTTTTTTTAATCACAGTAACATAACTCGTGAAATGTGTAAACTTGCAGAGGCGCTTGCCAATTTGTATTCCCCTCCTGTGTTACATGTGCAACAGGGAGTTGGAGGGGCATCAAAGGGGGCTGCAACTCAAGACGTCGGGGTCAGGCCGAGGGGTCGCGGGTTTAAACCCTGCCCCAGGAAACCCGTTTGGAGGTCAGGTGTGTTTGCTTAAAGAGAGCCAGAGATCAAGCTGTGGGGTTTTGAGAGGCGGCCGTCCGAGACATTCCATCCAAGAAAGTAACTATCAGGTTGAGCTAATTGCAATGTGCATTTATCACATTCCTCGGCTGTGGAACGGGAAGGTTTTTTTGGCCATGTTTTAATTGTGAAAGCCAATAAATGCAGACAATTACACCCTTTGTCTTCTCAGGCTTGACCAGAATTCATTCAACACAAAAATAAGTTGTTTTTTGAAGTGCTCTACATTGTGTCGTGCATCTTGCCTGCAGGCCTCGTCAGCTTTTCACTTCACACATACTGTTGTAAGTGGGAGGTCCACGTCTGTTTGCAAAGAAGTACGAGGCTTTACATTTGTAGCTCTCCGCCGGTTTATTCTGTGAAGGAGTATCTATTCTCTGCTCGACGGGACACAAACCGTATCCATCTGTCAAAGCTGCTCCTTTATAATCCAGTATACGCGTTCTTCTTTGTCTGTTCTTCTTTAAAACTCATTTTAATGATCCACCATTACTTTGGTTTGTGTGGCATAACTGCGTAATATAGATATATAGAGTTTTCTCCAGATATCACTCTGCTAGCTTTCTGTGTGGCTCAACAAACATCACATTATGTTGTTTACATACAAACAAAAACAGGTTGGTTTTCACCGCTGTTCTACAGTATAAAGGCTGTCAATCAACTCATTAAATAACCACGAGTGATCAACGCTGAGCAGCTGATGAAGCCGTTCCTACCTTGATCTGTGGTTTGGCTGCTGACCCTGACGGTTTTCCTGCGGGGCCGTTTTCTTTCACCGGAGTCTTGTTGGGCTTCTTAGCCGGAAACTGTGAGAAAACGAAGAACACAACCACGATGTGTAAAGAAGACATCTGAAACTGCTCGTTTCACCTGTAAATACATGTGTTTATGTAAAAAAGGACATGCACACCTTTCTTGTATTAAAAGATACTTTTCACTTTCAGACATGTGTTTAATATGAAAATGAATTTTGGGGCTTTGGTAGTTGTGTCATGTTGTTATGAAAACTCCCATATCAAAGCTGTAATGGCCAAGCCTCTTTTTTAGCTGACTAATTACATTTGGCACGTAACATAACGTGAACCACATTTGTAGAATTTACAATTGTGGTGAATTTTCTTCAGTCTTTTGCCGCGAGGTGTTTATCACAAAGTCATAACAATATCAACGCTGCACATGTAAACTATTGTTAAAAGCATTGTAACCCATGAAGACAAAAGCGTATATTCAACAGAAAGCAACAAGCAGAACATTATGATGTCACCCACCATCTGGTAACACCCCCCACCCCCCCCCCCCCTCTGTGTCTGTGTAATAAAAACAGAACTGTGACCACATCAGACATGTAGTACAACTGAATCCATCTAGTATAGTGTCTGAAATGACGTAGGAAGCACGAGACACACTCGGTGATTCGTCACCGATCGGATCCTCGTCACTGCTCTCCACACTGGAGGCCTTCCCGTCAGGTTACCATTGCTCTCAGTCACCTGTGTAATTACCTTGTAATAGCCGAGGCAAGTACCTGCATTTCCTGAGCACCAACCCTTCCCTTGGAACGGGCTACAAGTGTAATTGCCTGTGTTGACATAACTGCTACAAGGCAATTACACATGTTATTTCCTAGAGCTGTGCCTGGTAGTAGAAGATGCTGTGAGGAGGCTCCACGGTGTGGATGCCAAACTTCTTTTTGCAAATCAGAGGGATATGAGTAGAGTTTTAGAGAAGATTGTCTCCTTTCTGTGTTCATCATCATTCACCAGATCACTTTGATTCTACCGCAAAGTGAAGCACATCACTAAAAGACGATTGTTGACCGGATAGGAACAGAGTCCTTGTGCTGTTCATGTGATGTTTGGATAGAGAAGTTAAGAAGTGGAAAGCTTTGCCACAAAGGCTGGATAACTGTCGTAGTGACGACCTGCGTATTTGACTCCTTTGACAAACAACCACATTGAAACAATTAGCAAAAAAAACCTGTTTCAGTAACTCACTCATTATCCCACTTAGAGTCTTCTGTCTCGTTCTCTGTGAGACTAGTTGGAGGCTACATGACTCAGAGAAGGCTGAACACAAGGCGCAGCAGTCCGGAGGCTCATGTTGAGTCTTCTTAAATATAAGTTAACTCAATTTATTTTATTTTTCTTGGGCTGCTTTGTTGTCAAAATTAAGATGATTATCTCAATTCGGGATGTAAGATTTAGTCATCACGGCAATGCTGTCAAATTGCAATTCAAACATTTGAATACAAGGCACAGCCGGGCCACACGCCTCAGACTCCTTAATCTATAACACACATCCAAAGTAGTCCAGAACACGACTGAAGGATACGCAACTGCGTCAACAGGTTCGCTCTTCACCAATGGCAGAAAACATCAACATCATGTGACCAACAGAAATCAACACAAGCACACTTTCAGTTGAGTGCAGTTTAACAGTCGATACCAACTGTCCAAACACAACGCTACGGACACATTGTGGTTGGTACTTCAAACAGTAATGTAATGTGAAACCACATAAAAAAGGTATAAAAAAAACCAACTACATTGACATAATGCTGATTTAGCGGTCCAAAACATAATAATTGCTCCCAGCCCTACTTTCTAACGTTGAGACAGACGGGGATAACTACGGAGCTAAAGAGAGGACGGGTGAAGAAAGGGATTACGGTCGTGGGGGGGGGGTATTAGACGAGAAGACAACAGAATAAATCAACAGGTGACAGAAATGCTCAGCTGTCATCTGACCCCGAGGCGAGGATGCTCACGACGCAGGTATGCGCATCTGCCCGGCTTTGATCTCTTGCCTGACACAGTTTGCACTTGGATAGCGTGTTTTAAAACCAAAAAAAAAAAAAAAAATCACAAACAGACACCGACCTAAAAAAAAGCCAGGCAGATACACACATGCACCCACACACTTGCTAATGATTGTGGTAACACGCACAACAAGTGTTCAAAGGGAAAAGGCCAGGTGCAGCGCTGAAATGGCACGAGAGACGATAAAAAGGAGCAATCATATTAACAGTGGGATGACAGAGGGACGAAGATATGCAGTGGTGCAGAAAAATGAGGGAAGAGGTTTCCCATAACTGGTGTGTGTGTGTGTGTGTGTGTGTGTGTGTGTCTGCTTGCTTCTCTGCATATGTATTGTAGATATATCCTGTTAATGTTTGCAGACCGTGTGCATTTTTGCAAGTATGCATGTGTGCTTACATTTACAGTAAGAGTACTACAGTGTGTATATATTCACTTCTGTGTGTGTGTGTGTGTGTGTGTGTCTGTGTGTGTGTGTGTGTGTGTGTGTGTACAGGATAACATAGTGCCGTCTTGTTGGTGAGACGGTGAGAATTCAAGCAGATTACAGAGGAGAAATCCGATCATTACGCCACACAGACCTTGTGTTTTACTCGGGGAAAACAGGTGGGTACATGAGCCAACAGGATGGAAAAAAGTTCCATGTTGTGTCTCATACAAAAAGGTGGACGGTCAGTGAGTGCAAGAATGGGAAGGGCCTGCTGGAATGACATGCTACTATAGGGTACAGTCTGTGGGAGTTTACGCGAAGTGGTAGAAACACAAGGGGAGCGGGCCGACAGCAGCGACGCACACAAATTCCTTTTACACAACACATCAGCTGAGGGGAGGCCCTTGAATACTCTGACACCTGGTGGACGACTGGGGACCAGAGACACTCCAAACTAACTTAATCTGCTGTATAGATTCGAGTTTAGTGACCCGATAGTGCCGTTTAGTTTGGTTTGAACCAAACTGAAAAGCCTCCCCAAAAGTTCTACATTGATAAACGGACGTTTATTCAGAATAATGATTATTTTATCTGTAAAGCACTTTGAATTGCCGACGTGTGTGAACAGTGCTGCACGAATAAACTCTCCTTACCTATCGTTGACATAAAGAAATAAAAAAAAGAACACGCTTACTTTTTTGAGCTCTTTTCCGGTACTCTTCTGAGGCTTCACATCATTTTCATCACTTAAGTCATCTTCATCACTAAAAACAACGAGGAAGAGGGAAAAAAAACATCAACTCATGTGAAAGGCAATCTGACAAATTATAGAAACAAAGTGGAGAATAAAATCATTCCTTATATTATTTGTGCATAAAACTTTAATTTTAGGGATATAAATGTGTTTTTTTTAGGTTTGCACCATGACAGGAAGAAAAATCTGGATTAAAAGACGTACTCGTCATCATCACTGTCCTCTTCATCATCGTCAGAATCCATCTTTAGTTTCTTCTACAAGGAAAATTAATCATTGGCAACATTAGCGTAACGAATAAGCACCACGGCCACACAAAGGTTTTTAATAACCTTCAATCTTATCATGTCAACTTAAAATAAAGTTTAAAAATAGAGATTTTATTGAAGCAGCTCGGCAGCTGAATGAAAACACTGAGTCAGCTACCAATGGATGCTTCTTGCCCGACATCAGGCTCGCTGGCCGCTTCACCGGTGAGCTGTTGTTCTCCTCCTCTTCATCGTCTGAATCCTTCACGCCTACAAAGCAAACGCTGGTTACTCGTCATGAATTCTGTTTCACTCACATTTACCTGCAGCCCTTTTATGGACTCAAACATTACTGGAAACAGAGAATCATACTTTGTACTTTGTCCACAGCAAAAATGTTAACAATTAGAAATGCTACTTTCGACTGATTTAGTGTGAAGTAGGTAGGTACTTCTTTATTGTGATGTGAACTGATAACTGAGTCATATTTTGTTGGCGTGTGTTTGTAATTCCAGAGGAAGAAAAGTCAGCAGAAGCAACTAGCAGCTGTTCCCGACACACTCACTGACAAAATGCTGCCCGCTGATGTGAACCGGTCCAGAGCCAGACTGCAGACGGAAGGTAATTGGAGGTGTGATCTCAAACCCACCTAAACTCATCTGGACAAGAAGAAGATCACCGTCACAACAACAAAACATGCAATTGAATCACAGTCAATATACTATTTACACCCTTTTCTTTTTAGCTTTCGTCATTTCATTCAGCTTGAAAAAGGTTGAAAGCTATTTCACTTTTACAAGTTAAAAAAAGAAAACTCGATTAACTCCTGTAATATATGATACATATATCGCCTAATAATACTTCACATATATACACCATTGAGTAGCCCCTCAAACACTTCACAAAATGATGCCAGCCACGTTCACTCACAGACGGCAGGACGGACGGTTTCAGGACAACCAGCGGCACTTTAGTAGATTTCCCATCATAAGTGAGGCCCTCGATTTCCACCATGTGGAACTTGTCCTCCGCCTCGGCTCCCAGACACACCTGGAAAAGCAGCACAGATGACTCGTACAACAACACCACCATGTTCGACATTTTTTGGGACCTTTTCCAGTAAAGGTCCCGAACATTTTGTGGGTACACGCTGTTAAACATTAGCACCCAGATTTTATCAGTAAGGCTCTAATTTTAGGGTTACCAAGTGTCTTGCTTTTCTCTGTTTCACATAAAAAATACCTTTTTTTAAATTCAAGAAAACAAACACATTTGGTCTATTTTCTTAATTATTATTTGTTTTAGATTTGACAAAATTATTGATAAAGTATAAAATAGAAATAGATTGTTGTGTGAAATCATGGAAATAACCAAAAAAAACATGTGTAACTAGTCACATGGAAAACAAAACAACAAAAAAACGTGTGTACAAAACATCAAACGATTCGATCAGATATTTAAAAAGCTCTTTTTCAGGCTGTATGACTCTGCATAGTAATGAAAAACATCCTTTTCCATTAGTGGAAAGACAATACAACTGCTTAACTAGCAGCTCATTTGGTTTAACTGCTGCCACAAGTCAAGAAAGACAGATACCAAAATGACAAACACATATGAATAATGTACCACAAATCTGTAATTACTCTGCAATTACTATGTGCAACAACAACAAGAGTCGTCCTTACTGCTTTGAGTGACAGCTGTTGCTCCGTATCATCGTCGTCTACGTCAATTTTGAACTCCCGTTTGTCCGATTTGAGGGTACAACCTGGAGAAAACGACACGAGCAACGTGTAACTGGCCTTGCGTTTGCACAAATGCATTAAAATAGTTTGCACACAACACATGCTGGGATGCACTCCTTCGCTAAAGCTGCCGTATCTCCACGCTTTGCTCGGCTAGCTAACAAAAGAGCTGAATTGGCGCGAGCAGAGGGGCTATTTTTAGCGTAACTTCCTCCAGCTAAAAGTGGATAAATGGCTAATTGTGCGTGATAACATGGAAGAAACTCTGTTTGTGTGACCGATATTTTTTATATAGGTTTTGCCAGAATAAGCGAGCTCACCAAACAAGTACATTTGTGGTCTGCTCAAATCTGAGATATCGTCCTCCATCTTTGTTGTGGGTGGTTACACTTCCGTAAACTGGTGTGACGGCCAAGTCGCCTAGCCAATACGAGAGCAGAACGTGTTTGTGATTTGTAAACGCTGGAGCCAATAGAATTACAGACTGGGCGGGACAAAGTAAATTGTGTGTTCTCATGGTTGAACACTAGATGGAGCTCTCGTAATAAAGATTGAGTAAATAACCTTTAAACAAAAATGTGAACAAATTATAACTACAACAATCAGGGAGGTTTGAGGTCATTCATTATATTTTAAATGAGGCTATTACAATATTATCATTTTTTTAGATATGTGGTAGTTAGGTGCTTACTCACTTAAAAATGTGCAAGGAAAAGGTGCAGCAATACTCTTCATCACAGTCAACAAGAAGGTGGCAGAGAAGGCAAATAATGTTCAAATGTTTGATTATCAATGGGTCATAAAATTAGATTTAAGTGGATACATTTGTACTTTGCACGAGCTCCAATTTTCTCAATATCCGCATGGTCTTTATACAGTAGTTTGTATTTTCCTAATTTGTAATGGCTTCCTCAAATAAGCTTTACAGCTTTTATATTAAGATTGGGATATTCTCCCTTATGTCTATCACTTAATGCGCTGTTTGGACGAAATAGAAGAGGCCTTTGGTCAGTAATATTAAAAGGGCAGCCCAGGGGGCAGTTGCAGCCTTAAAAGAGTCTTCTGTGGTTGTTAAAAATATTGATAATAAAAACGGAGAGCCATTGCAGTCTCAGATATTACAGAGAAGAGAAATTAACCAAGTATGAAACTCACCAAACTGCACACAAAATAATTTTTAAAAATGGTTTGTTTTAGGGGAAAAAGCCCCAAACAACTTGTGCATGAATACATTTCTCTTTTTGGTTTGTGATTTTGTGTTTTGGAAATTATATCCTCTTTTAAGTAGTATAATAAAAATCCGATGATTAAATATATATGTCGCTAAAAGACTTAGGATGTCAGTTGCCATTACTTTTTTTGTAAAGACAATATTTGTGTCACTCTGGATTCCTTGTTGTACTCTCAACACTAGAGCAGTGAACATTCAATGCTTTCCTCTTTGCAGGGGTTTGAATCAAGGCCACTCAGAAGCTGGACAGTCTACTTACTCAATGTGTGCTACAGGCTTTTGACCTTCCAGTAGCACTGACAGATTTTACTTTTGCAGCCTTTCCCCTTGACTCCCTGACTGCTTGACTTCGATTCATTTCTGCTGCACGAGACTCTATCTCAGGAAACACTCATGGCATCTCGAACAAAACATCTGAAATTGTGCAACAGCAGCTGAGTTGCTTGATTGTGAAACGTCTGTCTGACCTTAATGAGAGCCTCAGAGTGAGTCAGCATTGTCGGCCAGTATTGAGCAGGTGTGGAGTCAATGATCCGCAGCGGCAGTATAATGCACCCTTAAGGAATGAGTTGTCTTCATGCATGCCTGAAAGCTTGAGAAGGCATTAATGTGTCACAGATCCGTTCTCAAGGCAGATATGATGTTGTTGCTCTTGGACTTGGCCCATTTACTTTAGTGCAGATTCCTGAATCTGAAGGGATATGAGAAGTTCGGTTTCATATGTACAAAGCTGTCATCTTCCATCACCACATAGCCTGTATGTATTTTTATATTCTGTTCCTTCACTCACTGTCAGTGTCAGAGTGAGATGACTCATCATAATTGCCTCACTAACAGTACATATACTTTCTACATTCTACGAATGTTAATAGGAAGATCTCTGTGCGCCTTTAGTCCCTCCATGTCCTATTGTATGCAAACATGCATCACTGTCTGTACATGTTTACGTGAGTGTGTGAAGCTGTGTGTGACTGAAAGAGTGTGAGGTCGGCAGGTCGGCAGGTGGAGTTAGCTCTGAAGTCTCTGCATGCTGTCAGACTGCAGAGAGAGTTCCTCATTCCTCACTCCGCTCCAGGATTTTCCTGCTGCAGCAGCTTCACGAATCATCACATCAAACCGTAGATCCAGAATATGATGACTTACAGAATTAACATTCACATGGGTTAATTGTTCTTCTATTTACATACTTGATATGTTTGTATATACAAAACAAAAAGGAAAAAGTGAATCCGTCTAACCAAACCAGTTTCCACTCAGAAGCTTTTTTCACATCAATCATAATGTGTTTCCTGAGCAACAAAAAAAATCTGAAGACAAAATAACAAAACTAAATAATGTGGAAGCGTAACATGCATCTCCGGAGCAATGAGGTCCAGGCATGACTGATGTTGCTTCATCGATGAATTGGTTTTTCACATCGAGTTGAACAAAACTAGATTTTGATCTTCATTTGTGCCCATTTGAAGAGTGTCACAACTCTGGTTTCACCCACATGTTAACATGTTTGTACTGCAAGAGCACTTCACACTCGACCAAACGTCAGAGGGGAACCGTGCGGATGGTTCCACGTCATATCGGAGGCCCGCTCTTGTAGGACTGTAGATTCTGAGCCAACAACACAATACTTGTCCCTCTACAGCAGTAACTCCTATAATGAACCATGGCAGCATTCTAAAGTCCACAACCTTTCGACAACAAAGCCTCACATGTCAACACATCAGCGTCGATCTGGAAGAGTTTGGCAGCGTGAGGCGGCCGTTGCTTTCCTCTAAAATGCAAATTCTTTACCTTAGGCCAGTTTAATCTACAGCACTGCTTTATATTCTATAACATCATGATCTGTTTTTAGCGTCGCTGTCCCGTGAGAACCATGTGTCTCTCAGTCAACTTTTCATGAGCTCAGAAAAACTCAGAAACCCTTTTGTCAGCTTTGTGACGATTCATTTTTCCAGCTCATCCAACATGGTTTTTAAATGGTTGATTTGGATTTTCTTCTCAACACATAAAGGACAAGGCCATACATGGTTTTCTCTGGACAGGAAGGGGATGAAAAACTGCAAACTGAAAAGTAACAAAAAGGACAAACGGGAGTAAAGAAAGTAGAACTTTCCCTCTGTGGTGTAGAAGTATGAAGCTGCATTAAAGGGAAAGTAGAGCGCAATTACCTTGACTGTGTACTTAAGTAAGTGAGTAAATGTACTTAGTATTTACCACCAGTATTAGTAATGTGTTGTACAATTGTGGAGGTGCTGAAGATAATAATCCTTTGGCCATCAAGTCCCAGTTAAACAAACATGTTCAATAAAGCAGATCTTTACAGATCTTTATTGAAACAGTTGGTTACGTGGTTACAGATGGTTACGTTCGCTGTTTGAAGTTGTTGTTGTATTTGTGTTCGGTAATCTGTGGGAATGCAGCACATGCAGCACGTGTATTCGTATTAGTATCTCTGCAAAGTGACCATTTAATATGAAACATGACATTTGCTGGAGGCCTAAACCAGAGTAAATGAAACCCGCCTGTGCTCCGCTCTCTGCCAACATTGAAGCCGTATATATGTCAACTGATTTTCTCAAGAATGGAAACAACCGATGGGAGCAGGCGGAGCGTGACACGGAGCACAACACAGCGAGCGTTGGTGAGTGGTTTCTGTTGGTGGCCCGGTTCAAAACAGAGGCGCTTGATAGGAAGTCTGATATACCCTGAGCCTCTCTTGTTCATCTTGTGTGGTGACATTTTATTGGATAAGGACAGGGCCTTTTGGCGGAGAGAGAGAGGGGGGGGGGTGAGAGAACAAAAAGCCATGACAAGAGAGGAGAAAAAAAATAATCTTTAAGCACCTGTAGTGAAACACAATGCACGGTTTTGAAAACAGTAAAGGGGAGGAATTTTTCTAAAATGGGCCAAGTCACGTCTTCAAGGCATCCGAGACAGAGAGATGAAAGCAGCAGTGAGCGGAGGAAATGGGGGTTGGGGAGGCGTCACCTGGAGAACTGCCTGCTATTGACAGGATCCCAACCAGGCGAGACGCCCCAAAAACTGACTGAACACAGGCGCTGTGTTTCAGAGAAGGCGGAGGGGTTGTCGGGGGTGGCTGCAGCTGCAGACAACTGTTTCCAACCAGATCATCAACCTGATGTGAGCAACAGCTCGGATGCTCGCGCACCCGGATGCTGTTGGAAAGAAGATGTTTACCCTGGAGTCTGCAAACCCAAGCACGTCAGAAAGGTGAAATGTATTTGTCGAGGCTGACAACACGCTCACGAGCCAATGAAATGCAGTGGTTCGATGTCGAGGAGAGGACGTGGGCCCAGAGCGAGGCCCGATTTACTGTGGCGTTCATGGTGGCGAAGGCTCATTTACGAGCAGGCAATGTGAATGATGTGTCTTCCTGTGCTTGTAGATAGCTCGTTGTTGTTATGACTTGGCCGATAAGCATTTTTCCTGATAGGGTGGATGCGGTGATAGCAAATGTTTACGGCTGTCTGGTGTCTATGTGCCCATGATTCACCCGGACAACAATGGAAGGCAATGCCAAAAATGGAGTGGGAGCTCCCATCCAAAAAGGGGCGGTTTGTTTTCTATTTCTAAAGAGAAGGCTGGGGTCATTTAGGATTATTTTATGTGTACATTTAGTTCTACAACCAGCTCAAAAGAAACTCCTGTCCCAATACAGATGTGATGATAAAGTTCGTCATGTGACAGGTTGAGGGATTGTTTCCATTCCTCCTGTAGGCGTCAGCTGATTGACTGGAAACAGAGCTTAATGTGAGCTTCTTGCTTTCTGACACTAATAATCTGACCCAGTTGTTTTTCACACGGTCCAAGAACGAGGGCAGCGATAGACGGCATGATGTGGAAGAAGGTCAGCCCACGATAAGCGGGTATAGCTTGAGCCCTGTGCTGACCGTGTGCAAACACAGACAGGAAAAGTAGCAAGTTAAGGCACAACCATGACAAAACAAAGTTAAAGTGAGCCATCCTTTACTGAAAATCACAGGAACAAAACAAAAACATGAATAAGAACCAGGCCGCTGCCTTCAAAGCGTTCCCTTGGCAGCTGCACAACGTGCACTTTCCTCTCATTCTAATTTGAGCAGGCATCAGTCCTCAAACCTTTCATTTATCATGGGAGGGTTTTGCTGAGCGCGCTTGCTGTTCTTTCACACTCACACCTGGGAGCTGTAGTCATCAGTTTTTATGGATGAAAAAAGGTATTGCGCCGTCCTTCTGATACATTTCGGTGGTATCTTACCTTTGGGTGATTTGAAACTTTAATGTGTAATCATAGCTAAATCCCATGAGGCTAACTAGCCAGCTAAAAATCATAAAGTATTATTACGCGGTTTTCATGATGGTGACAAACAACAGACAGGGCAGTGAGTGAAAGAAGCCAGCGAGACAAAGAGAGGGGAGAGAAACAGAGAAGTTTGTCATCTTTTCAAAAAGTCACAATATCATTTAATATAAAACACCTTTAAATTGAACATAATGAGGAATTCGTCATCGGGAGTTCACACCAATCCACTACCACTGGAACACCGCCGTCCACCTCGGCGGCAGCCGCCTTCAATGGTACTTCCGAGTGCACACAGAAAAGGGGTTTGAAACATGCATTTACTACATTGTACAAAGTCGAAAGCGAAAAAAACAGGAGGTCTTTTTTTTGTTGCCGTTACTGGCAGAGAGTCTCTGCCGCCTCGTGAGGGATCCAGAGGCAAGAGGAAGGGGGGGGGGGGGGGGGGGGACAGTCTTGATAGTCGGGCATGTACAGAGGTGTCCATTTGTTTCCTGGCACTTATGGATAATGTGCCCTCCTCTCTTTTAGACCGTCAACTGAAGGGAAAGCGGAAACTTGGTGTAAGGCAGGAAAATGACTCAACACACTTTAGATATTTCAGATAACAGTTGACAAACAGCAGCGTCAGTGCGGCTCCTGTGCTGTGCAGTGTTTTGTGGGTCTTGGCAGTAACAGATACAGCTGTCTCTCTCTACACACTCTCCCCCACCATGTTGCTGGTAACGATCAATGAGTGAGGAAGCACAATGTCCATTCAATATTTAGATATATTTTTTTCCACCCACTTCTATGAGAATCCCACAATGACGCTGCATTTTTGAACGTCAGACATGTCAGAAATAGTCTGGAGAGATTCTTCCCTTTTGTCCTCTCACACTGACGACACTTAGATAAACACACTTCATTCAAAGCTCCGTCCCTCCCTCTGCCTCGCCCTTCCCTCGCCTGCACACACACACACACACACACGCACACACACGCACACACACGCTCACGCTACAGATGCCACAGAGGTGACAGACACCTTACTATCGTCTGCCCAGGGCTGCAGGTTCTGCAGGGCGTAGAGGGAGGAGTTGTGCAGGCAGAGGGGGTCCGGCTGAAGAGGCTGGCTCAACGTCTTCTGGAAAGCTTCCTGCTGAAGCTGCAGCATCAGCCGGTTGGCCTGCTGCCGTTCGGCCTCTCTCTCTTCTGCAGTCTGTCTCCTGGGTGGAATGGGGGGGAGGGGGGGAGACAAAAGAGGAAGAGGAAGATATAAAACCTTGAAAATGTGTACTCTTATGGGGCATGCACACAAGATTTATACCGCAGCATTGTTCGCATTTCTAATGTACAGTATATGGGAGCCTCTGCAAAGGTAGCAGAAATACTCAGAAGTGGTAGTATATTCTAATTAGACTGCATGTGACACAAGTAGGGGAGACAAATTGACTTTTTTCACAGTTTGTGGGTTGGTAGGCGCTCCAGATACCCAAATGTGTGTGCACAAGCACTGACAAAGTGTGTGTTTCATGGTATGTCCCCTTTAAATTTAGCTGAAACCTGTTTATTTGCAATCTGTCTGCTTTTACTGTATGCTCCTTCAACACCTGTGCCAGACACTTCAGCTTCAGGCTAAATAACAGCTGATCAGGATGAGTGACAGGTGCTGGTGAGGGGACGTGACTAACAGCGGGTGGGGGGGGTACAGTACACAACCTGCCTAAAGGTGAAAGGTAGCAGAACAGCGTGTGTTACCGGTAACATGCATCCTGTACATTGTGTGTCAGGGCTGCGTTTTCCTGAAACAGTATGTTTTAAAATGATACATGCTTTTGATGTTACGTTGCTTTCCGGAGAAAAGAACCAACAACAAGTGAACTTTTAGTGATCGGCATACTATGAGTCTGCAGGAAGATATTTATAAGAGTCTATTACGAATTTGTCAATCTTAATCGAATCCTGACAGATGTTTGGATGGTATTAGGACATTTCCCCATCTGTGTGTGTGCTAATTTCAGCCATGAAATGCTGAGAAAAGTCCTGATCAGCAACGCAGGCACAATGAAGACTTTACGAGGCTTTTTTGAAATGATGGTGATG
Organism: Melanostigma gelatinosum; assembly: GCF_949748355.1. Lineage (NCBI taxonomy): Eukaryota > Metazoa > Chordata > Actinopteri > Perciformes > Zoarcidae > Melanostigma > Melanostigma gelatinosum. The sequence goes on from NC_136638.1 coordinate 25,508,360, forward strand.
TTGCCATAAAAACAAAACCACAATAAACAAATGATTGCCGTCAAAATAAACTGACAAATACAAATGGCAGGTAGAAATCACAGGAGGAAGCACACCTCTAAAACACTCTTTCATGCACACCGACCTCCATCCATTAGCCACACATTATTGCTAACAGCATTATCATAATCTGATTCCCTGGCTGTTGATTCGATCATCCTCTTGTTACTAGCGTAGTCGTCACGCAAAGACATCCCTCATGCTCATCCTATCAGGTGCACACTACAGGGAGATGCATAAATCTCAGCAAAGCTAAGAAATCAGAAAAACTAGTTTAGCCAATTCCCTTGTTACTTGTGACATGCTGTTTAGTCTTGGATTTAGTTTGGCAGGTTTCATTTCCTTTTTATTACATCTTTTAGTGAAAAAAAAAATACATGTTAGTTTTTCACTGCTGCAGAATGTGATTGGAATTCAATAAATCACGTTTTTGAAGGGGATCATCAAACGAGTTTAAGACAAAAGGAGCCAATAAACGAACTTATAAATGTCAACCAGCCCAAGTTTTTAAGTGTTTTCCATGTGGATTAAATTCAAAAGTCATTCGAAAAAGCTTTAGGGTCGTTTAAACATTAAAATCCTGAAAGGTAATTTAGCTGTTTGTAATACGCTTATGAAATATGTGTCCTGTCCCTTTAACTAAGGGCAGGGCTTCATAATTTGATTTCCTACTCATTTACTTCCAAATGGCTATAAACAACAGTTAGAATGAAGTGAAGGAGTGTGTGTGTGTGTGTAGGTGTGTGTGTGTGTGTGTGTGTGTGTGTGTGTGTGTGTGTGTGTGTGTGTGTGTGTGTGTAGGTGTGTGTGTGTGTGTTTTCTGTCTATGGACTTGGCAGTCAATTCCTCCTGTGAGTGTTTCAGTATTGCTTTGGACAGCAGCTTTCTAAAAGGCCTTTCAGGAGGCTCAGGAGTAATTGTGCTTGGTCAAGTGAACTGGCCTCGACTGGCAGCTACGCTAAGCAAAATAGGTGTTGTGTTGTACGACGCCGGACTGCTTCAGCTGCGGGCCATTTTGCTCGCGTTTGAAGTAAAACACCGGTAAGCATTTTCGACCCAAGAGCAAAACATACGGACGCGTTCAGTGTCGATTTATGGCCCAGGAAAAAAAGTGGACGGAAGGAGTGGCTCTTCTGAGTGAACATCCTGCCCTCACAAAGACTAACGGCTTCGGAAAAATCCACCACGGCCTCTTTGTTTCGCTAAAGTACATCACAAGGGAGAAGATATGAGCAAAATTTGGCATGTGGAAGAGAGAATTACGATGCTTTCGCTTCATTATTCTCTGCTCTCACGCCAGATAACACTTTAAGTGAAGGAACGCCCCCCCCCCCACTCCCCCCATCTGTAATCTTACCGCCATTTTGTCCGTCTGTTCTGAAACCAGGTCTTGACTTGTGCGTCCGTCATCTTCAGGGCCTTGGCCAAGGTTGCGCGCTCGGCTGACGCCAGGTACTTCTGACGATGAAAGCGCTTCTCCAGCTCGCAGATCTGCACCCGGCTGAAGGAGGTTCGAGGCTTTTTCCTCTTGGGCGGCGTGCGGTTCTGGTAAGGGTGGCCGATACGACGGGTCACGGAGAAGGGCGACAGGGCGGCTGAAAAAGAGGATTGATAAAGTTTAATTGTTGCTCAGCAAACGGTGCGTCGAACTTCACGCAATCATCCTTTAAAAAAGTCTGTGTTAGCATTAGCTAAGAGGCTATCGTAACTAATTGAGACGTTGAGATTAATATCTGCTACTTTAAGGAGTTATTTCCATTTCTAAACCGCAGCTTCTGAAATATAAACTTATTTCCCTTGAGGTTTTTTGTTTGTCGATGCTCATGTTATAAACACAATTTAGTTTTCCAGCCCTTGGTCAGATACAATGATTGTCTATTTTGTTCTAACTCTGGAAAAGCCAGTATTGTTTGGGGAGTCTAGGAGAAGGCCCAGAAGCTGCCAATTGAAGAAGATAAATGTAATTCCAACTAATATTCCCCTGCCAGATTTTGAAAACCAAACAGCAGGTTTGTGCGGAGAGGACGTTTGCGTGGAGAGAGAGAGAGAGAGAGAGAGAGAGAGAGAGAGAGAGAGAGAGAGAGAGAGAGACGTTTAGAAAGCCGGGATTAACAGCATCAGCTCCAAAACACAATTCAAGAAAATATATTTCACTTTCAACTGGTAATAAAGTCATGAGAGAAAGATTTAAACTTCTGCTTTAGCAATATGTTTTACTTATTTCACAAAGACAAAAAAAACTTTCAACAGCTAAGCTAAACACAAGGAATGCACTCAAAAATCAGGTGTGACAGATGTGTGAGGAGGGGAGGGTGGTTGGTTGGTGGGGGGGGGGGGGGTGACTCACCTGGGCAAGCCCCCTTTGGAAAAGGATAGTCTGCTAGAAGGCCACTGCTGTCTCGCAGGTGAGCGAGCTCGGGGTAATAGCATTTGGCTAATGTCTCCATAGTGCTCCAGACAGGGACCCTGCCGATGTCTCCCTTGGGGAGAGGACAGAGGGACCCGACAGGCCCCGGCCCCTCTGTAGCCTCTCCGGCTCGGCTCTCCTCTGCCTGCTCCCCTAAAGGAAAGGGAGACACAGTAAGGTCCCACATCTGGAGCACAGCGGCAGATGTGTCGGGCGCCAAACGCATAGCAGCTAATCACATGAAGGCAGCCCGAACGCTGAACAGAGTCTACTTTAATGTCATTTACTGCCCGTCTCTTTAGTTAGCGTTTGGGAGGGTTTCGCTCCACAATTACACATCTGCCGTTTAGAGAAATAAGAGAGAACTTGCAGGGTTACAAAGATAAATCCAGCATGCTGGTCAGCCAATGAGAATCAGGCAAGCAGGGTCATACTGACAATGTGATGAAGGTAAAAAAAACAAACGCTATAATAATATCAGTCTACTTAAAACAATGCAACTAGCAATCTATTGCTAGAACAACTTTGGAGAGTCGCATTTTTACAGTTGTATAAGAATTTTTTGGAACAATCAGACACAAAGATATTCATCACATCTTCCACACAAAACATCAAGCATTTGTCACTGCAATTCCAATATAACATTACAGGATTGATCATGAAACATTACAAAACTTCACACATAGTCATTTCAGAAAAGACCTAATTTACAGTTGAATTATTATTTGAAATACAATATATATATATGTATATATATATATATATATATATATATATATATATATATATATATATATATATATATATATATATATATATATATATATATATATATATATATGTTTTGTCCAGACTGTTTTGTGTCTTCAAAAAATATGAATATGAACGTGAGCCTACATTGTGTTTTTCTTCTCTCTGTGCCCGGAGGCTCACTTTCATATATCTGGGTATTAATAACAACTTATCTCCTGCATCATAAAATATCTATGAATCCTGTCTATTTTGTCAGCCATGGGTAAACAGAAGATCGATAACTGTAATGAGATCGTTTTTGGCCATAGATCCACTCCGCAGCCACATTCTCAATTTGGAGGCAGAATGGAAATCAAGGAACAGGAAAAAACAAAAACAGATTTTAAAAAAAGACGAGTTTTTGTCTCTCGATGTGTCTCTGTGTCATTCCTCCCCAGCAAGCTGTTTCGCCTCCTGTCTAACAGGGTGTTTATTTGTTTTTGTTTTGTCAGAAAAGCTCACCAGAAGCCAACATGAATATGAAAAACATCTGCATAGGTGTCCCCCGAGGGGCCACGAGCTGCCGCTCTCAGAGCTCCAGCGACCTGAAAAATTCATTTGCCACACAGGCGACGACAATCTGAAAGCAAAATGGAACATCGTCCCCTGATGGTGCTGAACACGAGTGGCAAATTGAGGCGTGCGCAAGCAAATGATTTGTAAAAATAAAGATGAATCGCTGCAATGTGCTGTTACAGGAGGTCACATTAAGTTAACATTACCTGAGTGTATATTAGCAATGCAGATTTACTGCCTGAAATGAGAACTCACTGCCTTTTATTGTGTTTTGCTCTGGATTTATAGTGGCTGCGTCTTCTTTTTCTTCCTCTCATTATTATCTTTAATCTCCTATGGTAATATTCCTATAATATCATTATCGGGTTCCGCATCATGTGCTGCTCTGGTGCTCAATAATAGTAAAACTGGTAATGCTATCCCTCTGATATTCCTTTCGGGGCTTAGACAGCCATCTGTGGTCTTTAATCATGAGTTTATAGTGACAAAATTCCCATGATGTCTCTGACATTTAGGCGCTCACAGCAGACTGCAGCACCTCTGTGGCCCTTTATTCTGACTTTATGGTGACTTTATTGCACTTCATGGTATGTTTTTGAAACCTCTTATGATGTCTTGTTCATGTGTGACTTTTCCACGATGTTCCTTACATATATATATATATATATATATATATATATATACATTTGTAATTAGTCCTCTTTGGTTGGCGTCTTGTTGCCCCATGTGCAGCCTTTACGGGTCACATGCTGAGAGCGAACAGGCCTGTTGTTGCTCCCAGCGGCAGCTCTGGCTAAATGATACTGCATTAGATGGCTATTTCAGGCCATCTGTGGGCTAACTAATGGACCAGGCACATACGAGCACGTTGAGAGGCAACCCAAGTGGAGCTCAGCATGCAGAAGGAGCCCTCGGACCTGCCACAACTGCAAAAAGAGCTCGGCCTCACAGCATGCAGAATGCGGAGACATATACGATACAGTGATGATGGATGCTGTGTTGGTCATGTCTGATGTTTTGACTCATGCATCAGATATGCATATCAGGTCTATCCATGCTATTAGTATTATTATTAGGAGTGCAAACTGTAAGAAATGATGTAATGTCTGGATTTTAAAACCAACATGAAATTAAGACTCAACTGCATCATTCCCAATGAAATGATAGAAATGAAATAAACCCATAATGTTCCTGTATTCTTGTATTTATGGCACTCAAATGTGTTCATTGTGTCTTTAAATTAAGCCAATTGTGTCTAAAATGTTGTTATTTTTTAGAGTGAGTTGGAAATGACCTTTCACTGCAGCATTAAAGGTATAAAGGTGTAGGTCAAAATATATTTAGGAAATATCATAATCCAGAGATTAATGTCACAATCACACATAAAAAGTCTACATATAAAATATAAATATATCTAATTGTAACGCATGGCTCAAGCCTGTAATTTCATATAATATATGTTGTAGAAATACTAAATCCCACGAGATAAAACGTGATTGTGGTGAAAAATACAAATTGGTACGTCAACATTTTTTTTTTCTGGCATGTTATAAGATTTTAATCATTTTCGCCATGAGAATAATAATTATCCAGTAACATTATCTTGAACAGCCTGAAATAAACAGTTAAACTGTAAAATGCAGCGTTTGATCCAGATAGTCGACGTATATTACAACTGGACCACATCGGACCATTTATTATTATTAAAAAGAGAGAACATCTTTTATCCCATAAAAAAAATGAAAAGAAAAGACAGAAAAACAAAACGATCTGACTTGTTCTTCCTCTCCCTCAAATGAAAAAGAAAAATGACTGAGAATGCAAAATCTGCTGCCTGTGTAATACGATTTAGCATAGCATATAAAAAAATGCTACCATGGAGGATATGTTTCCCTATAATAAAACCACCTATACTTAATAACACTTCCCGGTGACAGCGCCTCCCTTCCCCACTGCGGATATTACCTCTGTAGCAATCTAATAAATATATCCGTGAAGGATTCTAAAGGGGATATTGAAATATAACATGAACATATATTGCTATTTATTACACTATACGGGACAAAAGGCAGGGACACTGTCTTCTGTCACACCGAGAACCAGGGCGTGCAAACACGAGGAAATACAATCTAATTTCTTTTCCTGCTCTACTATTAACACACACCTGAGATTTATTGAAGAGAAAAAGTGTTTAATTATGTTTTATATCGGTGCTAGTGGCTCCAGTGTGGCTCTGTTTATTGTCAATATGCCCAAATGGTCTACTTTGTATTTTATTATTGTTATTGTTGTTTTTATTACAGTGCTATTTTCTTTTTTTTATTGAATGTATTCGTGTTTGGCCATCGTATAAGGTTGATGATCATTCGTATGAATTGAAACTGTCCACATTGTGTGAAAACACGTTTTAAAAAGTGTTTGAGTGACTCACAAGTTGATTTGTATTCGATAATTATTATATAATATATAGATTTGCAACAGCTGAGCCACTACTTCATTTAGTTTTACGTTTTCTTGTTTTACATATTTTTTGATGGGTTTGTGTTTTTTCTGTAATCAAAATCATTGCCGAGCATCGAGCAGGTTTAAAACAGGCTTATATAAAATATATATTAAATCAAGAAGAATTAAGTTCCCTTTTTTAAGCAGAATGGCACAGAGAAATAACGCTGATGTCGCCAAAATACCACCTTTACCACTACTACTGCTGCTGGTGCTGCTCTTACTATTAGGCTATAATAATAAGGATAATCATAATCACACATTTGCGGTGAAATGTGGAATGGGATAATAAAAAGAATAATGTAAATATAATTAATTTTCCCATGTGATCAAATACACAGAGGAGCTGGTGCTCAACATAAAACCACTGAATAAACAAGTGTTAGTTTCATTCAGAGATGGATTCAATGATTCATATAACGCCCTGAAGCTTAAATCCTTTGTGTCAGTCTGATACAACTTCTCGTGATTTATAACGTGAATTTAGGCCACAAGGACGCGCGCCAGGTGAAGAACGAGAGAAGCCTATTGTGCAATTTAACAGGTTTCGTTTACATCCCTTAAAAAAAAAAAAACCACTCCCATGGCTGAAGAGCTGGAAGCCTTTGGCTGAATGTTTAGCTGTTTAAAGCAGCACGAGGCCGTTGTTT